>NW_011495076.1:13322302-13323087 GCF_000754665.1 Bison bison bison | reverse complement strand
TCAACATCAGTCCTTCCAATGAACACCCAGGACTGATCTCCTTTAGGATGGACTGGTTGGATCTCCTTGCAGTCCAAGGGACTCTCAAGAGTCTTTTCCAACACCACAGTTCAAAAGCATCAATTCTTCTGCATTCAGCTTTCTTTGTAGTCCAACTCTCACATCCATACATGACCACTGGAAAAACCATAGCCTTGACTAGACAGACCTTTGTTGACAAAGTAATGTCTCTGCTTTTGAATATGCTATCTAGGTTGGTCATAACTTTCCTTCCAAGGAGTAAGCGTCTTTTAATTTCATGGCTGCAGTCACCATCTGCAGTGATTTTGGAGCCCCTCAAAATAAAGTCAGCCACTGTTTCCACTGTTTTCCCATCTATTTGCCATGAAGTGATGGGACCGGATGCCATGATCTTAGTTTTCTGAGTGTTGAGCTTTAAGCCAACTTTTCTACTCTCCTCTTTTACTTTCATCAAGAGGCTCTTTAGTTCTTCTTCACTTTCTACCATAATAGTGCTTATATGCCATCAAAATATGGCCAAACCTGGAGGCCTTCATGCCAGTATCAAAACCCTCTACTGGAAAAGACAATCCGTAGACCTGATACATAAAATATTGGTATCATTCAAAGGGATAGAAATGAAGCATCTCCCTTAATTCAGTGGTATATTAATACAAAGAGCATTCAATTCAGTTTAGTCACTCAGTCATGTCCGACTCTTTGCGACCCCATGAATCGCAGCATGCCAGGCCTCCCTGTCCATCACCAACTCCCAGAGTTCACTC
>NW_011495076.1:13321969-13322202 GCF_000754665.1 Bison bison bison | reverse complement strand
GCCATAAGGGTGGTGTCATCTGCATATCTGAGGTTATTGATATTTCTCCCAACAATCTTGATTCCAGCTTGTGCTTCCTCCAGCCCAGCATTTCTCACAATGTACTCTGCATATAAGTTAAATGGGTGACAATATACAGCCTTGACATACTCCTTTTCCTATTTGGAACCAGTCTGTTGTTCCATGTCCGGTTCTAACTGGTGCTTCCTGACCTGCATACAGGTTTCTCAAGA
>NW_011495076.1:13314222-13321869 GCF_000754665.1 Bison bison bison | reverse complement strand
CAGTTTAGTCACTCAGTCATGTCCGACTCTTTGCGACCCCATGAATCGCAGCATGCCAGGCCTCCCTGTCCATCACCAACTCCCAGAGTTCACTCAGACTCACATCCATCAAGTCAGTGATGCCATCCAGCCATCTCATCCTCTGTCGTCCCCTTCTCCTCCTGCCCCCAATCCCTCCCAGCATCAGAGTCTTTTCCAATGAGTCAACTCTTCGCATAAGGTGGCCAAAGTACTGGAGTTTCAGCTTTAGCATCATTCCTTCCAAAGAAATCCCAGGGCTGATCTCCTTTAGAATGGACTGGTTGGATCTCCTTGCAGTCCAAGGGACTCGCAAGAGTCTTCTCCAACACCACAGTTCAAAAGCATCAATTCTTCAGCGCTCAGCTTTCTTCACAGTCCAACTCTCACATCCATACATGACCACTGGAAAAACCATAGCCTTGACAATACAAAGAGAAAGATTAAGCATTTTACAGGATTTATGAGTTTTCTGCTTCCATAGGTATTGTTTCTAGATTCATGGAAGAGTTCTTTGCATTGAAGACTTATTTATGGCTCTGTATTCAGCCAAAATATTGTATAGTAATTAGACTTCATTTAAAATAAATAAATAAAAAAAAAAGAAATGGCTTATTTTCAGAATAGTATCTTGTTTGCACTAATGTGTCTACTTAGAAAGAGGAGGAAAGCTTGTGTGTGTCACTAGGGCCTACATTATTCTGGCAATTTCTCTAAATGTGTTCTTGGAGGACCATGCAGCCTGCTTCTCTTATTCCACATCTGAGATACTCCCCTCTGAAACATCCTGTTGGTGATTATGTAGACCCAGCTGTGGAGAGTGGTTTACTGGAAATGTTTGTAAAACAATTAAAACTTTCATCATGCCTCCTAACCTCCTGTCTTCTTAACATTAAAACCACCCTTTGTAATTTCCTTGTTTTTCTCACATTGACTGGATCTGCAGGGAACATTTATTTATGCCGTAGCAAACACAGTTTAACTGGTAGTTTGGCTGACGGAACAGCTTTGTTTCTATGCTCGTGTAACCCCCACTTCTGACAGCAGAAGTTGAGAAACAAGTCTTCTTAGCAAACTGCCTTTGCAATGCCAGAAGACAGAGCCATCTTGTTATTTCAGGAATATAAAATTGGTGGAGGGTTACTTCATTTTTCATTTATTGACTTAAGGACGAATAACCCAATGTAATATTACTTCAGAAATCAATAGATGTAACACTGTAGTTAACTTTCAAACAATAAAAATAAAGTTAAAAAAACAACAACTGTTCTTTCATCTGGTAGCAGTGGCTTTAGGGCACTATAAATTGTCCTGCAGGACCTTCATAGGGCCCACAAAGACTGAAAAGAGTAATGAGGCATGTCTATCCAGAGAGAGGCTAGATAAACATGGTTTAAGATTAAATTGCTTCCCAGCAAAGCAAGAGTTATTAGATCACCTTTTGCAGAATCAGTCATTTTTATAAATACAGATACAGAACAAGTAAATCATTGGACATTCTTCTTCAACTAGAAACAGGGTGGTTTGCAATTGCTATTGCAGGGGGTCTTGGTTTATAAAAGAAACAAAAAATTAAAACCCAGCAACCAAATGAAAACTGTGAAGGCTCTTCTCCTCTTAGATAATTCTGCTTCAGATACTTCTGGACTTTTAAGGGGAAACAATGTTCTGTTGTGAAAATCCATTTTTGGGCTATTTTTCATCTTGTTTTTAACTCCCTCGTAGCATTGTTCAAACCACTGTCCCCAGAACAAAAGAGATGTAACACCACTTTTTAAATGACACTGTCTTCCTAGTTCCCTGTTAGGCCCTTAGCAATACACATCATTCTCTGTATTCTGTATTTTGAGCAGGAAATTATTAAAAAGGAGTTCATGATCTTTGTACCATCCACTGAATGTAAATCTTAAGTGGCACTTGAAGCCAGTATCAACCCCTTTGGTAGCAGTCATCTTTGTAAGCTGTACCATCCTGGTGAAATGTAGGAGGAAGAGGAAACTGAGAGGAAGCCTCTGGGTCTTTCTAAAGAATGAGTGGACCTTACAGCCAGAGAGCCAAGCTACGGGTTAATTTAGTCCTTCTGTTTCCTACAAGTACACCGCAAGCTTGTTTTTACATTTTTCATGTGCTTGATGAGTATCTGTCTTTATACCAGAGGCCCTTAATAGGTTTCTACAGGAAGACAAGTGACTTAGGAGATGGATTACATTAATTTAGGAGTGTGCAAGCTTGGCCCTGTCCTGCTGTATCCCTGTGTGATCTTGAGCCTTGAGTTCTCCAAAGATAGGGAAACTAATCCTTACCAGCTGCTTTTGGGGAGGGGGAGATCAAAAGTATAAAGTAACTGAGCTCCTCATTAACAAAAATCATCTATCAATGTGTATTACTCATTATGGAAAAGAATTAGCCTGTCCACAATTTGGTTTCATTTTGCTTTTGATTAATTGTATCATGTATTGTCAACCAGGACTCCACAAGGAAATGCAATTAGCATCATCAATGTTAATGATGACTGAGAGTTGACAGGAGCCAGATGTCTATACAGAATTCAGGGGAAATAAACTTATGTTCTAGTTTAAAGGAAGTAGCAATTGCTCAATTTCCCTGAAATGTTAAACTTTAAAGAGCTGACTTATAAAGAAGTCAAAAACAAGAAGTCAAGATGATAAAGAAGTGAAAAAAATGTATACACAAAGAAAAATTAAAGAAATAAAATATTTGACAGGAAAAATAGAGAACTGAGATTGAAAAGTAATAATGGTTTGCAATCCTATAAGGACTCCATGTTTTGGGGCCAAGTTAAGCAATTCTGGGCTTGTTTTCTCTTGTTTCTCTCTCCCATGTTTACTCTTTTGAACAGGCCCAAGCCACACCTTTCATTTCTTCATTTATGTACTTCTTTAATATATTTTTATTATCTGATGTATATAAAATCTATGCCATGTGTGTGAGTGATAGAAAAATACACATGACATAGTCACCTGTTCTCAAAGGATACAAAGTCTCAGTAAGAAGAAAAAGACATGAACACAAACCACTCCTACTTAAGGAAGTATGAGAAAAACAAATACAAGAGAGACAGGAAAGGAAAGGAGTTTATTTCCTTTCCAGCCAGACTTCAAAGGAAGTCTTTGAAAAAAGTTGTTTCCATCTGACTCATGCTTATTTCCCATCACTACTGAAAAACTCATTAATTCTTATCCAGATAAATTGAGTAATGTTGAAATTAAGATAAATTGGTATAACAGCACTAAGTTTCAGATTATCTCCATTTCTTCCAAGCAGAAAAAACATTCCGTGCTCTTGGCTGGTCTCTCTTTTGAGAAGTCACTCTTCAGCTCCCCTAGACATGTCCTACTAAACAAGTGTCACTTCTTGTGCACTGGCTTGGGTTGCAATCCTTATAAACCTCGATACTTTAATGACTTCCTGCACTCCATACTGGATCTTGTTTGGGAAATAACACTAAAGATTAATGTTACTTTCCATCTGCATTGATCACTTCTCAAAGTTGTGTTGGAAGCCTAAATGATCAAGTCAGGTTTTGCCCATGGTGATATGAGGAACAAAGGAAATTTAGTCACTAAGCCTCTGCATGAGAGCAGGACTTGATAAAACGAAGACACCTCCTCCCAAAAGGATGGGGACATAGACTGCATGTCAAGTATTTAGGGATTACAAATTTTTTCCCTTTCATAAAAGTCTTTCTTACTCCTTTTTGACAGGAAGAAATGGCAAGAGAAATAAATCAGTACAGTTGTTTTTCCAGAATAACAATAACATGCTTTCTTTGGACTTTGTTCATAACCTCACTGAACACTCACATCAATAAACTGAGAGACAAAGTCTTCTCATAGAAAAAATATACAGTGTGCCCAGAAATAAACCCACGCATATGTAGTCAACTAATCTTTGTCAAGAGCACTAAGAATGCACGAAGAAAAGATAATTTCTTCAATAAAGATAGTTTCTTTTTTTCAGCAGGAAAAACTGAATATCCACATGCAAGAGAATGAAATTGAACACTTATCTTACATTATACACAAAAACCAACTCAAAATGGATTAAACCGTAAGACCTGAAGAAAAATATAAGACTCCTAGAAGAAAACATAAGGAAAAATCTGCTTGATAATGATTGTCTTGGCTATGATTTTCTTTTTGGGGGGATATGCAAAAGTACAGAAAACAAAAGCAAAAATAAACAAGTGGGACTACATCAAACTAAAAAGCATCTTTACAGCAAGTAAACAATCAGAAAAATGAAAAGATGACCTAGAAAGCAGGAGAAAGTGTCTGCGTACTCTATCTGATAAGGGGGTAATATCTAAATATATAAGAAACTTATACAGCTCAATAGCAAAAAACAAAACAAAACTGATTTTAAAGTGAGAAGAGGACCTAAACAGACATTTTTGCAAAGAAGATAAACGAATGGAAGATATACAAGATATCTATATTTCAATAGATGTATGAAAAGGTGCTCAACATTGCTACTCATCAGGGAAATGCAAACCTAAACCACAGTGATAAATCTCCATATACCTGTTAAGATAGCTGTCATCATAAGATAAGACAAATGCTGGTGATAATGAGGCAGAAAGGAGAAACGTGTATGCTGTTGCTGAGAATATAAATTGGTACAGGCATTATGAAAAATAGTCTGAAAACACGGCAAAAAATTAAAAATAGTACTATCACATGATCCAGCAATTTCACTTCTGGGTGTGTGTCTGAAAAAATAAAATCACTGTCCCAAAGGGCTCTCTGCACTCCTACATTCATTGCAGCATTATTCACAATAGCCAAGACATGGTCACAACCTAAATGTCCATCAGCAGATGAATGGATAAAGAAAATGTGGTATATGTATACAGTGGAATAATACTGAGCCATAACAAAGAAGAAAATCTTGCCATTTGTGACAACATGGATTAACTTGGAGGGTATTATGATAGATGAAACAAACCAGACACAAAAGGGCACATACTGTATTATTTTACTTATATGTGGAATCTAAGAAGTTGAGCTCATAGGATGAGAAGGTGGTAACCAAGGCTGGGGGTGGGGAAAATAGAGAGAGATTGATCAAAGGGAATAAACTTTCAGTTATAAGATGAATGTGTTCTAAAGATCTAATGTACAGCATGGTGACTATAGTTAATAATCATCAAGTTTTACATCTTAGAGCATATTGTACAACCTAACTATATATAATTTTTATTTGCCAATCATACTTCAATAAAGCTGAAAATAAGAAGAAAAACATACAATGTCATGTGAAAGGTGCTATAAAAAAGCCAGAAAGGCAGAGAAAATCATGAAATAAGGCAAATCATTCTCTTTGGGAGGGTTTTCTTCCATGAAAGAGTCATTCTTCTCCTTTGTGAAGTTGATACTTCTCTTTGAATTAAATAAGAAATTTTTGTGTGTTGAAGCTAAAGCATTATTATTTGTTGAGTGCCTATTTCACGGTAAGCATTTATATGCTTTATTTAATCCTTATATCTACTGTGCAATATTACCCTCATTTCACTGGAGAAAAAATAGAGGTTCCGTGAATATCTTGATTCAGGGTGTCGGATTAGTAAGTGCTGGAGGCACAATTCATACTCAGGACTGTCTCACTTGAAATTTGTACACGTTCCTGTAGGTCATAAAGCCACAAGTCATAATGCCTTCAGGATAATGGCTTTACCTTAATCCTTGGGAGTTAGTTGTGGTCACAGTGGAAGGCAAATTTAAAAATCGAGGAAAATCATACAGTTCTCCAAAAGTGGACATAAAATGAAGAGGATGGCTTGCTAGCATACAATTAAAATTTGATGCTTATTAATACATCATGCATCAATTTTCTAAACTCTATTGAAAATGTTGAAGTGTGGAGCTCATGTCCTCCTATACTCTTTTCTGGCCTTGTATATTTGTTCTGGAGTGCTTCCAGGAACAGTCACTGAAAGGACTCTGGTGTTTGTGATGTTTCTGAGGAGTTTGGCAAGGCTCAAGTTCATGAGCTGTCTGTATTTTGGCTATCGTTGTTCTGCTGACCTGCTCTCATTGGCTTTTGACTTTCCTGCCTGGAGTTCCATTCTCTCCATGACATTATACTTGACTTTACACAAATCACTTAACCTTTTACAATTTCTGCTTCAAAAGAAACAGGATGGAAATCATCTTCAGAGTTCCTGTAGCCCTAACATTTCATAAACTAAAAGTTAACATTCTCTTTTTATTTTTATAGAACAGATTTTTATGGATTAATTTTGGTTGGCTAAACAGTTATTTTTAGAATTTTCAGTGAAATTCCAGCAACCCTGGAACAAGTGTGAAGATTTTCAAGTTGGTTATTCATCTATTGTGAAAAAATAGATTATTCAATGTTTGTAAATTCAGTTTATTAATTTAAAATTAACTTGCATAACCATTAAATATGTAATATCAGGTTAAAAATAAGCCCCTGTTTAAGTCCATAGAGATTTAGTTGAACACAAATCTATTTTTTGAGGATTAAAGACAGCACAATCTAAACTGTAATATTATGTAGTCTAAATATAAAACTAAGCAATTAAGATAAGGTGAGAAACTCTTTATGATCTTCATGTAAGGTTTTATTTCTTTTTTTTTCCCCTTTTTAAAAAAATATTTTGCTTGTCCTCACTGAAAAAAATATTAAGAACATCTTACCTGTATAGTCTTTCAGTTCAGTTCAGCTTAGTTGCTCAAAAGTGTCTGACTCTTTGCGACCCCATGAATCACAGCACGCCAGGCCTCCCTGTCCATCACCAACTCCCGGAGTCCACCCAAACCCATGTCCATTGAGTCGGTGATACCATCCAATCATCTCATCCTCTGTCGTCCCCTTCTCCTCTTACCCTCAATCTTTCCCAGCATCAGGGTCTTTTCCAGTGAGTCAGCTCTTCACATCAGGTGGCCAAAGTATTGGTGTTCCAGCTTCAACATCAGTCCTTTCAATGAACACCCAGGACTGATCTCCTTTAGGATGGACTGGTTGGATCTCCTTGCAGTCCAAGGGACTCTCAAGAGTCTTCTCCAACACCACAGTTCAAAAGCATCAATTCTTCAGCACTTGGCTTTCTTTATAGTTCAACTCTGACATCCATACATGACCACTGGAAAAAACCATAGGCTTGACTAGATGGACCTTTGTTGACAAAGTAATGTCTCTGCTTTTGAATATGCTATCTAGGTTGGTCATAACTTTCCTTCCAAGGAGTAAGCGTCTTTTAATTTCATGGCTGCAGTCACCATCTGCAGTGATTTTGGATCCCAGAAAAATAAAGTCAGCCACTGTTTCCACTCTTTTCTCATCTATTTCCCATGAAGTGATGGAACTGGATGCCATGATCTTCGTTTTCTGAATGTTGAGCTTTAAGCCAACTTTTTCACTCTCCACTTTCACTTTCATCAAGAGGCTCTTTCCTTCTTCTTCACTTTCTGCCATAAGGGTGGTGTCATCTGCATATCTGAGGTTATTGATATTTCTCCCAACAATCTTGATTCCAGCTTGTGCTTCCTCCAGCCCAGCATTTCTCATGATGTACTCTGCATAGAAGTTAAATAAGCAGGGTGACAATATACAGCCTTGACGGACTCCTTTTCCTATTAGGAA
>NW_011495076.1:13301295-13314122 GCF_000754665.1 Bison bison bison | reverse complement strand
AGCTCAAGTGGTCTGGTATTCCCATCTCTTTCAGAATTTTCCACAGTTTATGGTGATCCACACAGTCAAAGGCTTTGGCATAGTCAATAAAGCAGAAATAGATGTTTTTCTGGACCTCTCTTGTTTTTTCAATGATCCAGCTGATATTGGCAATTTGATCTCTGGTTCCTCTGCCTTTTCTAAAACCAGCTTGAACATCTGGAAGTTCACGGTTCATGTATTGTTGAAGCCTGGCTTGGAGAATTTTGAGCATTACTTTACTAGTGCGTGAGATGAGTGCAGTTGTGTGGTAGTTTGAGCATTCTTTGGCATTGCCTTTCTTTGGGATTGGAATGTATAGTCTTTATGGTTTGCAAAACACTTCCATATGTAGCAGAGCCACATCTTATTGGGAATTATGTCCTAAAGTCATTTCATAAAGTGAAAAATTACATATGGATAAAATTACCCATGAAAATATTAACCCATGAAGGATGGCATGCATGATTTTATACATTTAAAATATATAATACATATGTATGAAGGTAATATCTGTAGTATAAATTATGCAGTTAAAAATAGTATACACAATTCATTTCTAAATTGTATAAAAGAGGCACATAGTTACATATTTTAATTTGTAGGAGAATGCATATTATTTGTAAGCATAAATGTAAAATGATGCCACTCCACTGTATGGATTTCACATCTGTAGCCCATAGGTGAGCTGCTGCTGCTACTGCTAAGTCACTTCAGTCAGGTCCGACTCTGTGTGACCCCATAGACGTCAGCCCACCGGGCTCTCCTGCCCCTGGGATTCTCCAGGCAATAACACTGGAGTGGGTTGCCATTTCTTTCTCCAATGCATGAAAGTGAAAAATGAAAGGGAAGTCATTCAGTCGTGTCTGACTCTTAGTGATCCCATGGACTGCAGCCTACCAGGCTTCTCCATCCATGGGATTTTCCAGGCAAAAGTACTAGAGCGGGGTGCCATTGCCTTCTTCGATAGGTGAGCTGCAGATTACTATATCTACATACCTATATAAAGAAAAATGTGGCTTGGAGTAGTGTTAAAACTTTTCTAAAGCCTCAAAGCTAGTAAGCTGCAAAGCTACAATTCAGATCTTTAAAACTTCAGGGGCTATTGTCTTTCTACTACCTCATATTTGGCTCTTTATTTATTTCACTTTCTGTTTGAAGTATATAAACTTATTTTTCAACTTCACTGAATTTTTCAGGTTTTTTTTTTCACTACAATTTTTTTTTCTCAAATAAATTTCTTCTCCATGTCATCCATTTCACTGATAATTCAGAATGAGAAAAGTGCTATTATATTTGATAAGAAAAATCTATTAATTAGAATGAATTTGACTCACCCATGGACTCACATTCTAAATTTCCTATTGTGCTACTTTAAATGTGTGAGACATTTTTGGGGAAACTTTTTGATTACTTATAGTTCCACTTCTGAAACAAGAGTAGGTGAAGTAGGTATTTAACTGCAGGTAAAAAAGATCACTATTTCCTCAAGTCTGGCCCAAAACTAGTTTTAAAATTTCTAAGCAAATGTGGGTCAGTCTATGTGAATAACATCTTGATTCTTATCTATTGATATATCAAGACTCATTTCAAGAGAAACTTTGTGTTTAACCCCACGCAATGCCTTTTGCTTTCTTGGTCATTTGTTTACTTCTATTGTTCTCTTAGAAATAATAGCAGTTTGTATGCTTTGGAGGTGCACATTGTACTTAAAGAGATGGCTTATGAGAAAACCAATTTTGGTCTGCCCCAAGACCAAGACATAGAGTTATAAACCTTGACCACAATTCATATCAATTAAAAGTCCGGATTTACAGACTAGGTAGAATCACACCCTAACCTCCTTAGCCATTATTTTCCCCCTAGGAAGTAGCATAGCAGCAGATTTGAAATGTAGATTAAATAAATAATGCAGTTGTAAATGTATTAAGGTGAAAGTTATAAATATATTAATTGACTAAGTGTTGGAAATCAAGAAATTGTGTTTATGGGATTTTTTCTTATTCCAACAGCTTGTATGTTGCTTTTCCAAAGCAGAGCACACACACTATCATTTTAACTCTTTCTCTTTTTATCTTCCTATACATTGAACCACACAGACATTTCTAAACTTAATAACTGTCTCAACCTATTATTTTTCAGAAGAGAAGTTGAGTTCTCCCAGTGGCAAATAATCTCCCTGGGAACATCCAGAGTGGGGCTAGAGTGAAATTTTTATTAATTATTGATTCATGAAGAGGTAATGAGAACCTCCTTTGTGTCAGGAATTTTTGGTCTTTTTTTTTTTAACCACACTGCTCCTAGGACAACTGGTATGATTGCAGTTTTATTAGAAATGTGAAATAATAAGTGAATGGTACAAGACTTTGAGGCTTCCTCCATGACTCAGTGGTAAAGAATTTGTCTGCCAATGCAGGAGACACAGAAGATGCAGGTTCAATCCCTGGGTCAGGAAGGTCCCCTGGAGGAGGGCATGGCAACCCACTCCAATATTCTTGCCTAGAAATATTGAACAGAAGAGCTTAGCAAGCTACAGCCCATAGGCTTATAAACATTCAGAAATGACTGAACACACACACACATATGAGAGATTTCAGGTCTTGGTTAATGCGAGAGACTTGCTGATGATAATTCCCGGGAAGAGAATTCCCAGGAGTTGCCTTTCTTGCTGCCAGACTGAAGATAGGCAAGAATAGATGGTAAAAAGGAAATCTGGGGCAAGTAAAACTTTACTCTCTCACTATGTGTTTTCTTTGGAAGAAAAAAACATTCCATGGCCCCAAAAGTTGGCAATTAATGAAAAAAGAGAAAAAACATATAAGGAAGCACAGGAATTGTAGATTGTGTCCTCTTAGGGCCAGCTTCTTGGGCATGAGATCTATACAGCCGCTCAGAACCACATTTAAAAGGTTCCCTGTGCCTAATTTCATGCTGTGCAGGTGCCATCTTGGAATTCTCAATAAATTTTCAACAGGGGGTCCCAGATTTCAACTTTTCACTGGGCCAAAAAAATTAGGTAGCCATCCCTGCTCTTCTCTTTGCAGGGTCTCTTCTGCCTAGCTTGTACACAATTCTGACTTTCCTCACCCTCTCCTGCTCTCTTTGAAGTGGGCCCCACTGCCAGGACCAGCTTCTTTCATCCAAACACATCCTTAATGTAGATTAGGTTTGCATAATAAATTCTCCCTCTGGAATTCAGCTTTAGATAGACTCATTTGGGAAAATGGAATACTGATTGATATACAACTGGATTTTTCTATTTAGTAATATTTTGACAAGGCTCTCAAGAGTTCCTTGGACTGCAAAGAGATCCAACCAGTCCATTCTAAAGGAAATCCATCCTGAATATTCATTGGAAAGATGCTGAAGCTGAAACTCCAATACTTTGGCTACCTGATGCAAAGAACTGACACGTTGGAAAAGACCCTGATTCTGGGAAAGATTGAAGGCAAGAGGAGAAGGGGATGACAGAGGATAGGATGGTTGGATGCCATCACTGACTCAATGGACATGAATTTGAGTAAGCTCTGGGAATTGGTAATGAACAGGGAAACCTGTCATGCTGCAGTCCATGGGGTCGCAAAGAGTCGGACATGACTGAGTGACTGAACTGAACTGAATATTTTGAAAATCTACTTTTGTAGCAGTGAATATCTGCCTTGTTCTTTTTTAAACCAGTAAAATCCATATATAACCCAGACGATAAGCCCATTGTGAACTCCCTAACTCCTAGAAATCTGGTCAAATTTGGTCCAAACCCCAATTTCAGCATCCTGTGAGAGAAATTTCATGGTTTCCTCTAGGTCCTGTGCATATCTTTAGGATCTTCATTTGGCTATGTCTTTGTGCTGTGTTAGTTCAGGACAAAGGTCTGCCTGCTTCATCAGTTTCACAAAATGTCTGATAATATACATTTTGTGATTTGTGTGTGTATTTTACTAAAGATTTGAGGAGACTAGGGCTGGAGGGAGAAGTTCTTGAAAGGGAATAAACAGTTCTCTGCAATATAGCTGATCTTTGTTCTCCATTTCTCCCATCTCCCTTCTTTCTCCAAAGTAACAAGTGCACATTTGCTCTTGTTTTACAATAAAAATGTTCATCAGTATCAATATTCTACCCAAAGCACTTCCTCCCATCAAACATTGTTTCCATCCTAAGAGAAATGTTTGTTAAAAGCATTTTTATAACAACAGCCTGAATAGTTAGCAGTAGTTTTCCCAGAAAGGTGGAAATGCAGAGACATTTTCCTTAAAACTTACTTTTTATGTTTTTTGGAATGTTTATACAAAATTATCATCCAAAGACTTGCCTTTTTCAAACTGGGCTTGAATATGTATTTCAGATATTACTGCAGTGTATTTTTGTTGAATTATAGTTGCTTTACAATGTTGTGTTAGTTTCTGCTGTACAGCGAAGTGAATTAACCATATGTATACATATATCTCCTCTTCCTTGGGTTTCCTTCCCATTTAGGTCACTGCAGAGCATTGAGTAGAATTCCCTGTACTATACAGTAGGTTCTCATCAGTTGTCTATTTTATACATAGTAACGTATTTATGACAATCCCAATCTCCCAGTCCATCTCACCCTTCTCTTCCCCACTTGGTATCCATACATTTGTTCTCTACATCTGCGTCTCTGTTTCTGCTTTGCAAAGAAGCTCATCCATACCATTTTTCTAGATTCCACATATATATATTAATATACAGTATTTGTTTTTCTGACTTCAGTCTGTATGACAGTCTCGAGGTCCATCCGTGTCTCTGCTAATGGCATAATTTCATCCTTCTTTATGTCTGAGTAATATTCCACATATATATATATATGTATACACACCATCTTCCCTGGTGGCTCAGACGGTAAAGCGTCTGCCTACAATGCGGGAGACCTGGGTTCAATCCCTGGGTCAGGAAGATCTCCTGGAGGAGGAAATGGCAACCCACTCCAGTATTCTTGCCTGAAAAATCCCATGGACGGAGGAACCTGGTTAGGCTATAGTCCATGGGGTCACAAAGAGTCCGACACGACTGAACGACTTCACTCATATACACACATATCTTCTTTATCCATTCCTCTCTTGATGTATCTTTAGACTGCTTCCATGTCTTGGCTATTGCAAATAGTGCTGCAACAAATATTGGGGTGCATTTATCTTTTCGAATTATAGTTTTATCTGGGTATATTCCCAGGGATGGGATTTGGGGCCATATGATAACTCTATTTTTAGTTTTTTAAGGAGCCCTGTACTGTTCTCCACAGTGTCTGTATCACTCTACATTCCCACCAACAGTTTAAAAGGGTTCCCTTTTCTCCACACCCTCTCCAGTTTTTATTGTTTATAGATTTTTTGATGATTGCCATTCTGACTGGTGTGAGGTAATACTTCATTGTGGTTTTGATTTGCATTTCTCTAATAATGAGTGATGTTGAGCATCTTTTCATGTGTTTGTTGGTCATCTCTATGTCTTTGGAGAAATGTCTATTTACTAATAGACTTTCTTCCCATTTTTGATTGGTTTGTTTTTTGATATTGAGCTATATGAGCTGTTTGTATATTTTGGAGATTAATCGCTTGTCAGTTCCTTCATTTGCAAATATTTTCTCCCATTGTGAAGGTTTTCATCTTATTTATTATTACTGCCTTATTCTGAAGTTCTTTGTAATCTTTTTTTTTCTTTCTCTTCTAAAAATATTTGTTTGTTATGAAAGAAGCTGCTTTTCTGTGGGTCACAGAGAAACTTATTTTTTATTTCATCTTAAGAAAAGAGTGAATGAATTTCTGCATCTTTCAATTGTAGAAGTTTTGTGGGAAAATATATTATAGTGAAAGCAATATTAGAAAACCCTTAAACCATCAGTTCCCACTACAACATGTACTCATTTAATATTTTTCATAAATATCGTATTTTGAAGGGATGCTTACATGAGCTGGTGATGTATTTTCAATTCATTGATTACCTTTGTACTGATTTATTTCGACTCCATTGATATGTGCTACTTAATTACAAATATGCATAGAATAATGTATGGGTTTCATCTCATTATACAAATAACTTTCCCAAAGAGCATTGTTTATGAGAGTCAAGCACTCTGTTTAGAGTCAGAAAGAGTGATTTATATACTGTTCTGCACTAACCAGTACTTCATGCATGGATGGTCATTTCTCTCTCTTAATTGAAAACTAGCCAATTAGCCTACATATAATTAGTTTGCACATCAAGCAGATGAGCTATTGAAGAAAAACAGCATCTAATGTAGTATCAATTAAGGGTCAATCTGCTGAAGTAAACAAGCTCATACAGGCTTCTCTGCTCCAAAGAAAAAGGAGAAATAGTTTTAAAAATACAGTTACAAATTCATAATAACCTTATACCATATCTAAAAACTAACTTAAATCATAGGCTTAAAATTACCAAGCTTAAAAAAAAAATAAGAGAAAAATCTTTGTGAACATAAGTGAGTCAAAAAATTTTAGAGATACAACACCAAACATAATCCATAAATGAATATATTAAAAAATTGGAATTTGTCAAAAATTTTAAAACTCTTCTCTTTGAATGACATTAAGACAATGAAAAGATAAGTCATAGGTTAGGAGAAAATATTTGCAAATCATGTAGTTAATTGTAGCATCTAGAATGTATATAGAATCTAAAATCCCAACAATAAGGAAACAATAACCCAAATTTTAAATAATGGGCAGAATATTTGAGCAGATACTTCACCAAAAAAAAAATTTTAAAAAGCATATGGAATGCAAATAAGCATATGAAAAGATGTTCAGCCTCCTGAGTCATTGTCATCGCAGTCGCATCTAAATCTGCAACCCTGTGGACTTTGCAACCCCACAGACTAACCCGCCCGGTCCCTCTGTCCATGGGATTCTCCAGGCAAGAATATTGGAGTTCCTTGCTACTTCCTCCTCCAAGGGGTTTTTCCCAGCCCAGGGATCTAACCAAGTCTCCTGTGTCTCCTGCATTAGCAGGCAGATTCTTTATCATTGAGCCGCTAGGGAATTCTTCCTGAGTCATTGCTGCTGCTGCTGCTGCTAAGTCGATTCAGTTGTGTCCAACTCTGTGTGACCCCATGGACTGCAGCCCACCAGGCTCCTCCGTCCACGGGATTTTTCAGGCAAGAGTACTGGAGTAGGTTGCCATTGCCTTCTCCGCCTGAGTCATTCAGTTCAGTTCAGTTCAGTCGCTCAGTCGTGTCTGACTCTTTGCGACCCCATGAATTGCAGCATGCCAGGCCTCCCTGTGCATCACCAACTCCCGGAGTTCACTCAGACTCATGTCCATCGAGTCAGTGATGCCATCCAGCCATCTCATCTTCTGTCATCCCCTTCTCCTCCTGCCCCCAATCCCTCCCAGCATCAGGGTCTTTTCCAACCAGTCAACTCTTCGCCTGAGGTGGCCAAAGTACTAGAGTTTCAGCTTCAGCATCATTCCCTCCAAAGAAATCCCAGGGTTGATCTCCTTCAGAATAGACTGGTTGGATCTCCTTGCAGTCCAAGGGACTCTCAAGAGTATTCTCCAACACCACAGTTCAAAAGCATCAATTCTTCGGCGCTCAGCCTTCTTCGCAGCCCAACTCTCACATCCATACATGACCACAGGAAAAACCATAGCCTTGACTAGACAGATCTTTGTTGGCAAAGTAATGTCTCTGCTTTTGAATATGCTATCTAGGTTGGTCATAACTTTCCTTTCAAGGCGTAAGCGTCTTTTAATTTCATGGCTGCAGTCACCATCTGCAGTGATTTTGGAGCCCCCCAAAATAAAGTCTGACACTGTTTCCACTGTTTTCCCATCTATTTCCCATGAAGTGATGGGACCATAATCTTCTTTTTCTGAATGTTGAGCTTCAAGAAGGAGATGTAAATAAAACCACAAAGAGCTACTACTATGCACTATAAGAATGGCTATGTCTCTTATCTATGGTCAAAGCAAAAATTATCAAGATAATTATAACTGGTGCTATACTACAAGGAGAAACATCTGAAATTTTTCTACCCACATTAAATAAAGCCTGCAAACCTCTAACCGAGAGTTTTTAACTAGAAATCTAAGTACCTCTAGAGGCTGAATGACTGGACTTTTAGAGGCCTATAAAATTCCTTAAGTTAGAAATAAAATTGTATGTGCGTGCCTATATATGCATTTTGAGGGTAAAGGAAACAAAGATATCATTGTTTTCAGTGAGTTCATTTAAACAAAAACAGCAACCAACAACCAAAAAGTTTAAGAACTCACCCTAACTGATAGCCTCATTGACCCAAACAACAGAGGAAGCTGAATGAGGCAACCGTGAAACTGCTGAAGAGGAAGAGACATTGATAAAAGTAAGGTCCTTTGGAAGATAAACTCACAATTGAAAATTATAAATCACACCAAAAAAATCCTTGCCATGTCAAAAGATTCATACCTTGGTAAGATTCACAAATGCTAAAATTTAAGATAGCATTCTGCGTTTTAAGTATGTTCAGATTTCTCAGAGAGATATAGAAGTGAATAACATCCTGGAAATAAGACTATAAAATTAACAAATCAGAGCACAAATATATGAAAAGAGACCAAGTGTAAATAATAGAAATGAAAAAAATGGTTCTTAAACATAAAATAGGACCTTAGATAAAATAAAGAGTAAGCTAGACATAGGAAAATAAAAGTAGTCCCTAGAACAACTCATTCAAAATACAATATAGGAGTAGAAGGAGGTGGAGAATATGAAAGAGCCATGAAAGAAAACAAAGGATAGATTGAGAAGTTCCAAAATATAAGAAAGAATTCAAGAGTAGAGATAATGGAATGAGAAAATATTTGCAAAAATGGTATCTGAAATTTTTTCAAGAATTGAGGAAAGACATGAATCCTCAGATTCAGAAAAATCTTGCCAACTGAACAAGGTAAATAAATAAAAAAGAAATATACTACTAGACATATAATGGTGAAATGTCAAACTATCAAGTATAAAATGCAAATATGAAAAGCTACTAGAGAGAAATTATAGATTACCTATAAAGCAATGACACTAGATTGAACATGGGCTTCCTCTTAGCAAAAACAAATAAATGTCCAAAGATAATGAAATAATATATTCAAAGTGCTAAGGGAGACTAATTCTTGTTCAAGACAAAGTGCAAAACAAATACATTTTCAGGCACATAAAGACTAAGACTTCTCACTACAAGATTTAGTAGCAAAACTGCCAACAACAGCAAAAAAAATTCAAAAAGAAAATACAGGGGCAACAGTGGGCAAAGAAATTGTTTAAAGATGTAAATTCATAAGTATTGACCAGGAAAAAATATCCTGACAATAATTTATGGGGGCTGAAAATGGGCCTGAACTACAATTCATGCCAGCTGTAAGGAGGCAGTTTTATTGTTTTGGAGAAGGGTAAAAATACCTATTCGATTTTAACTATTATCTTGTTTTAATAAAACAAGGGAGTAGCTCACATTACACTCAGGTATTTTGTGAAGAAGATTTCTTGTACAATCATTTCTAAAAATGCCTTAATTTTTTCCTTTAGAAATTAGTAATCTCTTTCCAAGTGAAAGAAACAGTTGATCTATGGAAAATGAGATATTAATTGAGACCATGTCATTTTAACTATCTTCTGGATTTTCCAAGAGCACAGGATGGTATGAATTTCAATATTTATTAAATGAACTGTCTCCTAGCATTAAATAAGAATTACTTAATTAGAATACATATGGATTAATCACAAAACTGCTAATAAAAATAATTTCCAAATTAAAAAATTAGTTATAATGGCATATTTACATAAGTAGGAAGCAGTAAATAATTCTGCATGGAAGGAAGTTCTGCATTGTAAAGTATCACCACGACCTAAGGTCAGACTTGCTAGCTATATAAAGAATGCTATGTCAGCATAGCCCTGGAGGACAGGATTGGGGATATTCCTGGATCTGAGGACATCTGAATCTGATGTTAAACCATAAAAGAAAGCAGAAGCCAGGCCTGGAGAAAGGGAAGCTGTTTTGGGAAAGAGGAAAAGCATATCACAATAGGCTTAAGTGGAAACTCCCAAGGCATTACTGAGGAGAGGCAACAATTGTCTTCCATCATTTTACTCTTAATTGAAGAGAATGTATTTTTAGAACTTGCATGTTGGGAAAGTATTACTAATCTTTTACTTTTAACTTCACTTTGTTCCAAATGGCTTCCTGCTCTCCTACCCTCACCCCTACCTAAAGCAACTTGTAATTTATAACTGACATCTCACAATTTGCCTGTTATATGTAGAGCATTGGATTAATTAACTAATTAGGGGAAGAAAGAAAAAAATAAAATCACAACTGCAATCCCTAGTATAATTTCTAGAAAAGAAAAACAAACAAACAAAAAAACAAAGCTATCTGCCATTGTTTTGTATTGATTATCTATCAGAGATTGCCTGACCAGAGTTTAGAACTGTATATCTGAGAACTTTGTACATTTTATACCATATACACTGTGCCTAGATTTTATTGGTTGCAGTGAAAAGGATTTTTCATGAAACTGAATCATAAACATGATTCTCCCTTAACCTTCTTTGGACAGAATGGGCAACATCTCAGGTTTAAAAGAGGATAATTTAAAAATAAAAGCAAAAAACAGGATAATCTTAGTAATTAAAAACTGAAAAATCAAATCTTTATGTGAATAAAAGAGAACAATAATAAAATCCCTAGTCTATTTTGGAATCCAATAAGAAATGTAACACTTTTTTTCATGTTCAGATACTAGGAGATAAATCATTAAGCTAATGGTTGGATACCACTCAAAATCAACTTTGGTTTCTGTAGGATGACAAGACTGGCATCTAGTTGCTGCTGTTCAGTCATTAAGTTGTGTCCAACTCATTGCGACCCCATGGATTGGAGCCCACCAAGCTCCTCTGTCCTCTACTGTCTCCCGGAGTCCACCCAAACCCATGTCCATTGAGTCGGTGATGCCATCCAACCATCTCGTCCTCTGTCGTCCCCTTCTCCTCCTGCCCTCAATCTTTCCCAGCATCAGGGTCTTTTCCAGCGAGTCAGCTCTTCCCAGCAGATGGCCGAAGTATTGGAGCTTCAGCTTCAACATCAGTCCTACCAATGAACACCCAGGACTGATCTCCTTTAGGATGGACTGGTTGAACCACAGTTCAAAAGTATCAATTCTTCAGTGCTCAGCTTTCTTTATAGTCCAACTCTGACATCCATACATGACCACTGGAAAAAACCATAGCCTTGACTGGACTGACCTTTGTTGGCAAAGTAATATCTCTGATCTTTAATATGCTGTCTAGGTTGGTCATAACTTTCCTTTCAAGGAGTAAGCATCTTTTAATTTCATGGCTGCAGTCACCATCTGCAGTGATTTTGGATCCCCCCAAAATAAAGTCTGACACTGTTTCCACTGTTTCCCCATCTATTTCCCATGAAGTGATGGGACCAGATGCCATGATCTTAGTTTTCTGAATGTTGAGCTTTAAGCCAACTTTTTCACTCTCCTCTTTCACTTTCATCAAGAGGCTCTTTAGTTCTTCTTCACTTTCTGCCATAAGGGTGGTGTCATCTGCATATCTGAGGTTATTGATATTTCTCCCAACAATCTTGATTCCAGCTTGTGCTTCATCCAGCCCAGCGTTTCTCATAATGTACTCTGCATATAAGTTAAATAAGCAGGGTGACAATATACAGCCTTGATATACTCCTTTTCCTATTTGCAACCAGTCTGCTGTTCCATGTCCAGTTCTAACTGTTGCTTCCTGACCTGCATACAGGTTTCTCAAGAGGCAGGTCAGGTGGTCTGGTATTCCCGTCTCTTTTAGAATTTTCCACAGTTTATGGTGATCCACACAGTCAAAGGCTTTGACATAGTCAAAAAAGTAGAAATAGATGTTTTTCTGGACCTCTCTTGCTTTTTTGATGATCCAGCAGATGTTGGCAATTTAATCTGTGGTTCCTCTGCCTTTTTTAAAACCAGCTTGAACATCTGGAAGTTCATGGTTCACGTATTGCTGAAGCCTGGCTTGGAGAATTTTGAGCATTACTTTGCTAGCTGTTAGATGAGTGCAATTGTGCAGTAGTTTGAGCACTCTTTGGCATTGGAATGAAAATTGACCTTTTCCAATCCTATGGCCACTGTTCAGTTTTCCAAATTTGCTGCCATATTGAGTGCAGCACTTTCACAGCATCATCTTCCACGATTTTGAAATAGCGCAACTGGAATTCCATCACCTCCACTAGCTCTGTTCATAGTGATGCTTCCTAAGGCCCACTTGACTTCACACTCCAGGATGTCTGGCTCTAGGTGAGTGATCACACCATCATAATTATCTGGGTAGCGAAGATCTTTTTTGTGCAGTTTTTCTGTGTATTCTTGCCACCTCTTATTAATATCTTCTGCTTCTATTAGATCTCTACCATTTCTGTGCTTTATTGAGCTCATCTTTGCATGAAATGTTCCCTTGGTATCTCTGATTTTCTTGAAAAGATCTCTAGTCTTTCCCATTCTATTGTTTTCCTCTATTTCTTTACATTGATCACTGAGGAAGGCTTTCTTATCTCTCTCCTTGTTATTTTTTAGAACTCTGCGTTCAAATGGGTATATTTTTCCTTTTCTCCTTTGCTTTTAGCTTCTTTTCTTTTCACAGCTATTTGTAAGGCCTCCTTAGACAACTATTTTGCTTTTTTGCATTTCTTTTTCTTAGAGATGGTCTTGATCCCTGTCTCCTGTACAATGTCATGAACCTCCATCCATAGTTCATCAGACACTCTGTCTATCAGATCTAGTCCCTTAAATCTATTTCTCCT
>NW_011495076.1:13294035-13301195 GCF_000754665.1 Bison bison bison | reverse complement strand
GAATGGTGTAGTGGTTTTCTCCACTTTCTTCAATTTCAGTCTGAATTTGGCAATAAGAAGTTCATGATCTGAGCCCCAGTCTACTCCCAGTCTTGTTTTTGCTGACTGTATAGAGCTTCTCCATCTTTGGCTGCAAAGAATATAATCAGTCTGATTTCAGTGTTGACCATCTGGTGATGTCCATGTGTACAGTCTTCTCTTGTGTTGTTGGAAGAGGATTTTTGCTATGACCAGTGCATTCTCTTGGCAGAACTCTATTAGCCTTTGCCCTGCTTCATTCTGTACTCCAAGACCAAATTTACCTATTACTCCAGGTGTTTCTTGACTTTCTAATTTTGTATTCCAGTCCCCTATAATGAAAAGGACATCTTTTTTGGGTGTTAGTTCTAGAAGGTCTTGTAGGTCTTCATAGAACTGTTCAACTTCAGCTTCTTCAGCATTACTGGTCAGGGCATAGACATGGATTATTGTGATATTGAATGGTTTGCCTTGGAAACGAACAGAGATCATTCTGTCGTTTTTGAGATTGCATCCAAGTACTGCATTTTGGACTCTTTTGTTGAACATGATGGCTACTCCATTTCTTCTAAGGGATTCTTGCCCACATGATATAATGGTCATCTGAGTTAAATTCACCCATTCCAGTCCATCTTAGTTCACTGATTCCTAGAATGTCAATGTTTACTCTTGCCATCTCCTGTTTGACCACTTCCAATTTGCCTTGATTCATGGACCTAACATTCCAGGTTCTATGCAATCTTACTCTTTACAGCATCAAACCTTGCTTCTATCACCAGTCCCCTCCACAACTGGGTGTTCTTTTTGCTTTGGCTGCATCCCTTCATTCTTTCTGGAGTTATTTCTCCACTGATCTCCAGGAGCATATTGAGCACCTACCAGGCTGGGGAGTTCATCTTTCAGTGTCCTGTCTTTTTGCCTTTTCATGCTGTTTATGGGGTTCTCAAGGCAAGAATACTGAAGTGGTTTGCCATTCCCTTCTCCAGTGGACCACATTCTGTCAGACCTCTCCACCATGACCCATCCATCTTGGGTGGCACCACACAGCATGGCTTGGTTTCATTGAGCCCTTTCCTTTGAGGAGCCTCAATTTTGTGGGGAACAAGGGCAGAACAAGAAAAGGAATGAAGTTTTGAATAGAGAGGTTAATCATAAACTCGGCAGAGGAAATCAGTTTTCAGTAGACTCAGATTCAACACCTTCTTCCCAATCTAGAGTAGTATGCCCAGATTAAATGCATTCATATTTCTGCTAAGAAATGTAGAGATGATTCACAGTGAGTGGAGTAAGTTAAGACTATAAACAACTTTGTATCCATTTATATGTTTTTTGTGCCAAGAGTTCAGATCAGATATTGCCACCAATATGAAAACTTTTGGGTTTCAAAATTATAGATAAAGTATTGTGATCTTGTATTACCTTCAGGAGAGCAGGGTGGTGAATAAAGTGCACACTTTCTTCAGTTGAGAAAAATTGGTCATTGAAACTCCTGTCATAGAATAGTCACTTCTTATCCTAAATAAGCCCTCAGTGTATTCTGAATGGGCTTTCATGGAAGTCTAGAAGTTAATAAATAGGTTAATAATGTAAGTTTTTGTCTACTTTATTATTATTATTGTTAAGCCACGAAGCACATATTAGTTCTATTCTTATTGGCTTTTAATAAATAAAATAGAACAGAATTAAATTAAATGTTAGTATCAATCTGCCTTTTTCACTAGGCTACAGACTCTGTTGCTGCTGTTTTTCAGTTGATCACATTATTTATGTGTGCTCTTCTGGCCTGTTTCCCATCTGGTTTTCCTCTCTTAGATGAGGGAAAGAACACCAAGGAGCACATCCCATCCCAGCCAGACTCCACTGACTCCTCATCGCGTTCTTCTCTGGACACAACAAACTGTCAGGCAGAACAGCCATAGCATACTATGCTCAAGTCTCCACTCACGGTTTATAAGGCAGGTGAGTACCAGCCACACCTGCCTCTCTCCAGTCCTACCTGCAGTAGAGGGATCTTCCATCAGCCAAGCTTTGCTCTCAAGCATAAGTTCAAGTGGGTCCTTTCCACAGGATAAATTTTGAGTCACCTCTGTGGCCCTCGTTAATCCTAGATAAATTTGAGCCACCTTTTACTTAAGCTTCCTTAAGTAAAACTTAAGGAAACTTAAGTTTACTGAGCACCCTTAAATTCTACAACTTATAGCAGGGAAAGTACATCTCTTCCAGCTAGGCACTGTACTAACAGAGGGGAGTCACCATGAGGTATGCACAATAACATAAATTTATTTTTATCATGAACTTTTTTTTTATCATATTACCTTTGTATATATTTCTTGCCTTTGCTGGTTGACAGCCTTAGAGTAAAAGTAAGAGGGTTAAGAGTTGTTAGGTCAGGACAACTCCCCCTACAAAGAATTATGAATGTTTTAAATACCAGATATATTTAAAAGGATTATCCTCATGTTTCAGTTTTTCTTGGTAAAATATTTATAAGATAATTGAGGTCTTTATTGTATTAAGTCTTACGGGAAATGACACATAAAAGAATAAAACATTGTTATATCTCTCAGGAACAGTTTGATCTAGAAGGGGCAAAGGACACATTAGTAAGTTACTAGAATGTTCCTCGGAGAAGGCAATGGCACCCCTCTCCAGTACTCTTGCCTGGAAAATCCCATGGATGGAGGAGCCTGGTGGGCTGCAGTCCATGGGGTTGTAAAGAGTCGGACACGATTGAAGCGACTTAGCAGCAGCAGCAGCAGAATGTTCCTACTTAAGGATTAGAAGGAGGAAACATAGTCCCCAGATATAGAAGGCCAGGAAGAGAAGTAGAAAGAGCACGGCCAAAGCAGAGTAAAGTGCTGCAGGACATCAGGTGTGGCTAGAACAGGAGTGTTGGAAGGTTGCAGATGAACTTGGAGCTGCAGGTGAAGAATAAACGAGTCAATAAAATAGGCATATAGAGTCACTCCCAGGAGTCCAAAGTAAAGTAGTGCTATTAGGAATCAGCAACGTCACAGCAAATATCTTTCAGATGCACAAATGAGAAAAAAAAAAAGCAAAACCTGATTAAGGTGCTTTGGGTTGAGCCAAGCATTTTTAGTGATCTTTGTAAACAAATAAGCACAAGATTAACCAAGGCTGGGAAGTAGGGAACATGTGCAGTGTATGACTCTAACTGATAACAATAGCACCAAGGCTGTGGCCATGGACTCCTGAGCCAGGCTGCTCAAGCTCAAGCCCTGGGCCCCAGTACTTGCTGTATGACCCAAGATATTGATTTAATTTTTTTGCACATCAGTCTGTTCATCTATAAAATGAGGATAGTAAATACACCTTTTGTAGGGTTGTTCTGAGGATACATTAGTTAAGACATGTAAAGTTCTTAGCACTACACCTGGTACATAGCAAGCATGAGAGAGGGAAAGGGAGGAGAAAAGGGAGGAAGAAAAACCATTGACTTAGGAGAAAAATTAAACACTCCCTTCGAGTGATCAGATATTTGGGCCTAAGGCGTCATTTCTTTTTCCAAGTAATACCTGAATTATGACTGTTACGATGACAGAATCCAGGCTTCCCGTAGATGGTGCAGCCAGCCAGCAGAAGCCAATTAATCTCCACCACCGCAGGCAAAAAGCTCGGGCTGCTCACTGAGACCTGCTTCCATCTCCTGAAGCATCTGCCCTGCTTGTGTTTGCAGGGGGTCAGGATTTCAGTGAGCCTATGCCTTCCCCAGTGATGTTGCTATTTTGGGAATTTTATAGATTGGCATTAAAAAGAAAAGAACTGTGCAGGCCCACAGTGGTTGGTGTGTTTGTTTTTGTCTTGTTTTAGAGCTGGAAGAAACCTTGAAGCCCCAGGAGCCAAATGCCTCTCATTTAACACTAGGAGATCCTGGGGTGAGAGGGCTTTGGTGTCCCTGACCTCAGCAGTAAGGAGACTCAGAAATGTGTCTTTCCTGAATGTTTCTCCTCCTTTTTATGTCAGTGTTTTATTGATTCAAACAGAAAGTTAAGCTTTTATGACCTTGGGGCAAGCCATTGTTCTAATATTTGATGCTGTTAAGTCACTTAAGATGAAAAGGAAGTGGAAAAAGCATATTAACATGAAAATATGATACCATTTTTTTCTTGGCTTGGGTAATCTTGAACTGTTTCTCTTCTGGAGTCAGTGTGATACTGTTGTATGAACATGATATTTAGGGTCAGAAATCAGGGTTTGATTCCAGAAGTTACCAATTATTAATCTGGCCTTGTCCAGGCTACTAAGCTTCTTAATTAATAGGTGTAATGATATCTACCTCCTAGAATTTTGAGAAGATTAATCAGCTAATTAGAAGAAATAATAAGTGTTAAATCTATAAAACACAATAGAAATTCAGGAAAGGTAAGTCTCTACCCAAGTCTGTCCTTTCCTAAGAGACAAAGTTTTAATGAGGACACCACTTAATTTTAACATGAATATAATCACTTCTTTGTTAATCATTTCCTCCTAGATCGAAAACTGACACAGAGCTCATTTTTCTTCTCTCCATCTGCTTGCTAATTTATAAAGTGAGGAGATTGGATTGGATTTCACCTCCAGTGTCCTTCCAGAATCTTCTTTCTAGCTTTTCTTTAGCCTAGCAAAATCTAGTTTATCCCAGCCATCAAATTCTCCTCTTTGCTGAAAGAGAGTGAGTTAAATACTGTGTGTGACTAGAAATAAAAATGTCTCACAATTTCTCCTCTATAAAAGCACATTTTTCCATTTTTGTTAACTGTAGAGCACATGGTAATGGTAGTGTTAGTTGTTCAGTTGGGTCTGACTCTTTGTGACCCCATGGACTGTAGCCTGCCAGGCTCCTCTGTCCATGGAAATCTCCAGGAAGGAACATTGGAATAGGTGGCTATTTTCTTCTCCAGGGGATCTTCCTGACCCAGGGATTGAACCTGGGTTTCCTGCAAAGCAGGCAGATTCTTTCCCATCTGAGCCACCAGAGAAGCCTCTGGTGAGCTCTATACAATCCCACAATTTATTACTTATATAATATTATGGTTTTTGCCACTCTCTCTGTTCTACTTCCTTCCTCTCTCACAATCTGATAAGAGAAGTAAAGAGTTCATTAATAAAAAAAATATGTAATGAGTTCCATCCAAAAAAAAAAACCAATATAGTGATCATAGTTTATGTTCCAGATCATAGTTTATGTCCCACTACACCTCCATTCAGCGTTATGTGACTCAGTCTCTTCTGACTGGAGCTGTACCATTGAAGGCTCGTGCCATGTATGTGGTCAGAAATTCTGGGTGCTGTTACTACCACCAGTACAGATTTGGGAACTTCTTCTGAACTGACTGATGGGAAGAACTCAGTACCTAGGCGTGGACTAGACTGAACAAGAGAAGAATCTGGCTCCCCCGGTGGTCACCTGAAGTGGCTGAATGACTCAGCTAAGAATCATGGAGAGGTTGTCAGCTTATGGGGCAGAATTTTGCCAGTGGGAGAGAAGATGGAGCCAGGGCACAAAGTGTTCTTGTCTATCTTGCCTTATCCCTGGTTCTGGAATGTAGTCACTTTATCAGTCTCTGGAGATGACTCATGATATTTGAGCAACCAGACACATTTGGTAACCGATGTATTCACCTTGGTAATACACTCTTTGTATCTCCTGTCTGTCACTGATTGAGTTCTCTGAGAAGCAGTCTCTAGGACAAAGTCTGGTGAACTGTATTTGGGACTACTCTTCAATCACTGGAAAAGACCCCAATGCTGTGAAAGATTGAAGGCAGAAGAAGGGGATGACAGATGATATGGTTGGATGGCATCACCAACTTGATGGACGTGAGTTTGAGCAAGCTCTGAGAGTTGGTGATGGACAGGGAAGCCTGGTGTGCTGCAGTCCATGAAGTTGCAAAGAACTGGACATGACCAAGAAACTGAATTGAGCTGACTTCAATCAGTGCCTATAGAAGAGAAGAAGAAGCAGTTTGAGCAGAGGAAGAAGTTGAGTTGTGGTATAGGCTCAAGAAAGACATCAGCCACACCTACAGATGGCTCTGAAGCTTTGATGGCCCTCCAGAATTTTCCCAAGTAGACCCAAGGGAACTGGGCACTTTTCCTCCTATATCAAGTAGTCACTGGATGTGGGCAGTCCTGGGAAAACAGCGTGACCTTGCGAGAGGCAAATACTGAAGAGGGTGGACAGTTGAGTAATAAAAATGTAGCTTGGTCTCTCAGATTTAGTTTTCAGTCTGATACAGTTGACACAGTAATGTCTGATTTTTCCAGCCCCATAATGATGTCAAGAGGCTGAAAGAATATACAGGCCAACCTGGAAGATATTGCAAGTTTGGGTTCAGACCACCAAAATAAAGCAAGCCACACAAATTTTTAGTTTTACAGTTCTTATAAGGGCTTCTGTGGTGTCTCAGGTGGTAAAGAATCTGCCTGCAATGCCGGAGGCCCAGGTTCAATCCCTGGGTCAGGAAGATCACTGGAGAAGGGAATGGCAACCTACTCCAGTATTCTTGCCTGGAAAATTCCATGGACAGATGAGCCTGGTAGGCTGCACTCTTCATAGGGATGACAGAGTCAGACATGACAGAGTCAGACATGACTGAGCACGCACGCGCAGTTCATATATTTACAGTACGCTGTAGTCTATTGTGTGCGCAATAGCATTATGTCTACAAGAACAATGTATATATGTTAGTTTAAAAATAGTTTATTGTTAAAAATGCTAACCATCATCTGAGCCTTCAGTGAGTCATCTTATTCCAGTAGTAACAATGAAGATCACTGATCACCAAAACAAATATAATGAAGATTTTAAAAAGTTGAAATATTGCAAGAATTACCAAAATGCAATATAAAGACATGAAGTGAGAAAATGGTGATGGAAAAACTGCACTGATAGACTTGCTTGATGTAGGGTTGCCACAAACCTTTACTTTGTAAGAAATGTAGTATCTGCTAAGAACAATAAAACAAAGCACGATAAAGCAAGGTATGCCTGTGATGCATGTCAAGACTTTCTACTTAATCACAAGATCCCTGGTAGCAAATTCTTGTTCTTCCCCATCATATTCTTTAGAGAATGTGCAGAGCAATGCAGCAGTGATGCCATCCCTTGAGGTTCATTGCCAGGGCCGTACGGTATCCTT
>NW_011495076.1:13284681-13293935 GCF_000754665.1 Bison bison bison | reverse complement strand
GTCTCCTTTGCTGTCTCATACACCGGGTTATTGTTACCATCTTTCTAAATTCCATATATATGCATTAGTATACTGTATTTATGTTTTTCCTTCTGGCTTACTTCACTCTGTATAATAGGCTCCAGTTTCATCCACCTCATTAGAACTGATTCAAATGTATTCTTTCTAATGGCTGAGTAATACTCCATTGTGTATATGTACCACAGCTTTCTTATCCATTCATCTGCTGCCACAAACCTTTAATTTGTAAGAAATGTAGTATCTGCTAAGAACAATAAAACAAAGCACGATAAAGCAAGGTATGCCTGTGATGCATGTCAAGACTTTCTACTTAATCACAAGATCCCTGGTAGCAAATTCTTGTTCTTCCCCATCATATTCTTTAGAGAATGTGCAGAGCAATGCAGCAGTGATGCCATCCCTTAAGGTTCATTGCCAGGGCCGTACGGTATCCTTACAAATGCAGTGACACTAGAACACTAGGAAGTTAAAAGTTCAAATGTCTCTCTTGCCATCCCCCCACCACCACCCCCAGGTTTCCTGATTCTTCACCACTGGAAAGTGAGGTTCTGCTGCTGTAAAGGTTTTAGATCTTTCAATAAAAGCAACAAGACCATAGTATTGCCCAACCCCAGGTACCATTGTTAATTGGACTCTAAATGGGGCCTCCTGGGGTTATGCTGTGTCATAGCCTTATTGATAGGTGCCTGAGAGCAAGAAAGGCACCTTCTATGTAGTAAGAAGACAAGCATGGAAGGGAAGACATTGGGAGTCAGGGCAGTGAAAGGGAGAACTGAGATAAAAGGTCAAAAGGAAAAGAGCTCTTCTACTTCTTGTTTCCAATAGGTTTAGCCTTGGTTAATTATATTGTCTAGATCTCCCCAAGAAATATAAGAGTAACACACTGCGCACCATAGAATAGCTAACATCAGAGCAGTATCACTCCTACCTGTGACCTATTGCTTTGCTACTTTCCCTTCCATCTTCTTCCTTCTGAAACAGAGGCAACTTCCTTCAGTGGGATTTATACAAGTTTCTCTTTTGACCTATGTTTGAGAAAGTGATGTTCATAATTATTAGAATAAAAGTCTCATTCCCTTAAGTCCTACAATTAAAAAGACCTTCATTCTGACTAAGAATGGAAAATTAGAACATGACCCACTCTTACTTAATTAGCCCCCACTTTTTCTGCCAAGATTTAATTCTCCAAGTCTTTTGAAATGCAACATGTTAGAAATGAAATAACACAGAATCCTCAAGCACTCTCAGGGGAGGGATGAGTAAAAGTCTATTTTAAAAAGGCAAAAAGTAATGGGAAAATAATTAAAGGAAACATCTCTGACATGTTAAAACTAAAACAAACCATATGCTGTGGCACTAAATTATTTCCTGTAGCCCTAGATGAGGGCTGAGTAGGGTGATCTTCCTTTCCCTTTAGAAGACTATGCTTTGGCTAGCTCTTCTAGGCATCACATGGTCTGATTCCCTCTGACCTCAGGGCTCTGGGTGACTGTCCTACCCCTACTATCTACCACTGAGACTGCCACAGAGCCAGCAGCAATTACTGCAATGTTGGGCAATGACCTACTTTCTAGTTTTGTGAACCAGTAAAACTAATTTAGTGCTCTCTTTTTAAAAGCACAGACTTCATTGATTTTTTTTTCAACAGATCAAGGCAACCACCCTAGACCAAGGCAACACTGAACAGCCCCTAATAAAGTATCCTGTGATGAACTGAATTGCATAGACAACTAAATATGTGTGTCTACAGTGTATTCTTTATCAGATCTGTGCATTCAGTCTGAAATAAAATATTTGTAGGTTAATCAACAGAGTGCCATTTCTAATTCATCAATTGAAAGGAAATGGTAAGTTGCAAGGAACCAAGTCTAGGGATTGTCAATGCTGGTCCAATAGGTGGTCACAAATTTGAGGTAATTTGAAGAACATCCAAATGTTAATTCTGCATAAAATAAAGAATCATAACATGTCATGAATGGAAGGGCCATAGAAATTATCTATTTCATTGATCTGTAACTGCTGGGTAGGCTGTGGAGTTGCAGATGGGGAGGTTGATTGGAATCGCTGGGAAATTTTCAAAGTATACACTCAGATTGTATAGAACCTTCCAACTCAGCCTGAGTGTACACCAGTCTAAGAGGATAGTGAGGTGGTCTCAAAATATTTTAGAATTCTGATGAATGACTCCCTATCTTCCTAGAGAACCCACTGCTTTACAAAACGAAAACAAAAACTGAGTCCCAGAGAGGTGTGCTTTAACAAAAACCACAAAGTAATGAAACATAGAACTTGGACTACTGAGATATTCTGGTTCCAAATTCAAACACTAGAAATTTATTTCATTCTTCTTAGAATATGATCAAATCACTTATGAAATTTAGAGACGACATCAGTGCCTAGCTGAACTACTTACAGGTGATGTGAATTGATTGTTAATTTGAAAACAGATTATGAAGTTTCTTCAAATGTTAAGGTTTTTAAAAATGTTTATTATTTATTTGATTGTGTTGGATCTTAGCTGTGGTGTGCAGGCTTAATTGCCCCGTGGCACGTGGGATCTTAGTTCCCTGACAGGGATACAATCCGAGTCCTCTGCATTGGAAGGTGGGTTCTTAATCACTGGGCCACCAGGGTAGTCCCTCAAATGTTAAGATTTTATACACACGAATCATCAGTGGCTTTCCTCAGTGGGTTTTGTTCTAGTATGTCTTTTTACCTAAAATGAGCATTCCATATATGCAAGTGGGTTTCTTAAAAACAGCACATAGTTGGGTCTTCTTTTAAATGTAACCTGCCCTCTAGCTTATAGTTGAAGTGATTAGACTATTTACATTTTATCAATAATCAATATTGTTGCACTACCTAGTTTGTTTCTTTTTCCCCTCTGTCTGTCTTTTTGAGGGAACAAGGAGATTAGTGGAGTAATTGATGTGTAATTCTGTTTTTCTACATTATTATTTTTATTAGCTGTGTCTCTGTCGACATTGTTGCTATTGCTTTTTAGAAGTTACTCTAGGGCTTCTGGGCTTCCCTGGTAGCTCAGTCAGTAAAGAATCTGCCTGTAGTGCAGGAGACCTGGGTTTAATTCCTGGATTGGGAAGATTCCCTGGAGAAGGAAATGGCAACCCACTCCAGTATTCTTGCCTGGAAAATCCTATGGACAGAGAAGCCTGGCAGGTTACAGCCCATGGAGCGCAAGAGTCAGACATGACTTAGCAACTAAACCACCACATGGGGGTCATATATGTTGACCCATAGCTAAGGCTAACAGTAGACATTGTTTTTATTTTGGTTTAGACAGTCAAACACTGCAAGCCAGAAGCCAACGGGATGATATCTTTGAATCATTGAAAAAACAAACTATCCCTCTAGAATTCTACACTTAGAAAATTTCTTTCAGAAAATGAAGTGAAATAAAGACTTTTGATATTTAAAGCTGAAAAACCATGATAGTGCAGGTACTGACCCAGCTGTAAAATTCCATGACAATGGGTGCAGGAACAGTACCATTATAAGTGCAGTGATTATAAAGAACTTAGATTTTACACATGGCCCAGTGCCCATGGGATACATATCTGAGGCCAGTGATAAAGACACAGACCTGGCTGCAATTAAAAATGGAAAGATATGCTTTTCTAAAAGCTGATATGAGACTTTGGAGAGTAATCAAGACTATGTGGGCTTCCTAGGTGGCTCAGTGGTAAAGAATCCACCTGCAATGCAGGAGACACAGGAGAAGTGGGTTCAATCCCTGGATCAGGAAGATCCCCTGGAGGAGAAAATGGCAACCCACTCCAGTATTCTTGCCTGGGATATCTCATAGACAGAGGAGCCTGGCAGACTATAGTCTATGGTGTTGCAAAAGAGTTGGACACAACTTCACGACTAAACAACTGCAATAAGACTGTGATGGTACTTTTTTAACAGAATATGGTATCAGAAATGTTGAGAGATACTTTGTCCAAATATTCCCCCATTTGGTAGTGATTTAAATTATTTTATGACTTCATCTGGAAGTCTCACAAAATATTTTTTTGATGTTGAAAAGTCATTTTATTTTATTTTTTTTAAATTTATTTATTTTAATTGGAGGCTAATTACTTTACAATATTGTATTGGTTTTGCCATACATCAACATGAATCCGCCACGGGTGTACATGTGTTCCCCATCCTGAACCCCCCTCTCACCTCCCTCCCCATACCATCCCTCTGGGTCATCCCAGTGCACCAGCCCCAAGTATCCTGTATCCTGCATCAAAACTGGACTGGCGATTCGTTTCTTATATGATATTATACATGTTTCAATGCCATTCTCCCAAATCATCCCACCCTCTCCCTCTCCCACAGAGTCCAAAAGACTGTTCTATACATCTGTGTCTTTTTTGCTGTCTCACATACAGGGTAAAGGTGTCTTTGGTGGGGGCTGAAATCCTGCATTAGCTGAGGGGAAAGAACAAGTAAAAATATTAATTTGTCATGAACTTTTGTCATGGATGTGACCAGTATTTAATTCTCTCTCTAGTATTTGAGTATTTTCCTTATTGTGTCCCACCTCCCTAGGGTAGAAGTCAGAAACTCTTTCCTAGCCTTTCTTGAAGCTAGTGTAAAAATAGATATATTACATGAGATTTTGATTTGGAAAGACGTCAACATGATGAAGAAAGGAAACCTTTGGGAAACCATTGCCTGGAAAGGATAATCAGAGAGACAACTTGTTTAAAGAGAAGCAGTGATGTAAGTTCTAGAACTGAGTGCCAAGCAGCGTGGTAAGTTGTATATCTGTGCTGAGTAACAACAGGAGCAAGGACTCAGCTGGATGTATGTATGGTTTGGGCATTGTTCTTGGTTCCGTAGCTTCTAAGGCTGATTCTTTGAACACCTAGAGAATTTGCGAGCTGCCTGATTTCCTTTAATACATTCTTTTACTGTGTAAACCAGTATGATAGGGTTCTATTCTTTTCACTCAAGAATGCTAGCTGGTACATTTCCTATTGTTAACCTGATTTTTACTGCCATAATCCTAAATGTACCTCCCCAAAACATTTTAGCACTCTGTCATTCCCCAAAGTGCTAAATTTTCAGAATTCTGACTTTCTGTTTTCATGCAGTCAGTTGTTGGATAAAATGTTTTTCATAGTGTTTCTGACACAACTTCAAAGAGCCTTGTAAATCCCACAAGACCTCAACTTGGCAAAAATTGAACATCTTTTGAGTAGCACCAGAGGAATGTTGAATAAAGGTATATTTGTAAGAGTCAGATAGTTCTATTTTCTTTCCTTATTGGGAAGAGAACATTTGGGAGGAATTACATAATCCTCTTATACACTCAGGATGCCTGGTCAAAACCCACATGGTTCAACATGAAGACTGCCAAAGGTACCTGGAAGAACATTGAAGTTTTGGTCATCTAGGCAACCACTCTTATTTCAACAATGTACACTTCACAAAAACAGGAGAATAATTTATAAAGAAATCAACTCAGAGTCTTTGCCGCATGAACAGAAAGGAATTTTGACTAACCAAGAAACTATGTTGAAAGAAATTAGCTATTTAAGTGTGTGATACCACTTAAATTTCTCCTCTGTTTTAAGAAATAGAACAAGAAGTCTTGAAATGCAAGTTTTCTCTAAAATGTTTAAACTCAGTTTGTAATTGATCAAAAATTCATATATGTAGTCAGTATAATTGGTTTACATAATTTCATCTTTATAGAAAATGTTATTGGAGTATTATTGATTTATAATGTAGTGTTAGTTTTAGGTGTACAGCAAAGTGATTCAATATACATATACATATATTCATTCTTTTTCAGAGTCTTTTCCCATATAGATTATTACAGAATATGCAGTAGTGTTCCCTGTGCTATACAGTAGGTCCTTGTTGGTTATCTATTTTATACTAATATATAGTAGTGTGGTTTTATTAATCCCAAGCTCCTAATTTATCCCCCCCTTCATTTCCCCTTTGATAACCATGAGTTTATTTTCAAAACCTGAGTCTGTTTATGTTTTGTAAGTAAGCTTGCTTTGATCAAAACATCAAAACATGTGATTTCATCTTTTAATAGACTTTATCTCCTAATGCCTCCAGGATAGTATTTCAGTGTTCCTTTTCCCCTCCAGGGGCCCCCTTGTTCTATTCACCTTTATAGCATTCGTGCATCTTATGTCCTTCACCACATTCATCCTACCAGGAGAGGAGCAGATATGTGTGTGCATACATATGTGATTGATAATGCTTAACTATTAACTCTTTGACGAGTGTTTGCTTTTCAACTTTAAGCCTAAGGATGGATTGATATGAGAGTCTTCCTCTAGCTTTCATGTCACATGTACATTTATATCCCTTGTGAAGCTATCAACACCAGTCACAGCCAGCATATAAGGCAGTAACATAGATTGGCATTGCCTGTTTTTATCTCAGAGCTGGGTGTACATTTACAAGTATTTCTCAGCAGAGAAGAGCTGAAAGTCAGTCTCTGAGGCCTTCTTGCTAAGCAATACTATGCAAGAAATATCAGAGATTTTAAAAATAAAAATACAAAAGTGAGTCTGAGAATTCATTATAACACATATATGACATGTCATTCTTATAAAAAGCCAGGATGCTCATCACAGTGATGTTATCTGCCTCCTATAAGAACAGGGCATCCTCCTCCTCCTCCATAAGCATCCTACTAGCTTCCACCAACTAGGTCAGTGGAACACTCCGTGGTCAAATGGCTCACCAAAGAGCTCAAGAACGCAGCCACTTCATCCATCCTGACTCCAGATTTGGAATAACTGTTATTTATCTTTGTTACACTACATGATTATTTAAAAACAATTTCATCTCCAACTTTTTCGGGAGGACAGCAGGAGAGGAACTGTTCCTACCTGGTAGGTGGGTCTCAGAGTTAAGAGAGGTACCCAGGTGACACATCTAGGAACGCTGGAGAAGGGACTCAGATGGATGACCAGTCTAGCACTCTTTCTACTACACCCCTCCTCCTGTCATGCATCTCCTCTGGAGGGGACACACACACACACACACACACACACACACTATAAGATATGATGAATACTGACTGAACTAGCCCTTGTACAAAGAATACATTCATAAGGAGCTGCAGAAGCATCATGATGGGTTAGAAAGACAACAAAACTCTTTCACTAGGTAGGGAAGGATTGATACCTACTATGTCCTAGGCACTGAACTGGGCTGGGCTACAACAATGCATAGGGTTGACAGGGTCCTATCCAGGGTCCTCCTGGAGCTAACCTAACCGTTAAGAGAGTGAGAACACTTGAGCATTTTAGCAGCTAAGGTTTAGGCTCATGGTTGCTTATGACTGGAACTGTTTCCCCCATTACTTTCTGCCTTATGCTATAATTTTCTTTTGAAAAGTCTCTTCTGTAGCTGGCTATAAATCTAGAGGGCAAAGATCACACATTTTTATAACCACCATGTCACATTTCAAGGGAGGAGTAGGGAGGACAACGTGTGAAAAATTCCAGACATAACTCTGTAAAGGGAGTTGATAGCCATCTGCTGCATTGTTAGTTTTGACCTCCCTAAATCACTCCACCAGTTCCCACTAGAGTCATGTTTTCTTTATATAAAACAATTTACCCACAAAAAAATGTTGGGGAGGTTGTACCTGTAAAATGTGTTTGGGTCTATCAAAATTGTGCAAACAAAATATTTGAGATACTCATCCTGTGTAGGCAAAAACATGGTACCTGGCAACTACTACCTAAAGATACCTGTGTCCTAGACACTGAACTGGGCTGTGCTGTGCCACATGTGGTATAAACACTGCTTGTGCAGTGTAGCTTTTATTTCTCTGAAAGCAGGTGAGAGCAAACAGCCTCCAGATGCCCAGAGTGAGGAAGGAAGAGCTGACCTTCTGCATCTTTTTCTCCTTCCTGTTTCAGCATCTACTATATCCATGCCCTACGGTGCAGCAGAAACGTATAGGAGTATTGTACACTTTAGTATTTAAATTCAGCAAACCTTCATGCATATCTACTCTGTGCCAGCAGTCATAACACTGATTATGTTTCACAAAGATTTTCATAAAGAGCTTCTAATCTCTAAGAGAGATATGATACCTACACAGAAAGGTAGAGTTTCTAAAGTCAAAGTTGCTCAGTCATGTCCGACTCTTTGTGACCCCATGGACTATACAGTCCATGGAATTCTCCAGGCCAGAATACTGAAGTGGTTAGCCCTTCCCTTCTCCAGGGATCTTCCCAACCTGGGGATTGAACCCAGGTCTCCTGCATTGCTGGTGGATTCTTTACCAGCTGAGTTACCAGGGAAGCCCAAGAATACCAGAGTGGGTAGCCTATCCCTTCTCCAGTGGATCTTCCTGACCCAGGAATCATAGCAGGGTCTCCTGCTTTGCAGGCAGATTCTTTACCAGCTGAGCTACCAGGGAAACCCTATAGTTTCTAAGTTACTAACAAAGTGGCATAGAGCCACATAGGAAATGGATAAAAAAGAATGTTAGAGGCAAGTGACTTAGCACACACACACATAAAGTGGAATGGTGACCCAGAGGGGACAATGCTACCATTTCCTTGGATTAGTAAGAAAGGCTTGGATGAATAGTCAATTTTTAAGCTGAGCCTTGAAGCATGGGAGGGAAATGACAAATTATTAACTCAAATAATTAAGAGATAATTTATTTGTTCAACCAATATAGATGTATCCTATATTTTAGTACTTAGGTAGTTGTTGGAGATACAGAAGAAAATAAAACAAGTCCTTATCCTGATGAAATTTAAGTTCTAGTGGGAGAAATAGGCACTCAGTCAATAAAATACCTTATTTCCCAGCCACCCCTCACATGTTCTCTATGTTGCATCCTTCCTGAACTACCAGCTGCTCTATATTTGAGCCATTTTCATTCATATCTCTCAGGTGTTTTTTTTTTAACTTACAAAAATTTTCTCCAATTTCCAGCCTGATTTGTAATTTCCCTCCTGTTGTTCAAGGCTCAGCTTAAAAATTGAGTCTCCATCCAAGCCTTTCCTACTGATCCAAGGAAATGGTAGCACTGTCCCCTCTGGGTCACCATTCCACTCTATATGTGTGTGTGCTAAGTCACTGCAAACACGTCCAACTGTTTGCAACCCTATGGACTGTAGCCCGCCAGGCTCCTCTGTCCATTGGATTCTCTAGGCAAGAATACTGGAGTGGGTTGCCATGCCCTCCTCCAGGGGATTTTCCCAATCCCTCCAGGGATT
>NW_011495076.1:13280821-13284581 GCF_000754665.1 Bison bison bison | reverse complement strand
CAGGGATTGAAGCCACATCTCTTCCATCTCCTGCAGCAACAGTTGGGTTCTTTACCACCAGTGCCTCCTGAGAACCCCATAACACTCTATACATGGGCTTATATTTCTACAGGTGTAAAAGTGAAGTACAATGTTCATATATTTTAAATATTTATATGGCTTTTCTCCCATTAGACAAGGAATTTTTCAAAAAAGGGGCCATGGCTGATTCCTTCCATGCCCTTTACCTAGGAGAAGAACCATACATGGAGCTATAATAGTATTATCAACCACAATTATAACAATAACACAATCTACCAACAATGTGCCAGGCACTCTAAATGAGTGAGTTGCAAGCAATCCTTTGTCTTCTGTATTTTATTATTATCTCCATTTTATAAATGAAAAAACTGAGACTGATAGAATTTACATGATTTACACAAAGAAATCTAGTAAGGAATACATATCTGATGAATAAATAAATAAATAGATTTTAATTTTATTTTAACAAAGAACTCTCTGAACACAGACTCATCCTTAAAAATTAGATATCCATAAGGCTTAAGCATCTGTTCAAAATGTTTTGAAAATTGAGAAATAGTGATCATTATCATCATCATAAATCATCAGCAAAATCTGGTTACATATCAAGTTTCATGGTACTGAATGATGCACTGTATATGATTTTAAAACTAAAGCGTAAATGATCTGCATGAAGGAACTCTTGCATACAGTTCCCAGAGGAACATTTGAAAGCCTCAGCCTTTATTTTCTCTTGGACACATATTGTCTCCAATTTTAAAGACAGCTGTTAGAAGGAAATGAGGCAAGGGATTTAGGGGGCAGTCATGAGACTTAAAAATAGAAAATGGCATTTTTTTTTCTTCATGCAGTGTCTCCTTTCCTTCCACAGTACAGTATACCACATCTATGACCACACAGCTGATTTCTTGGGAAATCGTTATGGACACAGTAGCTCATTTTCATAGTTAAGACAGAAAAGTTGGACCCAAAGAATTCACCTTTGGATGACTTAACCAGTTTGTGTGCATTGCAAAATCTCAGGATTCACCGGATTCTTATGTATTCTTTTGCTTATTGAGCTTGAATGAGGAACGACAAAAATCTGAACTTGTCAATTCCTATTGTCTGCAGCACTATGGTACTAAATTTACCTGTAAAATCTTTGAATTTCTTCTAGTAAAGGTATCACCAAAAGGTAAAACACCGCTGCTTTTCTGTTTAACACAGCCTTCCTGGTATTCATTTCTTTCAATAAAATTCTCTCTCTTGATATAGAAACAGGAAATAAAGCAGATTTTGACCATTCTATCTAAGGTCATTTTCATCAGCCTACTGCCTTAGCCTTCATGATGCCAATAGCGTTCGTTTTGAAAAGTTCCTTTCGGTCATTCTGAATAAATGAGCCATTAGAAATCCAATCAATGATGATGAGCTTGGGTATTATAAACAGTTATGCTTTGAATCTTGATATTTTGAAAAACATCCATATTATCAGGCTAGGAAAATGTTACTTATTAGCAATATTAAGGTGGTTATAATTAAAGTCCATATAATTTTGCCTGTCACCTAAACACATAGAGATAGGTACTCAGCCATTTCCCTGCATAGAAGGGGGCTGGCCAGAAACTCACTACCTGTAGTCAACCTTAAAATTAGTAAGAAAGCCTTTAGAGAAGAAAAGATTAATAGAAGAGGTATGTAGCGAGCCCCTTCCTTGAGTAAATTAAAACCCTGGAGAATCTGATTTCTTGTTTCAGAAAGAGCTAAGAACTGTAAGTCAAGGACCATGACTGTTAGAACTGTGCAGCCTTCTGAAATGTTTGTAAACTCTCTATGTTGGTTTATTTGTTACCCCCTTTTTTAAAATTTATTTTAATTGGAGGATGATTACCATACTGTGATGGCTTTTGCCATACCTTGATAAGAATCAGCCATAGGTATACATGTGTCCCCTCCGTCCTGAACTCCCCTCCTGCCTCCCTCTCCACCCTGGCCCTCCAGGCTGTCATGGAGCACTGGCTCTGGATGCCCTGCTTCATACATCGAACTCACTGCTCATCTATTTCACATATGGTAATATATGTGTTTCAATGCTATTCTCCCGAATCATCCCACCCTCTCCTTCTACCACTGAGTGCAAAAGTCTGTTCTTTACATCTGTGTCTCCTTTGCTACCCCGTACATAGGATCATTGGTACTATTTTTTCTAGATTCCATAGATATTTGTTAATATATGGTATTTGTCTCTTTCTGACTTACTTCACTCTGTAAAATAGACTCTAGGTTCATCTACCTCATTAGAACTGACCCAAGTACATTCCTTTTTATAAGTTGAGTAATACTCCATTGTGTATATGTACCACAGCCTGCTTATGCCTTTGTCTACTGACGGACACATAGGTTGCTTCCATGTCCTAGCTATTGTAAATAGTGCTGTAATGAACATTGGGGTACATGCATCTTTTTCACTTCTGGTTTCCTTGGGGTATATGCCCTGTAGTGGGATTGCTGGGTTGTATGGTAGTTTTCTTCCTAGTTTTTTAAGGAATCTCCATACTGTTTTCCATAGTGGTTGTATCAGTTTGCATTCCTAGCAACAGTGTAAGAGGGTGCCCTTTCCTCCACACCCTGTCCAGCATTTATTGTTTGTAGACTTTTTAATGATGGCCATTCTGACCGGTGTGGGATGATAGCTCATCATGGTTTTGATTTGCATTTCTCTAATAATGAGTGATACTGAGCATCTTTTCATGTGCATGTTAGCCATCTGTATGTCTTCTTTGGAGAAATGTCTGTTTAGGTCTTCTGCTCACTTTTTAATTGGGTTGTTTGTTTATTATGAGTAGTATTAAAACCCTTAAAACTAGACGGGAAGCATAAAGAAAAGTGGTGGGTTATAGATGAACCTTAAAGAGGAAGCAAGAGAAGGCAGCTACTATGATAGTGCATGTATGTGCGTGCTCAGTCGTGTCTGACTCTTTGCAACCCCATGGACTGTAGCTCACCAGACTCCTCTGTCCATGGGACTCTCCAGGCAAGAATACTGGAGTATTCTCATACTCCATGCCCTCCTCCAGGAGATTTTCCAGATGCAGGGATTGGAACCATGTCTCTTGCTTCTCCTGCACTGGGAGGCAGATTCTTTACCATTGCACCACCAAAGGTGGTGGTTATGATGTTGAGCAGGGAACAGAAATTCCATAAGGCAGGCTATTAAGAAAGGTAGAATGAAAACTCTTAAGGAGGGACTGATACTGCTTCCACAGGCAGAATATCTTCTTCTTCAGGGAAGCTTCAATTCTGCTCTTAAGGCAACTGGTTAGATGAGATAATCTCCTTTATTTAATGTCAACTGATTGTACATGTTAATCACATCTACAAAAACCCACAAGGGTTTTGAAACCATTGTATAAACAGAAGCATGGCCAGCTTAGACCAAAGGAGATGGAGATAGGGTAAGGTAAAAGTGGGCTGTTGGATTTCCAAAATTCTATACTTAGAAAGTGAGCTGATAGAGCTCCTTATTTGCAAGCATGTGCTACCCTTGAAGAAAAAGCAGTGGCTCCAAGGATAGAGGCAAGATTGCAGAGGCCAAGGGCTCAGAGGCAGAGGCAAGAGCTGCGGGCAGAGGTGTTTGGAGCTGCAGTGGGCCCAGAGCTGCGTTGAGCTGCAGAAACTGAATGGAATTTGCTCTGCTGGATTTCAAGCTTGTTTAGGGTGTTTTTTTTTTTTTTTTTTATTCCTTCCCTTTCCTCCT
>NW_011495076.1:13280551-13280721 GCF_000754665.1 Bison bison bison | reverse complement strand
CTGTGGGAGAGGGAGAGGGAGAGGGTGGGAAGATTTGGGAGAATGGCATTGAAACATGTATAATATCATATAGGAAACGAGTCACCAGTCCAGGTTCCATGCAGGATACTGGATGCTTGGGGCTGGTGCACTGGGACTACCTGGAGGGATGGTATGGGGAGGGAGGAGGG
>NW_011495076.1:13270584-13280097 GCF_000754665.1 Bison bison bison | reverse complement strand
CTCTATCCTAAAGGAGATCAGTCCTGGGTGTTCATTGGAAAGACTGATGCTAAAGCCAAAACTCCAATACTTTGGCCACCTCATGCGAAGAGCTGACTCATTGGAAAAGACTCTGATGCTGGGAGGGATTGGGGGCAGGAGGAGAAGGGAACGAAAGAGGATGAGATGGCTGGATGGCATCACTGACTCGATGGACATGAGTTTGAGTGAACTCCGGGAGCTGGTGACGGACAGGGAGGCCTGGCGTCCTGCGATTCATGGGGTTGCAGAGTCGGACACGACTGAGCAACTGAACTGAACTGAACTGAGCTAAAGGATTTTGAGATTAAATCATCCTGGATTATCCTCAATTCAGTGCAAATATCCTTATAAAATACACACATAGCAGAGACACACAGAAAAGAGGAGAAAGGCATGTGAAGATGGAGACAGAGTGGTAGAGTCACAAGACCATTAATACTCATTGCCACTGGAATCATGGAAAGCCAAGAAATGGAATTTTCCCTAGAGCCTCTGGAGGGATGAGAGCCCTGCTGATGCTTTGATTTTAGAACTCCACAACTGTGAAAGAATACATTTTTTGTTGTCTTAAGCCTCCAAGTCTGTGTTAATTTGCTACAGCCTTAGGAAATGAATACAGTCACCAGTTCAGTTCAGATCAGGTGCTCAGTGCTAGCTGACTCTTTGCGACCCCATGGACTGCAGACACCAGGCTTCCCTGTCCATCACCAACTCCCAGAGCTTACTCAAACTCATGTCCATTGAGTTGGTGATGCCATCCAACCATCTCATACTCTGTTGTCCCCTTTTGCTCCAACCTTCAATCATTCCCAGCATCAGGGTCTTTTCAAATGTGTCAGTTCTTTGTATCAGGTAGCCAAAGTATTGGAGTTTCAGCTTCAGCATCAGTCCTTCCAATGAATATTCAGGACTGATTTCCCTTAGGATGGACTGGTTTGATCTCCTTGCAGTCCAAGGGACTCTCAAGAGTATTCTCCAACACCACAGTTCAAAAGCATCAATTCTTTGGCACTCAGCTTTCTTTATAGTCCAGCTCTTACATCCATACATGAGTACTGGAAAAACCAAAGTGTTGACTAGACAGATTTGGTTTGGCAAAGCAATAGCTCTGCTTTTTAATATGCTTTCTAGATTGGTCATAACTTTTCTTCCAAGGAGCAAGTGTCTTTTAATTTTGGCTGAAGTCACCATCTGCAGTGATTTTGGAGCCCCTAAAAATAAAATCTGACACTGTTTCCACTGTTTCCCCATCTATTTCCCATGAAGTGATGGGACCAGATGCTATGATCTTAGTTTTCTGAATGTTGAGCTTTAAGCCAACTTTTTCACTCTCCTCTTTCACTTTCACCAAGAGGCTCTTTTGTTCTTCTTTGCTTTCTGCCATAAGGGTGGTGTCATCTGCATATCTGAGGTTATTGATATTTCTCACAGCAATCTTGATTCCAGCTTGTGCTTCTTCCAGCCTAGCGTTTCTCATGATGTACTCTGCATGTAAGTTAAATAAGCAGGGTGACAGTATACAGCCTTAATGTACTCCTTTTCCTATTTGGAACAGGTCTATTGTTCCAGGTCCAGTTCTAACTGTTGCTTCTTGACCTGCATACAGATTTCTCAGGAGGCAGGTCAGGTGGTCTGGTATTCCCGTCTCTTTCAGAATTTTCCACAGTGTCTTGTGGTCCACACGGTCAAAGGCTTTGGCATAGTAAATAAAGCAGAAGAAGATGTTTTTCTGGAATTCTCTTGCTTTATCAATGATTCAATGGATGTTGGTAATTTTATCTCTGGTTCAAATTGTCCCTAAGTGATACAAAGTGTACATGGGTTTCCCTGATGCAGTTTTTCAATAATGTGCCAGAGCATGCACAAAAGAGTGATGTCCCCTTCTGAAAAGTCACCTTGGATCTCAGAAACATTAGGCTAAGTAACAGAATCCATGCTCACTCATGACATACTATGTAATTCCATTCATATTCCATTATAATTTACCCTATAGAAAGCTGACAAAACTGTAATGCCAGAAGGTTGATCAGTGGTTGTCAGGGACTTAGAGGATTCTCCAGTAGGGTATGGGGAGGTATTCAGGATGATGGATGTAATCAATATCTTGATTACTTTGGTAGTTACACAACTGTATAAGTTTCTCAACACTTAAATTATATACCTTAACAGCATATATTTTACTGTATGTAATGACCTTGACTTCTGGTGCTGTAGGTTTATATAGCTCTGCTTTAATATGTTTGGAGCAAGTATTTTGAAATGATGTGAATACCAGTCTCACATTGATATGTATGCACAGCTGTGACTCACTTGATTTTCCTTGAATTTTTATCTGTATTCTGATATCCATTCATTCTCAAAGAACAGTTATTTTTCCACCATTGAAGATATTCAAAACAAACCACTACATGTTCTGCCTTAGTTTCTAAATAGTTGAAAAATTATTTTGCTTATTGAAGTAAGTATATAGTATCTAAAAGTGCCACTTTGTTTAGTTTTAATTTAATGAATATTTAGTCGACTCTTGGCGACCCCGTGGACTGCAGCCTACCAGGCTCCTCCATCCATGGGATTTTCCAGGCAAGAGTACTGGAGTGGGGTGCCACTGCCTTCTCCATCTAATATGGAAGACATATGCTAAGTGCAGGGCTGGAACTAAGAGTGGTTACAGGGATAATTAAGAAACAATTCGTCTAGAGTTAGAAGTATAAAATAGGAAGCAAATAAGTTTAATACAAAACAGATTCAAACCAAAAGCTTTGGGGTCTTAGAAGACGAAGAAGTTATATCCAAATGGGAGGATCGCTTTTAAGTAGATGAGATGGAATTGAAACTAGCAAATGGATGATTGTAGATTTCAACAAAAAGAGGAATCCCAGGCGGAAGGAACTGTATGGGCAAAAGGGCATGCTATGGATTAAATGTGTCCCTACCCCTGCCCCTAATTCATACATTGAGGCCAACTCCTCAGTGTGATGATATTTGAAGAAAGGGCACTTGGAAAATTGTTAGGTCATGAGGGTAGAACCCTCATGAATGGAATTATTGCCTTTATAAGAGAAGGAGACAAGATATTTCCTTCTCTGCTCCCCACTATATGAAACTACAACACGAGGACCACTACCTTTCAACTAGGAAGTTGTCTTACCAGACACCTGGGTCTCCTGTCCCTTGGACTTAGACTTCCCAGCCTTCAAAACTATGACAAATAAATGTTTGCTTTATAAGCCACCAGTCTGATAATTTTCTGTAGCAGCCTAAACTGAGTAAGACAGTACAGAAATAAGAACATACTCAGGAAACAGTCAGTAGTCTCTTTGACTAGTAGAATGCATGCAAAGGAGTGGGAGAAAAACTAGAAAGGGGATTTAGGATAGTTTCCTGTATATCTCAAATCCCATTTGGGAGATTTGTGCTTAATTCAGGGGTCAGTGGGGAGTTGTTAATGCAGTGCTTGAGAATTTTGAGAATCTTGTGAAAATGACAGATGCATTGCTCCAGAAAAGTACACAGGTGTACAAAGTGTATGCTGTATACTGTTTCAGGAGTTTCACGAACACCTAGAGCTCCTCCGGGGCCTTCCTTCCCTGGGAACCCTGCATTAAAGAAGTTTTGAGAAAGAGCCTTACTCAAGGGAATTATCATTTCATGTTATTTTAGTTAATTCCTCCATATATGATTAGAATGGAGAATTGATACGATTTATGAACTAAAAGTTGGTTTTCTTAAAGTGTGGCCTATGTTAGAATCACCTACAGGGCTTATCAAACATCCATATTCCTAATTCCTACCCAGATATACTCAGAGTCTCTAATGGTAAGACCAGGTGAGATGCCTTTTTTAAATTGGAGTGTAGTTGATTTACAATATTGTGTTAATTTCTGGTGTACAGCAAAGTGAATCAGTTATACATATATTATCCACTATTTTTTTTTAAGATTCTTTTCCCATATGGGTCATTACAGAGTATTGAGTAGAGTTCCCTGTGTGATACAATAAGTCCTTATTAGTTACCTATTTTATATATGGTAGCATGTATATGTCAATCCCAATCTCCAAATTTATCCCTCCCCCACTGTTTTAAACCAGCACCAAGCTGATGCAGACATGACTGAAGCATCTTGGCAGCAGAAGCAGCAGCAAGCTGACGCTGGTGCCCACTTCACTTAGAGATCAGCTTCACGAGTAATGAAGAGGGTACAGTCATTTCTCAGTATCAGTGGTGCTGGGGGAATTGGCTTGGGGTCCCTGAAGATACCAAAATACACAGATGCTCAAGTCCCTTATGTAAAATGACACAATGCAGTTGGCCCTCCATATCCCTCCATATCCATATCCTTGGATGCAGAGAGCTAGAGAGCCATCTGTATTGTGGTGGACATTTGCTTTCGACTTACCAATAAAGCATGAAAGAGACAGAAATAATTCAAGGGGAAAAATACAAAGGATTTTTTTTCAACTCCACCAATTCTCAAGACACCCTCTGCAGTCAGTACCAATTTAAACTAAGCATAGAAACATCTTCAGCTGCAGTGTGATAGGAAGCATGTATCCTGGGGAAAACTGGCTCCTTTACATTAGCCAGAACGTGTAACAGGAACATTAGCATCACATAGTCATAGTGTTGCAAGCTACTGATGGGTCCCAGTGGATGAAGATAAATAGTCATCATCCTTAACCTTAAAATCACCTGCTAGAGCAGCCAAAGTAGTTTCTGAAATGTGTCTTAATCTGAAGAGATCCAAGGTTTCACTACTTATCAATCAATCTTTCCAGGAAGGATTTTGCAAAATGGCAGTCATTGGCAAGGTTCTAGAATCACTAGGATATTTTGCTTACCAGAACTCTACTTTTCTGGTGGTGTTTTCTTTGTCTTTTTTTTGTAAAACAATCACCAGGATTGTATTCTAAAAAAAAAAAATGTTGATCCCAAGCTTGTTTTTTGATTTAGAAATTCCACACATTCACTCCTAGTTAAGGATACAATATTTTATGATTTAGTATTAAAATACCAAATCCATGTATTTCAGTTCCTAATTTTTTTAAAATTAAAGGAACAAAAGGGAGCGTGTGTAATAGGCTGATTGAGGAGTTAGTTGCTAAATGAAGCTATTAATTTCATTTTCCTGACATCACAAAATTGTTCATGGAATTTTTACATAGCAAGCACACATACTATCTGTTCTTATGTTTGGTTCCTCCAAGAACAAAGACTCACGGTATTTGCATAAACAGCCATTTTTATTCTTTCTTAGGTATTAAGCTAAGCTAAGCTAAGTCACTTCAGTCGTGTCCGACTCTGTGCGACCCCATAGACGGCAGCCCACCAGGCTCCCCTGTCCCTGGGATTCTCCAGGCAAGAACACTGGAGTGGGTTGCCCTTTCCTTCTCCAATGCATGAAAGTGAAAAGTTAAAGTGAAGTTGCTCAGTCGTGTCCGACCCTCAGCAACCCCATGGACTACAGCCTTCCAGGCTCCTCCGTCCACGGGATTTTCCAGGCAAGAGTACTGGAGTGGGGTGCCATTGCCTTCTCCATTCTTAGGTATTGGTAGTATGTATTTATTGTTTTTGACTTCCCAGTACTCCTTTTCCTCTTCTTCTGGATATAGCAAGCTCTCTTCTTTTCAACAGCTCTTCCTTCCCTGCTCTAGCATGAGGTTTGACTGGAAGCTGTCAATCACAGAACTCCACTCTCATGGAGGGCCACCTGATTGTCCTGGAAATGGGCAAGTCAGAGTTCTTCCCAAAGATTTTTTGCACTAGAGCTGGGGTAGTTAGGAGAATAGTGATAGGGAGGTGAAAAGGAATTCTCTCCTCTCTGATGATGAAGCTGTTAGTGCATGCAACCAGAGAGGCTGATAGCCATGTATTCAGCCACACTGAGAGAGCTTATCAGAAGCAAACAGCAATGAAGCTATCATTTAGGAGGACAGGTTGTTTTAAGCAATTCCTTTGACTAAGAGCCATCCTAATATGCTTCAGTCCTCTGCTACCTAATGTTGGTGGCCACTGGCCACGTGTGGCTCTTGATCACTGGAAACATGGTTAGTCCAAATTGAGTTGTTCTATATGCCTCAATAACAGTGGATATTGAAGACTTGGTGGGAGAAAAAAAAATGCATATAAAGTATTTCATTAATGATTTTTATAATGAACATGTGAATTATAATATATTGAATGTATATTTAAATTAGATTTTAAATTAATTTCATGTATTCCTTATTTTTTAATGTGGCTTCTAGAAACTGTTATATTACATGTGAGTCTCAAATTATGTTTCTATTGAAACAGCACTGCTCATTAGTGTAATCTGTGTTTTTTATTTGTTTAGCTACTTGGGGCGAGGTGTGTACCATTGGCAGCCTGTGGAGCCCTAACTGATGCTGAAATCAGTAACTGGAACACAGGCAGTGAGAGAGAGAGATCTAAAATGTGGAACTGACTACATTTAGGTGCAGAGTGGGCTGGGAGGTTTTCTGCGTCATGAGGCAGGGAATTCAGTAGCAAAGCTGTTAGTTAATCATTACAGGTTGTTTATATGATGTGACTATTCTCACTAAGCTCGAATGTCACAGAAAAAAAAATTGAGATTTTGGGGGTATTGGCTACTTGCAAGCTTCAATAAGGTGCTACAGAGGGGGAATATGTGGTCAATGCAGAGGTTTCTGAAGTGGAGCAGGAATAGCAGCCTTGCACGGCTGTGTAAAGAGGCTATTCTGCCACTGAGCATGCTCTGGATTTCACAAAGTACCCACTGCACTGAAATCCAGCCATGGTGTAACCAGCATGAATAAGCCAGTTCCCATAAATGTTCACAAAACATTGCTACCCACGTAAAGTGATGGCCCTTTGTCTGGGTTACAAAGGAGATTGTGAACACCTGTGGCAGAGGGCCGTGTCCCGTCCCTGCAGCCTGCCACACTGAGACAGAGACCAAAGTTAGATGCACTAAGATGAGGCCCAGGGGGATGGGCAGTGCCTACTGAAGAGTCACCAGGAGATGGAAGCTGTGGAGGAGGAGTGGATCCAGATTCAAGCATCTTGACTGGTACGATTACTGGCTTCAGTCCTATCAGACAGAGTTCCTAATAGGCAGTCCTAGGGTTTTAAGGAGGGTCTTTTGTCACCACCGCCATTCCCAAACAAGAAAGAAAGCATACACATTACGAATCTAGGACTGACCACTGCCTGGGCCATTCTTTTTTCATGCTCCATCTCACCAACAACAGGAAATGCACAGCTAAGGAAGCGTAGCAAAGATACTGAGCTGTCCACCAAGATATTTTTGCCCTTCTTCAGGTACCCACCTTGATTCCCTTACAGGAGTTTTGTGGTCCTTTGTCTAGTTATCTGTAATGGCATATGAGAGGAAATGATACCTCCTTCATTCTGTCCTCATGCTCATAAAAAGCCTTCTAGTATTAAAAAGCAAAGACATCATTTTGCCTACAAAGGTCCATATAGTCAAAGCTGTGGTTTTCCTGGTAGTCATGTATGGATGTGAAAGTTGGACCATAAAGAAGGCTGAGCACTGAAGAACTGATGCTTTCAAATTGTGGTGCTGAAGAAGACTCTTGACAGCCCTTGGACTGCAAGGAGATCAAACCAGTCCATCCTAAAGGAAATCAACCCTGACTATTCATTGGAAGGACTGATGCTGAAGCTCCAATACTTTGGCCACCTGATGTGACAAGCCAACTCATTTGAAAATACCCTAATGCTCAGAAAGATTGAAGGCCAAAGGGGAAGGGGGATGCAGAGGATGAGATGGTTAGATAGCATCACTGATCACTGGACATGAACTTGAGCAAACTCCAGTGAAGGACAGGGAAGCCTGACATGCTGCAGTCCATGGGGTTGCAAAGAATTGGACACAACTTAGTGACTGAACAACAGCAACCACATGTACATCTCCATGATCTTTCCCACTTCTGGCTGACAGAGGTGCAGAAAAATGTTAGGAAAACTTTGGGAACCATGTGTTGAAGAAGGCAAAACTGCAGCTCTCTTGGACTATTATGTAAGCAAGGTATAAACTTCTATATACATGTTTGGTTCTATTTGTTGTCACAGCCTAACCAAATACATCTTCCAGTATAAAGATCCTCCCAAATGTCCATGATGACAAAAGCCACATAGAACACTAAGCAAATCGAATCTCTCTAGTACATAGCAGACAGACCAGACAAACCAACTTCTCAGTAGATAATCCATTGCCATAAACTCTCCCGAAAGAAGTAACCTGCTTCCTTATACAACAGGGAAGCCATTGTGTGCTACTTCCCTGCCCTCTGCTCCTACACAATGGTCTTTTCTGAATGAAAGATTTTGTTAATCAATATTTCTTCTGTTTGTATGTTATATATGTTAGGGGTTGTTAAATTTCTCATTTGGAACATGGTAGCAGGGATTACAAGAAGTCATATGAAGACTTGTTTGAGAAAAATGGACGTTAAACAGACATCATGGACTCAGAGATGGGTGCAATAACTGGGAAGAGGTAGAGGTTGTGTTCCACTGGAATATATGTGGAATTAAGGTATAATCATTGCAATAAGTTACAAGAGAGAATTTCAACAATTATTTATAATTGTAGAGGAGAGTATTTGTATGTTAGACACTGTTCTACAAGAGTTCAAGCTTAGTAGAAGCATTTGGGTCAAGGCCTACATAAAAATTTCTGGGCATCATCAAGAAGCTAGGCTAAAGAACCATGAAAGGAGTAATCAAAATTGAAGATAAATATTTTAATCAAACATCATTTTTAAAGACTTGAGTTTAACATAATAATGTTATTCATCTGGCTATTTTACAAAATTTCACAGCACTTGATGAGTTCAGTTCAGTTCAGTCACTCAGTCATGTCCGACTCTTTGTGACCCCATGAATCGCAGCACGCCAGGCCTCCCTGTCCATCACCAACTCCTGGAGTTCACTGAGACTCACGTCCATTGAGTCAGTGATGCCATCCAGCCATCTCATCCTCTGTCGTCCCCTTCTCCTCCTGCCCACAATCCCTCCCAGCATCAGAGTCTTTTCCAATGAGTCAACTCTTCGCATGAGGTGGCCAAAGTACTGGAGTTTCAGCTTTAGCATCATTCTTTCCAAAGAAATCCCAGGGCTGATCTCCTTTAGAATGGACTGGTCGGATCTCCTTGTAGTCCAAGGGACTCTCAAGAGTCTTCTCCAACACCACAGTTCAAAAGCATCAATTCTTTGGTGCTCAGCCTTCTTCATAGTCCAACTCTCACATCCATACATGACCACTGGAAAAACCATAGCCTTGACTACACGGACCTTTGTTGGCAAAGCAATGGCTTTGTTTTTGAATATGCTATCTAGGTTGGTCATAACTTTCCTTCCAAGGAGTAAGCGTCTTTTAATTTCATGGCTGCAGTCACCATCTGCAGTGATTTTGGAGCCCCCAAAAATAAAGTCTGACACTGTGTCCACTGTTTCCCCATCTATTTCCCATGAAGTGATGGGACCCT
>NW_011495076.1:13252342-13270484 GCF_000754665.1 Bison bison bison | reverse complement strand
GTTATTTATATTTCTCCTGGCAATCTTGATTCCAGCTTGTGTTTCATCCAGCCCAGCGTTTCTCATGATGTACTCTGCATAGAAGTTAAATAAGCAGGGTGACAATATACAGCCTTAATATACTCCTTTTCCTATTTGGAACCAGTCTGTTGTTCCATGTCCAGTTCTAACTGTTGCTTCCTGACCTGCATACAGATTTCTCAAGAGGCAGGTCAGGTTGTCTGATATTCCCATCTCTTTCAGAATTTTCCACAGTTTATTGTGATCCACACAGTCAAAGGCTTTGACATAGTCAATAAAGCAGAAATAGATGTTTTTCTGGAACTCTCTTGCTTTTTCTATGATCCAGCGGATATTGGCAATTTGATCTCTGGTTCCTCTGCCTTTTCTAAAACCAGCTTGAACATCTGGAAGTTCACGGTTCACGTATTGTTGAAGCCTGGCTTGGAGAATTTTGAGCATTACTTTAGCATGTGAGATGAGTGCAATTGCGCGGTAGTTTGAGCATTCTTTGGCATTGCCTTTCTTTGGGATTGGAATGAAAACTGACCTTTTCCAGTCCTGTGGCCACTGCTGAGTTTTCCAAATTTGCTGGCATATTGAGTGCAGCACTTTCACAGCATCATCTTTCAGGATTTGGAATAGCTCAACTGGAATTCCATCACCTCCACTAGCTTTACCAAGTAAAACAAAAGGAGCTGCAGCGCTCCTCTGAAATCGGCATCTTCAAGGTATCAATATATTTGGTGAATAAGAATGAGGAAAATGACATTTTCATTAAATTATTGAGGGATCATTAGAGGCATCAACGTCTACTTGTATAATAACACTTTTGCTTGGATATTATATTGAATTTTTTAAAAAATAAAAATGCATGTTGTTTTCATTTAAAAAATTGTTTTAGCAGAATTATCATCACAGAGAGTAAAAGAAAACATTCACCTGATGAAAAATTATTAGCCCAAAGACTTACAAATTATATTTTGAACTTAAGTTTCAACAAAAATGAGTCTTTCCTACTCTTGAAATAAAGCCAGCACCTACCCCTGATTGGTATTTCAGGATCAAAGGCAGTCTCTGAAAAATTCTATTTTTCTCAAGTTCTTAAGGTCTTGAATACAATTATCAAGACTACTAAACCAAGAAAATCCTCTTTTTGAGAGTAGCAGACTAAATTAAAAGGATGTACTTTTGTGGTCAGCCATCTCCAAGACTCTTTACTGAATTGAATGTTAAGTTAGCAATAGAACAAAGAAGCAAATGAGGAGCTGTAAAATCAATGTCATACACTCCACTTGTTTCCGCATTGTCCAGTCCCCACCACCTCCCCCTGAACTTGACTGACCCAGTTTCTCTTACAGAATGTAATTTCTGTTTGGTCTTCCTGGATGCGATATGGTAGAGAAGAAGGGAAACTGATGAATCATTCTGATTCTACCCCATACCTACTTTGGGCAGCTTAAGTAAATCTCTCTGAACCCATTTATCCCTTTCTAATATAGAGACAATAATTTTTGCCCTGAATTCCTCATAAAGTTATTGGGATTAACATGAAATGTACTTATAAACTATAGGTTATTTTACAAATATGAAATATATTTATTATATAAAGAAACTTTTAGAGATATTTAACTACTTGACAGAATAACCAAAAGGCACATAAAAATAAGAAGCACTATCACATGAAATAAAAAACATGAGCCCTATTTCTGGCAGTTTGACAGATTGGATATCCTGCACAGGCGTCCCAACTCAAATAACTAAAATTCTTCATAATAAGAAACATCCTGTAATGCATCTCTGAACTGACACAAAAAGAAAAATGTTGAAGACAGAAATAAATAGAAAGTAGTAATGACAGAGGGAAGCAGGAACATAAATGCAAAAATTCTGAAGATTATCATATCAAATCTAGCAATATGTATAGATAGATAGGTAGGTAGATATGACATATATATTTTATATTCTGCTATATGTATATCCCCTGGAAGAGGAAATTGCAACCCACTCCAACGGTCTTGCCTGAAAATCCCATGGACAGAGGGGTCTGGCCAGCTACAGTCCAAATGGTGGCAAAGAGTCAGACATGACTGAGCAACTAAGAGAGATAGAGATGTATATCATGGATAATATATAATGATTAATTGCTATTTATTCTATGAATATGAAGTTAGTTTAACATTCAAAAATCTTCCTGTTCTAGTCAACATGGAGGAAGTGCACTGCAGCTTATCTCTCCTACTGATTACAAGTAAAAACTGAAAAATATGCAAAAAGAAACTACTTAGGACTGAGAATATTAAATAGCAGTTGGAATATTGAGAAAAGTCAAAACTTGAAAAATGACAAGTGTAGCAGTAGTGAGTTTCTGAGTTTTTATTTATTTATTTTTTTACACACATATACATTTTCTGGGTTTTTTTTCCTCCCTCCTTTAGCTTTTGTCTTTGATCCAAGGGTGGATTGAATTGGAAAACTACAAAATTGGAACAATCAGCAAAAGTTTCAGGGAGAAGCTCATCTTTTTGGCTATAGAGGAAGAACAAAAAACTGCTGCAAATTATAAAGTGAGGAGAGAGGCCACTGTCTCTGTCTCCCCCTCACCTCCTCCCCAGCCCTGTAATATAATCATATAGAAATTTAAACTGTCATAAATTGAAAGTCTTATAGTTAGTGATTTTGAGGCCCACACCTCAGTGAGAATGATTGCATTGGAAAAAAGTGAAAAATTCAGTTTCTGTTCACTTCAGCTTCTCTTTCTGATATTATTGTATGAAGAATTAACTTTCAGAACATTCATGTAGAAATTTCTTTGTACAGAAACTATTTAGATTGGCTGATGACATACAAGTAGGACCTTACTGTGCTCTGATAAGGGCAGATCTGTGTAGACTTGAGCTTTGAGAACATGATTTAGTCTCTGAAATAAAAATGACATTAGTAGAACTGATGGGGAGAAAGGTTTGAAACAACTAAATACAGCAACATAGAAAGTGGGACTATAGAGTAAAAGTCCAAATATTTCGCTCACATCAGACCTCCTTCAAATTCTTCCTTAGTCAAGGATATAGGAGAACACATAGTTTACTTCCAGATAGTTCAAATGAAGAGACTTTAGGGAAAGTGCTCCTTAGAGAAGTGCGAGCAAGATGACAGGAACAAATATGACTGAGTGAAAATATATATGGTTCTGTATTTACAGTGGCTCAGTTGGTAAAGAATCTGCCTGTAATGCAGGAGACCTGGATTCAATCCTTGGGTTGGAAAGATCCCCTGGAGAAGGGAACGGCAACTCACTCCAGTATTCTTGCCTGGAAAATTTCATGGACAGAGGATCCTGGAGGCTACAATCCATGGTGTTGCAAGAGTTGGACGTGACTGAGCAACTAACACTTTCACTGTCTGTGATTGAGTGAAGCACCCAAAGCTGCCCACCCCATCCCATGCACCCAGCAAATAGGGAGGAAAGAGTGTTGCCTGAGACCCATGAGACCTGGGGCCATGGTGAGGGGCTGCCTGCCAGAAGCTGCAGTTACAGGAGCTCCTGCCAGTCTCAGGGTCAAAGCAGAAAGGATTAAGGAATAAAATACCCCCTTCTCTTCTCCCACCATTCCCTCTTATGCTGGTGCCGCCCATTGGCTGAACCCAATCTGAAAGCAGAGAGTGAGAGGAAGGCAGAGATTGGAGTGGGATAAGGGTGGCAAACAGAAAAATACAGGGATGCACCTGATCACATCACCCTGGCTCTTTTATGACCTATAAATTGCCTCTTTAGTTGGGGTTGTCTTTTATGCATCATTCATTTCTCCTTCAATCCTATGGAATTTAGAGTTGGGATGTAAGGGCTTGGAAACTTCTGCCTTCAGTTCTAGGACAGAGATAAAGGGAACAAGATGTGCACAAGTTTCTGCTATATATCAGTCTTTCCCTGTCCTGAAATATCAGTAAAGGAGAAAACAGGAAGAAATTTTAGCTCGATTCTCCCATCCCTGCTTCTGCACTGATATATCCCAGAGGACACACATTAGCCCTTCCTTCGTCCTCATTCTCTGTCTCTCTCTTTGTCTCTCTTTCTGTCACAAAAACACCAGAGGTCAATATGTGTCCTTTAAAGAAAGTGACGGTAACTATAGCCATGACATTAAAAGACGTTTGCTCCTTGGAAGAAAATCTATGACAAACCTAGGCAGCATATTAAAGAGGAAAGACATCACTTTGCTGAAAAAAGTCCATATAGTCAAGGCTATCGTTTTTTCAGTAGTCTTGTATAGATGTGAGAGTTGGACCATAAAGAAGGTTGAGCACTGAAGAATTGACGCTTTCAAATTGTGCTGAAGAAGACTCTTGAGAGTCCTATGGAGATCAAACCGGCCAATCCTAAAGGCAATCAACCCTGAATACTCATTAGAAGGATGGATGCTGAAGCTGAAGCTCCTATACTTTGGCCACCAGATATGAAGAGCCAACTCATTGGAAAAGACCCTGATGCTGAGAAAGATTGAGGGCAGGAGAAGTGGGTGACCAAGGATGAGATGGTTGGATGACATAATCAACTCAATGGATATGAATTTGAGCAAATTCTGGGCGATAGTGAAGGCCAGGGGATCCTAGTATGCTGCTGTCCATGATGTCTTGAAAAGTCAGGTACAATTTAGTGACTGAAAAACAACAAACAAATGAAATGCATACCACAGGTTTACATACAAAGTCTTTTTTAATGATACCAAAAAATCATAAGAAGAGAATTTCATTTTCTTTTTTCTTTTCTAACTGGTAATGAATGATTGTAAAGATGATATAACTATTTGTAGACTATGGGATCAATTATTTGGAATAGCTACAAGCCTTTCACCCTAGTATTCTGGCAAGTGTTAGAATTCAACATCTAGACTCAGTTTTCCTTTTTGTTTCCAGTAAAACAGATCCACACCTTTAGGCAGAAGACATCAGGAAGAAGGCCACATTATTGTTTCTGCAAACATTTCTTGAGAAGTTAGCATGTGCCAGGCCTGTGCTATGTATGTGTTTTATTTGCAGGCTTAGAACTGGGCACAGAGCTAGGAAGTTCCAGAGTGCAGTTACCAACTCAAACACTCTGTATTCCTCGATTTCTCTACCATTCTATATCCATCTGAAAATAGTAATCATAACAGTCATAAAACAAGCTGGCCATTTTTTAAATAAAGCAGAACTTTTAAAAAGATACCAGAAATTGAAATTTGTGTGTAGGTCTCTGATTTTTCTTATTTCTAATGTTTTTGGAGGGAAAAATCACAATATACCAATTTGGACAGTAAAACTGTTCTGCACGACTTTGCTTGTTGGTTTCAATGGAAAGATTTATAGCAATTTTTTTTTTTTGCACTATCTATATTTGGGTCTAGATCTCAATCCTCCCAGATAAGATTGCAATTCCAAATTGTACAAACACAGTTCCATAGTTGTGAGAAGCTTTTCTGAGCCTTCACAGTTTGATGCCACAAATTGCCAGACAGCCTGCTTTTAGAGTTTAAATAGATCACCTCCCTTTGAACTTTTATCACATTCAGTGAGGCTGTAGCTATATAGCACAAAAATAATCTTGATGGGACTAAAATACTATCAGCCTCCATCATTTATCCTACATTCTGCTAATAATCTAGGTGTTTTCAAATATATGGGTTGATAGCATAAGGTAAGTAATATATCTGGACACTTTAAAGCTGGGGTCAACAAACTATGGCCCATGGGCCAATTCTGGCCCACCACTTGCTTTTGTAAATATCATGTTATTAGAACACAGTCACACCCACTCATTTATGTCTTGTCCATGGCTGCTTTCACATTATAACAGCAGAGTTAAATGTAATAAGCCCCCTACATATGAACCTTCAAGTTACAAACTTTCAAAGATGCAAGTGTGCAGCCACATGTCCAGTCACGGAGGTTAGTTCATGTGTCTGGCCTACAGTGTCATGTGTAAGCATCCTTGACAAGCAGTCGGGATTTGTGGACCATGTAGCACTCAGTGTACAATGTCTTTATTTCAGGTGCAGGATTCTGGAAGCAAGCATAGAAGCGGCAGTGACGTAGCTGCTAAGCAGTGATGTAGTGTACTGCTAAGAAGCCCAAGCAGTAACAATGGAAACAAAAGTGAAAATAATTGAGAGTGGAGTGAGGTAAAAAGATGGAATTGGGGGCCCAGAGAAAGGATGAAGAGAGACAAGAGGAAAAAGAAGTAACTGAAGAATCAAAAAGATTCACGATTCAGGACATGGGGACAAGAGATTTTCTTTATTTGAGGAGGCTCTGTTGTTTTTGAGGAATAGGACCCAAACGTAGAATGGTACATGAAGTTTGCAGCAGCCAGAATGCATTGCATTCAGAATGCAATCCAGTGCTACCACGTCACCCATGATGAGAAAAAAAGAGCTGATACCCAGGTATCACTGGATCATTCTTTCTAGAGGGTAGATAGAATTGAATCCAACAAGGAACCAGAATCTGTGCCATTGTAAGGCATCAATAAAATTGCAACTTGCCCCTCGTCTCCTATTGCTGACGATCCTTCAATCCTACCCTCCCACTTCCTCTCCCTCCCCCAGTCAGTAACTCTTCTTGCCTATTCATTTGATGTACGCCAGCTGTTGTACTGAACTACTTTACTTTTAAATGTACTGTACTGTAAGACAAAAGACATTTTCTTTATTTTTTTGTGTTTGTTTTTTATGTATTATTTCTGTGAAAAGTATTATAAACCCATTACAGTACAGTAGTATATAGCAGATTGTGTTATTCAGGTACCTTGGCTAACTTTATTAGAGTTTATTAAACTTTATTAGACTTATGAACAAATTGGACTTATGAACATGCTCTCAGAACAGAACTGTATACAGGGGGACTCAATATAGTTAAGACAGAGACTGTGGAGGCAACATCCAAAATATTCACCATTTTATTTTTTAAAAAACGGTTTGCTTTTCCTGAAAGTTCTCCATTTTATTGGATTTGGTTTGATTTTGCTCTTTCTTAATAATAGGATCAGGAAGTAAAAAAGTTCCCTCATTATTCCCTTTATTTTCTTTGGCGCATTTAACCACTCCAAACTAGTTATCACATCTCAACAAACCAGAATCAGTACTGTTAGCTGTAAACCTGCCCACTTTATAAAGTATATGTAAAGGGTCATGTAGTAATAATAGGATATGTGCAATTCTTGTTAAGCAGAGTGTGAGGTGGTTCAAAAGGAGCTGGAATAATTTTCCATCTCATGAATTTCAACCATGCTTTGGATAAGGTGGGCCACAATGAGTTATAGGCAAGGTTTTGGAATCACACCTGGGTTCAAGCCCTGGCTTTACCAGTTATGAGCTGTGTCTGTCCCCTGCCTATGTCAGTTTCCTCCTCTGTACATGTAGTATCCGTCTCATTGGGCTGTTAAGAGGATTAAATTGGATTGAAATGACTATGCTTCATGTAGTGGTGGCGCATAGTAAATTCACACATACTGCCATTGGTGACTTAAGAAAGGAATTAAAAAGACAAAGTCAGGAATGAATGAAGAAAAAAAAATTAACACCACCAAAAGAATGAGAGCATTTTTTTCTGTATTTTTTGCCTTAACACTCCAAATTCTAGAGTTAAGAAATAGTTCTCTCTTTAGAGACAAGAGCAAATGCTTCAAATGTAAGATGTTTTCATAAATCAAATTATCCAGAAACTTAAGGGTTTGCTTGTTAAGTTGAACAAACAGAATTTGTGAAACCTACAGATGTTGTGATCACTCTCGGGGCTCATTTCAAACCACACAGATCTTGAATGAGATGTGAATTCCTCCTCAGTGCATGTGTACACATAAGCAATAGCTGATTTTATAAGCTTGAGAAGCATATTTGCTTTCAGCAAGAAATGAGCTCTTACTTGGAAAACTGGCCTAAAAACCTATTACTTCAGTGGATTCATTTTCATTTATTTCCCAACAGGTAATGGAATTTTCTTGGAGTATTAAGAGATAGTGCTTCACTGAGGCTGGGTATTGTCTCATTTACATGCTAATATTTTTATCTTCATCTTAGATAGTAATATAATCGTGCTGTATAAGGCTTGCTCTGCACCCAGAATTTAATTAATGACGTGTCTGCATAGTCAAGATAGAAAGTTGAAATGAGAAAAGTTTGGCATCACATAGCTTTAAAGTCCTTGGCTGTTTTTGTAATTTCACTCATTTATTCATTCAGTTATTCATTGATTTAACAATGTGTTAGACACTTGTGTGTATAAATACATAAATGGAAACACATACCCTTGCCTCCAGGGAGGTTACACTCTAATAGGGATACAGAGGCAAACTGAAAGAATCCTTCTAGTTGTAATAAACTAATGTCTAAGTACATTGGAAACATATGAATCCAAAGGGAAAAAAGATACCTTGCACAAAGGCAGTGTCTAACTGAACCTTGAAAAATGGGCCGACAAATGTGCAGGGCATGCCAGGCAAGAAACAGCATGTCTCAAATGTTAGTGGAAACTTAAAGTGGCTCATTACTCTCAGAAGGTAAAGTGTTAAGTGGGGAGAGGGGCTGGAGGTGTGAGACAGGTGTGAGTGGAGGTTGGACAAGGTCCTAATCATGGAAGACATTGTCAAGCAAAACACTCCAGATCATTCCTGAAGGAAACCAGAAGCCATAGGGAAATTCTGAGCTATACAGACAGGGATCAGATTTTCACACCAAGCTGTGTGATAGTGAAATAAGGCCATAAAGGGGGCAATCAGAAAGTGAAAGTGTTAGTCTCTTAGTCATGTCCTACTGTTTATGACCCTATGGATTGTAGCCCACCAGGCTCCTCTGTCTGTGGAATTATCCAGACAAGAATACTGGAGTGGTTTGCCATTTCCTTCTCCAGGGGATCTTCCCAACCCAGGGAACAAAGCCAGGTCTCCTGCATTGTGGGTAGATTCTTTACCAGTTGAGCCACTAGGGAAGCCCTGGGGCAATCAGAAAGTGACCTAAAAGGACAAGGGGGCAAGTGATGCCAAGGTCATGAACTATATAGATATCCATGGTGATAGAGATGGGAATCTAAAATGAAAGTTATTTAGCAGACAGGATCTTTAGAAGGCGGGCTTCCTAGGTGGTGCTATCCACCTAGGTGGTGGTAAAGAATCCACCTGCCAATGTAGGAGACTCAGAAAATATGAGTTTGATCCCTGGGTCAGGAAATCCCTTGGATAAGGAAATGGCAACCCATTCCCACTCCAGTGTTCTTGCCTGGAAAATCCCATGGACAGAGGAGCCTGGTGGGCTACAGTCCATGAGGTCACAAAGAGTTGGACATGATGGAGCGTGCACACACACACACACAAACACACACACACACATCTTCAGAATATAAGGATTGATAAGATGTGAACTTTAAAGGAGGAATGACTTTAAAGGATGATACCCTAATCTCTGGCTTGCACAGCTAACAAAGTTTTATTTATAAGATAAATTCAGTAGAGGCAACATGGGGACAAGGTTTAGGATCACTGTGGAAGATGATCATTTCTGTTTGGGAACCCATCACTGCAGCATTTTTAAGCAGAGATGCCTGATAGGCAAATAGAAATGAAATTTGGGGATTAAAAAAAAGTCTGGACCAATGTTACAAATATGGGAGTCATGGATATTTAGGTGATACTTGATGTGTATAAACTTAACTGAGTTAAGGGATCCCAGCTAGCCTATAAAACATTACTTCTGGATGTGTCTATGAGGGTGTCTCTGGAAGAGAGTAGCATTTGAATCTGTACTCTGAGTGAAGTAGGTCTAAAAGATTACTCTCACCAAAATAAATAAGCATTATCCCATCATGAGGGCCTGAGGAGGGAGGGGAAAAAGGGTGAATTCCTTGCCTCTGATTGAGCAGAGACATCCATTTCCTCCTCCTCTTAAATACTGGCCTTCCTGCTTCTGGGGTTTTAGGCTAATACGAAGACTCACTTCATTGCCAGAACCCACCCCCAAAACCCAATTCTCAGGTTTCCAATTGTTGTTGATGTTCAGTCTCTAAGTTATGTCCTACTCTTTGTGACCCCAGGGACTGCAGCATACCAGGCTTCCCTGTCCTTCACTCCCAGTTTGTTCAAATTCATGCCCATTGAGTTGGTGATGCCATCCAACCATCTCATCCTCTGTCTCTTCCTTCTCCTCTTGCCCCCAATTTTTCCCAGCATCAGGGTCTTTTCCAATGAGTTGGCTCTTCACATGAGGTGGCCAAAGAATTGGAGTTTCAGCTTCAGCATCATTTCTTCCAATGAATATTCAGGGTTGATTCCCTTTATGATTTACTGGTTTGATCTCCTTGCTATTCAAGGGACTCTCAAGAGTCTTCTCCAACACCACAGTTCAAAAGCATCAATTTTTTGGCACTCAACCTTCTTTATGGTCCAACTTTCACATCCGTACATGACTACTGGAAAAACCATAGCTCTGACTATATGGACCTTTGTCTCTGCTTTTTTAATATGCTTTCTAGGTTTTTTCATAGCTTTTCTTCCAAGGAGCAAGCATCTTTTAATTTCACGGCTGCAGTCACCATCCATGGTGATTTTGGAGCTCAAGAAAATAAAATCTGTCACTGCTTCCACTTTTTATCCTTTGCCATATAGTGATGGGACGAGATGTCATGATCTCAGTTTTTTGAATGTTGAGTTTTAAGCCAGCTTTTTCACTCTCCTTTTTCACTTTCATCAAGAGGCTCTTTAGTTCCTCTTCACTTTCTTCCTTTAGACTGGTATCATCTGCATATCTAAGGTTGTTGATATTTCTCCTGGCAATCTTGATTCCAGCTTGTGCTTCATCCAGCCTGGCATTTCCCACGATGTACTCTGCGTATAAGTTAAATAAACAGGATGACAACATACAGCCTTGTCATACTCCTTTCCCAATTTTGAGCCAGTCCATTGCTCTATGTCTAACTGTTGCTTCTTAATCTCATACAGGTTTTGAAGGAGGCAGGTAAGGTGGTCCGGTACTCCCATTTGTTTAAGAATTTTCCAGTTTGTTGTGATCCACATAATCAAAGGCTTTAGCGTAGTCAAGGAAGCAGAAGTAGATGTTTTTCTGGAACTCTCTTGCTTTCTATGAGCCAAAAAATGTTGGCAATTTGATCTCTGGTTCCTCTGCCTTTTCTAAACCCAACTTGTACATTTGAAAGTTCTCAGTTCACGTACTGTTGAAGTCTAGCTTGAAGGATTTTGAGCATAATCTTGCTAGCATGTGAAATGAGCACAGTTGTATGGTAGTTTAAACATTCTTTAGCATTGCCCTTTTTTGGGACTGGAATGAAAATTGACCTTTTCCAGTCCTGTGGCCCCTGCTGAGTTATTCGGATTTGCTGACATGAACATGCAGTTTTCCAAACTTGAGTGCAGCACTTTAACAGCAACATCTTTTAGTATTTTAAATGGCTCAGGTCTTCAGACTCAGACTGAATTACACACATACATCTTTCTTGTTCTTCAGCTTGCATATGACATACTGTAAGACTTTTCTTGATCTCCATATCATATGAGCCAATTTCTATAATAAATCTCCTCAAGTTATCTATGTGTATATATCCTGCTGGTTTGTTTCTCTAAGAACCCTGACTAAAACAGACATTGTGGGTGTGGATGAAAACACACAGGAAAATGTAGTCTCAGAATAAAGAGGAACTATAATGGAACCCCAGAGTGCTTCAGGGAGAAAAATAAGGAGACTGAAAATGACCCAAAAAAGAGCATCTTGGAGACCATTGTTGACTTTCCAGATAATGATTTTAATGGGAGGTAAGCCAGAACACAGAAGGTTGGTTGCAGAATGTGGAAAGTGTTTGCAGGATGCTGTGGGGACAGCAGGAAGCTTGACTGTAGAGAGGTCATCTAAAGGGGCAATGAATGAGCCAGAGGGCTGTTTGGGATGGGAGAGGAATGGCCAATTAAAAGGGCAAGGTCAAAGGCTTAGAAAAATAGATGTTTATTAAGTAAAGAAGTATATATTTTATTTAACTTAAAAAAAATGAGTCCAATTTTTAAATGAACAGTTTCATGGAAAAAATGATGGGTGATTATACTTGATGTTAAATAATCATATTGAGTATAGTCTTACTTTTAACTGGAAGTTTTTCCTCATTTAAGTAGGCTTTTAAAGTTACTTTTGGTGTGATGAGAATGAGTGTTGGTTTGCCAAACACAAGGAGCATCTGAATGGTAGAGTCTCTCTGAGTTGGGATGGAAACAGATGTGTTCTCTCTGGAAGTCATAAACACTGTTTATGTAACATAAGATCCATCATAACCTTGTCAGTGCATGAAGAACTTGCTTTTGAGTAATGAGTTGTTCTTCAATGAAGCATGTTGTTAAGCATGTTTGGGGGACGCTCAGCCAACACTAGAGACAAGGTTTTTAATGAGCAGCTCTACAAATCTCAAAACTAAGAGAAAAGATGCTTGTGGAACCAGATTTCTCTGCACCACTGCTACTGCTGCTCCAACCAGCTCAGCACTGGCCTCATTCCTGGAGCAGAGGTGCTGATGGCTCAGAGGCAAGACAGAGAGTCATGGTCAGGTCCTTCCCTGGGGGGTTTCAAGTCTTTGAGGCAAGTTTGAGCCAGCTCTAAATGGACGGTGATAGGTACTAGAAGAAGACAAGAGAAATAATAGAGAGGAAAAACCTAGGATTCCTAGAGATGTGGAAAAGGGCAGGGGCTGCAGCTGAAAGACAGGGGAAGATGAGAAATTACACAGTGCCATTTTGCCTTGGACCAAATAATGCTTAAGACAGTTTCTAGCTTAGCAGATACAAACAATTTACCCTAGAAAAATATATCTAAAATTTTAAGTATCAATCCATTTATTGATCAATATATGAAACATAATTTTATGGCCAACCCAATAAAAACAGATATTTCCTAATAAAGGACTATATGTATTTTAAACTAGTCTTCATTTGCCTAGTAGTTCTGCCAGCATTTGTCTACATGGTGCTCTGTGGGCATGCTTAGTCACTCAGTCATGTCTGACTGTCTGTGACCCCATGGACTGTAGCTCACCAGGCTTCTCTGTCAATGTGATTTCCCAGGCAAGAGTACTAGAGCAGGTTGCCATTTCCTCCTCCAGGGGATCTTCCCAACCCAGGGATCAGACCTGTGTCTCCTGAATTGGCAGGCATATTCTTTACTACTGAGCCACCAGGGAAGCCTTGTCTATATTACCTGATGACTTCTATTAGTAATTTCAGTAGCAATTTACCATAAATAATAAAATCTACTTTTATTTTAAATCAGAGTAAATAAACATTTTCTACAAAAATTCCTTTGTATTTATAGGAAATTCAAAAAAGATTAAAAAGTATTCCCAAAATTGCCACTCATTTGATATTATACTTCGTAACAGGTAAAAAATATTTTTAAATGCCACAGCAAAAAAGTAAAATATCAACCAAAGTGAAAATTCTATTGTTTCTTTTCAAGCCTGATTGAATTCAGTTTTTTTTAAACTGAATTCAAAAATATGACAAGAATATGAAAAATCCTTAGATATTAAGGCTAGGTCCTAAGCCATATAAGGATCAAATTTATACTCCAGTTCTGTGTTTTTAGAGGGCAGATGGCATATATCACTTCAGGGCTAGAAATGCTGAAACCACTAAAGTGACAACTGAGGTTTCCTAATCTTAGAATGTGAATTGTTCACATCTATTTTTTCTGAAAGCTTGATCATAAAAACAGGGGGAAAAAATATAAAAGGTCTTTGCTATCTACTTCTGAATGTTCTGTGATTCTGCAATAAATCATGTCATTAAATCATTTTTTCTTATTCATACCCTGACAATTTGAGCATGTGGAAAAAAATTACTGTAATTAATGAGAAAACTCAGAAAGTCACGATCATTTTAGGGTAAAGATGTAGGTTACATATGCTTTTGTCTTCTCACAGATTTATCCAGACTGAGAAGACAAAATGAAAAGTATTCAATTAGAGCTACGTGCAGCATTTTAATTCTCATCAAAGTTCACTCAACCGATTTATAATTTATAATGTCAGCATGCCTTGTTTGCTAGATTACTTACCTAGGCATATTTCTAGTGTGTTCAACAGCTGTCCCGTCCTTTGCTGTTTAACTCAGGGTGTGTTGAATGGATAACTGCACTTGCTTCATTTTTCCTGAACATGGGTGTTTGCTTTTTTTCCAAACACACCTGTATGCGTCTTTTCCTCTACAGCATTTGGCCTAACAGGGTATTCCAGGTCTAACAGTAGAGGATCTCCTTTATTGAAGAACAGGAATAAAAAACAAGGGGTTCCTCCAAAGTATATTAATTTGAGCTGATACACTGATTAAAGTAGTCTATCTGATTGAATGTGACCAACTCTGTTTCTCTTGTCTTGGAAGGACAAAGACCTGAATAAAGAAAGGGAAAGGGGGGGAAATAGCAAGCAGAAGAAAGAGATAAAAATGAACAAATAAATGAAGACAAAAGGAAAGTCATGCTCACAGAACAGCAGTGCCTAAAAATATTAAAAGTAAATTTATATGATGCACACCTGCAGCCTGCAGGTAGTGCTTTCCCTGTGGTTCAGTGGTAAAGAATCTGCCTGCAGTGCAGGAGACTCGAGAGACATGGGTTCAATCCCTGGAAGATCCCCTGGAGAAGGAAATGGCAACCCACTCCAGCATTCTTGCCTGGGAAATCCCATGGACAGAGGAGTCTGGTAGGCTATGGTCCATAAGGTTGCAAAGAGTCAAGAGACGACTGAGCACATGAGCACATACCTGCAGGTATCATTATGCAAGCAAAACATTTTCAATGAATTATTGCTCATGTCATTCACCGTATTTGGTGCTATTTAAATAATGACTAGTGAAGAATAACATGGTTGTCTTAGTCTAAGAGAAGATAGCTTCCATATGAGGAAAATAGCCCTTTTACAGACAGGAATGCCTAAATCTGATTGTGATAGGAAGATGTCAGCTCAACTTCAACCAACCCTCCTCCTGGGTCAGTGGTCCAAAATAGTCCCACAGTTTTTAAACCTTGTAAGTATTTCACGTAGGTTCTTATAAGTTCTTTTTGTTTATTGTACCTAATGCAAATCTGCATCATCACGTTATTACCAGTTAAAAATAATAAGTTGGTTTCTAAGGACACCAATAATTGACAAGACACCTAAACCACTTTTGCAAAGAGGTCACATTTAAACAGAACAAAGAAATTGGAGGAGAGCAAGGCCAATGCACTGATTTTGTTTTTTCCCATCACTGACATTGACAGATTACATTTTTGTAGCATTGACAAAGCTAGACAGGATATTAAAAAACAGACCTATCATTTTGCAAACAAAAGTCTGTATAGTCAAAGCTATGGTTTTTCCAGTAGTCATGTATGGATGTGAGAGTTGGACCATAAAGAAGGCTGTGTGTGGAAGAATTGATGCTTTCAAATGGTGGTGGTGGCGAAGATTCTTGAGAGTCCCTTGGAGTGCATGGAGATCAAACCAATCAATACTTTTTTTTAAAATTTTATTTTATTTTTAAACTTTACAAAATTGTATTAGTTTTGCCAAACATCGAAATGAGTCTGCCACAGGTATACATGTGTTTCCCATCCTGAACCCTCCTCCCTCCCCATACCATCCCTCTGGGTCATCCCAGTGCACCAGCCCCAAGCATCCAGTATCGTGCATCGAACCTGGACTGGCAACTCATTTCATACATGATATTATATATGTTTCAATGCCATTCTCCCAAATCTTCCCACCCTCTCCCTCTGCAAAAGAGTCCATAAGACTGTTCTATACATCAGTGTCTCTTTTGCTGTCTCGTACACAGGGTTATTGTTACCATCTTTCTAAATTCCATATATATGCATTAGTATACTGTATTGGTGTTTTTCTTTCTGGCTTACTTCACTCTGTATAATAGGCTCCAGTTTCATCCACCTCATTAGAACTGATTCAAATGTATTCTTTTTAATGGCTGAGTAATACTCCATTGTGTATATGTACCACAGCTTTCTTATCCATTCATCTGCTGATGGACATCTAGGTTGCTTCCATGTCCTGGCTATTATAAACAGTGCTGTGATGAATATTGGAGTACACGTGTCTCTTTCCCTTTTGGTTTCCTCAGTGTGTATGCCCAGCAGTGGGATTGCTGGATCATAAGGCAGTTCTATTTCCAGTTTTTTAAGGAATCTCCACACTGTTCTCCATAGTGGCTGTACTAGTTTGCATTCCCACCAACAGTGTAAGAGGGTTCCCTTTTCTCCACACCCTCTCCAGCATTTATTGCTTGTAGACTTTTGGATCGCAGCCATTCTGACTGGTGTGAAACGGTACCTCATAGTGATTTTGATTTGCATTTCTCTAATAATGAGTGATGTTGAGTATCTTTTCATGTGTTTGTTAGCCATCTGTATGTCTTCTTTGGAGAAATGTCTATTTAGTTCTTTGGCCCATTTTTTGATTGGGTCATTTATTTTTCTGGAGTTGAGCTGTAGGAGTTGCTTGTATATTTTTGAGATTAGTTGTTTGTCAGTTGCTTCATTTGCTATTATTTTCTCCCATTCTGAGGGCTGCCTTTTCACCTTGCTAATAGTTTCCTTTGATGTGCAGAAGCTTTTAAGTTTAATTAGGTCCCATTTGTTTATTTTTGCTTTTATTTCCAATATTCTGGGAGGTGGGTCATTGAGGATCCTGCTGTGATATATGTCAGAGAGTGTTTTGCCTATGTTCTCCTCTAGGAGTTTTATAGTTTCTGGTCTTACGTTGAGATCTTTAATCCATTTTGAGTTTATTTTTGTGTATGGTGTTAGGAAGTGTTCTAGTTTCATTCTTTTACACGTGGTTGACCAGTTTTCCCAGCACCACTTGTTAAAGAGATTGTCTTTAATCCATTGTATATTCTTGCCTCCTTTGTCAAAGATAAGGTGTCCATATGTGTGTGGATTTATCTCTGGGCTTTCTATTTTGTTCCATTGATCTATATTTCTGTCTTTGTGCCAGTACCATACTGTCTTGATGACTGTGGCTTTGTAGTAGAGCCTGAAGTCAGGTAGGTTGATTCCTCCAGTTCCATTCTTCTTTCTCAAGATAGCTTTGGCTATTCGAGGTTTTTTGTATTTCCATACAAATTGTGAAATTATTTGTTCTAGCTCTGTGAAGAATACCATTGGTAGCTTGATAGGGATTGCATTGAATCTATAAATTGCTTTGGGTAGTATACTCATTTTCACTATATTGATTCTTCCAATCCATGAACATGGTATATTTCTCCATCTATTAGTGTCCTCTTTGATTTCTTTCACCAGTGTTTTATAGTTTTCTATATATAGGTCTTTAGTTTCTTTAGGTAGATATATTCCTAAGTATTTTATTCTTTTTGTTGCAATGGTGAATGGAATTGTTTCCTTAATTTCTCTTTCTGTTTTCTCATTATTAGTGTATAGGAATGCAAGGGATTTCTGTGTGTTGATTTTATATCCTGCAACTTTACTATAATCATTGATTAGTTCTAGTAATTTTCTGGTGGAGTCTTTAGGGTTTTCTATGTAGAGGATCATGTCATCTGCAAATAGTGAGAGTTTTACCTCTTCTTTTCCAATTTGGATTCCTTTTATTTCTTTTTCTGCTCTGATTGCTGTGGCCAAAACTATGTTGAATAGTAATGGTGAAAGTGGGCACCCTTGTCTTGTTCCTGACTTTAGAGGAAATGCTTTCAGTTTTTCACCATTTAGGATAATGTTTGCTGTGGGTTTGTCATATATAGCTTTTATTATGTTGAGGTATGTTCCTCTATTCCTGCTTTCTGGAGAGTTTTTATCATAAATGGATGTTGAATTTTGTCAAAGGCTTTCTCTGCATCTATTGAGATAATCATATGGTTTTTATTTTTCAATTTGTTAATGTGGTGTATTACATTGATTGATTTGCGGATATTGAAGAATCCTTGCATCCCTGGGATAAAGCCCACTTGGTCATGGTGTATGATCTTTTTAATGTGTTGTTGGATTCTGATTGCTATAATTTTGTTAAGGATTTTTGCATCTATGTTCATCAGTGATATTGGCCTGTAGTTTTCTTTTTTTGTGGCATCTTTGTCAGGTTTTGGTATTAGGGTGATGGTGGCCTCATAGAATGC
>NW_011495076.1:13224931-13252148 GCF_000754665.1 Bison bison bison | reverse complement strand
TTACCTTCCTCTGCAATTTTCTGGAAGAGTTTGAGCAGGATAGGTGTTAGCTCTTCTCTAAATTTTTGGTAGAATTCAGCTGTGAAGCCATCTGGACCTGGGCTTTTGTTTGCTGGAAGATTTTTGATTACAGTTTCAATTTCCGTGCTTGTGATGGGTCTGTTAAGATTTTCTATTTCTTCCTGGTCGAGTTTTGGAAAGTTGTACTTTTCTAAGAATTTGTCCATTTCTTCCACGTTGTCCATTTTAGTGGCATATGATTGTTGATAGTAGTCTCTTATGATCCTTTGTATTTCTGTGTTGTCTGTTGTGATCTCTCCATTTTCATTTCTAATTTTATTGATTTGATTTTTCTCCCTTTGTTTCTTGATGAGTCGGGCTAATGGTTTGTCAATTTTATTTATCCTTTCAAAGAACTAGCTTTTGGCTTTGTTGATTTTTGCTATGGTCTGTTTTGTTTCTTTTGCATTTATTTCTGCTCTAATTTTTAAGATTTCTTTCCTTCTACTAACCCTGGGGTTCTTCATTTCTTCCTTTTCTAGTTGCTTTAGTATAGAGTTAGGTTATTTATTTGACTTTTTTCTTGTTTCTTGAGGTATGCCTGTATTGCTATGAACTTTCCCCTTAGGACTGCTTTTACAGTGTCCCATAGGTTTTGGGTTGTTGTGTTTTCATTTTCATTCATTTCTATGCAAATTTTGATGTCTTTTTTTGTCTTTTTTGTTGGTTATTCAGCAGCATGTTGTTCAGCCTCCATATGTTGGAATTTTTAATAGTTTTTCTCCTGTAATTGAGATCTAATCTTACTGCATTGTGGTCAGAAAAGATGCTTGGAAAGATTTCTATTTTTTTGAATTTACCAAGGCTAGATTTATGGCCCAGGATGTGATCTATCCTGGAGAAGGTTCCATGTGCACTTGAGAAAAAGGTGAAATTCATTGTTTTGGGATGAATTCATTCAAGTATGAAGGAGAAATCAAAAGCTTTTCAGACAAGCAAAAGCTGAGAGAATTCTGCACCATCAAACCAGCTCTCCAACAAATACTAAAGGATATTCTCTAGATAGGAAACACAAAAACGGTGTATAAATTCGAACCCAAACAATAAAGTAAATGGCAATGGGATCATACTTATCAGTAATTACCTTAAATGTAAATGGGTTGAATGCCCCAACCAAAAGACAAAGACTGGCTGAATGGATACAAAAACAAGATCCCTACATATGTTGTCTACAAGAGACCCACCTCAAAACAGGGGACACATACAGACTGAAAGTGAAGGGCTGGAAAAAGATTTTCCATGCAAATAGGGACCAAAAGAAAACAGGAGTAGCAATACTCATATCAGATAAAATAGACTTTAAAACAAAGGCTGTGAAAAGAGACAAAGATGGTCACTATATAATGATCAAAGGATCAATCCAAGAAGAAGATATAACAATTATAAATATATATGCACCCAACACGGGAGCACCGCCGTATGTAAGACAAATGCTAACAAGTATGAAAGGAGAAATTAACAATAACACAATAATAGTGGGAGACTTTAATACCCCACTCACACCTATGGATAGATCAACTAAACAGAAAATTAACAAGGAAACACGAACTTTAAACGATACAGTAGACCAGTTAGACCTAATTGATATCTATAGGACATTTCATCCCAATCAATCCTAAAGGAAATCAGTCTTGAATATTCATTGGAAGGACTGATACTGAAGCTCCAGTACTTTGGCCACCTGATGCAAAAAGCCGACTCATTGGAAAAGACCCTGATGTTGGGAAAGATTGAAGGCAAAACAAGAAGGGGACGACAAGGATGAGATGGTTAGGTAATACCACTGACTCAATGGATATGAATTTGAGCAACTCCGGGAGATGGTGAAGGACAGGGAAGCCTGGCATACTGCCACCCATGGGGTCACAAAGAGTTGGACATGACTTAGCAGCTGAACAGAACAGAACAACTTACAAAGTAATTCCCTGTGAATGACCTCACTTATGCCTTACAGCAATTCAGTAAGAGAAATATTATGCCCATTTTTATTATGTGGGCATTGAGGTTCAGAAGGGCAGCAAGCTTCCTAAGTTCATGATATTAGTAAGTGGAAAAACCTAAGCCCACATTTTTTGCTTCCCAATTCCATTCTCAGTCCCTCCTCCCTTCCAGCAGAGCTGGCTCCAATGATGGTTGAAGCCTAATACCTAGATGAGGCTTGGACATGGGTCATATGAGTGCTTTAAGTCACAAAAGCATGTTCTGTTTACTTCGGGGATCCTCGGTGTCTAAAAATTCAGATATTGAACTTATAATACTGCATCATTGAATATCTTTAAATTGGAAAGTCTCCCCCTAGATATCTTTCCACTTTCATCAAAGGCCATTTTCCTCTGAGTCCCTCACTGTGATGTTTTCCTGCTCCGTTGAGCCAGTTCACAATGGAGGCTGCAAGACGAAATTTTCCCTATGGGACGCTTCTCAGACCTCCTGTGTGCTCGTCCTGGTTGTTCAGATCTGTTGTTTCTCGTGGGCAGCTCCACAGCTCAGAAAACACTCACAGGAGGCAGGCTGGGGTAGGGGTAAGAGAGTCGCGAGAGGTAAGGCATCACAAGGAGGTGACGTGGTCCTCCTTCTCCACAGAGCTCCACGTGTTAAGAAGCAGGGGTGGCGGGCATGGCAGGAGTGAGGAGGAAGCACTGCAGGGTGGAGCGGGAGCTGTGATATGATCACGTTAAGGGCAATACTTCATGATTTCTGACACTCTGTACCGTGTACTGTTCCTGTATGGCTGCATGAACAATGTGGGTCCCTCTAGGATTCCCAACTCCCGTTATGATGACAAAAGCACCAGAAGCCACAGGGGCCTATTTTTTCCTTAATGTATATCATTTAACTTTCGCAATTTGACTACTGTGAATAGATGCCATAAAGAAATTTTCAAAGACATGAGTGGGAGCTGTGAATGGTAGAAACTAAAGAATCAGCTCACATGCTTAACAATTCTATTCTAAACAACCAAGAAGGTGTTTGGAAAGGAACACAGAGCTCTGCCTTTAAATTGCCCAATTTTCTATAAACATATAATTTTATTAACAGTTCACATGGATGGACTGTTCTAGGAACGATGCCAACAACACTGGGTCTGCCTTGCTCCCCTAAATGCATTGCACTCACTGGGCACAGGAATCAGGAAAAAAAGACTTCACTGTGACTAAGAAATCTCTAGAAACCTTTTATTCTTTCCAGGAGCCCCTCTGGGACACAACCTTCAAAATCATCCCAAGACATCTCATCTTTTACCAGGGAATGTGGCAAAAACTGTGAGCTACAGGAAAAGAACTAATAAATGCCATGCAAAAACAAAGGCCCTCTGCCTTTCTAACGAAAGTTGCCAATCAAATATCAGAAAATGTGTGTGCACACTCCTGTATGTGTGCTCACATGCAGGCATGCACGCACACCCATGTACCAGGACAACATACTATTATACAGAAGCTTCAGATAATCTTTTAATATAGTGTCTTCTGATGACACAATGCCCCATTTTTCTGTTTTAAAAATTCGTATCAGTCTGAAGCTCTCTTTTATTTTTCAATAGCAAGTTATGTTTACAACTCTGTATTACAGTTTATATTATGGATAGTGAACCTGAAAGGACAAAATGCTTACCTGCCTTAATTTTAGCGAAATACTAGCAACCACAGCAGGAGAAGGCAATGGCACCCCACTCCAGTACTCTTGCCTGGAAAATCCCATGGATGGAGGAGCCTGGTGGGCTGCAGTCCATGGGTTTGCGAGAAGTCGGACACGACTGAGAGACTTCACTTTCACTTTTCACTTTCATGCATTGGAGAAGAAAATGGCAACCCACTCCAGTGTTCTTGCCTGGAGAATCCCAGGGACGGGGGAGTCTGGTGGGCTGCCGTCTATGGGGTCGCACAGAGTCAGACACGACTGAAGCGACTTAGCAGTAGCAACCACAACTCTTAATTTTGTTGTCACACGGGGAATTGGTAGGAGCTATTTGGACCTTGTCCTGTGCTTTCTGTCCCACTGATACAGCTTCTGAGTCACAACTGAAGTAATGACTCAGAAGGACATGGATATTTCTCCACATTAGTAGATCTTCTTGTTCCTGTAAATCCTTGTTCCAGGATTGTCAGCTCCCCTTCAATGCTGGTTCTTCAAACTTCAGAACATAAAGAGGCAGCTGGTAGAGGGGTTGTGTGTGAACACTCTGAAGTCAATTGTGTGCGTGTGTTAGTTGCTCAGTCCTGTCCAATACTTTGAGACCCTATGGATTATAGCCCACCAGGCTCCTCTGTTTATGGGATTTCCCAGGCAAGAATACTGGAGTGGGTAGCCATTCCCTTCTCCAGAGGATCTTCCTGACCCAGGGATAGAACCTGGGTCTCCTGCATGGCAGGCAGATTCTTTACCATCTAAGCCACCAGGGAAGCCCTGGTGCAGACAAAAACTTGGCTTTAGCACTTGGAAGCTGTGTAACCTCGAGCCGGTTGCACTTTACTAAGCCTCTTCTCTTATTAATAAAAGTGAGACAAATAACAGCAGCTTCTTTACCTGGTTGCTGTGAGGATCGAAGTAGGTTACCCAAGTGGTTCTGATATGACCCACCTGGACTCCCCCAACCTCATGTTACCCAATCTGCAGCTGTCCCTCTGATCTTTTTCCTACCACAATTCCCCTTCTCTCTCCACTCAGGCACACTAGGCTCCTTCTCCATCCTGAAGCACACTGGGCCCACTCCCTCCACAGGGTCTTTGCATTGCTGCTCCCAGGGCTGAGAACCCTCAGTTCCTGATATCTACATGGCTCTCCTGCACCTTGATGGAGGGCTGTTGCTTAAGTGCCACCTTACCAGAGAATCCTACTGTGGTAGGTAGAATAATCCCAATTCCGCCCTCCCCCTTCCTGCTGCAGCAAAGAGGTTGACTTCCTAATTCTTGGAACCTGTGACTATGTTACCTTATATAGCCAGATAGACTACACCTGTGATTCAGTTATAGCTGTTGAGGCAATTCTCCAAGGCTGTGTGGGTGGGTCCAATAGAAACAGGGGTCCTTATAAGAAGGAGTGAGTGGAAGAAGGGGAGGAGATCTGAAGATGTTCCGGTGCTCGCTTTCAAAGTGGAGGAAGCCTCTAGAAGCTGAAAAAGGCAAGGAAATGGATCAACCACCACCCACCTCTCCCTCCTCCTCCACCCCTCACCCACCAGAACATCTAGAAGGAATGCAGCCCTACCAATCCATTTCAGACTTCTCACCTCCAGAACTGTAAGGTAAAAAATTTGTATTGATTTTGACCATTAAGCTTGTGGCTACTTGCTACAGCAACAATAGGAAACTAACAGATACTCTCTCACTGTCTAGATAAAATTGCTCCCATCTCTGCATCCACACCATGGCTTTCCCTTCTGCTTAACCTGGTGGATATACTTTCTTAGCACTTGATCAACACCTAACATAGGTTTATTTGTCTGTTTTTGTCTCACCTTACTAGAATGTAATCTTCATAAGAGAGAGGTCTCTGTTTTGTCCCTGGATTTGAAAAGAACCTGGAACATAGTAGGTACTCAGTAAATATTTCTTGGCTAAAAGAAAAACCTGACATGAAGTAACCCCTCCATGATGGATTGTATCTGCAAGTACAAAACTTCTAAACAGTGAACTGCAGCCTAATTGCTACTTTACAAAAAGAGTTCTCAGTGTGCCTGATGTCCTGCTCTCCTGGGCCCTTGAGTCGGCAGGTAGAGTGGCCCGGTCTATTTACCCAACTGTGCCATTCAAATAATATCATATTCTATGTGTGGCAATAATGGAAAAGGATGTTGTAAGGCATATTTGAAGTCATCAACAATGACTGCTCTGGAAAAATCAGGACTTGTTTTTTCAAGAGCCAAGGATTCCAGAATACAGTTATATCCTGAGCATGAAGCAGGTCTTAGTTTGAAGGTGATGTCAACAGATAACCCTCTTTTCTTATGGAATCCCTTTTCAGGTTGGAAGTGACTTCCTATGGTAGAAGGCTTACTGCTGCTGCTGCTAAGTGAGAGGACCTCATCAATGACTTCCAATGAGTTTTCAGGGTTCAGTCTAAATCATTAGGCTGAACTCCCATACCTTTGCTGTCTCCCCACTAGACAGTCACTTTTTTTGACTAGCAAGGCTGTCTGTTTCATCCATGTGCTCAGATGCTCAGTCATGTCCAACTCTTTTGTGACCTCATGGACTGTAATCCACCAGTCTCCTTTGTCAGTGGGATTTTCCAGGCAAGAATACTGGAATGGGGTACCATTTCCTCCTCCAGGGACTCTTCCCAACCCAGGGATTGAACATACATCTCTTATGACTCCTACATTGGCAGGTGGATTCTTTACCACTGAGCCAACTGGGAAGCCCCTGTTTCATTTATACTGACCAACTATTTCAAACAGGTTCCCTGTCACTGATACAAGGATTTTCCTTCCTTGACTTTTTTTTTTTTTTAACTTCAAGTGTTGCAGGATTATTTGTTCATTAGCCATTTCTAGTCTTACACTGTCACAGGATAAGCCGACTGCTCTAATAATCAGGGCTGCTCAGTTCTGGAATTTGCTGAACCAAATGTCAATGCTGATAGTGACCATACTGCTGGAGAAGCAGAGTTCATGAGATTAAAGCTATTTAGTGCTGGCCGCCTGTATTGATTCACGTATTCACTCATTGATCTACTATAGAACAGTCTTATGGACTCTGTGGGAGAGGGAGAGGGTGGGAAGATTTGGGAGAATGGCATTGAAACATGTAAAATATCATGTATGAAACGAGATGCCAGTCCAGGTTCGATGCACAATACTGGATGCTTGGGGCTAGTGCACTGGGACGACCCAGAGGGATGGTATGGGGAGGGAGGAGGGTTCAGGATGGGGAACACAGGTATACCTGTGGCGGATTCATTTTGATATTTGGCAAAACTAATACAATTATGTAAATTTTAAAAATAAAATAAAATTTTAAAAAATCAATAGATAATTACTAAGCATCTACTACATGTTGGTCCCAGGGGATAAATATAAAACAAGATAGACAGTATCTTTGATGTCATAAACATTACAGCCCAGAGAGAGTTAGATATTGACAACTAATGGCAAGCATGTTGAGTCTACAAAGAAGAAAACCAAGATTCTAGATGAATAGTCAAAGTGTTAGTCTCTCGGTCATGTCTGGCTTTTTGGGACCTCATGGATTATAGCCTGCCAGGCTTTTCTGTCCATGGGTATTCTCCAGGTAAGAATCCTGGAGTGGGTTGCCATGCCCTCCTCCAGGGGATCTTCCCAACCCAGGGATTAAACCTAGGTCTCCCACATTGCAGGCAGATTCTTTACCACCTGGGCAACCAGGGAAGCCCTAGATGAATAAATAACTTATTTTACTATTCGACAGATGTTTGATGAGTGGCTACTATGCATGAAGGATATTTATTAGATGTTGGGGTTTCAAAAGTGAGTAAGACTAGAAAAGTCTCTGACCTAGTAGAATTTACAATCTAGTAGGGGAAAGAGAAATAACAAACAGATAAATAATAAACATCAAGGAACGATAAATCCTGTGAAAAAGCATAAGAAATAAGGTTGAGGGAAATGGTGAGTGGGTAGTTGTATAAAGACATCTTGAGATGATATCTGAGTTGGCCTCTTTCTTCTAGAACCAGCCTCATCTTATCGGACTTGCTGGGAAGTGGCCTTAGGAGCAGGAAGAACATTCGGAGATGTCCCCAGATCTTGCACTTGCTTTGCAGTGCCAGTGCCATCATCATCTAGTGGTAGGTCCTCTGCACAATCTGGGAAGGCTATTCACGTTGCCATGAATTCTCTGGAGAAGCTTGTTGTATCCTTTTATGTGCACTAGCAATCCTATAGTAACTCAATTTTTTTTAATAATTTATTTTTGGCTGTGCTGGGGGGTCTTCACTGCTATGTGAGCTTTTCTCTAGCTGTGACCAGTGGAAGCTGCTCTCTAGTTGCTGTGCCAGGGCTTCACATTGTGGTGGCTTCTGTTGTGGAGCACAGGATCGAACTCATGTGTCCTGCATCGGCAGGCAGATTCTTCACCACTGAGCCACCAGGGAAGCTTGTAACTCAACTTCTAATAAAAACTTTCGAGTACCTTTATATATATATATATATATCTTTATGTATATATATACCTTTATACATATATATATATGGAGAAGAAATCTGAGTGAGGGAGTGCTTAAATGAGATGCAAAATGTTAATCTGTCTGCAAACTTCTGGCCCAGGCAAATTTTCTTCTCATGTTCATCTGAGGATAATACTTCATTTATGGAATGATTGGCACGAGAACTTTATGGTGAATGAGCCTTAGACTGAAAGTTGATCAAAGGATAGATATTTATTGAACTTCTATTTGCATGGCTACAAGCTCAGGAACTAGAAATCATAACCAGAAGGGTTTTTCTCTTGTTGACTTTCTCTACCTGAAATGAACATTTAAAGCTGAGTCCTGGTGATTTAAGACAGACAACATCTCCTACATATACCTTTCTCTGAGCAATGCTTCCCCAACTGAAAAAAGGTGTTCCTGCCACCCAGACACTGTGCTCTGGGCTCGTACACACTTGTAATTCTGTTCTTAGTGTCATGACTTAACAGCTGTTTGGTTATATCTCCATGGGGGAGGGGATTGTTTCTCTCTGAATTCCCTTTGCCTTACACAGTTTTTCCCAAAGTTCCCAGATAATATGGCTTACCTTAGGGCACTTGTTAAATTACCTGGATTTTCTGGCCTCTCCCTGGAAATTCTAATGGAGTAGTTCTGAGCTAAGGCCTAGGAATCTTGTTGTTTTAACAAGCATTCCAGGTGATCCTTATCATCAAGCAAGATTGGGAAATACTGGCCCAGCATGTAGTAACACTAAGAACATGTGATTGAGTGAACTAAAAAAACTACACGTGAACAGAACTTTCTTTTGTCTTTTTATATCAGATAATCATCAAATAAATATAGTACTGCAAAAATACACTCCTGTGGTGTTGGAGAAGACTCTTGAGATTCCCTTGGACTGCAAGGAGATCCAACCAGTCCACTGTAAAGGAAATCAGTCCTGAATATTAATTAAAAGGACTGATGCTGCTGCTAAGTTGCTTCAGTCGTGTCCGACTCTGTGCGACCCCATAGACGGCAGCCCACCAGACTCGTCCATCCCTGGGATTCTCCAGGCAAGAACACTGCAGTGGGTTGCCATTTCCTTCTCTAATGTGTGAAAGTGAAAAGTGAAAGTGAAGTATCTCAGTTGTGTCTGATTCCTAGCGACCCCATGGACTGCAGCCCTCCAGGCTCCGCTGTCCATGGGATTTTCCAGGCAAGAGTACTGGAGTGGGGTGCCATTGCCTTCTCCTGTTGTGGTTGCTAGTATGTCACTAAAATTAAGGCAGGTAAGTCCTTCTCCAGGAAGGACTGATGCTGAAGCTGAAACTCCAATACTTTTGCCACCTGATGCGAAGAACTGACTCACTGGAAAAGATTCTGATGCTGGGAAAGATTGAAGGCAGGAGGAAAAGGGGAAAACAGAGGATGAGATGGTTGGATGGCATCACCAACTCAGTAGACATGAGTTTCAGTAAACTCCAGGAGTTGATGATGGACAGGGAGGCCTGGCGTGCTGCAGTGCATGGGGTGGAAAAGAGTCAGATGCAACTGAACTTGGCCTCTGATACGAAGAATTGTTTCACTTCCCTGGACATGAGTAAATTAAGAAATTAACAAACTGGTAGTTGCTGCTGCTGATGTAGCTATCTGTCAATAATCCACTCATAGCTTTGTACTTCTCAGCTAGGTGATCCTACCTCCCAGGGAATATATGGCCATATGGCCATGTCTGGAGACACTGAGTTCTTCCAACTGGAGAGATGCCATTAACATCTAGACGCTGCTAAATACCCTACAATGCACAGAACAGCCCTCCTCACCAAAGAATTATCCTCAAATGCCCAGAGTGTTGAGACTGAGAAATCCTGTATTAGACTCAACAAGAAGCTTTAAAAAATCCTTATGCCTGGGCCACTCCCTAAACCAGATATCTCTGAATGTCTGAGGGTGGGACTCAGGTATTGTTTGAGTTCTGCCAGTGATTTCAATATGCCCCCAAGGCTGAAAGCCATTGCATTAAATCCAAAATTTGCCATCTATTGGCTGGGAAATTAGGCATGGAACCTCCCAGTTTCTGTTTCTTCATCTGTAAAATAAGAATAACACCTACATCAGAGGGTTATTATAGGGATTAAAGAGATAATGCATGCAGCAGTGCCCTGTAACTAAATATACAAAAGTAAGGCATGATTACTGCTCTCTGTTTGGGTGTCAATCCAAGCGGCAGAACTGGGTAAGTTACTTAACACCACGGGTATATTGTTGCATGCAAATTCATTCTTGTATTTTTTTGCCTAAAATATGTTCTGCATATGCCAAAGAAGTTAGAACATTCATATGCTTAGGTGAGTTTTTTAATGTTATAAAGTCTTCTCCCACTCTCTCTACTTGTTCTCTTTGATATGTTTGAATTTATTTGTTGTTGTTCACTCCCTAAGTCATGTCCATCTCTTTGCAATCCCATGGACTGTAGCACACCAGCTCCTCTGTCCTCCACTATCTGCTGGAGTTTGCTCAAATTCATGTCCATTGAGTTGGTGATGCTATCTAACCATTTCATCCTCTGCTGTCCCCTTCTTTCTTCAATCTTCCCCAGCATCAGGGTCTTTTCCGATGAGTCAGCTCTTGAATTTATATGAGGCTTTAACAAATCAATCCCTCTGTTTTTTTTAAATAATACAGTTGGACCTGCAGTCCCCTAGGGACCTCCCTATATCTACTGACAGAGCACATCTGGGAAGGCCACCACTAATCTTGTATAGCCACATCTGGAGCTAAGAGTAGGAGAGGCTATAGAAATGAAGAAACCCCATATGATTGAGGAGAACAAAGGTTACATGCTTTGGAGCATAGGTTAAGACAGATGAGTTAAGGCTAAGAGTCCTGTGGTAACATGTTACTTCATGGTGTGGTCCATAGACCAGCAGCAGCCTCATAGCTGGGTGATTGCTGGAAATACAGTGACCCAGGACCTGACCAGAGGTAGTGCATCAACATAGGTGGTTTAATAAGATGCTCAGGTGATTTGTAGGCACTTTAATATTATAGAACCATTACTCTAGAAAATGACACATGTGATATTAGACAACTCAGTTCTCCCAAACATCAAGCATGCAACAGTCTTGGGTAAATCCATGTCTGTTCCATGTCTCAGATGGATTCGGACTACTGCCAACTGCTGCACAAGAAAGTTTCAATTTGTTAATTCTCCCATCCTTTACCACCTCTAGCAGCCACTCTAGGTTATTAGATAATGACCTTAGATCGTATTAGGTGATGAACTTGATAAAAGTTTAGCTAGAAGATAATTACCATGTATTTTTGCCAGCCTATCTTCTGAAGCATTTGTTTTCATTATCCTGAAAAATAGTTTGCCTGGCAATAGAAGGGTTAATTCACAAGCTGCCAAACTGGTTTCTTTTGTACTGAGAGGTCTAGTTGGCTCATCCTTCTTGCTGAGAGAGGCAGTTAATCAGTATATAAAGACCTGTGATTGATGTGGCATAACTTCAAAAGGTGCATGGTTTATTTCTCAATGCAAAAGCCTCCTGCTCCCTGAGAAGCAGGCCAAGAGTCAGGCACATTCTCCAATCTCTCCCTGTTGCCCGCCTGCTGCTTTCAACATCACATATCTGTACCCTAGGGCCCTACAGCTTCTCCTACTTCAGACTTTCGGTACCCTCTTAAAAGTGTGTTTGTGTTGAAGGGGCCTTTGTTCTAAAATGACATTGGTACCCAATACTTATTTTTAAATCAGCTATGAATTCCCTCCATTAATTTCTATTTCACCTTTTGTTCAAAAGTCTCCCAACATTGGCAATTACGTGCGTTATTATAAACTATATGCAGCAATTCAAATCTCCACCCAGGAAATTAAAACAGTTCCCAGTTGTTTGGATAAAGAATTATTCTTACGTGAGGGAAAGGTATATATTTCACATGACAAAGAAAATATAAGAACATTTATAAGTTCAGAAAGGAAAACACAAGGCCCTTTAAAAGAGTGGGGGGAAAAGCAAGATTTACATTTTGAAGAATCAAGTGCTACAAAGCTTTTGAAAATTAGGAGGCCCAGAGAGGGATTTTTTTTTTTAATTCCAGTCTCTCGTGTTGGGCTTCCCCGGTGGCCGAGCAGTAAAGAATCTGCCTGCAATGCAGGAGACTTGGGTTGGAAAGAACCCCTAGAGGAGGGAATGGCAACCCACTTCAGTATTCTTACCTGGAAAGTTCCATGGGCAGAGGAACCTGGCAGGGCTACAGTCCATGGGATTGCAAAGAGTCAGACAAAACTAACGTGACTGAGAGGCACACACGCACTCTTGAGTTATTTAAGAACCCAAACCTGGCTAATCTACATTTGTAGGAAGTATCAGTAAGCTCGCCTACCATGTGGTATACATGAATTAGAATTCTTACAGTTCAGTAAGCAGAGTAATCAGCCTCCAAATGGTCCAAAAATAATTTTAATGGTGTAAAAATACATTGCATTTTAAAGTTAGTATCTTTCTTGTATTAACAATCTTAAATGTATCAATATGTACACAGTATAACCTTAAAGTCACACTTGTGTTGATTTAAAGGCTCAGTCTGATTACTGTAAAACCACAATTCATGTCATATTAAAAAAAAATCAGTGATAAGATAAATGAGGTTTTTTGAAACATAATCTCATAGTTGAATAAAAAGAATGTATCTCTTATAGATTGTCTAATTTTACCTAAAAAAAGACTGACTTTTGTAGAAGATACTTAATAGAAGATGCAGTCTTGCTATCAAGAACTAAGTATTTCATCAGGAAAATAACAAATGCATGTGACTTTAAGTAGAGAATACTTTTGTTTTTAAAAACAAAAATGTTTTATGTGTCTGTATGTGAAAAACATGTTCAGAGAAAGGGAAGAGAATAGTGATTGGAAGTTTTAGGGTGTGCCTAATAAAAGAGATGAAATGTAAAGCTGGCCATTGAGGGGGGGAAAAAAAAAGTTTGGAAAAAGGAGAGACAGAGGGAGCATTGTATGTAGGGAAAGAATATGCACAAGAACACAGAAGCAGAAATGACTTAATTATATATAGCAGACCCTGTTGGGTGTCCTCCCCAAATGCTTTTCTAGGCTCTTTGTCGCAGCCAGAAGTGGTCACATGACTGTGAATTTTCGTTCTGGATAATATGTCACATGAATAGAATTGTCCTTGAGAGTTTCTAACAAATTTTTGCTTCCTTACTAAAAGGGACAGCTGTACTTTCCCCTTTCTCTTTTATTTCTGTTTGAATACGATTATGATGACTAATGCTGTAGCAGCCATTTTGTGACCATGAGGGGAAAGCCCAGAGAATTCAAGAAATATAAGACCCAAATTGTTGAAGCTTTGTTTACACCAGTAGTTTCTTACTTCTCAATTTCTTATTATACAGGAGGAAAATATTAGCACTTGTTTAAAGCATTGTAGTCATGCTACCTGTCACTTATGGGAAAATGCAATTCTCCATCATAGAGTATATAAGAAGAGGAGTGAAAATTGACATCTAAGTGACACAGAAAGAGAGAACTTTATGGACTGATGAAAAATAAGAATATCTTGAAAAGGCTAGTTAGATTACAGGGAGCAGAAGTGTCTGATACCATGGGCATTAGAAAACTGCTGAATGTTATCAAAGGGAAGACAAAACACAGAAGAGCTACTTATTGGAAATCTTACCAATAAACAGGTTATTCTAACAATAACATGCAAGACAGCTCAGAAGAATTAAAAGCAACACAGCCATATGTTGAAGATGAACCTCGTATATGGTAAAATATAAGCTACTTTTTATTCGTCTCACTCAGAACTTGAGATAACCAGCCCAGCTGTTGTGATCTCCCATCCTCTGCGTGTGTCTTCGTTCAGGCTGCTATAACAAAGAACCAGAGACTGAGTGACTTAGAAAGAACGGGGATATATTTCTCCTAGTTCTGGAGGCCCAAGATCAGAGAGCGAGCATGGGCAGGCTCTGGGTGAGTGCCCTGCTTCTCACTTATGGATGGCTTTCTTCTCTCTATGTTCTCACAGGGCAGAGAGTTCGCTAGCTCTCCAACCTCTTCTTAAAAGCTTTTGTGAGCGCTAATATCTTTCATGAGTTCCACCCTTATGACCTAGTCCCCTCCCCAAGACCCCACCCTCAAATGTCATCATACTGGGCCAAGGGGTTCTGCATACGAATTTACAGGGAATACAAACATTCAATCCACTGCAGCTACAGGTTCTCAAGTCAGGGCTGTGATGAAAATTGCATATAGTTAAAAATACCATGGAAAATTCCCTAGGATTCAAAGGACAAACTTTTGTGTTTGTTTTTGCATTTTTGCTGTCATTTTCCTTTCCCTAATATAGTGTTCAGTAAACTTTTTCTATATAGGGCTGGCAGTCAATCAGTTCAGTCACTCAGTCATGTCCGACTCTTTGTGACCCCATGGACTGCAGCACGCCAGACTTCCCTGTCCATCACCAACTCCTGGAGCTTACATAAATTCATGTCCATTGAGTTGGTGATGCCATCCAACCATCTCATCCTCTGTCGTCCCCTTCTCCTCCCGCCTTCAGTCTTTCCCAGCATCAGGGTCTTTTCCAATGAGTCAGTTCTTCACATCTGTTGGCTGAAGTATTGGAGTTTCAGCTTCAGCATCAGTCCTTCCAATGAATATTCAGGACTGATTTCCTTTAGGATGGACTGGTTGGATTTTCTTGCTGTCCAAGGGACTCTCAAGAGTCTTCTCCAACACGATAGTTCAAAAGCATCAATTCTTCAGCGTTCAGCTTTCTTTATCGTCCAACTTGCACATCCATACATGACTACTGGAAAAACCAGTAAAGATTTTAGGCTTTGCAGACCATACAGTCTCCATTGCACCTGCTCAATTCAGCCGTTGCAGAGCAAAAGCAGCCATAGACAGTACATAAATTAATGACTGGGTTCCATCAAAAGTTTATTTACAGAAAGGGACAGCAGGCTAGATTTAGGCTGCAAGTCATAATTGGACAACCCCTGACCTAGAGCATTGCAAACTAGTATTCCTTTTTTTTTCATCATAAAAAGTTTAATGGACATCCATCATCTCATATAGATACAGAATTAATGAAATAGAAAAAGATATTTTTCCTTGGGATGAGAAGTTTTAGAATTTGCTCTCAACAACTTTCATCTATAACATATAGCAGTATTAATTATATTAATCATGGTGTATATTACATCACTAGTACTTATTTATCTTATAATTGGAACTTTGTACCTTTTGACTGCCTTCATCAAATCTCCATCCCTCAATACTCTTGAAAACAATCTGATTTTACGGAGTGATATGTGTACATATTTCTGAAGGCACGAGCTTATAATGAAAAACAGCAGCCCCTCTCCCATCTCTATATTCTACATTCCAGCAGCAATTGTCTATCTAAATCTTGTTTCTGTTGCTTCTGGAGTTTATCCTTGTATTTCTAAACTAATATTCTTTAAAGTGGAGAAAGGTCATGAAGTAAATTAAGAATGGAGGCTATATAGTCTAATTTATATAATATAAATGTATATAAAATCAAATTAACTGTTTATAATATAAATAGTTTTATGTATTTTCTGTAATTTTTAGGGTCTAATGCTGAATAAGATTAACTCTCTCTTTAAGTCAAAAGGCCTTAAAATTAGTTTTATCCTTTTAAATCAAAAGGCTTTAAATCTTAAGATCCATTAATTTTATTCTCACCTTCTCAAAATTTATTGTATGACTTTCATGCAGTCTAAGAGGGTCATTAGCCTCATTAACATAGTTTATTATCCCCAGGTACTGAATATTACAGAATGTCTCAAAACTGTATTTAATTTCAAATGTTTTCTAATTCAAACCTTTAATTGTATTTTACTTTTATTTTTTCCCAATTATGTAAATATCAAATTCATGATATCTTCTTTTTCCCCCCAATTTCCTTGTCAGGATAGGCTATGTGACATTGTGGTGATAAATTTCTGCCCATAGCTCAGTGGTGTAATAAAATGAACATTTTTATTACTCCCAGAAGATGTCATCAGGTGCTGACTTGAGAACATACCTTGTCTCTATGCCAGGTAGAACTGTTGACTTCTAGATCTCTGAGTAAGAGAAGAGAGATCACAGCTGTTCTCTGCCCTTTGGCTTGGAGGTTGTATGTGTCAACTCTGTTTATGGCTAAGTTACCAGAACCAGTCACTCTACCCCAGTGGAACTACCTGTCAGGTTAAGAAATGTCATCTTCCTGTGGGATTGAATGGGGCTCAGAGAACACATAGTATTTCCTCTGCCACATTCTGTTGTATAGGTGATACATGTGTGCATGCATGCAAAGTCGCTGCAATCGTGTCTGACTCCTTAGGACCCTATGGACAGTAGCCTGCCAGACTCCTCTGTCCATGGGATTCTCCAGGCAAGAATACTGGAGTGGGTTGCCATGCCCTCCTCCAGGGAATCTTTCTGACCCTGGGATTGAACATGCATCACTTACATCTCCTGCACTGGTAAGTAGGTTCTTTACCACTAGCAATAAAAGGTCATATACGAACCAATTTACAGTCTTTTGAAATTTATGTAGGCTAAATATCCAATATAACATATAACAGCACTTGGAGACATAATGTAAATCTTATGTAATGTAAAACCCAAGGTAAAAAGTCAAAGGTTATTCCCAGGTTTTATTCCCCAGCTTAGATAGCTACATTATAATATTTTGATGAATCATCAGAAGAATTAGTTGAGAATTAGGGAACCTGTACTGCAGAAGAAGAAATTCTATTCAGATGTCATGATACTTGACAACCACAAATGTTATCTGAAGGGTATTGCTACTGTATTCAGTTCATTCCTTTTGAAGATTTCATGACCATCATTAGCCAGGCATAGTTGAGAGAATAACCTCTGTTCTAGGCCATCTTTTTGTTTTGACCCTCAGTTCCATTAATCCATTATTGTTTCCAGTGATCTGCACTGCAGTGTAGTTTCTTTAGATGAGAGTTCTTATTGCTATTTGCTGGGAGTCTGAAGGCTTTGATTATGCACACACCCTGAGATCACTTTGAGCATCAAATCTATGTCAGTAGGGGTGCTAAGATGCTTTACTTCCCTCTAATGAACTATGTAAAATTGGCTGCCTGCTTTGTGTGTGACTCCAAAAGTGGCAAAATGTGACCATAATCCATTATCTCAAATTGGAGACTTCTTAGTCTGTAAATATATTGTGGATTTTCTGCTAGGGCTGGGGCTATATTCAGTTCCTTTAGGCACAGTGATTCTTACCACGGAGGCATGGATTCCTGGGTTTGGAGATGGGAATTAGAATCTCTTGAGTTATGAGCAGTGTGTGTAGTAAGAAAAGGCATATTTAGCAAAACAATGCAATTTCATGTTTTGAAAAGCAATTGTTTTTATGACTTGAAATCCCCAAACTAAAATTGAACCATCTTCCTGGATGCTGGAAATAACCAGATGTTTTGAGAGGATATATATCCAAATCACATTTATTAAAAGGCATCTTAGGTTTGAGACATGAAGTCTTTCATGATGGAAAACTGAAAATAGATTTTTCCGCTGTGCAGGAAAAAAGAAAACCATGGCATGATTAGAAGATTTGAGGGCAGAGGGTCAAAAGGTAAGAATTCAGAGCAGTTGGTAAGGGAATAGCAGGAGACTGACATTACCTCTAGGAAATTCTTAGCAATATAAAGGCGTGGAGGAACAGAGCATGCTTGAGCTGCGTGGGATGAGAGCTCACTTTATTTCATTTGGATGTTAAAAGAAGGCGGATAAAGTTGTGATCACTAGAGTGCATTTATGCTCGAGGCATAACCTGTAACCCCCTGCATGGCTAAAATCACAAGTCCATCTGGGCCTTGGTTTCATCTATTAAGTTAGAGGGTAGATGGCAGCCAAGGTCTCTTCCATTAAAAGATTCTCTCATTTTCTGAGACTATACCACCCACCCCCAACACACAAAATCAAACAATTAGCCAATAGTCAGGAACAAATGTTCATCAAGCCTATAAAAAGATCCAAACCTTGTTGGCCAGAGTCTAGAGATGTTGCAAAACAGGATATAGATTGCACTGTCTATAGGGAACTTATCTGTTTGGGAAGACAAGTTTTAAATATAAATAATGCAAAAAAGTACATCATTTTCTATTAGAATGGGGTAAGCAAAATACAACTTGCAGGACAACTCTGGCCCAACAGTTATAGCTGTTCTCACATTGCATAGCAGAGAGTTGAGTTATTGTTACAATGTATGGTACACAGGCCTAAAATGTTTACTGCCTAGCACTTTACAGAAAAAGTTTGCCAACACATATATTCAGTTCAGTTCAGTTCAGTCACTCAGTTGTGTCTGACTGTTTGAGACCCCATGGACTGCAGCATGGCAGGCTTCCCTGTCCATCACCAATTCCCAGAGCTTGTTCAAACTCATGTCCATCACATCAGTGATGCCATCCAACCATCCCATCCTCTGTCATCCCCTTCTCCTGCCTTCAATCTTTCCCAGCATCAGGGTCTTTTTCAATGAGTCAACTCTTCGCATCAGGTGCCCAAAGTACTGGAGTTTCAGCTTCAGCATCAGTTCTTCCAATGAATATTCAGGACTGATTTCCTTTAGGATTGACTGGTTTGAACTCCTTGCAGTCCAAGGGACTCTCAAGAGTCTTCTCCAACACCACAGTTCAAAAGCATCAATTCTTCAGCGCTCAGCTTTCTTTATAGTCCAACGCTCACATCCATACATAACTACTGGAAAAACCAAGGCTTTGATGGACCTTTGTCAGCAAATATCTCTGCTTTTTAATATGCTGCCTAGGTTGGTCATAGCTTTTCTTCTAAGAAGCAAACGTCGTTTTATTTCATGGCTGCAGGCATCATCTGAAGTGATTTTGGAGCCCCCCAAAAATAAAGTCTCTCACTGTTTACATTGTTTCCCCATCTATTTGCCATGAAGTGATGGGACCAGATGCCATGATCTTCATTTTTTGAATGTTGAGTTTTAAGCCAACTTTTCACTCTCCACTTTCACTTTCATCAAGAGGCTCTTTAGTTTTTCTTTGCTTTCTTCCATAAGGGTGGTGTCATTTGAGTATCTGAAGTTATTGATATTTCTCCCAGCAATCTTGATTCCAGCATGTGCTTCATCCAGTCCAGCATTTCTCATGATGTACTCTGCATATAAGTTAAATAAGCAGGGTGACATATACAGCCTTGATGTACTCCTTTCCTGATTTGGAACCAGTCTATTATCCATGTCCAGTTCTAACTGTTGCTTCTTGACCTGCATACATATTTTTCAGAAGGCAGGTAAGGTGGTTTGGTATTTCCATCTCTTTAAGAATTTTCCACAGTCTGCTGTGATCCACACAGTCAAAGAATTTGGCATAGTCAATAAAGCAGAAAGAGATGTTTTTCTGGAACTCTCTTGCTTTTTCCATGATCCAACAGATGTTGGCAATTTGATCTCTGGTTCCTCTGACTTTTCTAAATCCAGCTTAAACATCTGGAAGTTCATGGTTCACATACTGTTGAAGCCTGGCTTGTAGAATTTTGATCATTACTTTGCTAGCGTGTGCGATGAATGCAATTGTGTGGTAGTTTGAGCATTTGTTGGCATTGCCTTTGGGATTGGAATGAAAACCGACCTTTTCCAATCCTGTGGCTACTGTTCAGTTTTCCAAATTTGCTTGCATATTGAATGCAGCACTTTCACAGCACTATCTTTTAGGATTTGAAATAGCTCAACTGGAATTCCATCACCTCCACTAGATTTGTTTGTAGTGATGCTTTCTAAGGCCCATTTGACTTTGCATTCTAGGATGTCTGGCTCTAGGTGAGTGATCACACCATTGTGATTATCTGGGTCATAAAGATCTTTTTTGTATAGTTCTTCTTTGTATTCTTGCCACCTTTTCTTAATCTCTTCTGCTTCTGTTAGGTCCATAGCATGTCTGTCCTTTATTGTGCTCATCTTTGCTGAAATTTCCCCTTGGTGTCACTAATTTTCTTGAAGAGATCTCTAGTCTTTTCCATTCTATTGTTTTGCTCTATTTCTTCACATTGATCACTGAGGAAGGCTTTCTTAACTCTCCTTGCTATTCTTTGGAACTCTGCATTCAGATGGGTATATCTTTCCTTTTCTCCTTTGCCTTTCACTTATCTTCTTTTCTCAGCTATTTGTAAGGCCTCCCTCCTCAGACAACCATTTTGCCTTTTTGGATTTCTTTTTCTTGGGTATAGTCTTGATCTGCCTCCTATACAAGATCACAAACCTCCATCCTTAGTTCTTCAGGCACTTTGTCTTTCAGATCTAATCCCTTGAATCTGTTTGTCACTTCCATTGTGTAATCGTAAGGGATATGATTTAGGTCAAACATAAATGGCCTAGTGGTTTTCCTACTTTCTTCAATTTAGGTCTGAATTTGGCAATAATGAGTTCATGATCTGAGCAACAGTCAGCTCCCGGTCTTGTTTTTGCTGACAATATAGAGCTCCATCTTTGGGTGTAAAGAATATAATCAATCTGATTTTGGTATTGACCAACTGGTGATGTCTATACATACATTAGAATAATCAAATAGTGTCACATGGTGAGACAGGGTAGATTCCAAGTGGTAACAGAGGACAGAGCTATTGGAGTTAAGATGAGGCCCAGTCTGCAGAAGATTCATTCAGTCCCAGCAATCAGAGAGGAGAGAGCAAAGAGTTTCTAGTTTCTGGAGAAAAAAAGCTCACGAACAGGGACACTTATAAGCAGTATAAAAATGTTGAATGTAACTGTGTGTTGTTCTTTTTTTATACTTATAGTTTTGACTGTGCTGGCCCTCAAAATCATTAATTTGGAAAAATCTAAGCCTTTTAAATAGTCTTCACAATGTTGTTCCAAAATCAACATTGATTAAAAATTCACCACTCCTCTCCTGAGAAGCAGGAAATATTGCTGTGTGGATACTTCTAATAAATGAAAATTTGTGATTCACTCTAAAGATAATTAGGGGAATACACAAATGAATTTCAAGGGATATTAAGATTAGAAAATCTGGACTTTGAAATAAAATATCAATATTTATTGCATTTTTATTGCTATCTGTCCTTAATTCATAGATGTACTTTATTAACCACTATACTTCTGACAAATGAAAATAACTGAAGCTAAATAGTAACTACAGTGGATTTTGTTATTTATTAGTTATTTGTTAGTTAGTTTCCACTGTGTCAAGCTTTGCTATCATGGTACCCAGTTTATTTTGTGCTTTTAAATATTTCTCAGCGCTTCTGAGACTTTTAGATGCTATGGGATCCCACATTGAAGCCCACTCCACTCAGCCAGCACTGCCCAACTCAGAAAATGTTTCATGTCCCAGAATTTTCCTTGCTCTTCTTTCCTCCCCAATCCAAATTTATTTTCCTGCATTTGCTTAGTATCTTGTGTGTTAGGGGCCTTGATAGCTACTTGAAAAGCATTAGATTATATTGGTTAATAGAGCCTTTAGTAAAAATTATAAGAGTGTTATGAATCAGCACTAGGACATGGAAAAATTCATTCAGCCCTAAAACTCCACCCCCCACCGCCCTTGGTAGTGCGCTGGGCCCAGGGGACACAAGCATGTATGTTAGCTTGTGAGTAGCTTCCTGTCTTCACCAGTATGCCCCCAAAGGTGGTCCCTGAGTGGTCTTCACGTGCACCTTCTGATTTGCTGATTAAAATACACAGCTGTTTAGCCTCCAGAAGAGGTTTACTCTGTGAGGATACTTGGGGAGGCCACATGATGTACACATTGTTAGCACGCTTCCATTTTTCCATACTTTAAGGTCAAAGGGAGATGATTCCTGGATTCAGGGCATTCATCATTCAGGACACTGACAGCCATGGCTAGATCTGACTTGCAGATACATTTTTAAAATTGGGAAATTTCATATAAACATTTAATTTCTTCCTTGTCTTGAAAAATTAGAAGCTCTGATATCACTAGGTTTGTGTTTCTTGACTCAATTCAAGGAATCTTTTCCCTTTTACAGTTGGACGTGTTCAAATCCCTGTCCTTCTCTACTGGGTTGCACACGTGGACATCCTTATTCAGATACCTTACATAGCCCTTAGCCCTTGCAATCATTTGATTTAATGACCTGTGATCTAGAGTCAAGTGAGTAGTTCAATTTTTGTTTTTTTAAAATTTTAAGCTCTGTTAATGTTGTCCCAGTTTATCTTTGTCCCAGATAAGGCTGTGACCTAATTCTATGTTCATACCTTGAAAGACCTTGGAAAGTGGGAATTCTATGTTCTAGAGCAGAGAATGGTCAAGATATTTGGGGCAAGTGGTTACTTTCAGGCATCTAGCCAGCATGAGTTTGGCTTAGGGTGTTGAGCCTGGGTAGCAGGCAACAGAATTGAGATCACCTTATTTCTTTCTAAATCTAGCATTCTTCTAGCAATTGTCACCATGGTATCTTGATGTGTTCTGACAGGGGAAATTTTCACTTATTAAAAAAAGGTGGGAATGAGGGGTAGAAAAACTCCTTCCATGCCTTAGCCTTGCAGGTATTTCCTCAATAAGAGCTCAGAAATATGTGTGCACATAGCACAGAAGTTCCACCATGATCTGACTCAACCAAGGGCTGGTGTTATTTCTTAATGGTGAGGCTGCAGATGCCCAGCTGAAAGGATACTTGAACCCGAGGACTGGAAGCTAACTCAAGGTCATAATACTCATTGCCTGTCTCTTTTAGTATTTGAGGCACTTGTGCATGTTAATCTCATTTAATCCTCATAACAACTCTCTGAAGTAAGTGTTGAAATGTTCATTCCCACTTGATAGTGTCAAAAAGAGATTTACTGAAGATTAATCACTTGCTTCAGGTCAAACACGTCTTCTAATAACAACTCTCCTGCATTTTAAATTACGACCAGTGTTTTAAAATCTTATTCGGCCTTCACAGCTTCTGTAGAGTATAGGGCTTCCATTTACGTGTGTGTGTGTGTGTGCGTGTGTGTGCGCGCGCTTAGTCACTGACTCTTTGCGATCACACAGACTGTCGCCTGCCCGGCTTCTCTGTCCATAGAATTTCCTAGGCAAGAATACTGGAGCCGGTTGCCATTTCCTTTTGGGGATCTTCCTCCCCAGGGATCAAACCCGTGTCTCTTGAGTCTTCTGCATCGGCTTCTTTCCCAGCCGAGCCACTGGGAACACCAGATAGAGTTCCCTGGAGTTGTGTAGTGTGGGCAGTGCTGAGTCCTGGCACATCAGTGGGAAAGGTTTGTATCTGGGTTTCCTTGCAGGCATAAATAAGACAAGCTTTGTGGAATTCCTACTGGGCTAGACAGACTTATTTAAGCGTATTCAAAATCATGTGAGTGCAATGATATAGAAATGACCTTGAATCTGATCTCATTTTCAGTACTGAAAAAAAAAGGCGGGGGGTGGGGAGCAAACTTCAGTACTGTGCCTATTATCAGGGACAAGTTACTTGTGAGACACTTCAGGACTTGCAGCAAGAAGCACCGAGGCTCCCTACACTTCCTCAAATACATCCATAACTCCTCCTTATCCTAGAGATGTCAGCTTACCCTAGAGATGAGTGAGTTGGTTGATATAAAAGTAACTTGTGGGAAAGAAGAGGAAGAATGAGTTCATTCAGAACAGATGCTATATTAATTTGCTTAATCTGCCATAACAACGTATTAGACACTGGGTGGTTTAAACAGGAATTGATTTCCTTATAATATTGGAGGTCAGAAATCCAAGATCAAGGTGTCAGCAGGGTTGGTTTCTTCTGAAGCCTTTCTCCTTAGTTTGTAAATGGCTCTTTCTTTGGTTTGTAGATTGTTTTCTTCAGAGGCCTCTTCTCTTCTTCCCTCTTCCCTCTGTGTGTGTCTGTATCCTAATCTCTTCTTAAAAGGGTGCCAGTTGTGTTGGATTGACTTCATTTTACCTTAATTACTTCTATAAAGATTATTTCCAAATACAGCCACATCCTGAGGTGCTGCTGCTGCTAAGTCGCTTCAGTCGTGTCCGACTCTTTGCGACCCCATGGACTGCAGCCCACCAGGCTCCTCCATCCATGGGATTTTCCAGGCAAGAGTGCTGGAGTGGGGTGCCATTGCCTTCTCCATCCTGAGGGACTAAGGGTACCTAAACCAAGGATTTAGGATTTGAACAGTGAATTTGAGGAAGACATAATTCAGCCTGTAACAGACGCTTACACTGACCCATCTCATAGAGTTTGTGAATTGTTAGCATGTACTTTGATGGTGGATGGCAAGCTATGTCAGCAGGTCTTTGCTGCTGTTGTTCAGTCGTGTCCAACTCTTTGAGACCCCATGCACGGCAGTACACCAGGCTTCCCTGTCCTTCACTATCTACTGAAGCTTGCTCAAACTCATGTCCATCGAGTTGGTGATGCCATCCAACCATCTCATCCTCTGTTGTCCCCTTCTCCTCCTGCCTTCAATCTTTCCTAGCATCAGGGTCTTTTCTAATGGGTCAGCTCTTTGCATCAGGTAGACGAAGTATTGGAGCTTCAGCTCCAGCATCAGTCCTTCCAATAAATATTCAGGACTGATTTCCTTTAGGATGGACTGGTTGGATCTCCTTGCAGTCCAAGAGACTCTCAAGAGTTTTCCAAGACCACAGTTCAAAAGCATCAATTCTTCGGTGCTCAGCCTTCTTTATGGTCCCACTCTCAGATGTTTTTAAATCCAAGTTTCCTCTACCTTTTTACTGAAATGAATAAAATGCATCAAGTCTTGTTGGAGCCACACAAATGAAAATGCTTTGCCTTAGGGATCATGACGGTAAAATTCTATGGAAGACAAGCAGGTGAAAGAAGTAAAGGAAAATGAAACAGTGTACGTGGAGATTCTAGAGACAGACCAGTGAGCACACTCCTCAGGCTCACTGGGACTTGCTGTGAACCCTGTGAATTCAGATGCTCTGAATCAGAGAGGTTGGAAGGCTGAATATTTATATAAAATGGCTCAAATTTTAAATGTTGGCCATTCATTCCTTTTTCAAAAACCAAAACCCTGTATGAGTCAAACAAAATACATCTGCACACTGGATCTAACCCACTGGAATGGGTTAGGCTGGTCTGGACCTAATGACCTGTACTAGATCAGAGTTTTCAACCCCAGGTGAATATGAGCCCTAGGGATGTTTCTGAATCATTACTATGTAGTATTTAATTAAAACATTTCCTCATTGGAGAAAAGAGTCATGCTTTAAATACAGCAATCATTTGTTTGGCCAGAACTGACTTATAGGACCCACCCATATTTCTGTATTATGACTTTTGCAAGCACTTACAGAGAGTTTTTACCATTTAATATAAAACTTAGACTATTTGATTTAAAAGCTAAAAAAATTATACCAGTAGCCTTGTTAGGACTATTGTATAGATACAGAATCATTTTATTAAATTCAATAAATTCTTCCTTTCCTAAATTTCACACACATTAGGGTGACTATTCATTTTGTAATAGGTGTATGCAGAACATGAAAATAGTGATGACTTTGTAAGAGTTTTCTGGGGGGTCAGACATTGTTAAAAGAACTTTAAATTAATGAATTGATTTAACTTCTTCAGCAACCCTGCAGAGGGGATCTCCATTATGCCTGCACTTAACAGATGGATAACTGAGGGAAGTACTTGCCCAGGGTCATAGGAAGAGTCTCTTAATCATGTAAACTTGCACTTCATCACTATTCTAGGGTATGTGACCTGAGTTATTGTTTTGTTTTCAGGGAGTGGGGGCATTTGGGGCTCCAAATTTCTCTCCTTCTCAGAATTCCCTATTTGGTCTGTCATACTTAAATTTCAATCTTCCCCACCTCTCCTCATAAAAGATCTCCTTAAATGTCTCAAATTGGGCAGAAACCTCAGTGTAAGAATCTGAACTCTGCCGAATAGCTGTAGAGTGAGCTTCTGAAACCATTGTGTTTGTGGATAGAATTCCATAGGAAGTCTATAAAAATAAAAATTAAAAAATTGTATTTTCATGATCCACCAAGCTCTCACCAACAGTCAGTTCAATTCAGTCGCTCAGTCATGTCTGACTCTTTGCAACCCCATGAACTGCAGCACATCAGGCCTCCCTGTCCATCACCAACTGCTGGAGTCCACCCAACTCATGTCCATTGAGTTGGTGATGCCATCCAACCATCTCATCCTCTGTCGTCCCCTTTTCCTCCTGCCCTCAATCTTTCCCAGCATCAGGGTTTTTTCAAATGAGTCAGCTCTTCGCATCAGGTGGCCAAAGTATTGGAGTTTCAGCTTCAACATTCATCCTTCCAATGAACACCCAGGACTGACCTCCTTTAGGATGGACTGGTTGGATCTCCTTGCAGTCCAAGGGACTCTCAAGAGTCTTCTCCAACACCACAGTTGAGAAGCATCAATTCTTCAGCACTCAGCTTTCTTTATGGTCCAACTCTCACATCCATATGTGACCACTGGAAAAACCATAGCCTTGACTAGATGGACCTTTGTTGACAAAGTAATATCTTTGCTTTTCAATATGCTTTTTAGGTTGGTCATAACTTTCCTTCCAAGGAGTAAGCGTCTTTTAATTTCATGGCTGCAGTCACCATCTGCAGTGATTTTGGAGCCCCCAAAAATAAAGTCAGCCACTGTTTCCACTGGTTCCCCATCTATTTGCCATGAAGTGATGGGACCAGATGCCATGATCTTCATTTTCTGAATGTTGAGCTTTAAGTCAACTTTTTTACTCTCCTCTTTCACTTTCATCAAGAGGCTCTTTAGTTCTTCTTCACTTTCTGCCATAAGGGTGGTGTCATCTGCATATCTGAGGTTATTGATATTTCTCCCAGCAATCTTGATTCCAGCTTGTGCTTCTTCCAGCCCAGCATTTCTCATGATGTACTCTGCATATAAGTTAAATAAGCAGGGTGACAATATACAGCCTTAATATACTCCTTTTCCTATTTGGAACCAGTCTGTTGTTCCATGTCCAGTTCTAACTGTTGCTTCCTGACCTGTATATAGGTTTGTTAAGAGGCAGG
>NW_011495076.1:13215979-13224798 GCF_000754665.1 Bison bison bison | reverse complement strand
AATAGATGTTTTTCTGGAACTCATTTGCTTTTTCCATGATCCAGCGGATGTTGGAAATTTGATCTCTGGTTCCTCTGCCTTTTCTAAAACCAGCTTGAACATCTGGAAGTTCACGGTTCACATATTGCTGAAGCCTGGCTTGGAGAATTTTGAGCGTTACTTTACCAGCGTGTGAGATGAGTGCAATTGTTTGGTAGTTTGAGCATTCTTTGGCATTGTCTTTCTTTGGGATTGGAATGAAAACTGACCTTTTCCAGTCCTGTGGCCACTGTTCAGTTTTCCAAATTTGCTGGTGTATTGAGTGCAGCACTTTCACAGCATCATCTTTTAGGATTTGAAATAGCTTAACTGGAATTCCATCACCTCCACTAGCTTTGTTCGTAGTGATGCTTCCTAAGGCCCATTTCACTTCTCATTCCAGGATGTCTGGCTCTAGGTGAGTGATCACACCATCGTGATTATCTGGGTTGTGAAGATCTTTTTTGTACAGTTCTTCTGTGTATTTCTGCCACCTCTTCTTAATATCTTCAGCTTCTGTTAGGTCCCTACCATTTCTGTCCTTTATTGTACCCATCTTTGCATGAAATGTTCCCTTGGTATCTCTGATTTTCTTGAAGAGATCGCTAGTCTTTCCCATTCTGTTGTTTTCCTCTATTTCTTTGCATTGATCGCTGAAGAAGGCTTTCTTGTCTCTTCTTGCTATTCTTTGGAACTCTGCATTCAAATGGGTATATCTTTCCTTTTCTCCTTTGCTTTTCACTTCCCTTCTTTTCACAGCTATTTGTAAGGCCTCCTCAGACAACCATTTTGCTTTTTTGCATTTCTTTTTCATGGAGATGGTCTTGATCCCTGTCTCCTGTACAATGTCACGAACCTCTGTCCATAGTTCAACAGGCACTCTATCTACCAGATCTAGTCCCTTAAATCTATTTCTCACTTCCACTGTATAATCATAAGGGATTTGATTTAGGTCATACTTGAGTGATCTAGTGGTTTTCTCCACTTTCTTCCGTTTAAGTATGAATTTGGCAATAAGAAGTTCATGATCTGAGCCACAGTCAGCTCCCAGTCCTGTTTTTGCTGACTGTATAGAGCTTCTCCATCTTTAGCTGCAAAGAAGATAATCACCAACAGTATTTACTTCAATTATGAATTTAAGCCAAAGACCACAGTACACCTGGTGGTAACTGTGACTTTGTCACAGTAGAAGTTATAGATTATTTAAAATCTTAATACATAAAATTGTTGTAGAACTTTGAAAGTATTATTTATATTCATGGAAAGTTCAAAATTATGTTAATTGTGGGCCTACCACTGTATCTTCTTCTTTACTGTGAAAGAATGAAGTACTCTGTTTCTGTGTTACAAATTTGTATTTGCAGAATTCTTGAATATAACTAGTTTTCTTCGTTGTTGTTTGGCCTACATTTTGTTTTATGCATTACATTTTCTTTTTTTCTGAGAAGAAATCAGTAAGTTGTACTGCAGTGCCAAAGGGACCATCACATGAAAAAGAAAATAATATTTCATCTGTTTATTCATCTGTCTTCCCATCTATCCACCATTGGTTTTGTTGAATTCATTTGATTAAATATGACTGACTGCACATCATGTGTTGGAGCCTGTGTTAGGTATGCAGGCTTGGAGTAATGTTCTGGCAAACCCACCAATCTTCTTTCGACCCTGAAGTCTGAAAGATCTGCTAAAGGTTCCCAGAAGGTATTGGAATCTTCACATTTGAAATACCTTTGTTCTTTGAAAGGCATTCAATTTCCATCAGTCTCTTAGCTGAGGCAAACCCAAGGCCACCCCTCACTCTGTTCTTCCTCTTCCCTTTAAATCTTTTAACTTTTTTCTTATTTTCTGAAACCTATGTAGGCATGCTACTCCCTAGAAATAAGAGGAACATTGCTACCCTTTAAAGACTAGGATTAGAATTTGTATGTCATATTAGTTCTACTTCTGCAATGTCATCCTTTATTGCCAACACAGTATTTCATGTCTGACTGTAGATGAGGTAGCAGATCAGTGCCTGGATTCTGTTCGTCATTGGCAACTAGAGAGTCTAAACTGGCTCCACCCCAATCTCTAGACTGAGAAAACAAGTAATACGGTCCTGGAGCAATCCACTTAGAAAAGGGAACACTAGGAAGTTCCATTAATTCGAAACACTCTCTAAAAGTAGGGACATGTTGTTTTTCAGTTCCAGTCATGACAGAGTCCCTAATATTGGACCAATCCTCTTACTGAAAATTAAACAAGTGAAACAACATATTGATACATGAAACGACTGTTAGAAGGCCTTGATGTGTAGTGAATACAGGCAGGATTTCCAGAACAATGATTCTTGAGTGAAGTGCTTGGGATGGCATAGAGGTCAGTTGGGGAATAAAGATGAGTTTTACTGGGCTAAAGAGACAGGTCAAGATGTGGGGGTTGCCACAGTGTCTGAGAGATGAAGAACAAAACCCCAGAGAATAAGAAACTTCAGAAAAAGAGTCCAAATATTCTGTATACAATTTCCTCTTAAACATTAGGCTGATTTCTAAGCTGGGCATGTGCATGATGAGGCTTTTAAAAAGCAACAGAAAACAGCATCTGAAAGGGGCAGGAGTTGAACAAAGATTTAATAAACAGGACACAAAACACTAATCAGAGAGGCAAAAAATTGGTAAATTGGATTGTATTAAAAATAAGGACTTATGTTTTGATTTACAAGTTCATGAAAATATTTCCCTTTCAGAAGCTTTATTGCTTTACTTCTCCCATTTGAATCTATGATTACATTTTTTTGTTTGGTTCTACGGCTCTAAAAATGATTCTGTAGAGGAAATAGAACCATACAATGTGGTATTTGTAAATGGAGTGCCTTTACCCACTGCTCACATTCAGGGGTTTTGAGCAGATTCTGCTCAAATTTAAAATTTTAAATTTAAATTCCCCATCACTGTCCCCATGGGTATCTGTGGCCACATGGGGTGAGGGTGGAGAGCTGATCAAAGCAGAAAATGTCAAATAAACGTGTCTTGTGACCCAGAGAGCATCATGCCTTTTGGATAGTCTGTGATCAGGAATTGGAAGCTGAACACTGACAAAGTGAGGTCCTTAGCAGATAGTAGGACTTCCCTGGTGACTCAGATGGTAAAGCATCTGCTTACAATGCGGGAGACCTGGGTTCAATCCCTGGGCTGGGAAGAGATGGAAATGGCAATCCACTCCAGTACTCTTGCCTGGAAAATCCCATGGATGGAGGAGTGTGGTAGGCTACAGTCCATGGGGTCACAAAGAGTTGGACACAACTGAGCAACTTCACTTTCGCTTTAGCAGATACTACTAAAGGGAAGACATACATCTCAACTGAATTGATTTTTAACAAAGAAGAAGTTAATGCTCAAAGTAATAACTCATGAAAATCAAGTGATGTAATAAAGGGATTTTGACTGATAGTAATGGCTAGTAGGTGGCTATTTCTGTTTTCCATTAAAAAACAAAAATCTTATTGTTAACAAAACGACTTCAGTGGTTAAATGTCTTTAATTGTTATAGTAAAATCCCAGACTACTTAAACCTTAATGTTGATTTTTCAGACGTATTTTTCTTGATTATTCTATAGGTGACTTCACTTTCCCTAGGATGAAAATAGCAACACCAATGGTTATTTTCTTTAAATTCTTGAATCATAAATAAGACCAAGCCTTCAAGTCTAGCTATGACATTGCTTTATTCATGTTTTGACTTAAATTTTATTTTGTTTGGTTAATTGAATAATGTCTGCTACGTATATTTATAGTATGACTTTTCAAATAATGACATCATATTTTCAGGCACTTTTAAAAAAGGCCAACAGATTTGAATCAGTTAAAAAAAATGTAGACCAAAAACTATTGTCATAAAGTGAGATTTGGGGCAGTATAAGGTGGAATTTATGTCTCAAAAATTCCCAAAATATTTCAAACTCCATTAACTTGGTATATGGCTAATGATGACAATTGTCTGGGAAACAGTGGTGTATTGTTTATTTCACAAGTTTCCATTAGCGAGCTATATACTTACAGCTTTTCTCTTGCATGTTTTTGTTTGTTTTACACATCTTTCCCACCCACTAACCAGCCTCCCCACCCCCCGCCCCATGCACACACAGACTGCGCAGTATGTGGGATCTTATTTCCTAGACCAGGGATTGAACCTGTGCTCTGTGCTCCTTGCAGGAGAAGCACAGAGTCTCAATCACTGAACCGCCAAAGAAGACCCTTATTTTGCATTTTGTGTCAGAAGTAAATCATCACTAAGTCAATCATATATTCCATCTACATATTTATGAAGATTTAAGGCCATCATCTTTAGTTTCCTTATCAATTCTTCAAGTACTACATTTACCTTTGAATTGAACAATGCACACCCCACAGTGAAAAGAAAATCTCAGTTTTGATTTTAGAGCTAGCTCTGCATTCCTCATCAGAGGAGAAAAGGGTCTGCTCTCATAATCTATTTAAATAGTTTTTAAACTTTCTAAGAAAAATAAAGCTCTCTATAATTAATGCCTAATGGTATAAACACCCCTGCTTTGGTGGTTGCCTAGTAACTACATAAGGCAGGCTTCTGAGGTTGCTAAAGAGGCTGAATAAACGGAAACAGTCAGATTCATTTCCAATTCAGGTGGATGAGGGACAGCAATGGGTTAGATTTCTTTGTTAAAATTGTTTTTCCATAATAGTTTTGCACTAAACTAACTCTTGGAAATGACTTCTGCAGATAAGAGTCCAACCAGCAAATAATAGTTGAAGATTTTAACAATATTAAATGGAAGTGCTTCCCTGGTGGCTCAGACAGTAAAGAATCTACCCACAATGCAGAAGACCTGAGTTTGATCCCTGTGTTGGGAAGATTCCCTGGAGGAAGGAATGGGAATCCACTCCAGTATTCTTGCCTGGAGAATCCCCATGGATGGATGAGCCTGACAGGCTACACAGCCCATGGGGTCACAAAGAGTCGGACACGACTGAGAGACTAAGCACACAAATAGAAGTGAAGCAACACTACTGTATTCTATGTTAGCCTGAGTTTCTGTTCTTAGAGTGACCAAACTGGGGAATAATGTTCTTACTAAAACCTTAACTCTTCAAAAAAATCTTGTATTTGGACATTGCTTTAGCGTTGAATGACCAAATGCAGTTCCCAACTAGAGGTGGTGTTAAAAGGGCCTGGGAGTGATTATAATAATATATTTATGTTTAGTTTTGGCTTGCGTCTACCTGGCATGTTTAATTTCCTAATTATATTTTGCTTTTAGTTTAGGTAAAATTAGCTTGCATTCCCTTGGCACACACCAACTGCAGTTGGTGGAGGCGGCCTTCCAAAACCATAGGTTGTTGACAAGAGTGGCTAACTAGATTAGGATTAAATATACTGAGAAATCCACAAAGAGCCTGAGCACATGCAGATAATGACAAGTTGACTAAGAGGGAATGTAGTTAGGTCATATGAAAACTCATTTCTGGCAATGTCTTGGTTTCAAAAACATGTGATAGATACAGGGCGATCAAAGCTCATCTGTGCTCTTTTGTTAGAATTTCTTATGTCAAGATCTGGGGCTTCCCAGGTTGGCCACCGCAGTGTAGACAGGGATAAGTATGGTCTGGAATATTTATATTTCATAACTATAGCCCTATGGATAGAGTCAGAAATGATATGCTACTCAGTAATTTTGTCATTTGGCAACAGTAAGGCATGGTAACATATGGTTTGCTCTTTGGAGTTAGCATAAATGTTGCCATTGACTGAAATTAAGAATTTTCTTATTCTAACAGGGAACCAGTTTTGATACATGTGTAAGTTCTTTCATCTTTTCACGTGGAAGGAAGCACACACTGCATCATTATGTATAAGACTCTGGGGTTTTGGTTTAGTGGGTTGGAGGATGTGGCCAGTGAGGTCAAGGTCATGGTTTAATCAGAAAACCACTTGGTTCCCCAAGCAAAGTCTGCATTTCTAGCTGCAGAAACCCATTTCCTTGGTTTTAAAAGAGAATTCTGAAGAGTGTGCTATGGCTCAGCACAAATACATTTATTCCAGGATTCAGAAAATAATAATTCAGAAAATAATTCTGAATTCATTTGTCAGTGGATCATCCCTTTTGCTCAAAGGAGAAGACAATGTAACCAATAGTTTTCTCTGTTTGTAAAATATTCAATATCTCTCCTTCCATTTTAATGCTGAAAGAAATTTACTAATTAGAAATCATTATTCATTTTGTTATATATATTCATTGCTTTTCTTCCTGCTTATACTTTCGCCCCTTCTTTTTTCATTTTCCAGAAATGTTCATTCAAACCCTAGGATGTCTTTTTTTTTTTTTTTTTAGTTGGGGGAAAAATTGTTTTGCAATGTTGTGTTGGTTTCTGCAGTACATTTTTTAGCTGTTTAATGAAGCTTCAAAAGATTTAATTTCTAAAGCCATTAAGTCAGTACCCTTTCAGATCTGTTTTAGTTTGACTCTAATTGAGCTTGTCTTTGTGCAAAGAGAAGTATTTCTGAAAGAGTTAATTTGCAATCTCAACAGAGGCTAATTTAGGGGAGAATTTAATCCATCAAATGTCCTCCTGGTGGAGAAGCAACCCCAGCCAGGTGACTAGTGAGGGAGTTAACTCCTGGTGTGCTACTTCTGTGCACTAGGTTGGGACATTCCTTCAACCCTTAGCAGTGTGCAGTGGCAGGTTTAAGGTAGAGACAAAAATGCTGTTTTTCTTCCCAGGTCTTGAATTTTGGCAGTTAGAAAATGCCCTGTGACTTCTTTTTCTTTCTTTCTTCCTTTCCTACTTGTTTATTTTTCATTAAAAACAAAAAATGAGAGAGGAAAGAAAACACTCAGGGATTGATTTCTTTGTGATGTGATAGTTTTAATTTTATTTAGACTAATAGAAGCTATTTATTCCCAATGATGATTTTTTTAAGTTGAGTTTCATGTATAAAATAAATGAGATTTGCTTCCCAGAAATATTGTCATGTCGTATTTCTAGTTCTTAACTCCCAAGTGAAGTTTACTCTTATTTTTTCAGAAGTGAGTTGGTTAATTTCTTGGGTAGTAATTCAATTTCAGTACCAAGTATCAGTATCAAGAAAATATATTACCTTATGGTGTGAAAATGTATTTTGAAAAGAACAAGGAATGCTTTTGGTTCCAGCTTAAAATTTTTACTATCAGCTCAGCATCTACGTTTTACCATCAAATGCTTTTCTTTTATCTAATAAGGAGTCTAGTTATTCTAGTATTGAGCAATTTCAAAGAAAATATTTGATAAAAGAAAGTGGTATAATGAATAAGGATGAAAACCATGCAGATAAGAGAGGGAGGAACTACCAGAGAGAAATCAAAAGAAAATAAATGAACATTTCTGCTTATAGGACATGCTGGAAGTGATTTCTAAACCTGTGACGCTTAACCCAGGATTCCAGGTGAAAGTTCTTTATGGATGTAGCACTCTTCTGGAAGGGAACTTTTTACAATTTATCAATTATCCCCTTTAAGGACCTTTGCAGAAAAGATTTTCTCTGTCCTGTTTTGCCTTATATTTAGATCCAATTTGGAAAGTGAAGCAATTAAAGTGCTTTCATTTAGGAGGCCGCCATTTAAAAAAAATGAACTCTGATCTGTAATCCTCAAACTAGATATTCATCTTCCAGAATTTCAAGTCCAGGATTTGGTTGTGATTTGCTTTTCCTTCTTTGAAACGTAGCTTGAATGCCTCCATTTGATTTTGTGCTTTCAACACATTTTTAGGATCTGGAGATTTGGGAAAGCCTACACCATATGGTCTTGATAAGGTGATAGATTTTCACATCCGAGGAATTGGCAGGAAAGGGTAGCAATCGAAACCGATGTGGGGAGGGAAAATGAAGAGTTTGGGCCTAACTCACACATGAAATACCTTCTGAGACTTTATAATTCCCTAAAATCACTTTTTAGGCAAGCTTTTGCTTTGTCTCGTTCTTGTCCGGTGTGTGTGTCCTCACTTCGTTGTTGTCAGTCTCTAAGTCGTGTCTGACTCTTCTGTGGTCTCATAGACTGTAACCTGCCAGGCTCCTGGGTCCATCGGATTTTCCAGGCAAGAATACTGGAGCAGGTGGCCATTTCCTTCTCCAGGGTATCCTCCCAATGCAGGGATCCAACTCGCCTCTCCTGTGGCTCCATTGGCAGGCAGATTCTTTACCACTGAGCCACTTGGGAAGCCCTACGTGTCCCCACTACATGGGGATAATTCTTTAAATTCTCTTAAGAGTAGAGAACTGTCTTTTACAAGCAATGACACAACATTTCTTCGTTAGCCTGCTTTCACCTTTTTGGAAAGAGATTGTATAGATAGGTACAGTTGAGGGGCCCGGTAACGCAATAAACGGTAGTAGCAGACATTCTGATGGGGAATTTGATGGTTTTGGAGAATGAGAATCAAACAAAGGCAGGCATATAAACCAAACGGGTAAAAACGTCCTGGCGGCAGTGTTGGGGGAAAAAAATTTTTTTTAAGAAAAAATGAAAAGGGTGCCTTATGTGATTTCTAGACGTGGGCTTGGGGGAACTGAAGAGAAGGACCTTACTTGCTCTAATAGAGAATTCGGATTCGGGAGGCCGGACATTTAATCTGTGTGTCTTTGCACCGCCACTTTCGTGGGGCCGTGTCAGGAGAATCAGCTTCTGGGCTCTTTCTTTTCTTTCACCTCGCCCTGTGGCTTTAATTCTCCTATTTGCGCTCAGGGCCTTAAGCCGGCCTGGGCATGTGCCCAGTTCTCGTACCTCGACGAGCGGGCGGATGGCTGCCGGCCCG
>NW_011495076.1:13199064-13215580 GCF_000754665.1 Bison bison bison | reverse complement strand
GGTGCCCTCTCCTCGGAGTGCCCCCTCCACGGGGTCGCCTCATCCCCGGAGGCCGGGACGAGGCGGTCGCCTGGTCTGGGGATCTCGTTTGTCCTCTGCGCGCCTCGCGGGTAGCAACCCCGGTCCGCCCGGTTCTCCGGGCTCCATGCGTGCGTCCTGTGCGGCCCCTGCACGCACCCCCTCTGCCGCGGTCGGGTTTGCCCAGGGGTGCGGGCAGGGGTGTGTTTCCTGGCGAACTTGACCCCCTATTGTTCGCCTCTGGCTGCTCGCCTGGTTGTGGACGCGTGTCTCGGGGGTGCCTGGCACCCCTCTACGGACCCGGAAAGCTGCGTGGGGGCGATGGGTCGGCGCCGATCCGGTGTCGGGATGCCCATTGTGTGTGTGTGTATGTGTGTTGTGTGTGTGTGTGTGTTGTGTATTTCCGTGCCTGAGGCCCCTTGGGAGCGGCCCCATGCCCAGCTGTGGGCGCTGCTGCCGCTGAGCGCGGGCGCTTGGGTCCTAGCTGCCTGCTGCCCCATCACTTGGTGATGGTTGGGGTTGAGGCGGGCGAGATGTCCTCGTTCTTCCCAAGACCCCGGCGGGTTTGAGGCGCAGCACCTGGTATCAACACATTGTTCTTCGCTGGGTTCTAGAAGCCAAATGAGCTTCCATCTATTGCTGGTCCCTCCTTTCACCCCCAGAATACCCAGTGCACAGAGGCTCAACGGTTCGTTTCCAGCCCCTACCTTGGGGGAAGGCCAGTCGCACAATACCTGCGTGAAAATGTTTTGGGGGTTTGGGAAACAGCTCGGGAGGAGCTGCAAGGATCTGCAAAGAAAGGCAGCTCTGGGAGCGCCTTCCAACCTTGGCGGGATCCCATGAGCCAAGCGTGGACGCCCTGGCGTTTTTCCCACCTGTGACCTGACCAGTGTCGGTGAAGGAGTAGCAGAGGGCATGGCTAGGTGTGAACATCCAGGGCTGCTTTAACTTCCTATCCCTCTGTTTGGAGATATGGCTTTCTGGAGAGGTGAAGGAGAGATGTGGAGGAAAGCTACTTGGCCATGTGAAGAGCTGAGCCTGGGAAGGAAAAGAGAAACAGGGAGAGAAGGAAACACTGAGGCGGAGGACTGCTGTTTTCCACTTGTGAAACTGGCAAGTTTTGTTTTGAAACTTTTAGGGAAATTGATGGCTCATTCTTTACGTAGAAAATGTCGTAAGATTTCATATGAAACCTACCTACCTGTGATGCAGGAAATCAGTTCCCCTGTGTAAGGTACTAACTATAAAGAAGCTAGCTATTAAGACAAACCTCTGAGAAGTTGAAATGATTGGGTACCTTCATCCCCAAGAGATGGTAAGGGGAGGGGAGTGAGGGAAAAGAGGTGTGTTTCTTGTTTCCCAGAAAGGTTGAATTTGTTTGCTTAATTGACTTAAAATGGGTTTCTTTCTATACACTCAGTATTTTAATCATCAAATAATTAAACAAAAACAGCTGAGTTATGGTCCATAGCTTCCTACTACCAAATAGTAGCTACCAAATAATCTTATTTGGTAAAATTACAAACAGAGCTTTAGACACAAGCAGATTTTTGTGTTAGGAAGGTCAATGTTCCCTTTCTGCTGTTTAAATTTTCAGGAGTCTGGTATTTTAACTGCTTAGAGGTAGAGGTTTGATCATTTCATCCTGGTGGATTAGAATAGCCATGAAAAACCTGTGAAAGTGAAACTCCTTTTTTATTTCCGTAGACTCCTATAGGGTTCTGAGGAGATGCAATAAGAATTCTTAATCTAATATTTTAAAAATGTTTGGTATTTAGTGAAATTTTAATGATGGCTTCATATGTGGTAAACTGGACATTTATCTTTGAAGTAACGTACAATCTGCGTATAGCTGCCTCTTGATCTATAGACTGATTTTTTAATTAAAGAAAAGCTAGATTAAAGAATATTTGTCATTATAATTGCCTCTAGTCTAATGATTAAAATTTAAAGGCATGATTATGCATTTTAGGTTTATGGCAACTGAGGACTTAATTATTTTAGTGGATAATTTCTTTTTTGAATTTTTGAAATTTATTTCAAGTCAGTTTATATATTATGCATTTTACATGTATATTTGGCAGTAATGAGCCAACAGAGACCCAAAGCGGTAGGCTATTTTTGAAAGTGAATGTTTTCATTAAGTTTTGACTATTTAGATTGTTGCTTAGAGACAAGTTTAATTTATAGTTTTCAGCTTAGTATGATTTTCAGTGGAGTGTTTTAAATTTAGTTGTGGTCCTTGTTCTTAGCTGTTTAAATCCTGAAAGCATCCGAAGTATAAGGCTAAGGTAACAACTACATTTTTCAGTAGGATCATATTAATAGTGTTTGCTATGAACCATGCTGGAGACCTGGATTATTTTCAGCGTCTTAGCCAAATGTGATGTCTCTTCGACTATATTGCTATTCTACTTTGAAACTAACTCCTAATGGATAAAGCAGCATGGAAGACAGAAATCTTCCTGCCTTTAATTGTCACCGAAGAATTTAAGAGTAAAAGGAAAACACAGATCTTTTTAGAGCTGTGTTTGGGAACTGGACCAACATTCTTGTTCTTCTAGGCTTTTCTGGAGCAGTTAATATACAAAATTTTGTTGTCATGGTGATAGAGACAAAAAAAAACTTGAACAATGATTTTGTTAAGAATGCACAATAGTGATGTTAAACAAATTAACAGCTAGCACCTTGAAAATTGTATTCCCAGGTGACAGGATTGAATATAAACCCAATAGAAAGAACTTTTAAAAGCCAATTTTGCTAAGCTTTCTTTAAAAATTATAGTTATGTGGCAGCTATAGAGTTTTGAGAATCTCAAGGTAATTTAGGTAATGAATTTTCTGGATTTAACACACATTACCAAACACATACAGAGGTGGAGATATTGTAACATCTTTGCTGTTCTAAAGTGAAACATTGCAGTGGTAGAAACTCACAGGCACCAGGGAATCAAATCAAAGACCATGGGGTCATGAGAGGCACAAAAAAAAACTGCAGCAAGAACCTGGGGAAAGAGTCACAGGGAGGATTCCTGGTGGAAAGCTCTGGAAGCATTCCACAGAAGGATGGAGGACTTGGACAGGAAGACTGCAGGTAGCAGCATGAAATTATGACTGGTTTCCAGGATTCCTTGAGAGGAGACTTGGGACAAAGATGAGCATAGAGGTTTCAGTCTCAACTATGTGCTTTAGAAAAACCACTTAGAAGTTGGGAAAAATGTACGAAAATATTCCCCAAGTAAGAATATACATGATTTTATCAGGGTGCTGCTTTGTTTCTTCTTGAAAAGGTTGTATATTTCTATTTGCATCTGTTTTTTGGACTTCATTATTGTTTTCCTCATTGTTCTATTTCTCACAGGAGTAACTTAGTTGAGAGAAAAATATTTGTCCTCTTCTATGATTGAATCCATGCCTAGATTCCCACTTGGTCTTATCCTCTTGTGCTTCACATAACTTTATGAAGTGAGAAATGTTTCACAGGCTTAGTACTTAGCCGTGTACAGATATCTGCTGTTGATCATATGGACAGCAAGGCTCTCACTGGGATAGAGCAGCCTCCTTCCTCAAGAAAGAGCAGTGTGGATTTTGTTTGTGAAAGCAGAGGTTTCTTAGTACAGTTTCAGGCACATGGTAGATTGTTGTTGTTCATTCGCTCAGTTTTGTCTCTTTGCAACCCTATGGACTGAAGCACATCAGCCTTCTCTGTCCTTCACGGTCTCCCGGAGTTTGCTTATACGCATGTCCATTGAGTCGGTGATGCCATCCAACCATCTCATCCTCTGTCATCCCCTTCTCATCCTGCCTTCAATCTTTCCCAGCATCAGTGTCTTTTCCAATGAGTTGGCTCTTAACATCAGGTGGCCAAAGTATTAGAATTTCAGCATCAGTCCTTCCAATGAATGAATATTCAGGGTTGAGAATCTCAAGGTAATTTAGGTAACAGATTTTCTGGATTTAACTTCAGGATTAACTGGTTTGATCTCCCTGCTGCCCAGGGGATCCTCAAGAGTCTTCTCCAGTACCACAGTTTGAAAGCATCAATTCTTCAGCACTCAGCATTCTTTATGGTCCAACTCTCATATCCGTACATGACTACGTGGCACATGATAGATATTCCACCAATATTTATTGAATAAAGAAAGTGAACATTCATCAAGAGCCTGGGCCATAATCCTTAATGTTGATGGGCTAACTAGAAATTTTACTTCATGTGTTACAAGATTGTAATGAAGCTGTTGGCCTGTGATTTGTAGTAATTATAGATGTTATCGAGCTCTTCTTGTTTCTTCTTCTTCTGATTCTTGTGGTTGTTGGTTTTCATTTTATATTGTTCCCTTCTAAGCTGCTTTTCTCAATGATATTTCAGCTGCTTTACATTTTTTTAAATTAAATTTCCAACATGGTTAGTTTTCCCTTTAGATTTTCCCTCATCAGAACAATAATTGAGGCTGGGGATGTGGTGGTGGAGGGATGAAACTGCACCCCTCCCATCCTGAATTCTTCTAATAATAGAGTCAAGGCCAAATCACCCACTAGGGTGTGTGGAGGGGGAGGATGGTTGAGAAGGGGTCAAGAGAGGTGCTGGAAAGCTTGGAAACAGGAAGAGGGAGTAGAAGGAAAGATTGGGCAGGAAGGACATTTGGAATTGTCTGCAGATGTCCACAAGTGTGGGACTAGAATTCAAATTTGAACGTGCCCAGGAAGGATGGTGCCAGTTTCTCTCCCTCCTTCCCCTGCATACTTTACCACCTAAGCACATCTGAGCATTGCTTTAGAAGGTGGCTTTTCTTTGAATACACTTGGTTGTATTCTCTGTTGGAGCTCCTTTGCAGGACTTATATTATATGGAAAAGGAAACTTGTCTTTGATGATTAGGTAAAGAAATGGAGAACAGGTACAAGAGAGACGATGATGATGACATTGATAGCAGAGAATTTTTAAAATTTTACTTTGTTAAAATAACTTGCTCAAAAATAACAGCATCATATTATTAATGCTGTGCACAGTGTGGTCCCATCCATGTATAAATCTTGATTTTAGAAAAAAAAATGGGGCTTCCTTGGTGACACTAGTGGTAAAGAACCCACCTGCCAATGCAGGAGGAAAAAAATTGTTCTCTTGAAATAAATTGTTAATAAATAACCAAATACGTTGAACGTGAATGTAAAATGTTGTTACAGTAAGTGCAGTGGAGCGAAGTTAACATTGCTATGTGGAATGGATACTTGTTTGCAAATGATTTGATCCTGACATTTTTATATTTCATTGAAAGGGCAACACGGTGATGCCAAAGGCCTGAGTTCTTCTACAGAAGGGCTTTGTAACTGTAAGACAGTTCATTTAGTTGTCCATGTCTTAGCTCTTCACTTGAAAATCAGTGTGCTGATATTTGCCACCTACAGATAATCGAAGTGATAGTCTTCCATGCATTCTAAGCTTCTTAAAGGACAGTTCCTGGATCTGGGTGCCAGCTCACATGTGAAAATGACCCATGTCCCATGTGAGGTATTGTTAATATTGGAAAAAAATGAGCTACGATGAAAGTAGATGTTTGTTTTATCTGAGATGTGGTCCTTCTTTTCCAGAGTTAAAGTGGAGGTTAGAGGAATTGTGAAAGAGGGAGAAGGGAAGGGAGGTAACTGGCCTTAATTATGAAATGCTGCCACCCCTGGCTGAGCCATATTTGTGCTTTTCATTCCCCTTTTCTCCTACTTAAAATTAATTACATCCTTTACCAGGTTTCCTTCCTGACAGTCAGTCTGTTTACTTGTTGGTTTTACTTCCTTCTAATACATGGAGTTGCTTGTCTTGCATGGCAGACCCCTGGCGGCATGGTTGACTTGAGGTGCATGGCCATGGAGAGCTGAGCCCAAGTTCTCAGCATGTGGCTTTAAAGGCGCATGCCAAGTTGCCCTACTTTAGGTTACTGTAAATGATTTTTGAAAAATGAATGAAAATGACCTATCAGTTACTTAGTTGCCCCTAGAGTGGGCCATCACGCTGTGTCTTAGTAAGATTGGTGTATCTGTTAACTTGCCATTTTACATGCTTTGTGTTTTTATACTGAGCAAAAGAGGCATTTTCATACCAAAAGTGAGAGGCATGTATGTTAGGTAAAATCATTCAAAGATGGAATTGCTCTTGCTGTCCTGACGCATCTAGTAGAGGTGAGAAGATGGAGAGTTAATATGGATAAGTAAGTATAAACCAGTGAAGACACACAGGAAGCAGGGCATGCTTACTTGTCAGTAAACTAACAGAACAGACTCTTAAGACTGACTTGAGAGTGAGAGACTTCTGAGTCTGAAAAGACCTAAGGAAGGGAGATTCGAGCTATGTCCTGAAGAAAATGGGATTCAGATAAATTAGAGGAAAAAGGAGAACTAGAAAGAACAAGATCAGAAGTGTGCAACTCTGGTCAGGAATACTCTTACCAGAAAGAAACCAGAAGGAATAATCTCAAAGCAAGACATAACTGCAGAGATACAGTTTTAGACCCTGAACACATGTACTTTTCATCATAAAAATCTTTATAATTGGCTACACATTTTAAAAAGAGTTTAAATATTCTTTGTACCTGGATTTAATTTTTCCATGTTAATGATAGTTTTCACATTTTGATTTTTCTCCTTGAAGTCTCAATATGAGTTTCATTGCTTTCCTCTTCTTTACAACCTTTTACATTCATTCCCAAAGCATAAATCTTGCTTACACAAAAAGTTCTAAATGCATTATTAATTACTAGTGAAAGTGAAGGTCACTCAATCGTGCCTGACTCTTTGCAAACCCATGAACTATAGAGTCCATGGAATTCTCCAGGCCAGAATACTGGAGTGGGTAGTCTTTCCCTCCTCCAGGGGATCTTCCCAACTCAGGGATCGAACCCGGGTCTCTGGCATTGCAGGCAGATTCTTTACCAGCTGAGCCACAAGGGAAGCTCACTATTAAACTGGGAGGAAAACATATTTCTGTACCTTCTAAGCAAAGAGGTAAAAATCAATTTTTCTTCAAATATTTCTCAAAGGCTTCAGGGAATGACCTAAATTTCCACAGCCCAATAATCCAGTTACTCTGATGGTATGTGAAATGAGGACATTTGGGGGCTGGAAGAGATTTCAGAGATCATTTAGTACAGCTTTCTCATTTTACTGCTGAGAAACCTGAGATCCAAAGAGATGAGGTAACATTCTTTCAATCCATCTGCTTTCTCAGACACCCCCCTTCCTCCCTTGTAAATTCATTGATCAAATGTAGGCACAACCCACTAGATTTGAAATGGAGATGCTCTTGGTATCTGAGAAGAGCCAGAGTGCATGTCTGCCTTTGTGTCTGGTCACTAGATTATCACCATAGCTGATGCATATGGGCAAAGATCTGAGGGGTACTTCTGCCACTGCGGCTCATAATCATAACTTCTAAAGGCTCTTTTTGTACCTATCAATGTGCTGACCCCATTAATTCCTAAAGGGTCTTCTGGCCCTTTTGTGGCTCAGTGGGTTGAGAATCTGCCTGCAATGCAAGAGACACAGGGGATGCGGATTCCATCCCCATCCCTGGGTTGGGAAGATCCCCTGGAGAAGGGAATGGCAACCCACTCCAGTATTTTTGCCTGGAGACTCCCCATGGACAGAGGAGCCTGGCGAGTTATAGTCCAGTGGGTCGTAAAGAGTAGGACACGACTGAATGACCAAGTTTGAATTTCCTGTGTAAACAGAGTATTTAAGATTTGTTCTTTCAGGAAGAGTGTGGGAAGAATGGTAGTGGAGGAAACTGGGTATTGGCCAGTGTTCAGTTCTGGCAATTTAAGATGACAGCTCAGCCAGCTTCTATTTTCATGTTTCTCCTTTTTCCTTTTTCTTTGGAAGCTTGTAGGAGAATATTCAGGAGAATGCTGTCCTACACCTGCCCCAGATAAATTAAAGTGTTGCAGACTTTTGTGTTGAACAGTAAGAGTTTGAGGTTGTGCCTGCTTTTCCACGTATATATGTCCCAAAGAAATCTTTCTATCTGATGACCAGACTCAGGATTAGTTTAGGCTGCCTGTGCTGCATTTTCTAAACTAGATGTTAAGAAGTGCTTTTCCTAGAGTCCTTTTTCTGGCAAACATCAAACATGGTAGGCAGGAGAGTGGCCTGTGGAGTTGAAATCTACCAGATTTTTTTCTTCCTTTTCTGTCTGAGTGCCTTGCCGTCATTAAAAAAAAAAAAAATGAGATTTGAATTTTTCCCTGTTAATTAGGAAAAGCTATTGCAGACTTCCCTGGTGGCTCAGACGGTAAAACGTCTGTCTACAATGCAGGAGACCCAGGTTCAGTCCCTGGGTTGGGAAGATCCCCTGGAGAAGGAAATGGCAATCCACTCTAGTACTATTGCCTGGAAAATCCCATGGACAGAGGAGCCTGGTAGGCTACAGCCCACAGGGTCGAAAAGAGTCGGACACAACTGAGCGACTTCACTTCACTATTGCAGTGGTAATAAAGTTTAGTCTCTGAACATGTCTGCTCTGGTTTTTGGGTGACAAGGGCATGGGTATCATATTTGCTTAGGGACCTTTATGTAGATCCTGATTATTTTTTATGTGAGTGTGGCATTTAGATCTATCCTGTCTTATATCTTCTTTTGAAAATTAGGTTTTCAAGTTAGTCTTTTCAAATATTACATGATTTATCACAAAAAAAAATAGTAAAGAGGATGAGAGGAAACTTTTGTAGGTGATAGATTTGTTTATGGCATAGATTCTGGTGAAGGTTTCATGGGTGTTTACTTACCTTCAAACTCATCAAATTGTATATATTAAATATGTACAGCATTTTTTATGTCAGTCATACCTCAAAGCAGTTTAAAGTACAATTTAAAATGATCATTTTACTCTTAAACCAAGAGACTTTAATAATTTCTTTTTCTGTATCTAAGTACTTTTGTACTATAAACGTGTCAGAGCAGATAAATGACACTTTGTATGAGGTAGTAATAGAGTTTTTAATGAGTTTTTTTGGTTCTGGGCTTTATTTTTCTAAAAAAACCAAAATTCTTTGAATCTATTTGTGAAATACCTAAGACCTATAACATAATTTCATATACTTTCTTTTCCTCTTATTTTGCCAGTTTAGGAGGTGAAAACATCAAGTATTGGAGAATGACCATTTGGAAATATGCTTATAATATCTTTATTGTTGAAGGTCACAAATTAGAAGTGCCTTCAGTTTGGAAGCAAGGGTGAGAGGTAGAGGACAGAGAAGCAGGCAGATAGATGCACTAGGCTTAAAACAATGCATCACTTAATACATTAAGACAGACTTTTTTTAATATTCTTTGTAACAATTTATTGTTTAGCCAGAATCCTTGTAACATTGTTTCTTTAATGACTTTTCCTTTTTATCGATGGTAATACATTAAAAAGAATAGACATGTTGGTTGCAGGTCACATGTTGCAGTGTTGATGATGATGGAACCAGGGCAAGCTCTTCTGACTCTAATGTGAATCAAATTGTGGCAAAGTCTTTCATAATTTATTAGTTTTTAAAGTGGAGTGCTTTGCTTATGAAGCTTTGGGGAAACAAGGACAATAAAATATACAATTAATTAAAATCTGTAGAACCACTGGCAGCATTAATAAAACATTACCATCTAAAGCACATAAGAATTGCAGCTTGCTTTCCCATCTCAGTGGGAAAAACCAGGATAAACGAGTCTGTCTCTCATCATAGTCAATAAACTGAGTTTATTGGACTTGGGCTGGTAGATTTTCAAAGAAATAGGCTCATAGCCAATATCCCACTCCTCCCTTTTAAAACATCTGGGAGCTCTCAACTTTAATAATAATAACAATCACCTGCCTTTACTTCATTGATGCATTCTTTTTTTAAATTGAAGTTTAGTTAATTTCTACTGTACAGCAAAGTGATTCTGTTACACATATATATACACACATACACACAAACGTGTGTGTTAGCCACTCAGTCATGTTCAACTCCTTGCAACCCCATGGACTGTAGCTTGCCAGGCTCCTCTGTCCATGGGGATTCTCCAGGTTGCCATTCCCTCCTCCAGGGATCTTCCTGCCTGACCCAGGGATTGAACCCAGGTCTTCTGCATTGCAGGCAAATTCTTTACCATACGAGTCACCAGGGAAGCCTATATGTAGGCATCTTGTATACATATGTATACAGTATTGAATATAGTTCTCTCTGCTATACGGTAGGACCTTGTTGTTTATCTGTTCCGTGTGTAATAGTTTACATCTGCTAATCCCACACTCCCACTCCACCTTTCCCCGAGCCCGTTCTCTCTTGGCAGCCTCAAAGTCTGTTTTGTAAGCCTGTGAATCTGTTGCTGTTTTGTAGGTAGGTTCATTCGTGTCATATTTCAGATTCCACGTATAAGTCATCTCATACGGTGTTTGTCTTTCTCTTAGTATGACTGACTTCACTTAGTATAATAATCTGGTTGCATCCATGTTGCTGCAGATGGTATTATTTCATTCTGTTCTATGGCTGAGTAGTATTCCATTGTATACATATGCGCCACGTCTTCTTTATCCGTTCACCTGTCGATGGACATTTAGGTTGCTTCTGTGTCTTAGCTACTGTGAATAGTGCTGCTGTGAATGTGGGCGAGCATGTCATTGATACGTTGCTGTTTAATCTTCACAAGAACTTTGTGGGATAGATGTTGGGATTTCTGTTACACCGATGAGAAAACAGACTCAGATAAGTTACAGAATGCTTCTCCAAATGTAGTCCATGGACCAAAACCACCAACAGTAGCAGGAGCACATAGAAAGGCAAATTCACAGCCCCATCTCAGACTTTCTGAATCACACGTCAAGGATGAAGCCCAGCGGCCTGTGTTAACAAAGTCTCCAGGTGATTCTTTTGCTTGAATTTTGAGAATAACTGGGTTATAAAGCTTAAGTGACGCCACTAAGTAATGGGAGCAGAATTTGAGCTCTAATACATTGGATTTTATTTTTCACAATGAACATCTCTAAGTTAATCTTCCAAGCAGAGGTCACCCAGAACTACCCATCCTGTAGGCTTGCTACAGGTTTTCCTTTCTCTTTTTCCCACCTTAGCCCCTACCTTTCCAAATAACTGCTTTGTTGAATGTATGTGCAAAAAGAAACAATTTTAAGGGTACGATCCTTTAAAAATCTTATTCAGAGAACCAGTTAGCTCTGGTCTCTGTTCCCCTTCATACCATTATGTCCTCCCAGAAGGTTCTTTTGCAACTGAGAAGTGACCAATTCACCTGGTCATACCTGTTTGGAAGTCCCTGGAGTCATTTATAGGCTTTGCTGTGTTTACTTGTTTGTCATCACAATGATAGTATGGTGTCAGATACACAGTTGCTAAACTAGTTCTCATTGGCTTATTGATAGAATAGCACTGTTTTCGTCTCTAGAATGTTGGCACCATGCTGGCAAAGGATGCAGACAAGTCATAGTTCTTGGTTGCAGTTTTGCCATTTCCTGGTTTTCTGATCTGGGTACGTTATCTGACTCCTGAGTTGCGGTTTTCTAATTTGAAAAATAGAGGGGATGATAGAGATCTAACAGGTTAAATCTGTTTCTTCAGGAGTTCTTTGGATGGTGACTGGGTTTGTCAAATGAGTCATGACGGGAAGGAGCAGTGGGCTGCATGTTTGGAGGGCGCTGGGGCTGTGGACTCACCCAGGCCCAGAGGTCAGCATGCTAACCCGCCCTCTCTCAGCTTCGTCTGTGAGATGGCTGTCAGGAGACCTGCTTGTAAACGCTGTTGTGAGGAAAGAGGGCAGAGTTGGCAACAAAAGAATGGAAAGCCGTGGTGTGTCAGTGGGATGCAGTCATCAAGGAGGAACAGTAGAGAAGGGCACGGGGCTGCACGGGCAGTGGGTAAGGATCGTGACCCCCCAGGGCCATGGTGCCGTCACCTCCTGGGATAACTGGTCGCAGCCTCAGCTCCCTATGAGGCTGGCCTTACGGAATGCAGGAAGTCAAAAGCATTGTAGAAGAAAGCATATAGCAGGGCCTTCAGAAACACCTAACCAGCAGCCCAGATGACTCCATGAGGTGGCAGGCCTGGCCTCTTAAAGTCATATTGCCTGCATGCAGGACTGTGTGTGTGTGTGTGTGTGAGAGAGAGAGAGAGAGAGCATGTGTGGTTGTGGGGGTAGCAAAGAGCATGTTCCTTCTAAAGGGGCAGCTGCTACTTGACTCTCTGACTTTTTCCCCTGTGGGAATGTGAATCTGGGGTTACCCAGTCATCTGGGTTTGGAGAAGCCAGTGATCTGGATTTTTTGGTGACATATTGAGATTTTCTTAGTGCTGACTGGGGAAAACAAAAGGCTTTGTGGCCCAAGTAACACGCATCTGTGGGCCAGATTTGGCTGTAGGCTGCTAGCTGGTGGCCTCTGCAGCAGAGTGTTCTATAAACATGACCTGTTATTATTGGATGTTCTGGAATTTATAATAACCTCCCAGGAGCCTTTATGTTGGGGCCCTTCTAGGAATAGAGTCATGCTTTCTTTGCTACCCTCGTAACTTCTCCCCAACACAGACTGGGCCTTTTTTGATATAGACTCCAGAGACTTTAAATTTGTGTGGTATAATTTGAAGAGATCCTGAAGCCAGGTGGGCATTCAGGCTGGGAAAATAGATCTCATTAGTCGAGAGACGTGGAATATTGTCTGTGTGGTTTTTACCTCTCCTCATAAAAAGTGAAAGTGTTAGTCACTCAATCATAGCCCACCAGGCTCCTCTGTCCGTGGAATTCTCCAGGCAAGAATATTGGAGTGGGTAGCCATTCCTTTTTCCAGGGGATCTTCCTGACTCACGGCTTAAATCCAGCTCTTCCTACATTGCAGGCAAATTCTTTACTGTCTGAGCTGCCAGGGAAATCCCTTCTTGTAGAAGGTCAGAACCTACAGTGTCTGCTGCTGAATGGGTCCCCAGTGTCCCCTGGGTTTGTTGAGCCATTGGGATAAATGTGATCCATTGCATACCTTTATGAATCTTTTTCATTTTTTAAAATTTGTGTTACAGAAAAAAGAGTTTGATGTGGATACCCTCAGTAAATCAGAGCTTCGGATGCTCCTCAGTGTGATGGAAGGGGAGCTGGAGGCCAGAGACCTCGTCATCGAGGCCCTGCGGGTAAGAACCTTCTAGGGCTGAGTCCCATTTCTGTGTCACTTTCTTTTCTCAGATGGCCAATGGCAAAGCTGCTGCTTCTTAATTTTTGAGTCATGTAGCTTTAAAATGTTATATCAGGTTAAAATGTGCCCCTGCTTCCGAATACCAACCAATAACCTTGATAACCCCTAACAAACCCTCAGGTCGGATGGACGTTGAAAGAGAGAATGATTCTAAACTGTCTGATTTGAGGAACTTGAGAATTAAAACTCTGTAGCTTCTGAAATTGTTTTATATTTCCCATATTTCTTTGATTAAAGACATAAGTTCTCAGGAAATTGGTAGCTTGGTGTCCTACATGTTTGTGAGGCCAGTGAGGAAAAATTAAGCGAATCATTTATAAAAGAAATTGCTGGTAGTAGAGGGTTTTTTCTTCTTATATAAGCTGTAAATGATTTCTTATTTTCAGAAACTCCTGAGTTAAAAACTAAATCTTTATATATACATATGTATCTTTAAATTGTTTTATTACTTTTTTCATCTGATCTTATAGTAATTTTTAATTTTTCATAATTTGCAAAGAATTATCTTCCAGTATGTTAGAATACCTCAACAAAGTTTTGTTTTCTTTAAAAAAATGTTTTTAAACTTTCTTGATGTAGAATTTTCTAATTGGTTACTCCCAAGATTAGGTTTATAAGCCAAACTTGAGGGTTTGTTTTTTTTTCTGTTTTATATTTAATACTTTGTATGTAAGCAGGTGTTTCCTGATTCTTGGTCATTTAATCAAGAGGGATATATTTATTATACAGGAAGTATGGATGTATTTTTTTCACCAGGAGATAGTTCCTTAAACTTTGTCTTAGGGAGTTTAACATGTGAAACTTTGTGGAATGTATCAGCAGTGTTCCCCATGTGGGTGCTAATATAGTGGGGAAAGAGGTAAGATAGGTGAATGGTTAGACGTGATGGAGATGGGGCATGTGCTGAGAATCCAGTTGTGTGGGGAAAAGGGCAGTAGTTCCTGAAGTAATGACTTAAGTCATTTTCATAGCCTGGAAATTGCTTTTCTGGGGATAATAATGATTCTTCAATCTGATGACAAAAAATGATGGTCTCAGAAAAAAATGGATTGTGGTTATAGCAACTTCATGCCAGTGATGAGTTGAGGGTGTTGAATTTTGAATGATAAGATTTGCTAAGTAAACCTGTACACAGTTCGGTAGTGAGAGGTTTCCATCCTGTTCCACATTTGGAACATTTGCATTGTTTTGTTGTTCAGTTGCTAAGTCACATCCAACTCTTTGCAACCCCGTGGACTGCAGCACGTTAGGCTTCCCTGTCCTTCACCATCTCCCAGGGTTTGCGCAAACTCATGTTCATTGAGTCAGTGATGCAATGCAGCCATCTGATCCTATGTCGTCCCCTTCTCCTTCTGCCTTCAATCTTTCCCAGCATCAGGGTCTTTTCCAGTGAGTCAGCTCTTTGCATCAGGTGGCCAAAGGATTAGAGCTTCAGCATCAGCCCTTCCAGTGACTATTCAGGGTTGATTTCATTTAGGATTGACTGGGTTGATCTCCTTGCAGTCCAAGGGACTCTCAGGAGTCTTGCATTGTTTGCCAGTGTGTATTTTCTTGAATGAACTTTGTGGGAGAAATGCTAAGGCAGTTCATCACTCAAGGCTATGACTTTCAGCCCAAGGAGAGAATAAGGAACAGTCACCTGTAAGACCAGTTGTGCAGCTTCTTGAGACTAAAGGGATGTGAAGGCTTCAGTTCTCCCTTAGATACTTCTCTCTCCCTCTCTCGTGCTCAGTCTCTCAATCGTGTCTGACTCTTCTATGACCCCATGGATGGTAGCCCACTAGGCTCCTCTGTCTGTGGGATTTCCTAGGCAAGAATACTGGAGTGGGTTGCTGTTTCCTCCTCCATGGGATATTCTTGACCCAGGGATTTGAATGTGTGTTCCCTGCATTGCAGGCAGGTTCTTTACTACTGAGCCAACGGGGAAGCCCCCGTCCCTCTCTGTTTACCTGTAAAAGTCATTGGCACCGAGGCATTTCCCTCTGCTTACACCCATGTTGGAGTGTTTAGTGGCGTTTGTGTTTTTATGTGTCACCTTAGCAACCACATGTATTTATCTTTTTAACTTAACTGCAATACTTTCAAACTTATGCACAGGTAAAGGCTTGTTAATGATCAGGGATTGCCGAACTATAAGTTTTTCATAGAATCAAAGAGTGCTGGAGCTGCAAGGAGCCTTAGATGCTATTCTAGGTCAGGGTTTGCATATCTATCAGACCCAGTTTTTCATTTTTCATGAAATACTTTGTATTCCCCTTTTACTATGTTGCAATGAAATGTATGCTAAATTGCGTATATAAGTAGGCTATGTTAAAAATAGCCAATACATTGCCCTAATTGTGATATAAAGTGACAGGAAAGTAATTTATAATAAAATATTCATTTCCATATATAACTGCTGCATGACTATATTGGAAGACAAGATAAATTAGATGGGTATTCCCACCTATTCTCATGACATTGCCATGAATGCAGTCATTGCAAAAGAATCCTGATCCAGGCTTGCCATGTCTTTGACTGGGACACAGGGAACAGATTTGCCATGGGTAAAGTGATTTCTCTGAAATAGTGAATGACTCTTGGTAAAGTTCCAAATGAAAGCACACATTTACATGGGAGTTGACCATGAATAATTTAGTGTTCATTGATGAAAGTGAAAGTGGAGAGAGAAAAAGTTGGCTTAAAGCTCAACATTCAGAAAACGAAGATCATGGCATCCGGTCCCACCACTTCATGGGAAATAGATGGGGAAACAGTGTCAGACTTTATTTTTTGGGGCTCCAAAATCACTACAGACAGTGACTGCAGCCATGAAATTAAAAGACGCTTACTCCTTGGAAGGAAAGTTATGACCAACCTAGATAGCATATTCAAAAGCAGATACATTACTTTGCCAACAAAGGTTCATCTAGTCAAGGCTGTGGTTTTTCCTGTGGTCATGTATGGATGTGAGAGTTGGACTGTGAAGAAGACTGAGTGCCGAAGAATTGATGCTTTTGAACTGTGGTGTTGGAGAAGACTCTTGAGAGTCCCTTGGACTACAAGGAGATCCAAGCAGTCCATTCTGAAGGAGATCAGCCCTGGGATTTCTTTGGAAGGAATGATGCTAAAGCTGAAACTCCAGTACTTTGGCCACCTCATGTGAAGAGTAATCAACTCAATCAAATCAGTTGGAAAAGACCCTGATGCTGGGAGGGATTGGGGGCAGGAGGAGAAGGGGACGACAGAGGATGAGATGGCTGGATGACATCACTGACTCGATGGATGTGAGTCTCAGTGAACTCTGGGAGTTGGTGATAGACCTGG
>NW_011495076.1:13197035-13198964 GCF_000754665.1 Bison bison bison | reverse complement strand
AGGCCTGGCATGCTGCGATTCATGGGGTCGCAAAGAGTCGGACACGACTGAGTGACTGATCTGATCTGAAAGCTGAATTAAGTACGAGACAGCAAAAGAGACACTGATGTATAGAACAGTCTTATGGACTCTATGGGAGAGGAAGAGGGTGGGAAGATTTGGGAGAATGGCATTGAAACATGTAAAATATCATGTATGAAATGAGATGCCAGTCCAGGTTCGATGCACGATACTGGATGCTTGGGGCTAGAGCACTGGGACGACCCAGAAGGATGGTATGGGGAGGGAGGAGGGAGGAGGGTTCAGGATGGGGAACACATGTATACCGGTGGCGGATTCATTTTGATATTTGGCAAAACTAATACAATTATGTAAAGTTTAAAAATAAAATAAAATTAAAAAAATAAAACAGCTTGTTTATGTGTGGAAAGAAGATCCTCTGTGGGCTCAGAGAGTCATCCTGAAGGTCCTAGTGAAAGGAGTGAGCAGAGGGAAAATTGTGGGGGACTTGGGACAGCTCCTGGATATGTGGCAGGCCCCAGCCCTGCTTCCTAAGTGCCACTCACTGCGACACTGTTTTCACCCGTTTCAAGAATGCCTCCTCGGGTACTAGCCTGTAGAGCACCACCAGTCTCTCTTATATATAGACTCAGACAAAAAGGAAGTCCAAAGAAATTGTGACTTACTTCAAGTTGAAAACGTGGCATGCTTAAACTTGGTGTGTTTGGAAATTCTTAAGGTTTTTTTTGTCAGTTTTTAAAATTGGGAATCGTGATTGATTTGTGTAGATGATTGAATTTCTAGGAGTAGGTAATAATGTTGTTTTCACATACCTGTTGTAGACTCACTCTGGTGATTTACTGATTGGCTGTTCCCTTGGGGGCATTTGTTAGAGCTGGTGAAACTAGTGAAATATTTACTTGGGTCCAGATGTGTCCTTTAGTTGCCTTTTCTTTTAATAGCGGAGTATAAGTTAGTGACTGGCTAATGCCCCAGAAAGAAACTGGGAAGGAGAGAGAAAGTGAAACTTTGACTTTGTAAGAAATTTATTCCTAAATAAAAAGTCAGAATCTACTCAGTAAGTATTCAGTTGGGAGAAATACATTTTGTTTAAAGATAAAGTCAAAAGTAATTTCTCTGAGAATAGTGAAGATTTTTGAATTAATATATAAATTGTGATTTTTTTTTTTAAGGTAGATGTTGCCTAATTTGTACTCTGAACTTTAAGATTTAGAAATGATTCTGTTGTGAGGCATTAAAATTCTTTAGAATTTAACAAATGTTAAAAAGGTATTTCAGACCAAACTGTGTTATTTTACTTTTTTAATCATGTTATTCTGATGGCTCTGGATAAGTTATGATCAAGTTAGATATGGTCAAGATATGGTCAAGTTATAAGATATAGTCAAGTTACCATAAACGTTGCATAAATCATTGAATTAATTGCCTTAGCCTTGTTAGGACAATCCATAAATACATTTTTGGGAGGAAGATGTTAGGAAATTGCAGTATATATTTTGATACTTTTACTGTTTTCATATGTTTAAGGTAAAAATATTTTTCAATAAGCTTACGGCCTTATAACATGTAATATTCAACACATTAATTTTTATTGGGGGAAATTATATTTTAAAAAGCAGTATTAATGGAAAATCTGAATTGCATAAAGCTGCTTAACTGAAATGTTATAATTTCATCATATAAGAAATACTTTGTTTCTCAATGATTTCCCTCTCATTCACATAAAGTAGAAATAAGTCATTGAATAAGTATCAGATCAGATCAGTCGCTCAGTCGTGTCTGACTCTTCGCAACCCCATGAATCACAGCACGCCAGGCCTCCCTGTCCATCACCAACTCCTGGAATTCACTGAGACTCATGTCCATCGAGTCAGTGATGCCATCCAGCCATCTCATCCTCTGTTGTCC
>NW_011495076.1:13188400-13196935 GCF_000754665.1 Bison bison bison | reverse complement strand
CTTTAGCATCATTCCTTCCAAAGAAATCCCAGGGCTGATCTCCTTCAGAATGGACTGGTTGGATCTCCTTGCAGTCCAAGGGACTCTCAAGAGTCTTCTCAACACCACAGTTCAAAAGTATCAATTCTTCTGCGCTCAGCCTTCTTCACAGTCCAACTCTCACATCCATACATGACCACGGGAAAAACCATAGCCTTGACTAGACGAACCTTTGTTGGCAAAGTAATGTCTCTGCTTTTGAATATGCTATCTAGGTTGGTCATAACTTTCCTTCCAAGGAGTAAGCGTCTTTTAATTTCATGACTGTAGTCACCGTCTGTAGTGATTTTAGAGCCCAGAAAAATAAAGTCTGACACTGTTTCCACTGTTTCCCCAAGTATATTCAGTATCAAATCAAGTCTAAAGGAAAATACTTTGAATTTTAATAAAGAAGGGTGCTCAGAGAGAAGCATTTGCATTTTCTGAAAACCAAGATAGACACAGAACCTTTTGAATAAAATATAATTGAATATTCAAAATTTGAATCTACAACTTAGTCCATAAATCATTGTTTCAATGCTCAGTGTTTAGTTTGTGAAATCTTCTATCCCTCACTTCGTTTTCCCTGTTGCTACTGGTATTTTTACCAGCATCTTAGTCAAAGGGGAGACAAACACCGGGAGAAGAAAATGACGCAATTACAAAATTTGAAGAGTGAAAATTGTCTTGTGTGCGTGTTAGCCAGTGTCATTAGCATGTATGTGTTAGTCGCTCAGTGGTGTCCAGCTCTTTGCGATCCCATGGACTGTGTCTAGCCAGGCTCCTCTGTCCATAGAAGTCTCCAGGTAAGAATACTGGAGTGGGTTGCCATTCACTTCTCCAGGGGATCTTCCCAACCCAGGGATCGAACCTGGGTCTCCTGCGTTGCAGGCAGATCTTTACCATCTGAGCCACCAGAGAAGTATGTTTATGTAAATATCATATCATTGAAACAATGAATTCCTTGGGCAGGAACCGCCAGATTTGCCTATTTTTTCCACTTAGATTGGATAGATGAGAATTAGCACTATTAACAGACAGAACAGTTCTTCCTCTTAATCTATAGTCACTATAGAGTAACCACATCATCCAGATTTTCAGATATTACTTGCACTGAAACTTTAAAAATTAGCCAGTTTAACATTTCCCTGGATAGAAAGCATTTGTAGCCCTTAGATCATAGTGGATATCAGATTATAGAATTGACTTGTGCAGGCTGCTGCCACGAAGGGACCTAAAGTATAATTGATTAAGTAAGTGGTTCATTTCTCACCTACAATTCTGCAGATGAATGATTTCTGCTGGAGAGACAGCTTTATGCCAGGGAGTCTTCAACCACTCAGGTGATTTCTAGCTTACTGCTCTCCTTAGGGCATTAGCTTCCTCTGTATGGTTGAAACTTGGGCAGTGCCACCTCTGCATCCCAACCTATGGCAAGGGGTGGGGGCAAGAGAGGAAATGAACAAACAGATTCCTCTAAGCAGTGCACACACATGCATTAGTGAGAACTTTTGTAGACACAGGTAGCTGCATAGGAAACCGGAAAATGGCACTGGCTGGCTACTTGCTAGTGCTAGGGAGGAAGGGAGGAGGTTAGATGGCCTCTAACTACCCAATACAGGCTTCCCATGTGGTTCAGTGGCAAAGAATCCACCTGCCAATACAGTAGACATGGGTTCAATCCCTGGGTCAGGAAGATCCCCTGGAAGAGGGCATGGCAACCCACCCCAGTATTCTTGCTGGGAAAATTCCAAGGACAGAGGAGACTGGTTGGGCTGTAGTCTGTAGAGTTGCAAAGAGTCAGGCAGACTGAGCACAGGACAACAACCCAATACAGAGCATTATCTTGATTTAATGTTATCATATACAGTGTCCTGGGGTACAGTACAAGAAGATCCTTCTTTTTCTACTTCCCTCTGTAAATATTTGTTGAGTGCCTACTTTGTATAAGTGTGAACCGAGTATCAGTGGAGCTTCATTACATACCAAGATTGTGTTCATTTAGAGAATTCTTATATCTGGAGTTTATATAGTCTGAGTAGTGTCATTTTGGCCTGAGTTATACTTTTCTCAGACTGTGACTCAGTATGTATTTTGTCTAGAAAATATCCCTTTTTGAAAACCTGGTCTTTCCATTGAGTTCAAAACTCAATTAAAAAGCAGTTGTAATGGTTTTGCTCTAAAGCATTTTTTCCACCTCAGCATAATTGACATTTGGGACCAGGTGATGGGGATGGGGGTTGCAGGGAGGAAGCTGTCTTCTGCCCTCTAGGATGCTCCGTAGCCTCCCTGGCCTCTGTCTGCTCACCAGATGCCAGCAGCACCTCCCTAGTGTGACAGACAAGAAGGTCTCCAAGTCACCCCTCCTTGGGAAACACTGCTGTAAACTAAAACTGGTTAAGGAAATGCCACTTTCAAAACTGTATTTGCTAAAATAAATGTAAGAACTTTAATGATTCAAATATATTTTGTTATGATACAGGGATTTTCCTGGGAGAGATTTTTTTCTCAAAGCTAAATATTAATCTGAAAATGTCCATTTTAACAAATCTCATGACTCTCAAAACACACCAGATAGCATTATAGTTTCTTAGGCAGAACTTAAATGTTTTATTTTTAAAATTCAAAAACCATAATGGCCATCTGGTTCAGTGCTGGGATCTTTACATAGAACAAAGTCAGTCTTTTTAAATAAAATGAAAGCGTTAAATAGAATAATGTTGCCACTCCTTTTGAAAGCAGCTACGCATATACTACAGAGTATTGTGAGGATTGTCCTCAAATGACACGTCTGCGAAATAATGATAAAAGAACAACATTCTGGTTTCAGCTAAGTAAAACATACAGCCTTTTGTATTTCAGAATTCTCCTGTGGTTGCAGGCAATTGATTGACCAAAATGTACCCTTTTTGTGCTGTTTATTTTAATTAACCAGTGAGTTTGCTGAGCAGAGCTGAATTCATGAGACATGAATTGTTTCCTTCCCTGTCTGTGGAGATAACGCCTTTTCTTCTATGTTTAGAAAAAGGAAGCGAGTTGACCAGATGTGTTCTTTTCTGCAAGCAAATGAATTTTCATAATATGTAATAGCTGATGATTTTTAAGTAGCATTGTATTTGGTTTAGTAGGGCAAACAAGAAATACCAATTTTGATTCTTCTGAGAGACTTTACTTTCCCTGATGACCAGTTACTATTAGTGAAAGGAAAAAAAAATAGAAGACTACGAGGCAAAATACTGCTTTTTTTATACTAGGGGTAGGAGATGAGATACAAACTATTAGGTATAAAATAAGCTCTAAGGATAGATTGTACAACATGACAGGGAATATATCATTATTTTATGATGACTATAAATGGAGTATAACCTTAAGAAATTGTGAATCACTGTATTATATACTTGCAACTTATAGAATATTTTATAGCAACTGTACATCAAAAAAATTATATGAGTGGAATCATATGAAAAAAAAAAGAAGGTAAAGATGCCATGAAAGCAGTGTTTTATCACTACCATTTAATAAGCAACTGAAGTCACTCAAGTAACATTTTCTTGCTGATTATTAATAAATGAGCAGGATATTGTGAGAACAAGCTAAAGAGGAAGTTTCCTAGCTCAGTAATGTACCATCTGATCCACACTGTGTGCAGGATAGACTCAAGGTTACAAATGGTATGAAACCAAGAGTGTGTTTTTCTACACTTCGAAGATTATCACAATGTGTGGAACTATCAGTTGAATTAACAGTTCGTTTTTAGAACTAGCTCCTTGAAATCTGAAAATGAAGGGTCTTCCCTTGAGGCAGTCTGATAACATTTCGGCCATCTCATCTTAACCCTCAGTGGCTAAACTACAAGTCGTGGATTCTTGTGGGAATTTGCTTTGCCACATGCATGACTAATTCTGTCTTGATTGTAAGAAGAAAAAAACAAGGGTCTAAAACAGTACTCAAAATTTTGCCCTCCTTCTCTTTGATTGTGGTTATTTGGGGAAGAAAAATGAAGAGGTTTCAGGTTTTGTCATTCAGTTTTCTGAGTTAAAAAATAAATTGTTGTTGAACAAATAAGGAAAGGCTGTATCCCATATTTCTAGTGTACTTGGACAGGGTGGGGGAAGATGAGGAGATCCAGCATCCATTCCTTCAACAGATGTTTATTGTCTTCAGACATGTCCTGGGCTTCCAGGGTGGTGGACAAAGAGATATGATTTCTTTTTCATGAATCTTTTTTTTTTTTTTAATTTTTTATTGGAGTACAGTTGCTTTCTTCCTCAAGGATCTTAGGGTCTAGTGAGAGAGATTGACATTAAACCAATGAACACAGTATCTAAGTACAAATTATGATTATGAAAGAAAGGAAAGACTATTAGAGAGGTGAAGGGTCAGAAAAGGCTTCTCTGAAGAAGTGACAGTCCCTGAGACTTGGAGAGATATTGAGAGTCCAGTTGGAAGAAGAGTGTTCAGGCAAAGGGAGCCCTTTGGAGAGGAAGGAGACTGACAGGTGATAGGAGCTTCAGGAGCTCAGAGAGCAGGAGAGAATGGCACAAGGTCAGATGCAGATCGAGGCTGAGGCCAGACCATGCTGGAGGGTGAGGGTCATAGAAAGACTGGATTTCATCCTGGGTCAAGTAGTCAGCTGTTGGTTTGTTTAAGCTTGAGAATGCCAGTGAATTGATGTGCTATGAAAGGCATCTTTTTGGCAAATTCAACATTATTGTGCATTCTATTTTTGCATACATTTTAATTTATTAAATGTAAATATTTAATGTAACTATTTTCAGCTTGTCACCATTTTCAAGGGAAAAAATGACAAAGAACACCCTAACTGCTGGGCAGACAAAAGTCTGCAGGAGAGCCATAGGAAAGGCAGACTGTCAGAGCGGTTGTCTAAGAAATGTGAACACCTCAGATGCTGACAATTATTGCCCTTTAAGAGGGCATGGAAAATGTGCTTCCTCATTAACTTTGTCACTTAGCAATGAACAGTGTTTTTCTTCAAACCGTTAAGATGAGCTGATTACAGTTTTTAGTTAAGGGCTTGTGCACCTAAAATAAGATTGATAAGGTAAATTCCCCACTTGAAATTTTTTGAAAGGCAAAATTCTGTCTTCACTTGCATTTTTTCCAATCCAGTTCCCCTCCATTCATGAATTTTGCTAAAAGACCTCTTTCATAGCATAAGAGTCCTATAAATTTCTGAAGACCTGTTATAAAATCAAATTCCTTTTCAACTTTTTCACATAGGCTTGGGTAAAATAGCAAAAGATTGCTTCACATGTACTAAAGGTGACCTGGCAAGAATGTAAAATACATTTCAACATGGTCAGAATTTGTTCTGCTCTAGGACATCTATGTTGGCCTGTTTTAAGTGGACCATTACAGGGCTTATGCTCACATAATTATCCCTTACAAAAATAAAATGCTAGAGCTGAAAAGCCCTCCAGCAGCCCAGAACCCTTTTCGTGACATTCTTCCATGGAAAACAGACCATGAACAGTCCTCTCTCAGTGTAGGCACTGCACTAGGCACCTTACTTAAAGTGGAATTGCATCTCCTATGGGTATTAGCCATTATCTCCTAATGGCTGAAATATTGCAAATAGGAAACCCTTGGGAAATCTTAACTTACCAGTAAAGAACATCGGACATGGCTGTGTATATACACAGCGTAGGTTGCTTCTCACCAAGTAAGAAGGAAAGGGCCACCTGTGTGCTGCTCTCTGGGTACTGAGGCTCTTCTGCCTTTATGAAAGACTTTTTTTAAAATCCCAGGTAAATGGGGTTGGATGGATGATTTCATAGCACGTCTCTTTGGCCTTAATACACAGTTGTAGGTTTGCTCGAATTGTAAGGATTAAACAAGATAATATGCTGGCAAAGGATCTGGCACAGAGTAGGTGCTTGAAAAAATTATTTGCATTTGAATCTCAATCTGTGTTGGTATAAAGATTTTCCCCTGTCCTTTCTCCTCCTCCTCACACTTTGAAAGTTATAGGATAGATCTTGGTCACCTGCTTCCTGTCTCATAAAGTAGGCATTGCTTTTTATTTCTCAGGATAGAATTCTGACTCCTGAAGTCAGACTTTGCCAGATGAAAACTAAAGTTTATCTAGTACTCTTGCCTGGAAAATCCTATGGACGGAGGAGCCTGGTAGGCTGCAGTCCATGGGGTCGCAAAGAGTTGGACGTGACTGAGCGATTTCACTTTCACTTTTCACTTTCATGCATTGGAGAAGGAAATGGCAACCCACTCCAGTGTTCTTGCCTGGAGAATCCCAGGGACGGGGGAGCCTTGTGGGCTACCGTCTCTGGGGTCACACAGAGTTGGACACGACTGAAGCGACTTAGCAGCAGCAGCAGGCTACTAATTTATCCTCACAGCAAGCCTAAGGCAGGCAGAAAAATAAGCCGTAGTAGGAAATCAGGTGGATATTTTGAATGATCATACCACAGGGTGAAAGGAGCTGGAGTCAGCATCGTTTCTGGGGGCTCTATGGTGGCCATATGGGTCCTGAGTGGAGAGGAGTTACTTGTCAAGTGTTGTCCAGACAATGTTTTCTAAAGTGGAGTTACCCACCACCACCACCCGCCCCCCTCAACCACCAAAAGAGGGCTTAGGAATTTTGAAAACTTCTGAACTGTTTTGGGAATAGGATAATACATGTTGTTAATTATTTTAAAAAGTCACTTTCTAAGTGTGTAGGAATGGTGTGATAACAGTTAGATCTATGAACTGTTATAAATACTTATCCTGCAGCTTGTCAGTCTGTTCTCCACATCTCCATATTTAGGCAGCATACTCTTTATGTTAAATCTTTGATTTTCAGTGACGTTGTTTTAAACTTGGCATGAATAATTGTTTACAACCGCCTCTGTTCCCAGCCATCTAGAAGTGAAGAGGAGGGAGGTGGTTCAGTCCTTTCAAACTAAAACAATTTCTTTTCTACAACCTCCTTCCTTCACCCCATGATTGTGGTCTAGGCAGTAGGCAAACCAAAATCAAGAAAAGGGTTGATTCCATTTGACTCATTCTTCCAAGGAATCCTGAGGTTTGCTGCAGTTTCCAGCAGGCAAATTTGGAGCAGGACATGGAGATGGAATGGGACTTAACATTATCGAATTTTTATTACATACCAGCACTTCACATATATTATCTCCTGTCATCTCTGTGAAATTGCTTGACCACATTAGGAGTGGTGAAACAGCCTCCAAGGAAAATAAGCCATCTTCTGTTTGACTTCTAACATTGGCTCTCACCATATGCCTCTGCTTCAAAGACAGCATTAATGACACTAATCATTTTACTAGAGCTGGAGGTTGTCATTCATGGAACTTTTATTTTACTTTAAATGCTGTGAATTCCCAGAACATTCCCCACACACCTGTAGTTGATTGTAAATATCAAAAGCTGCACAGAAATTGAAACTACGCAGAAATTGTTATTAGAAAGGCTCCTTTTTAATCATGGGTTGTTCCCTTCCAACTGACTGCAGGTGATTATAAACAGAAATAAATCCTGCAAGACTTCTAAGATCTTATTGATTGGCATTTATGATAAGTAGAAGAGCATCATTTTTTTTTTTTTGAAATGTTTTCTTCTTCTCACTAGTTATCACACCAAATACAGAAAAGTTCTGTAGTAAGGGTATTCTCATCTTCTGCCTGAGAACATTATGAAGCGTGTGTGAATGCCGCGTGACCCAAATTTAAGAAAATGATGGAGATTTCTGAAATAGATGAGGAGGCAGTAGCTAAGGAACTGCTATTTCTGTCCTGATCATCTTCCCACATTTCAGTCATTGTTAAATCTGCCTCTTGTGGTTACATTTCACTTTTTGATATTTTTTTCTGTATTTGATCAACTTGTTTCTTTTTTCATCTGCATCTGAGAAAATGGCAGGTGATAAATTGAGCCTTTAGATAGGAATTTAGTTTGGTTTCCATGAACGGCTGTTATATTGAGTTATTTGGCTTATATAATCCTTTGATTTTTTTTTTCCAATTAATAGCAGTTGCAAGGAATTCATAAAATGAAATTATATAGCCAGGTAATGATAGATTCACTCCCAGAGAGGAGTGTAATATTCTTAGTAACTAATATATTAAAATGCAGATATATCATTGGCCTTGTTAAAAAGTTTAGATTTCCTTTCACAAAGGCTAAGTCAATAGAAAGTAGTTTTAGATTCAGTTCAGTTCAGTCACTCAGTCGTATCCGACTTTTTGCGACCCCATAAATCGCAGCACGCCAGACCTCCCTGTCCATCGAGATGGGAATATCAGACCACCTGACCTGCCTCTTGAGAAACCTGTATGCAGGTCAGGAAGCAACTGTTAGAACTGGACATGGAACAACAGACTGGTTCCAAATAGGAAAAGGAGTATATCAAGGCTGTATACTGTCACCCTGCTTATTTAACTTCTATGCAGAGTGCATCATGAGAAACGCTGGGCTGGAAGAAGCACAAGCTGGAATCAAGATTGCCGGGAGAAATATCAATAACCTCAGATATGCAGATGA
>NW_011495076.1:13186285-13188300 GCF_000754665.1 Bison bison bison | reverse complement strand
TATCAATAACCTCAGATATGCAGATGACACCACCCTTAATGGCAGAAAGTGAAGAAGAACTAGAAAGCCTCTTGATGAAAGTGAAAGAGGAGAGTGAAAAAGTTGGCTTAAAGCTCAACATTCAGAAAACAAAGATCATGGCATCCGGTCCCATCACTTCATGGCAGATAGATGGGGAAACAGTGGAAACAGTGTCAGTTTTAGATTAGATTATTTTAAATAATCCCTAAAAATTAGAGATTGACAAAGATTTTCTATTGCTGTGTCTTTCTCCATGAGTGACTGGGGCATAAGCCTTTCATAGACACTCTGAAAAGTGTGTGTGAGCTTCCTTGTATAGTGTCTTGACAAAATAATGAGACCTCACTGGTGAAATTCAGAACAAACCTTCCATCATCTCTGCTTGGTTAAATGCACAGATTTTGTGCCTATTTGGGGAATGGCAATACAATATGAATTTGGTTTGGAGGGGTGGTAAGTTGTACAATCAATGGAAGAACTTCAGAAACCCTTAATAGGAATTGTTAATACATTCACTTTTTAATAAGTTTAAATGTCAAATAGTTGCCTATTTAGATTAACTGTAGGCTTTGAAATAGGAAATGATATGATAAAAACAGTGTTTAAGGGACATTAAACACTTTTAACCACTTTTGGAAATAGATTGACAGAAAAAGGGAGAGAAGTTATCTGAGGAAGCAATTACAACTGACATTTTTAAAAGTGTGGGTTCTGTAAAACTCTGATTTCTAGGTGATGGCTCTAAATGTAGGTGAAATGCCTCATGAATTAAAGGGACTTGAATAGATGTAGAAGCGATTGTGAATATAAATAACTTCGAGCATAATAGAGCATTATTTTCTGACTTATGACAGCAACCAGTTACTGCTAAAGCAATTTCAGTGTCAGGGTATAAACCTTTTTTTGTAAAAAGGATATTGTGTTTATGCCCCATGTGAATTCATACTCAGGTAAGTAGGCATCAACTCTAGTTCTCCGAACAGCTTTTTAACTGCTAATCATTCAACCTTCACCCAGCAAATACTTACTATTTTCCGTCATGCCTTGTGCTGGACACTGGAAAGAGTGGAAACTAGCCAGTCCCTTCCTCAAGGGATTTATTGTCTAGGAGAGGAGGTTAACCATAATTAACAAGTCACATTTGTGGTAAATGAAGCAAAGGAGAAATACTGGCCACTAAGATTAGGTACCATAACTGTTAGGTTTTAAGATCCATTTTAGAAGGTTATATGAAAATAGGGTGAAAATAAGAGCACTAACAATAGCAAAATAATAACATTTCTAACATATTTAATGAAAAGGTAAATAACCATATTTCTCTCGTTTGGTCCATACTTACTATGTGTCACTAGATTTTGTGCAGCTCCCTCCAAAAGTTGTTTCACTTTGTGTATCAACTGCTATGCTCTGTCTCCTTCTGCTCTTTGCTCTCATGCAGATGGTGGCCTCATGAATTTCTTCCTGTTCAAAGTGGATGTTAGACTCCCTTATTTAGCGCTCATTGGGTTACTTGAGATTACAAAGCAGTATTGCTATTTGTACCACTGACTTTATAGAGTTATTAATTTTTAAGTTCCCTTTATAATTATTGAAGCCTCAGTTCCTTAGGGTTCTGCTGCAACTTTAGAGGGGGTTAGTGGAGATGAGGACTGAGGTTGGGTTTTTCTTCGGTTACTTTGAATTCTTTCTCAGGGAGTCCTGTGTTTACTCACAAAGAGTGATCCCCTGGGAGAATTTTCCCTCTAGGAATGTCTGAATCTTGTGATCAGCACCCTCAAAGGTCCTAACCTATGATCCTGTCAGCGGGAGAGGAGAAAGGATGCAAAGATAATACTATGTTCCTGGCTTTGTCATCTGTGGCTATGTTACAAACCACTTGGAGGCTTAATGGTTTTAAAGAATACCAGTCCTTTATTTTGCTCCCATGTCTGCAGTTGAGACTGGGCTGTGTAGGAACATTGCCATCTGCTCCTCACGTGGCAGTGGGAGGAGGA
>NW_011495076.1:13176839-13186185 GCF_000754665.1 Bison bison bison | reverse complement strand
AGAGAGGCCGGGACTGGAGAACCTGCTTCAGGATGGCTCCTTCATGTGCTGGCTGCTGGGAGGGCAGTGGGACTCTCAGCTCTGGGCTTGGGTTCCTCTCCATGGGTTGCTTCGGCTTCCTTGTCACAGGGTAGCTGGGATCCATCAGTAAACATCCTAGCAGACAGGAAGTAGCATCTTCTAGTGCCTTAAACTCTCGGTCACAAAGTCACTTTCCGCTGTATTCTGTCAGGCAGTCACAGGAATCAGATTCAAAGGGAAGAGATGTAGACCTGACCACCTGGCCGGAGTGGCAGAGAATTTGGGATAATATTTGACCAACTCCAGAAAAGTGATTTTTCCTGAGCCCTGTCTGCCAGGAGTGCTACCTAGGGCTGTATGTAGATTATCTCATTTAATTCTCAGCATTGTTGCTGGAAGGCGATCTATTGTTACCTCACTTTAAGGCTCGTGGTTAAGAAATATGTTCTGTGTCATGCAGCTGACAAGTGTGGAGCCAAAACTTGAACTCTGCCCTCCCTGACTCTAAGTGCATCTTCCTAACCACTCTCCTATATAATCTGGTGGAAGATAACTCTGCCAAGGCTACTGATTATAATGCATGGCGGGCTTGTAAAGCATAGATGTAAAGCATAGATGAAAGAGTTTTAATGAAGGTGGTTGGTTTCTGGGACGAGGTGGTGTTCTAGGAGTCTTCTGAAGAATGATTAATTTCTAGAGCAAGTAATAATTAGAGCAACAAGAGTGGATGTGAGTCAGATAACATGAGCACAGGATTTGTGTACTCTGGGCAGAGAGGGAATAAGGAGGCCTGGAGCACAGGCTATGCACTTCAGTGGGGCCTAGGACAGGATGCTGCTGGGAAAGACTGAGGGCAGGAGAAGGGGACAACAGAAGATGAGATAGTCCGATGGCATCACTGATTCAATGGATATGAGTTTGAGCAAACTCAGGGAGATAGTGAAGGACAAGGGAAGCTTGATATGCTGCAACAAGAGTTGGACACAACTTAGTGACTGAACGGCAACAAGGACAGGCTCAGTCAATGAGGTTTTGAAGGCCAAGCTGAAACATCTGTGTGACTAATAGAGTACATAGGGCAGAGTCCCTAAAGATGTCTAAGCAGGGAAATGGACTGACCCCAAAGCATTGATTTTCAAAGCGTGGTTTCCAGGCCAGCGCTTTCTGTGTCACCTAGGAACTTGTTTTAAAAGTTAGTGTGTTAATTGAAAAAAATCAGAGAAAGGCAAATACCAAACAATTTTACTCATATGTGAATCTAAAACAGATGAGCAAACAAAAAGAAAAATCTCATAGATTTGGGGACCAGGTGGGTGGGTACCAGAGGAGAAGAAGAAAGACTCTGCTGGGCGAGCAAGATGGGTGAAGGGAGTCAACTAGATGGTGGTGGGTAACAGCTAGATCTGTGATGGCGATCACACTGTTTTGTATACAGATGTTGAATTATAATGCTGTATTCAGTTCAGTTGCTCAGTCATGTAGACTCAGTCGTTCAGGACTCTTTGTGATCCCATGGACTGCAGCATGCCAGGCTTCCTTGTCCATCACCAACTCCTGGTGCTTGCTCAAACTCATGTCCATTGAGTCAATGATGTCATCCAACCATCTCATCCTCTGTTGTCCCCTTCTCCTGCCTTCAATCTTCCCAGCATCAGGGTCTTTCTAATAAGTCAGATTTTCTCATCAGGTGGCCAAAGTATTGGAGCTTCAACTTCAGCATCAGTCCTTCCAATGAATATTCAGCATTGATTTCCTTTAGGATTGATTGGTTTGATCTTCTTACTGTCCAAGAGACTCTCAAGAGTCTCCTCTAAGTTCAAAAATACTGATTCTTCAGCACTCAGCCTTCTTAGGGTCCAACTCTTGCATCCACACGTGACTACTGAAAAAACATAGCTTTGATACAGACCTTTGTCAGCAAAGTAATGTCTCTGCTTTTTAATATGCTGTCTAGGTTTGGCTATAGAGTTTCTTCCAAGGAGGAAGCATCTTTTAATTTCATAACTCAGTTACCATCTACAGTGATTTGCTGTATACCTGAAATTTATATTAAAAAGGAATGCAAATATTTAGACTTACACTATAGACCAGCTAACTCAGAAACTTTGGGGGTGGAACACAGTCTACTCTGTGGTCTCACAAGCCCTTCGGGTGATTGATTGGTACTCAAGTTTTAGAGCCATTGATCTGACAAATGGTCACTCACTGTAAGGCCAGATGTGTTTTATGTAACATAAAATCAGGGTGCTCTTAAATCCTTGGTCCTGATTGAAATCCCTGACGGCTGAAGAGGCTTTTTGTGCAGTAAGCAGAATGGCCAGCAAATTAGGGTCTAATGCTTTTTCTAGTTGTGGAGAGATTTTGATGAGAAAAAGACAGCCAATGACTGGTCTCAGGACAGCTTCTCCAAAAACCATCATTAAGTGACTCAACCCAGACATGTTCTCAAAGAAGTTGTGGGAATTGTGCTAAAGAAGCTTTCTAGAATTGTTGGGCTAAAATAAAACATGTTATCAAAACATTAAGAACTGTGTATAAAAATGGATATTCTGTCACAGTCTGTGTGATCATTTTTATTGAAAACTTTTATACCCCTGATTGTTCCACAGAGGATTTAAGGTGGCTTACAAGAATAAAAACAGCAAGATGAAAGATATAAGCATGTGGAAATCAAGATTAGGAGCTAAAACAGGGGCTTACAAACCTTGTAGTCATAAGACCTTTTCTTCTCATGAAATCTTACGTGGGGGCCCAGTACGTATAACAGAAGCTGAGCCACCAAGTTGAAGCAAAAGTTGGGGCTCTATGCTTCCTGATGGGAAAAATAAAATAGTAACTGGCAAGTTACATGATTTGTGTTGTTCATAAGAAAAAGTGCCGTGCTGATTACTTCCTCAGGGAAGACAGACTGCTGGTTGCTGGGGTTGAAAATGTCTTTCTTTTCTTTTTTATTAATTAATTATATACTTTGTTATATGTTTGATTGCCCTGGGTCTTTGTTGCTCCACACGGGCTTTCTCTATTGCGGCAAGCAGGGCCTACTCTTTGTTGCAGTATGAGGGCTTCTCATTGCAGTGGCTTCTTTTGTTGCAGAGCATGGGCTCTGGGACACACCGGCTTCAGTAGTTGCAATGCGTGGACTTAGTAGTTGTGGCTTATGGGCTTAGTTGCTCTGTGACATGTGGGATCTTCCCCGACCAGGGATTGAACTCATGTCCTGCCATGGTGGGCAAATTCTTACCCACTGTCCCACCAGGAAAGTCCTGAAATTTTCTGTAGTGCACCTTCAGATGGGAAGTGTGTTTATCAATGTCCACGTAAAATGTGATAGGAAGAGCAAGTGACTGCTTGTGCCTAGCATCCAGGGCATGAGTAAGAGGCAGAATGCTTAGGTGAGGTAGCCAGGGTGGAAGGGAAGAGGGTCAGGTGGGGGGAGGTGGGCAGGCAGCAGGGGGTTAATGCATAGCTTCCCCCCGGGAGTTGCTTGTGAAGGAGGCAGTCAGATGATCCTCTAAATAAACAGATGGGCTGTGTAACCTTCAAACCATTTGCTAGTATGATCTATCATTTACGAATGTTCCTTGTTTAATCAGTTTATGTACACGTTTTTCAGACAGAACAAATCATTTATATTCAAACATGGTTAGACAGAGCAGTAGCTATAAGAATGAATGTGGAACAGAAAAGCATGAAAATAGTTTATGTAAGTGTTTCCAAAAGAAAATGAGAATTCACATTAAATAACTTTGGCTTATAACAGTTTCTAAGAATGTCCAGCGACTGCCTGGAACAAACATTTTTATGTCACAAATTTATGAATATACTTTGTAGTTCAGGAACTGTTGGTTGACGTTAAACACTGTATGTACCACATTCTAGCACTGTAATAATTTTGCTGAATATTTCCTCTAATCAACTGACTTCATTTTGGAAGTTCATCAGTTTGCAGGCTTATCAGTTTTCCACATGGTTGGTTTTAGACTTTCCAATTCCCTTTATTGTAACTGTTCATGCTTTGAAAACTAGTTTGTGCCACATTTTTTCCAGCACACCTCAAATGGTTTAAAATGTTACAAGCACTTGGTAACCCTGCAATCTAGAATTTTGTTACTCATGTGTTTCTTCCTGCCAGTGGACTGTGTATGGATTTTTACAAGGCCTTGTTGCTACTCTCTGCCTGTCTCCAGACAGGATAGCATGTTTTCAAATTGTAACTAACCAAATGTAACTGTTGGTAAATATTCACTGTCATATCAAGTTAGGCTACCTTACCTAAATTAAACCAACTATAGTAACCGAATTAAAAATTAGTATTTTAAGTGAAACAAAGTAGCTAGCTTTTAAATCTTGACATTTTTAACAACAAAGTGAAGATTCCCCATTAGGAATAATAACAGAACAACTTTTAAAAGGTTTTACTAGTAAAAATATTTATTAGAATTGAAAGTTTATATAAGCTTCATAAAATATGACAATTAATCATTGACCTAACTGTATCAGTAATATTGTATGATGTTTTAAAATCACAGTTTTGTTTTATTTTTGTTTTGTACATATTTGATAGGACCAGTATGGAATCAGTCTTTCTCTCTGACAGTTTTCCTCACTAATAACTGTTTTAATTCTTCAGGTACTAGAAGTTATACTAACTTTTCTTAATAGAAACATATATCATTTGATAAATTCTGACTTTAAAATTCATTGATAATCTTAACTCCATAATGTAACTGTAACCCCGTTATTCAAGATTGTTTTATATTCTTCATTTTTATCAAGCATTTTCAGTAATTTTAGGGCTTATCAATTATAGCCTTTTTGACTGTACTGTATTTTATAGGACTGAAGCAATGAAACCTAATTATTCCTCTATATTCTCTAATCTGCTATTTTTCTTTTAGTGGTAGGCAGAAATGATTTTCAAAATGTTAATAGCATTACAGAGGCCCCAGTAAATCAAGGATTCCTAACTAGCCAAGACATATGACATCCATTACACCATCTTCTGCATACTAGCTGAACAAGAGCCTTTGTGATGGGTATCTTTTAGAAATGTTTTAGCTTGGAAAGCCTTCCAAGGAGATGCACAGTCCAATCAGATACATTTGCTGTGTCATCTTAATGCATCTTGGTAACACCTGTTAATGATTTTAGAATGACCTATTCATATAAACTAAAACCTGTAATTTAAGTGGGTGCAGATTTAAGTGACAATTTACAAAGAATTTTAAGTTATGCTATTTAAAATAGTGTGCCTATTTCGTAATTATTGAAGCAACATATGTTCTTTGTAGAATGTCTTAAAAAGGCATCAAAAATGAAACTCAGCCTTCATTCAGAAGTAACCATTTGTATCTGCATTAATGAGGGTACATTGTATGTATCTCTCAAAATGCAATCATGCACTACATAATAATTTGTATCACCTGTTTTTCCCAGCATATTATGTATATGTCACTAGATATTTATCAACATTGTGATTTTTAGTCACCGCATGTCGTTTATTTAATGAAACCTCAACGACTGGAAGTCTCCTTCCACGTGTTAAATTACATGAGGTCTAGCTGCAGTTCCTCCTTTGCAGATCCCCCCAGTTCCCTTGGTCTTCTCAGTTTGCCCTGTTCGCTTAGCAAATCCCCATGCTTGTTGAATTCAATTCTCTGCCGACCTCTTGTCCACACCCACAGGGTAGCACAGGCTGGAGCGAAAGCATCCCACCCTGCTGACTGGACTCACTTTAAATTCCTGACCATTTGTGCCTCACGTTGGCCCTTGGTGCTGGTTGGCGGTGGCAGCACATTTCTTAGTGCTTTCCTCACCTGTTCCTCTAGATGCTTTTGCGCTTGCTTCACCTGTGGAGACCTTGCTTCAGCACCTCCTCCCTTTGCTTCACTCTGGGCTGCGTTCCGTTTCACTGAGAGTGTAGAGGCAATCAGAAAGAACTGCCATCCTCTCTCACCGGCGCATGGACCAACGCAGGCATCTGTCCCCACGCTCGTTTTTCCTCCTCTCACTGTGGGCAGACTGCCCTTGTTTCTGGCTCAGGCTCTGCTGGCCCATGTGCACCCACTTCCGTGCCTTCTCAAATATTCAGGGACACCTCTTCAGCAATTATTCCCAACCCTTCTGTGTCATCAAATTTTTCCTCAAATTGGCCTTGCCTCCCACTGGTGCTTCATTTCCTTCTGCTGTGTTACAGCAAAACTCCCTGAAATAGTTGTCAGCTAGCTGACGCCATTCCTTTCCTTCCACTCTCCCTCCCTTGGACCTCCTCTAATCAGGGTTTTCCCAGCACTCTCTCTACCAAGAGTCAACCCCACTTTGTAGTTGCCAGGAAAAAAAACAAAACAAAACGAATGAAGAAACAACCTCAGAGTAAGACTTGGTTCCTCTCTTTTCTCTCACACTCTGTATCCAGTCTCTCTATAAATCTTATTGACTCTTAACTGTAAGATACACAACCTAACTGCTTCTGCCGTCTCCACTGATACTTCCCTGTATTAGATCCCAGTCAGAGTGCTCCTGTTAAAACAGGAGTCAGGTCATGTTATCCTTCAGCTATCATCCCTTTAGTTGCCACTTTCTGAGTAAAAGGCCTATCAGGGGCCTCAAGACTGAATGATCCCCACCCCCACCCTATCTCGTAGTACCTTTTCCTGACTCTTCTGCGGCTCTACTGGCCCTGTTGCCTGTTCCAGCCTTGGGGCTTTTGCGTTCGCTGTTCTCTCTGCCCAGAAAGCTCTTCTGAATAGACCTGTGGCCTCCTTCCCTTGCCCTTTGAAGGTCTTTGTTGAAATGTCATCTGTCCTGTTCATATTGCCACCCTCTCCACATCAGATTGGTCCTCTTCCTTCTTTCTTGATTCATTTAGGTCTATTACATATATTAGCATTTGATATGGTATATATTTTTACATGTTTAACGTATCTCCATGTTTGTTTTCATTTTCCCACTGTAACATAAGCTCCTTGAGAGTAAGGATTTTGTTTTGTTCACTGCTTCATGGCTCCTGGCTTGATAAATATTTGTTGAATGAATGGATTTAGATGGATGTGTACTTTTATATCAAGGGGCTTCCCTAGGGGCTCAGTGGTAAAGAATCTGCCTGCCACGCAGGAGACACAGTAGGACGTGGGATTGATTCCTGGGTTAGGAAGGATCCCCTAGAGGAGGAAATGGCAACCCAACCCACTTACAGTGTACTCGTCAGGAAAATCCCATGGACAGAGGAGCTTCATAGGCTACAGTCCGTGAGGTCACAAGGAGGCTAGATTAATAAATATTGTATAGACATAGACATATTGTATCCTGTTTTTCCTTTTTTCATGGCATACAAAAATGCTCATTTATTTTTGATTTTAGGTTAATGCGTTTTTTGCTATCTCTCTCTTCTTCCATAGGTGATAGAGCCAATGGGGAGGATAGCTTTTATGTATTACGTGGTTCTTGGGTGTTGAGTCTACATTTCTAGGGAGCCTGGAGTACTTTCCTACACTGTATAGTACCTTCTTCCTGCTTCTGCCATCATTCTGTGGTAGAGATGAGTTAGTGGTTAGTGTGATTCCTTAAAGCCTGCAAGAAAGAAACTGTGCTCTGATCAGGTGTCCCTTTTACCTTGTTCTCCAGCAAGCCAGAGCAGCTGTTGGTTCTTGTGTTTATTCTCTGCTTATAGCATTCATGCCATTTGCTGTCCTAGTTGTGATACTAATGGCAATTACTTCTAAATTGTTACTGTTCTGTTTTTCCTCTTTTATGCCTTGATATTCTATTCTTTTGTACCCCGTCATTTTTCAACCATGATGGAGGGAAAAAGTGATCTTTCATCTAACCACATCAGTTAGTATCTCTAACTTTCTGCATGTGGCATATAATCATGTATTCATCAAGCTTCTTTTTCCCCATTCTTATACATGTCATTTCTGGTGGAAAGAAGAGGTTCCATGAAAAGTCTGTCTTTTTGTATTTGAGACTTAATTTATCCTTGGAGAAGTATGGAACAGACTATTTTAGGGTCCTGAGGCTACCACCACGTTGCCATTTGATGTTTGGAAGTTGCTCCTGTCTCATTAGTGTTCTGGAACAAGTGTGTCTGTAGAGGGCTCTTCATTCTCTGTAGCGAAACATACAAGTCTGAAATGTTCCAAAGACTTAATGAAAGGGTGAGGATGAAAGGGAAATAAAGACAGAGAGTAGTAGAGTTTGGAGGAGCAGCTATCAAAGTGTGGTTCATTGTCCCCAGAATCCACAAGACCCTTGTAAGTAGTTTAGGAGATCAACACGATTTTCTTAATAATAGAAGACATTTTCTTTTTTCAGTCTCATCCTATCATGAGTATACACTAAGAATTTTTCAGGCTTTATGATGTATGATTTTTGTAACAGATCAAATGAAGAAGTAGGCATGAAAATCTGATTGTTTTCTGTTATACCAGTTGTTTAAGAGATTTGCAGAAATATAAAACAATGCCACTTTGGTTTGAAAAATACAGTGATTTTTTTCCCATAAAAATTTATGTTGTGCAGTATGGTTTTATTATTGTTTCAAAATAATGAGTAGACATTAATGTTCTTAGTCTTAATTTCTTTTAAGATAAGTAGCAATAGCTACAGCCTGCATAAGTAGAAGCTCTTTGGGTTTTTAATAATTTTTGAGTATGAAGAGATCTGGAGATTGAAACGTAAAATCACTGGTCAGATAATTTGGGTTTTGAAATACAGCTCGTTCGTGTTTAGCTGTGACCTGTTTAGACCCATTCTTCCTCCAGAGCCCATGCTGAGCAGTCTCTCTTGATTACTTAGGGTTTGCCCACACAGCTCAAATTTCCTGCTGGAAAACATAGCTTTGTCTAATGATGCTCCAAATAATTGCCCACAAGAGAACCTCTCCAAAGAGAGAGAACCATACTCTTTGCAGCTGCAGCAAGCTACAACTGTAGACAATGACGGTGCGGTGTCCCTGGTGTGCTTAGAAGGGATGCCCCTGTGTGGCAGTAGGTTACAGGTGTGGGGAAGACACGGAGAGGGCAGAGGAGAAATCTTTTTTTGATCTTGTGACGTGCCTGACCTCGACTTGACACTGAATACTGACAGGAATCAAAAATACCCCCTCCCCCTTGCGTCTTTGACAGGGGTTGGGATTGCTAAAGGTTCTGCTTTTCACAAAAGAAAAATCTTTCCCCTTCTAGCCTGTTTCTGGAGTTAGAAATGTTTCGAAAGCCTACAGGTTCAAGAAGGCTATGATGTGTAGTATACTTTTCACTCTTTGAAACCTTTAACATGCACCCTAAATATTTGTGGAATGTGTGAACAGGTGTTTTTTTGTGTGTGT
>NW_011495076.1:13176618-13176739 GCF_000754665.1 Bison bison bison | reverse complement strand
CCCCAGCGGAGAAGCAGCGCAGACGCCTGCACGCGCCATTAACAAGCAGGGGCTGGGCAGGGAGGCGCAGCGCGGGCTGCATCGCTTAGAGTAAGAATCTGGCCTGAATACCCTGAGCACT
>NW_011495076.1:13173432-13176518 GCF_000754665.1 Bison bison bison | reverse complement strand
TTTTGTGTGTGTATATGTACTTGTTTGTATACATACATATATGTTAGCATATGTGTATGTGTTTATTAATTTTTATACCCCACAAAAATTAGGATTGACTCTTTCAGAGTTGGGAGAATAATTTGAGTCATACCTTTGGAAGTTTAGACTAATCAGATTTGATTATTTTATAGTAATAAATAGTCATAAAATTTTATAGATAGAGCCTATTTTAAGAAAACATTTTAGGGTGATTTTGTAGAAGTAAAGATGGGTTATTTTGTGGGAACCCTGAGGTAATGATGCTGTAGGTGATAAAGCTGAAGTGTAGGGAGGTGGCCACGTGACCAGGGTCCGGCAGGACTGGAACCAAGTGTTGAACCAAGATCAGACTCTAGATTCCTGCCCTTTTATCATCAGGCTCCTAATTTCAGAGGCTTGACCTTATTTCTTTTTTAGATAGAAGTAGCATTTTTTAAAACCATGTGGCTGAAAATGCTCACAAGAAGACATTAACAAAAGTGCTTGATCCCATTAACATGAATGATTTATTAGCATATTGAATATAATCATATGTGCGTTGAAGTTTTTCATTTACTGTGATCCCTTTATCTTTTCTAGAGGATTTTACTAAGCTACAAGATGCATTATTAAGCTGTTTCCATGGTGTTAATGTGGTCTTTGCCTTTATTAGCTGTGTGACTTTAGGAAATGTATTCCCATACCTTCAATCTCAGTTTACCACTCTGACAAATGGGATGTGAAACAGCTCTCAATGTGGTTTTCAGGATTTAATGAGGCTATGTGTGCAAACTCCCAATAGTCGTAGCCCTTATGGTGTGCCAGATAGGGAGATGGGGTGAGGGAAACAGACTGTGGGGAAAATTACTATTTGTGACCAGATTTTGTATTAAGAGAATAGTAGGTAGGCTCCTGTTTTAGGCAGGGTAGTTAGGAAAGGCCTGGAAATGAATTTTAATGCTTCTCTGGGAAATGAACTTGTATAGATTGTATTTTGGAGGATTTTTTTTTAAGGACTCCCATTTGGAACATTCATATACATTATTAAACAAGAATGTAGAAACACTTTAAAGAAATTAAGAAATTCTAAATAATAAAATGGTACAGTGGTTCCCAGCTGCTTCATAACTGCTTATTATTAAAAAGATTTATATAAACAAGCCTAGAGAAACTATAGTAAATCCTGAAATCTGTATTCTAGGGCAGTTTCTTTCAGTATTTTATATGTCAGTGTTCTCATGAATGTTTTTGTAAAAGGAGATTCAAAGGTGATATATAAAAGTGGAACCCTGTAAATTAAATAGTAGATTTCAGAGAATTTCTGCTTCAAATCTTCCAAGCTAGATCACTTGTTAAATAGCTGGTCATTTGTTAGAAAGTCTGAATTTGAGTATATAAATCCTTTTAATAGCTAGGATAGTTTTCAAAGATTGGGCCTGTGAGCAATGCAGAGTTAATACATGTTAATGATTTTTAAAAATTCTTCTTTCTATTCTTTTTGTAATGATTAACTAATGTCTGAAGAGAAAATTTGCCCATAGCCTTACCCCCAAACAAGGTGGCAGATACGACGTTAAGCTGTTTAATAATATTAGCATTGGAGACCTTGCTTCTGTTTTGTGCCACGTATTCTTTATAACATTCCTGTTTACTCAGTGGGAAACTGTAGTTCAGCGGGTCACATCTCTTCTGATGTTAGTGGCAGATCTCTGATCTTTGGGCTCAGAGTTTGGTTTTTGTCCTTTTCACCATGGCGGTTGCTCACACCAGAGATGGACTCTTGATGCTTGGGAGGGTTTGTAGAAAGCAGTAAACAATTGAGTGTTTGTAGAAAGCATTAAACTAAGCATCTTGTTACACTGTGCTTACCTCTAGGTGGAATGTCTCCCCTTGGGAGATTGTGTCCCTTAGGGCAATATTGGGCTTCTCTGGTAGCTCAGCTGGTAAAGTATCTGCTGCAATGCAGGAGACTGCGGTTTGATTCCTGGGTCAGGAAGATCCCCTGGAGAAGATAGGTGACCCACTTCAGTATTCTTGGGCTTCCTTGGTGACTCAGGTGGTAAAAAATCTGCCTGCAGAGTCATTCTCGGGGCAGAGAGTAAGGAACTGAATTCTACAGATTGAACTTTTAGGAGGTAGTCATGAATTTCTGAAATTACTTTAAAGATGGCATTGTATATTCTGATTTTTCTTGAGGCTTCCTGTTTCTGTTGTCTGTGGATCATTGGACCAGATATGCCTGCGTCTAATTAAAAACTTTAGGGTCAATCAAGATGGCGGAGGAGTAGGACAGGGAGAACACTTTCTCCCCCACAAATTCATCAAAAGAGCATTTAAACGTCGAGTAAATTCCACAAAACAACTTCTGAATGCAGGCAGAGGACATCAGGCACCCAGAAAAGCAATCCAACTCTTCGAAAGGAGGTAGGAAAAAATATAAAAGACAAAAAAAGAGACAAAAGAGGGAGGGACGGAGTTCCGTCCCGGGAAGGGAGTCTTAAAAAGAGAGAAGTTTCCAAACACCAGGAAACCTTCTCACTGCCGAATCTGTGCCGAGCTTTGGAAGCACAGAGGGCAACATAACAGGAAGAAAAAATAAATAAACATTAAAACTTGAAGATTGCGAGTCCTACGGTAACTCCCCCAGCGGAGAAGCAGCGCAGACGCCTGCACGCGCCATTAACAAGCAGGGGCTGGGCAGGGAGGCGCAGCGCGGGCTGCATCGCTTAGAGTAAGAATCTGGCCTGAATACCCTGAGCACTATCTGAGCGAAATAATTTGGGCTAGCAAACCAGACTGTGGGATATCTACCACACGAAAAGCCAGCCCCAACCTAAGACATCGCCAGGCCCGCGCACGGAACAAAGAATTGAACAGAGATAGCCGGCTGCAGACCTTCCCCCTCCGGTGATAGGCAGCCAGAGCCGGAAGGGGGCAATCGCAGCCCCAGAGAGACATTATCTATAAAACTGTAAGCAGGCTTCTTTGCTAACTAAAACTTCTTGGGGGTCTGGACGGTTAACATCTGCCTAAGAAGGTGTGCCGGTTTTACGCCCAGATAACCGAGTGGCGGGGGGGGGGTAAGT
>NW_011495076.1:13172865-13173317 GCF_000754665.1 Bison bison bison | reverse complement strand
TCCCTCCCTCCCCACAGCGCGACTGAACAAAGAGAAGAAATACAGCTCCACCCATCAGAACACCGACACAAGCTTCCCTAACCAGGAAATCTTGACAAGCCACCTGTACAAACCCACACACAGCGAGGAAAAGCCACAATAAAGAGAACTCCACTAACTGCCAGAATACAGAAAGGACACCCCAAACTCAGCAATTTAAACAAGATGAAGAGACAGAGGAATAGCCAGCAGATAAAGGAACAGGATAAATGCCCATCAAACCAAACAAAAGAGGAAGAGATAGGGAATCTACCTGATAAAGAATTCCGAATAATGATAGTGAAATTGATCCAAAATCTTGAAATTAAAATGGAATCACAGATAAATAGCTTGGAGATAAGGATTGAGAAGATGCAAGAAAGGTTTAACAAGGACCTAGAAGAAATAAAAGAGTCAATATATAATGAATAATG
>NW_011495076.1:13171541-13172203 GCF_000754665.1 Bison bison bison | reverse complement strand
TGGGGAAGGAAATAATCACCCAAGTCCAAGAAACCCAGAGAGTCCCAAACAGGATAAACCCAAGGCGAAACACCCCAAGACACATATTAATCAAATTAACAAAGATCAAACACAAAGAACAAATATTAAAAGCAGCAAGGGAAAAACAACAAATAACACACAAGGGAATTCCCATAAGGATAACAGCTGATCTTTCAATAGAAACTCTTCAAGCCAGGAGGGAATGGCAAGACATACTTAAAATGATGAAAGAAAATAACCTACAGCCCAGATTATTGTACCCAGCAAGGATTTCATTCAAGTATGAAGGAGAAATCAAAAGCTTCTCAGACAAGCAAAAGCTGAGAGAATTCTGCACCACCAAACCAGCTCTACAACAAATACTAAAGGATATTCTCTAGACAGGAAACACAAAAATGGTGTATAAATTCGAACTCCAAACAATAAAGTAAATGGCAACGGGATCATACTTATCAGTAATTACCTTAAACGTAAATGGGTTGAATGCCCCAACCAAAAGACAAAGACTGGCTGAATGGATACAAAAACAAGACCCCTACATATGTTGTCTACAGGAGACCCACCTCAAAACAAGGGACACATACAGACTGAAAGTGAAGGGCTGGAAAAAGATTTTCCATGCAAATAGGGACCAAAAAGAA
>NW_011495076.1:13170491-13171441 GCF_000754665.1 Bison bison bison | reverse complement strand
AACTCCAAACAATAAAGTAAATGGCAACGGGATCATACTTATCAGTAATTACCTTAAGCGTAAATGGGTTGAATGCCCCAACCAAAAGACAAAGACTGGCTGAATGGATACAAAAACAAGACCCCTACATATGTTGTCTACAGGAGACCCACCTCAAAACAAGGGACACATACAGACTGAAAGTGAAGGGCTGGAAAAAGATTTTCCATGCAAATAGGGACCAAAAGAAAGCAGGAGTAGCAATACTCATATCAGATAAAATAGACTTTAAAACAAAGGCTGTGAAAAGAGACAAAGAAGGTCACTACATAATGATCAAAGGATCAATCCAAGAAGAAGATATAACAATTATAAATATATATGCACCCAACACGGGAGCACCTCAGTATGTAAGACAAATGCTAACAAGTATGAAAGGAGAAATTAACAATAACACAATAATAGTGGGAAACTTTAATACCCCACTCACACCTATGGATAGAATCAACTAAACAGAAAATTAACAAGGAAACACAAACTTTAAACGATACAATAGACCAGTTAGACCTAATTGATATCTATAGGACATTTCATCCCAAAACAATGAATTTCACCTTTTTCTCAAGCGCACATGGAACCTTCTCCAGGATAGATCACATGCTGGGCCATAAAGCTAGCCTTGGTAAATTCAAAAAAATAGAAATCATTCCAAGCATCTTTTCTGACCACAATGCAGTAAGATTAGATCTCAATTACAGGAGAAAAACTATTAAAAATTCCAACATATGGAGGCTGAACAACACGCTGCTGAATAACCAACAAATCACAGAAGAAATCAAAAAAGAAATCAAAGTTTGCATAGAAACGAATGAAAATGAAAACACAACAACCCAAAACCTGTGGGACACAGTAAAAGCAGTCCTAAGGGGAAAGTTCATAGCAATACAGGCACACCTCAAGAAACAAGAAAA
>NW_011495076.1:13168887-13169997 GCF_000754665.1 Bison bison bison | reverse complement strand
AAGCTATATATGACAAACCCACAGCAAACATTATCCTCAATGGTGAAAAATTGAAAGCATTTCCTCTAAAGTCAGGAACAAGACAAGGGTGCCCACTTTCACCATTACTATTCAACATAGTTTTGGAAGTTTTGGCCACAGCAATCAGAGCAGAAAAAGAAATAAAAGGAATCCAAATTGGAAAAGAAGAAGTAAAACTCTCACTATTTGCAGATGACATGATCCTCTACATAGAAAACCCTAAAGACTCCACCAGAAAATTACTAGAACTAATCAATGATTATAGTAAAGTTGCAGGATATAAAATCAACACACAGAAACCCCTTGCATTCCTATACACTAATAATGAGAAAACAGAAAGAGAAATTAAGGAAACAATTCCATTCACCATTGCAACGAAAAGAATAATATACTTAGGAATATATCTACCTAAAGAAACTAAAGACCTATATATAGAAAACTATAAAACACTGGTGAAAGAAATCAAAGAGGACACTAATAGATGGAGAAATATACCATGTTCATGGATTGGAAGAATCAATATAGTGAAAATGAGTATACTACCCAAAGCAATTTATAGATTCAGTGCAATCCCTATCAAGCTACCAATGGTATTCTTCACAGAGCTAGAACAAATAATTTCACAATGTGTATGGAAATACAAAAAACCTCGAATAGCCAAAGCTATCTTGAGAAAGAAAAATGGAACTGGAGGAATCAACCTACCTGACTTCAGGCTCTACTACAAAGCCACAGTTATCAAGACAGTATGGTACTGGCACAAAGACAGAAATACAGATCAATGGAACAAAATAGAAAGCCCAGAGATAAATCCACGCACATATGGACACCTTATCTTTGACAAAGGAGGCAAGAATATACAGTGGATTAAAGACAATCTCTTTAACAAGTGGTGCTGGGAAATCTGGTCAACCACTTGTAAAAGAATGAAACTAGAACACTTTCTAACACCATATACAAAAATAAACTCAAAATGGATTAAAGATCTCAACGTAAGACCAGAAACTATAAAACTCCTAGAGGAGAACATAGGCAAAACACTCTCTGACATACATCACAGCAGGATCCTCTATGACCCACCTCCCAGAA
>NW_011495076.1:13164271-13167361 GCF_000754665.1 Bison bison bison | reverse complement strand
GGGGAGCACGTGTAAATAAAAATTTTTATAAAAAAAAAAAAATCTGCCTGCAATGTAGGAGACCTGGGTTCGATCCCTGGGATGGGAAAATCCCCTGGAGGAGGGCATGGCAACCCACTCCAGTATTCTTGCCTGGAGAATCCCCATGGACAGAGGAGCCTGGTGGGCTATAGTCCATGAGGTTGCAAAGAGTCAGATATAACTGAGCGACATAGCACAGCACAGAGCAGTATTACAGTTAACTGTAGCCACATAATAAGCTATACCAAAATTTTGTTGTTTTAAACAATGATTTGTTCGTGTCATGATATGTGTAGGTTGGCTGGGTTGAACTGGTCTAGTTTAGGGGGCAGCACACTAAGGGGTGAGGCTGGAAAGGCAGGCAGAGATCAGTTGATGAGGGACCTTGTGGGTGCAGCTCTAGGTGGATGTCCCTTTCTGGGGCTTTTAGACCATCCTTTTTATAAGGATTATGCCTGATCCTTTACTTGGCATTTTCTTTACTGGAGAGACTGGTTAGGGCCAATGAGGAAGAGTTTAAGAGCAAAGAAGGTAGCCAGGTATATCAACACAAGAGAAGTAGAAATCAGAATCTGGAAGGGAGTTCCCTGGTGGTCCAGTTATTTAAGACTCTGAGCTTCCAATGCAAGGGGTACAGGTTTGAACTTTGGACAGTTAACTAAGATCCCACATGCTGCACTGGTGTGGCAAAAAAAAAATCTGGAAAAGATGCTTTCAGAGAAGGTTCATGGTGGTGAGAAAACAAAGTTTATTAGGCCAGCAGATGTTAAAACAGAGCATTTTGTTGTTTTATTGTTGTTGGTGGTGTTATGAAAGTGTGGAGTTCAGTGCCTTGTTATTGAGAATTTTTTTTTTTGTTGTTACAAATGACAGAAACCAGATAATTCCCAAGAAATAGATTGGCTCATATAATTTAACAATTACAGCAGTAAGTCTAGCTTCCAGGTCGGACTGGACACAAAGAAGCAAATGATGTTGATCAGAACTCAGTCTTACTCCATTTCTCAATTATGATTTATTCCTTCAGGTTAAGTCTACTCAGGCAAAGACTGGCTCTGGTCTCTCTGAAAAGTACATTGGTAAATTGGAGAATTAGGTTATCTTGTACAAGAGTACATTATTAACTCTTTCCATTGTATTCTTAAAGATCACCTTGTTCAGTTTTATAAAGAAAAATATAATGGGGGAAACCCCATGAAATGATACAAATTTAGCATCATTACACACTATGAGAAGAGCCAAAATCCAAACACTGGCAATACCAAGTGTTGCTGAGGATGTGGAACAACAGGAATGCTCATTTATTGTGATAAGAATGCAAAATGGTACAGCTGCTTTTGGTACTCCACTTTGGAGGTTTCTTACAAAGCTAAACATACTTGTACCTACTCCAGAAATTATGCTCCTTGGTATTTACCCAAAGGAGTTGAAAACTTACATTCACAGAGATTTATTCATAATTTTGAAAACCAGGAGGCAGCCAAGATGCCCTTCAGTGGGTGAATGGAAAAATTGGGATACATCCAAACAATAGAATATTGTTCAGTACTGAAAAGAAATGAGCTGTCAAGCCATAAAAAGACATGGAGGAACCTTAAGTGAGGATAACTTAGTGAAGGAAGCCAGTCTTAAAAGGCTGCATTCTTCATGATTCCAAGTATACCACGAAGTTCTGGAAAAGGCAACACAGAGATGGTCAGAAGATCAGTGGTTGTGGCAGGAATGAGGAGTGGGGAGACAGGTGAAGATGCAGAACACAGAGCATCAGAACCACTCTATATGATTCTGTAATGATCGATTTATGTCATGCATTTGTCCAAACCCAGAAAACGTACTAGACCAAGAATAACCCCACAGGCAGACCATGTACTTGCCGTCATGTTGTGTCAATACAGATTTATCAGTTGTACCAAATACGCCACTGTGGTGGGACTCGTTGATAATGGGGGAGGCTGTGCGTTCGTAGGTGCAGAAGGTGTATGGGAAATCTCTGCGTGTTCTGCTCAATTTTTCTGTGAATATAAAACTGCTTTAAAAATAATCTTTTGGAAAAACAGTCCAAGAGCATGGCTTGTGTTTAAAACTTGACATAGCAGGAAGAAGTAGAAGCATCACCTTGGTAATGAAGCCTTCTATAACCAACTACTGGGCCCAGTCTTAGCCTGGGCACTTGATAAGTGGTATATAAATTCTCCTCTTACTGAGAGCAACAGAACTGAACACTTGTCCTTGTGGCAAGCAACATGCTGGGCAACTGTACATTAATTATCTCTTTAAGACTTAGAGCAGTTCTGTGACTTAGGTGTCATTATCTTTATTGTACACCTGAGAAACCAAGGCTTATAGTGGTTAGCAAGCTAGGAAATGATAGAACCAACATCCAGATCCAGGCAGTTGGAGACCAGAGTCTGTATCCTGGACTGAATTATATGGCTTTCCCTCCCTAGAAGCTTCAGTGTCTGCAGTCTTAGCCAGACCCGCTCGCTTTAAGGAAGAAGAGCAGTGCATGTTAGCGTGCCCATCTTTCTTGTGGACGAGTCACCCTTACGGTTCACTGTGCTGTCCCTGGGGTTCAGTGGGAGGCTGTCTCCTGCAAACACTGTTCAGACGGAACTTCAGCCATCCCTTGTAGGAGGCTGGGAAGTTACAGCATCCATCCATGCACAGCAGTTTCTGGCCCTCTTGGTTTCAGAATTCCACCTGAGGATGTGAGCACTGTAAGCTGTTTTTCCTTTTATTAATGCCGGCAATTATCTGGAGAGTGGGAAAATTGGAACACTGTTGTATAACTCTGAGGCATTTCAAAGAGGCACCTCTAAATAAGTAAAACCTTAACCTTTTGCTTGTGTAGCTTTTAAAGGGCCAGAATTATTTGGTTCTGAGAAGATAGGTAGGTATGTGCTTAGTCGCTCAGTCATGTCCGACTCTTTGCCGCTCCATGGACCACAGCCTGCCAGGCTCCCCAGTCCATGGGGATTCTCCAGGCAAGAATACTGGGAGGGGTTGCCATGCCCTCCTCCAGGGGAGGAGGAGCTTCCCAGCCCAGGGATTGAACTCCAGTCTGCTGCA
>NW_011495076.1:13163655-13164171 GCF_000754665.1 Bison bison bison | reverse complement strand
AAGAATTAGTGTATTCCTGTTCCTGTGTTGAAAAGAAAATGGAACAAATTATAAAAGCTCATCATTTCTTGAAAGCAACAGACTTGAATGCTGTAAATGAGACTGCTACAGATGTTAAGATGGAGAAATTTATGATTAGCACTTTAAAAAGTAACACTTGTTCATTTTAAATGTTAATTTCATACTTCTTTAGTATGTTGACATACGTAAATATTCTATCCCTCAAACTATGTACTTATCTTGCATTCTTACAACCCTGCATTGAAATTTTAAATTATCTATCATGAGGAAGAAAAGAGAGATCAGTTTGTTTCACTCTGTGCTTTGTATCAGTTCCTAACTGGAGTGGATTATAAGAATCCTGCTGCTGCTGCTGCTAAGTCGCTTCAGTTGTGTCCGACTCTGTGCGACCCCATAGATGGAAGCCCACCAGGCTCCCCCGTCCCTGGGGTTCTCCAGGCAAGAACACTGGAGTGGGTTGCCATTTCCTTCTCCAATGCATGAAAGTGAAAAGTG
>NW_011495076.1:13160903-13163516 GCF_000754665.1 Bison bison bison | reverse complement strand
TGGACTACGGCCTACCAGGCTCCTCCATCCATGGGATTTTCCAGGCAAGAGTACTGGAGTGGGGTGCCATTGCCTTCTCCATAAGAATCCTAGGTAGGGAGAAAAAAACAAAAATTAGCCTGAATTCTCAGGCAGCTCAGAATCAGTTTGTTCTCTCTAGTTTTTAGAGATATTATGATTCTAAATTTGTATCACATACTCTTAGTCAAATGTATGTACAAAATACATTCTAAAGTCCATATATTTGACTAAGCTATGTTAAGATCTGTTGTATCTATCTCTGTCTATATTTCTTTGAATAGTTTATGTGGCTGAGAATAAGCTGTGTACAAAGCTGTTACTGATTAACCTTTTTTCTTCCAGCTGGAAATTCTTAATCAGAAAGCTTTATTTCAAAGGAGCAAAGTTAGTCACTAGCACTACTCAGTACTAACACTATTGATGTTTGTGCTTAGTCACTTCAGTTGAGTCTGACTCTTTGCAACCCTGTAGACTATAGCCTGTCAGGCTTCTCTGTCCATGGGATTCTCCAGGCAAAAGTATGGGAGTGGGTTGCCATTTCCTACTCCAGAGGATCTTCTCGACCCAGGGATCAAAGCCACTTCTCTTATGTCTCCTGTGTTGGCAGGAGGGCTCTTTACCACTAGTGCCACCTGGGAAACCCTGATGTACATTTAAACTAATTCATAAAGAATTCATTGTTTATTGTGTGCTTAGCTCAGTACTCATGATAAACATGAGGAGGGCCCAGTCTCTTTCTTGTAGTTTATAGCCTAGTCTAGGAGGGGAGTGGAGAAGGCAATGGCACCCCACTCCAGTACTCTTGCCTGGAAAATCTCATGGATGGAGGAGCCTGGTGGGCTGCAGTCCATGGGGTCGCTAAGAGTTGGATAGGACTGAGCGACTTCACTTTCACTAGGAGGGGAGAGAGGCATTTTTAAGTGAGTAACAGTGTTATGGTGAAATCACAGGTGTTCGGCTGAGAGCTATATACAAAAGACAGTGGCGGCACAGAGAGAAAGGACTGGGCATTGGTGCAGGCGTGGTCACGAAAGCTTTACAGAGAGAGATGAACTAGAAACTCAGTCTCACTGGAAAAATACAACAGCAGCTCTGTACACGGTGCTCTGAAACAGCATGGTGAACGGAAAGCCTTGTGAATACTTTTGTGGTTGGAACTTGTTTTAAAATGTACCCAGGATTGGTTTTATTTATTTATTTTTGTCTGCGCTTGGTCTTCAGTACTGCTCGGGCTTTTCTCTAGTTGCAGTGAGCAGGGGCTACCCTCTTGTTGCCGAGCACAGGCTCTAGGGTGCACAGGCTCAGTAGTTGTGGTGCTTGGGCTTCACGTTGCTCCGTGGCATGTGGGGTCTTCCTGGAAGGATTGAACCCGTGTCTCCTGCATTGGCAAGTAGATTCTTTATCACTGAGCTGCCAGGGTAGCTCACTACCCCGGATTTGTTTTAATCAGATATGATAAGACGCAGACATGGCAATGACTGCCTTGATAGAAGAAATTTTTTATGCTTAGATCCTGAGATATAGAAAGCACAGCATAGCCATGAAGGGCCATGTGGGGAAGCACCAGGGTCAGTCTGGAGGCAGAAGAATCAGGAGGGGCAGAAAGTCTCTATTACGGTTTCTGTGGGAAGGAATGTATAAGGTGAGGAAAGCAGGCTTAGTGTTGAGTAGTTAGAATTTTCAAAAAGCTCCAGGAAATAGGGACTGCCACTTGTTGTCCAAACCTGTTCCTGGAGTGATTAGAGTGGGGGATAGTGGGTTTATTAATGAGGGAGGGTTTGATAAAGGAGGTGATAAAGGTGGGGGAGGTGTGGGGTTTGGGCTGCAGATTGGTTGGTTTGCACAGGAAAGTCACATTTGCAGTCATTGGCTCTCTCTACAAACTGACTAGCCCTGAGAGGAACAGTCGTCCCCTCATCGATGAGTTAGATGTTAGAACAGCAAGAATACAGAAAATAAGAAAATATAGTTAACACAAAGCTTAGGAGGTGAAGAGAAGGAAGGTGGGCAATAGAATGTGAAAAATGAGAGGAGAGAGAGAACACGGGTCAGCTCATGGAAGACTTTGATGAGGTTTGGGCTTAATTGTTCAGTAATGAAGAGTTCTTGACAGCTCTTGAGCAATACAGTGGTATCTTTGACCTGCATTTCCAGGCAATCATTTTGGTCAGCAAAGAGACTGATACTGATTGGTGAGGTATCACCACTGGAGATGTGGAGACCAAGCAGGAGACCATCGCAAGTGTTAGTGAGAAAGATGACAAGCGGCTTGAGTAAGAAAGAGGTGGCTGGGATGGTGCTGCTATTTAGTCGCTAAGTCATGTCTGGCTGTTATGTGACCCCATAGACTGTACCCCATGGACAGGCTTCTCTGTCCATGGGATTTTCCAGGTTAGAATACTGGAGTGGGTTGTCATTTCTTTTTCTAGGGGATCTTCCTGACCCAGGGATCAAACCCAAGTCTCCTGCATTGGCCTGTGGATTCTTTACCACTGAGCCATAAAGAACCCACCTGCCAATGCAGGAGAAGCAGCTTGTATCCCTGGGTTGGGAAGATCCCCTGCAGAAGGAAATGGCAGCCCGCTCCAATAT
>NW_011495076.1:13160171-13160803 GCF_000754665.1 Bison bison bison | reverse complement strand
ACTCCAGTACTCTTGCCTGGAAAATCCCATGGATGGAGGAGTCTGGTAGGCTGCAGTCCATGGGGTTGCAAGCTCCTGTTACCTTCTTGTGAAACAAAAACAATGACTACTTTCTCAGTTTATTTCCTGAGGGGATCAAGCAGCCTCCAGAGTCACTGAGCCAGCAAGGAGTGGTTCTGATGCTGCTGGCATGGCTTTATGGTAAAGGGAGAATTAAGCCAGTGCTACTGGAAAGCCGTTGGAAAGCTATCAGCAGTTTTAGTGACTCTGATGGTTCCCTGGGCCCTTTCTCCCTCCAAATAATGCATCAGCTCTGAGAACAGCATTCCTTCCAGTGGCTCTATACTTCGAGTTCTAATTCTTTACTCTTATTTTCAAATCTAGTTCTTGAAGGGGAAGAAAAGAATAGGAATGCTAGATGCAAAATTTGTTTCACTGTGTCATTGTCCTTTCGCTCAGATGTGGGTGCACAGGTTTATTAATTGTAGGGTAGATTCTTATTGTATCGTACTGCAGAGAAGGCACTGGCACCCCACTCCAGTACTCTTGCCTGGAAAATCCCGTGGATGGAGGAGCCTGGTGGGCTGCAGTCCATGGGGTCGTTAAGAGTTGGACACGACTGAGCGACTTCA
>NW_011495076.1:13146453-13160071 GCF_000754665.1 Bison bison bison | reverse complement strand
AAAACACCCCGCCTGCCAATGCAGGAGAAGCAGTTTCCATCCCTGGGTCAGGAAGATCCCCTGCAGAAGGAAATGGCAGCCCGCTCCAATATTGTTGTCTGGATAATCCCATGCACAGAGGACCCTGGCAGGCTACAGTCCACAGGGTCTTAAAGAGTCGGACATCAGTTAGTAACTAAACAACAACAACGTTAGGTCTTGAGTGACCCCTGTGGGAACGAGAGGGATGCAATTACCTGTTGATACTCAGGTTGCATGTGAAGTGTGGTGGTGCCATAACCAAAGCAGGGTGTGGTAAGAGGTGCTTGGTGGAGAAGATGAAGACTTCAGTTTGATGCTCACCAATTTTTCTGGGTTTGAAAGACCCAGGGTAAAATTTTTAGTGGCAGTTGAATTTACAAGTCTGTAAGAAGTCGTTTTTTTTTTTTTAGCTACAAAGCATGCTGGATCCTAGGTCCCCTACCAGGGATTAAACCCATGCCCCCTGCATGGAAGTGTGGAGTCTTAACCACTGGACCGCCAGGGAAGTCCTACAAGAAACTGTACTGTTCACAGAGTACTGTTGGTAGCAATTTAGAGATAAAAGGATTTGGAGAGGAAAAGCCAGGCACAGACAGACTACAGAAAAGAAGTGGGAAAAATAAATTGTTTCCTTTGAGAAAGACTGTAAGGGAGGGAACAGAACTTTGAGAGTACTAAGGGAAAAAAATGATCTCCAGCATGAAGAAGAAAGCAAGGCTGAGTGCCATGAGGGGACGAGGATGGGTTAGGAGCACAGAGAAGGTTTGGAATATCCACCATGGAACCAGAGACTCGTGGTGCATAGGCCTCCTCCAAGCTATTTTCATTCACGGAACCTCTAGTAGCCTTGACTCCTTGGGCCCAGGTGAGTTTGGAGACTTCAAGTGTGTATTGGCTTTAAAATAGGCTGTTGATGCTTCAGCACGGCTCAGCCTCCTGAGAGACACAGACGGCAGATTCTGGGTGGAGCCAAGCCGACAGTACTGAGGACTAATGGTCTGAAAAAATAGAAGCATCTGGAGAAACTTGAGCTCTACCCTGGATGGAGAGGAAAAGGGGTGAAGGCTGTTGGAGCCAAAGATGTTAGGACATTGTGAGCTCTGACCCTTCTGCTCATCCATACAGTTTAGGGCCTCCTGGATGGTGGCAAAATTCTCAGTGAAGAGGGGCACTAAAATCATTGAGAAGTCGTTTTATGTTTTATCTTTCTCTAAGTGTTGGAATTTAAAATGAAAGTGTCCTGTTATTGTTCACTCATTAAGTTGTTTAATATCTGACTTTTGGTGACCCCCTGGACTGCTATATGCCAGGCTTCCCTGTCCTTCACTATCTTCCAAAGTTTGCTCAAGTTCATGTCCATTGAGTCGGTGATGCTACCTGAAAGTGTCCTAAGTGACACATATTTCATCCACAGTTAGAATTTTACCTTACCTTACCCTATTAAAAAAAAAAGCTTACATTTTGAAACATCATTAACCTTTTCCTAGCCCATAGGATTCTTTGACCATTTGGTAATCTAGGCTGTTCATTTGCAAAAGGTAGTTTAAATATCGGAGAAGGCAATGGCACCCACTCCAGTACTCTTGCCTGGAAAATCCCATGGATGGAGGAGTCTGGTAGGCTGCAGTCCATGGGGTCGTTAAGAGTTGGACACGACTGAGCGACTTCACTTTCACTCTTTACTTTCATGCATTGGAGAAGGAAATGGCAACCCACTCCAGTGTTCTTGCTTGGAGAACCCCAGGGACGGTGAAGCCTGGTGGGCTGCCATCTATGGGGTTGTGCAGAGTCGGACACGACTGAAGTGACTTAGCAGCAGCAGCAGCAGCAGCTGATGATTGACCTTAGAAGACATCCATCGAGCATTTGCTCTTGGCCTCCTAGCATGACCTTGACTCAGTAGAATCACAGCAAAACCCTTATAACAGATCACTGTTCTTCCATTATTATCCTCCTGGACGTAAAGTGAATTTGATTGCCTGTTTTATGCTCCATATGTGTTCTTTGTGTGTTTAAAAAAATCTGTTGTTTGCAAGGGCCATTTGAACATTGAGAAATAGTAATATTAAGACTGGTGCTAAATCAACTTCAAAAAGAATTACTGTATAAATGGGCTATGAACATTTTTCTTGCATAAATTGATATTCTGGTTGTTTTGGTAGGTTTTCCTGTTGGTACAGTTGTTTATATGTAACGGAGTGGAACTGTTTCGTGGATGCTAGGCTTAATCTCAAGTGCATGTTATCATTTACTTCTCAAACACAGCTGTGAGTATCCATGTGCCTGGTACCAATATTTAAAACTAGACTATACAGGCAAAGCTGTCCGTGAGTCTACTGTCAAGCATGATGATATTTTAGAGGGATCTCCTAAATGCACCGCTGCACCGGGTCAGCTCAGACAACTATTGCGATGCCTCAGATGCTCTGAAGGCTCCTGTCTTATAAGTTCTGGTGCTTAGTAAGGTTGGTCATGTTGAAGGTCGGATGGCTATGACCAGTGCTGTGGCTGTGATTCCTATTGGGGGCATTTACTAAAGCACAGAGACAGGTAAATTATACCCAGGTCCTTTCCTGTTGGTTAGCAGCAGTGGTTGAACAAGTGTGTGTGGAAGCCTGTTCCTAGTCCTGTTGCTTCTAGGGATGTGTGTCTTCCGGGAGGTTCATAGCATCATCTGATGTTGTAGTCATCATCAGCTGAGAATGCTTGTCTTCAGCATGAATGATAGTGTTGTCTGCTCTGGCTGAGGGGCTGTGACCACAGGCTTTAGTTCTACTTGAACAGCACTTCTGTCCAATTGACCAGACTTTAAGAACTGACATGTTTTCTGCAGAGGGGGAATGACCTTAATCCCATCCTAACTTTTGTTGTTTTTACTGTCCTGGTGTTCTCCAGGAACACTAATAGGAGACTAAGGGTATTAAAGGAGGGAAGCAGATGCCTTCGGCAGTGGCTCCGGGATAGAGGGGGTGGGAATGGCAGGGTCCTGACCCCCTTCCTGCAGCAGATCCCAGCGAGCGCTGCCATGTGCCACCTAGAAGGAGTGTGTCTACTCTGAGGCCCCAGACGCTTTCAGACCAGCACTCACTTTTCACTGAGAAAGTGGGTGGCATAGCTTGGAGAAGAGAAAGTGGATTCTTAGAAGAATAGGCTTTAAAAATAATAGTTTAGGTTTACTCTTTTCAGAAATTGATCACAGCCCATCATAAATCATGTTGGAGACTCAGGAAATGATTACCATTCATCTTGGCCTAACATCCTTTGGAGGAGACGCCGTACTCTCACTGTTTCATAATGTGTAGCACATGTTTACAGCGTTCTGTAATTTACTCTCTATTACAGACTATTTAAGAAAAGCAGCAACGCTCTCCCCTTTTTGCCCACAAAGCAGAATAAAGAAGGCAGGGGTAGCCAATCGCTAGAGGAAAATGGCCCATGCATAGACGTTGCCTAATGAATTCTCAAGGAATAAATGGTGTAAAGCAAAAAGAAAAATCGAGCAGAAACATAAGTAGTTGAACATTTTCATGATGTGAGCTACCACAAACCTGTGATAAATGACCTATTCAACTTTATATTAGTAACACCAAACAACCTGGGCACCATAGTTAGTAGTGTATAAAGTATTTTCACAGCTATTCTTGCATCAAATACAGTGCAGGAAGATGAAATTGTGTGGTCTTAAATGGATTCTTACCCTCTTCCTGCCAGTGAAACTTCTCCTCCTGAGATCTGCCCGTCCCTTGAAGAAGATAAGCTCTTCCCCTCACGTTTTGCCTGCTAGACCCCTGACTCTGACTTAAGAGAAACTAGGAGTGTCTGACGCAAGGTTTGCACATCTGCCACCATCTCAGAGGCACCCCACACCATCTTTCACTGCAGGCATCTGATGAACCTGCCCTCCAGGGACTCTGCTTTCTCCCAGGGCTGCCCAGAGATCTGTGTAGTGAGCCATGTTTTCTGGTTTGCTGCGGGAAGTAGCAGAAGGTACTTTCTTTTAGATTGGGAAACATTTAATGGTGGTCAAATTACTGATAGAGTTTGAATGAAGACTGCCTTCAAATCATCGACTTTCCATTTCCCTTGATGGCTGTTGATATGGAGTGAGTCATCTTCAGCTGGTAGAAGGTGAGAATGTTGAGATCTTTCTGTTTATGTTTTCCAGATGCTCAGCAGGGCTTGCATTAGTGAATTTCTCTCAGTGACCAAGGCTGGATCCATTGGAAAGTGGGAGGGGATGCAGCCCCGAGAACACATTGTCATCATCATTCTCTCTTTATGTCCTGGGGAATTTTATTTTTAACTGCGCCAGCTTACGTTTCCTGCAGCTATAAAAGGGACCATATTTTAAATTTTTAATCACAACCTCTGCCCACAGAAATTATCTGTTATATTGTCCCTAGGAGAAAACACTGCCTTTCTTTCTTTGTTTTTCACTTTTTAAATTTTTTTGCAAGGGTAAGATTATGTTAACACTGTTCCCATACCCACTACTATTTGCACATTTCTTCACTTGAATCACAAATAAGTAGGCATTTCTGGAATTACCACATTGGTAAACTGTATTATTCCAAAAATAATGAAATCCTTCAAGTAAGCTACCTTCCTTTCTCTTGAGGTTGGTCTCTTTTTGTTTGTTTGGGTAACTACTTGTATGTTCATTTTAGACAAGGTGTTTAATGCTGGTTTTGTTTTTCTTATTATGAGTCCAAAGTTCTAGGTGATTGAAGCCAAATCAGAAAATGCTTCAGTGGTCATGATAATGTGAATAACGTGCAAACAGGAGAAAAACCTGTTTGAGAATTTTCAAAACAGGAATTCGGTCCAGCAAACATGAAGGAGAGTAACTGCCAAATTCCTGCCAGTGTGCTTGGTACAGAAATATTCAGTCCCCAGAAGTGGCACTGCTTCTCTGGATAGTCTCCGACCACTCTACAGAAGTCTTATTTGCAAACGCTTTAATATCAATGATTGAGTAAAATTTTATATTTTTTTAATCACCAGAAACATATTTTCTGACAGATGTTCTTCTAAGCAGTGTTTTCCAGCAGCTGCTGTTTTGCTAGTTCACTGTACGGTAACAAACTTTGATAGGTTTTTGATGGGGTTATATATTTTATTGAAAAAATTCTTTCAATTTATTTAATATCTAGAAACTTGTTGACTCATTGGAAAAGACTCTGATGTTGGGAGGGATTGGGGGCAGAAGGAGAAGGGGACGACAGAGGATGAGATGGCTGGATGGCATCACTGACTTGATGGACGTGAGTCTGAGTGAAATCCGGGAGTTGGTGATGGACAGGGAGGCCTGGCGTGCTGCGATTCAGGGGGTCACAAAGAGTCGGACACGACTGAGTGACTAAACTGAACTGAACTGAGAAATTTTAGAAAACTTAAAGATACGATTTACAGCTTCAGCAAATGAATGGCTAGTATACATTTGTTACTGTAAGGCTACAAATAGAATCTTTACATGTTGACATCTAAATTTACCCTGAGAGTAGAAAAATGCATTCATTAATGAGGGCAAAGCTTATCAAGTTAATGGCTCAACAGTATCTTCTCGCTGTAAATGTGGTGTTTGAGAACACATCATTGAACTTACATTAGAACCAATTTCACGTATTAAAAAGTGGTATTGAAATAGGATTCTATTGTATTTTTTCTAGGTCTTTGTATTTTGCACTGTAATCTTTTAAAAATATCTCAAAGGACTGTATTATCTATGTCTTCTCTATTGCTGGAATGTCATATTCATACGCATTTAAGTGTTGGATGGCGAGTTCATTTCCATCAACTGACATGATAAGTCGCTTTTGCTGCATGTGTAGCATCTCGTGAGCACACCCTCAGTACACGGGGGAGTGTCTAGAATAATGGACCCTTAGGAGCACAGGACATTTGCCTTAAGGATTATGATGCAATTGAAGAGGCAGAATAGTTCTAAAGGTGTGAATGCACACATGAACACAATCACCCAATGTACTAGAAGCTTGATAAATGCCTTGGAGCTATAACTAACATGGTGACTCGACTTGGTACTGGCCTCTGACTCCTAACTTCTCATTTCTCTAAGGAGATAGGCTAAAGGATACAAAAATAAGCAAAAACTTGCAAGCTAGAAAGAATGTTATCATTAGTAAAATGGCATACATTGAAGGTGTCTCAGACCATAAAGAGTCTGCCTGCAGTGTGGGAGATCCAGGTTTGATCCCTGGGTCAGGAAGATCCCTGGAGAAGGAATGGCAACCCACTCCAGTATTCTTGCCTGGAAAATCCCATGGATGGAGGAGCCTGGCAGGCTACAGTCCACAGGGTCTCAGAGTCGGAAACGACTGAGTGACTTCACTTCTTCACTTCACTTCATTATTTATTACACACACGCTATCTTCCAGACACCGAGCCAAGTGTCTTCCCTGCGTTATTTCATTTAATCCTTCAAAAAAACAGTGACAACTTCCTGGGTTAGGTATTCTTTTATGAAACCAGAGAAGACCCAAGGGAGTAAAGTAACCAGCCTGGGTGTATATACCTTGATCGCTGAGCCCACTCTCAACAGATGCACTCCCCATAACCCAAAAAATAAAGGAATATCTGCTTGGTAGAATGTTGAGATGAAGGAGAACTGACTCACTTCCTGGGTCCCTGTGATGCCCTCTCAGGAGGTGGACCTGTAACTTGGAAAGAGCCAGCCCACTCCTACCTCCTAGGATCTGGGGAGGTGAGGGCAGGCTGGGGGATAAGTAGGGAGTTGCCAATTGAAATCCCTTCTGTGACACAAAGGAGAAGTGTCAGAAAGCAGGATTGCTGCAACAACCAGAGAGCTTATCTGGGCGTCCAGGCTACTCCCTGATATTCTCTCAGGACTGAGGATGCCAAAGACATGCCTTCATACCTAGGGAACAAGTTCAGCCAAAGAGACTCCTTGTCCTTAACACGCAGGGTTGGGGCCGCACAACAGGAGCCATATCTCTCGCAGGGGCCGTCACTCTTCTCAGCTGAAAGCAGCATTGCAACGTAAATTTGCACCCGTCTGCTCACTGTTCACCATATTTGAGAAGAATTTTAATAGCAGTTCAGATGGAGAGTAAAGATACTCAGGGAGCTTCTACCTACCTGCTTATGGTTAAAAACCAGATCTGGGTTGACTCCCACTGATCCAAAGATGGAGTCAGCAGATACTAGGAAAATAAAAAGAAAAATCTGTAAGGCCTATGAAGAGTTTTGCAGCGTAGAACAAGGAAGATAACACTTGAAATGCAAAGGAACAACCTCCATCTGACAAAAATTAACATGAGAAGTAAATTTTAGAAAGTAATTTTTAGAGAGCATCTGCTTTGTGTCTTAAAATTCAAGGAAATAGAGGCTCTGAAATTAGACTGAATGGTGGGTAAGCCAGATTGTGATGGAGAGACAACTGCTACAAAGCTAAGGGGAAGAAATCTCAGAATGGAGCCTGTATCTTGGAGGCTGGAGAGAGCCCTGGCTGCACCCCTTCTAGCCACACAACCCTGGACAAGCGCCTTGCCCACTCAGTGCTTCATTGTTTTTATCTATAGTGTGAAGACAGCAGTACCTACCTAATATGGTTGTCATGAGAATTTAAAATGTCCTAGGGAAATGAAAATATATGTTAGAAGTGAGAGGGGAACAAAAATTGGCACTATAAAAAAACCTGAATCCAGTTTTGAATTTCCCAGAACCCGGAGGAAGGGATTAAAGGGACAAAATAGAAATGAAGATACATGTATGTGGAGCATAGAGAATGGAGATCTGCTGGAGAAAAATTGATGCTCCTCAAAAAGGGCTCAGCAGTAAAAGTCTCCACCTGCAGTGCAAGAGACGCAGGTTCAGTCCCTGGGTCAGGAAGATCCCCTGAAGGAGGAAAAGGCAACCCACTCCAGTGTTCTTGCCTGGAAAATCCCATGGACAGAGGAGCCTGGCAGGCTGCAGCCCGTAGGGTTGCAGAGAGGTGGACATGGCTGAGCATGCACTCACGCAGAGAAGACTAGAACAAATGAAATGGATGGCTGTAACCAAGATGTAGCGGAGTCTTTAGATGAAAAAGCTACATGCCAGGATAATACCAGCCAACACCAGGAATAATCTTAAGTGTTATTTCTTAATTTTAAGGATGGAGAAAGAATCGACTTAATCAGGCAGAAAAACAGGAGGCTTACCTGAAAGGGAGAAAATCCTCCTTGGCTTTGGACTTGCTCCTGTGTACTATTGGATATGGAAGGAATCTTAGGATGGCCCCTTGAGAATGTTTTTACCCAGACAATGTAAATGTAAGAAGGAAGTAGAAATCATCTAAAGACTGGTACAGATAGAAGGCATTCCCATCCAAAAGCTGCTTGAAAAGTAAGTGACCTAGAGATATGCGTAGTAGAGAATAAGCATAAAAATACTTGAAATAATGGTAGAAAAGTATAGAGATAAGCAAGAAATTGGTTATTCTTATCCTTGACTGGGGCATCAGCATACTTAGGAGAATCTTGGTAGACTTACTGAATGTGTTGGACCAAAACCCAGTGTTTGCAGAGTTATATAGATGATTCTGACGAGCAGCTAGGACTAAGAACTACTGCTTTAGCAATTTTAATCAGTGTATGTACTATGCAGAGATAATTAGAAAAGTGGGAATATTTCCAAAGATTTGTCCAAAGTATCTTTTTATTCTCAAAGTTAGGCTAATCAATTTGAAAATAGAAAACTGTAAGATATAAAAGCAAATTTTAATAAAGGAAAAGATACTTTCCATGGCAAGAGTTAATTTTATGAAAAAGGCCCTCTGTTTTCAAATGTGTTTCTAATTTATACATGATTTCAATCAAAGTTATCATTGTTTTACTTTTTAGAAGTTTATACGTCTCAATCTCATCTGGGACAATAAACTGTTAGCATAGCAAAGAAATTTATAGAAACATATTGTGAAGGAGGCTTGTTCTTTTGGTGGGTGGCATTTAATAATACAAATTAAAACTTTTGTACTGGAGAATTATGGATAGAAAGATAAATGAAATAGAATAAAATATATAAACAAGACCCAGTATTATAAAAGTAAGGCAATTCATAATAATAAAAGGATTTGTTGTTCACTTGCTCCGTCGTGTCCAACTCTTTGCAACCCCACGGACTGTAGCCTGCCAGGCTCCTCTGACCATGGAATTATCCAGGCACGCATACTGGAGTGGGTTGCCATTTTCTTCTTCAATATAACTAATAACATACCTCAAAATACATGAAGCAAAAGTTGACAATTCAAGAGAGAAATAGAGAATTTCATAATCACAGTAGGTTTTACTATCTCTCAGGGGAAATTCCAAATATATGTAAAGTTTTGGAAAAAAAGAAACTTCTGTGTGACAAAGACAGAATCACAAAATTGGAAAATGAGTGGCATTAAAATACAGCATCAAAATATTTGAAATATAGCTAAAACCATGTTTGTAGGAAAATTCAGAGCTTTAAATGCTTGTATTAAAAAGGAGAAAGATATACAAATCGGTGGCCTGAGATTCTACTTTAAGAAACTACAAGGAGGAGAGCAAAATAAACATAAGTAGAAGGAAAATTTTTTGTTGCTAAATAGCAGCAATGAGAAAAGTACAAAATATGCAATAGAAAATTAACAAAGCTAAAAACTGGCTTGTTGAAAAAAATCAACAAAATTGACTTATTCCTGATTAAAATAAGCAAGAACAAGAGAACACAAATAACTAATTTTTGTTCTTGTTCAGTCGCTCATCCATGCCTGACTCTTTACGATCTCATGGACTGTAGCATGTCAGGCTTCCCTGTCCATCACCAACTCCCAGAGCTTACTCAGACTTATGTCCATTGAGTCCATAATGCCATCCAACCATCTCATCCACTGTCGTCCCCTTCTCCTCCTGCCTTCAATCTTTCCCAGCATCAGGCTCTTTTCCAATGAATCGGTCCTTCTCATCAGGTGGCCAAAGAATTGGAGCTTCAGCATCAGTCCTTCCAATAAATATTCAGGACTGATTTCCTTTAGGATGGACTGGTTGGATGTCCTTGCAAGTCCAAGGAACTCTCAAGAGTCTTCTCCAATACCACAATTCAAAAGCATCAATTCTTCAGCACTCAGCCTTCTTTATGGTCCAATTCTCACATCCACACATGACTACTAGGTAAAACATAGCTTTGTCTAGGTTGGTCATAGCTTTTCTTCCAAGGAGCAAGCATCTTTTAATTCCATGGCTGCAGTCACTATCTGCAGTGGTTTTGGAGTCCAAGAAAATAAAATCTGTCACTGTTTCCATTGTTTCCCCATCTATTTGCCATAAAGTGATGGGACCGGATGCCATGATCTTTGTTTTTTGAAAGTTAAGTTTTAAGCCAGCTGTTTCACTCTCCTTTTTCATCCTCAGCAAGAGGCTCTTTAGCTCCTCTTCACTTTCTGCCATGAGGGTGGTGTCATGTGTATATCCGAGGTTACTGATAGTTCTCGCAGTAGTCTTGATTCCAGCTTGTGCTTCATCCAGCCTGGCATTTCACATGATGTACTCTGCATATAAGTTCAATAAGCAAGGTGACAGTATATAGCCTTGACGTACTCTTTTCCCAGTTTGGAACCAGTCTGTTGTTCCATGTCAAATTCTAACTGTTGCTTCTTGACCTACATACAGATTTCTTAGGAGGCATGTCAGGTGATCTGTATTCCCATCTCTTTAAGAATTTTCCACAGTTTGCTGTGATCCCCACAAAGATTTTAGTATAGTCAATGAAGCAGATTTTTTTTTTTTTCAATTCTCTTGCTTTGTCTATGATCCAACGGATGTTGGCAATTTGATCTCTGGTTTCTCTGCCTTTTCTAAAACCAGCTTGAACATCTGGATGTTCTTGATTCACGTACTGCGGAAGCCCTAACTTGGAGAATTTTGAGCATTACTTTGCTAGCGTGTGAGATGAGTGCAACTGTGCATTAGTTTGAACGTTCTTTGAAATTGCCCTTCTTTGGTATAGTAATGAAAACTGGCCTTTTCCAGTCCTGTGGCCACTGCCGAGTTTTCCAAATTTGCTGGCATATTGAGTGCAACACTTTGACAGCATCATCTTTTAGGATTTGAAATAGTTCAAATGGAATTCCATCACCTCCAGTTGCTTTGTTTGTAGTGATGCTTCCTAAGGCCAACTTCCTTCACCAATATTAGGAATGAAAAAAAGTATTATCACTACAGATCCTACAGACATTAAAGTGATAGTAAGTGAATAAGGTGAAAAACTTCAATACCCCTAGAGGAATTGGTCACATTTCTTGAAAAATAGAACTTACAAAGTTGATATAGGAAGAAATAAAATTCCAAATGGCTGTATATCTGTTTTTATAATTCATTATAAAAAACCTTCCCCTAAAAACAACTCCAAGCTCAAAGGTTGCACTGATAAATGCCATCAAACATTCAACAAATAAACAATACTAATATATACAAAACTTATCAGAAAATGCAAAAAGGAGCATCATGGCCCAAATCATTTTTTTTGCAGTTGTTGTTGTTCAGTCACTAAGTCATGTCCGACTCTTTGCAACCCCATGGACTGCAGCACACCAGGCTTCCCTGTCCATCACCAACTCCCAGAGCTTGCTCAAACTCATGTCTATTGAGTCAGTGATGCCATCCAACCATCTCATCCTCTGCCCTCCCCTTCTCCTCTTGTCTTCAGTCTTTCCCAACATCAGGGTCTTTTCCAATGAGTCAGCTCTTCTCCTCAGGTGGCCAAAGGATTGGAACTTTAGCTTCAGCATCAGTCCTTCCAGTGAATATTCAGGATTGATTTCCTTTAGGGAAAGGAAAAGGAAAAGGATCAAAACAAAGGTTTGATCTCCTTTGTATCCTAGGGACCCTCAAGAGTCTTCTCCAGCACCACAGTTCAAAACCATCAATTATTCAGCACATAGCCTTCTTTATGCTTCCAGCTCTCAGAGATCTGTATGTGATAGCTGGAAAAAACCACAGCTTTGACTATACAGACCTTTGTCCACAATGTGATGTCTCTGCTTTTTAATATGCTGCCTGGGTTTGTCATAGCCTGTCTTCCAAAGAGCAGGTGTTTTTAATTTCATGTCTGCCGTCACCATCTGCAGTGATTCTGGAGCCCAAGAAAAGAAAATCTGCCACTGTTTCTGCTTTTTCCCCATCTATTTGCAATGAAGTGACAGGACCAAATGTTATGATCTTCATTTTTTGAATGTTGAATTTTAAGCCAGCTTTTTTACTCTCCTCTTTCACCTTCATCAAGAGGCTCTTTATTTCCTCTTTGTTTTCTGCCTTTAAAGTGGTATCATCTGCATATATGAGGTTGTTGGTATTTCACCCAGCAATCTTGATTCCAGCTTGTGAATCATCCAGCCCAGCGTTTTGCATGATATACTCTGCATATAAGTTAAATATAATATAATATGAATATATATATATATACACACTCTGCATATAAGTTAAGATTAGAAGTATCCTAATCCTCAAACTAACAAAGAGTTTTAAAAAATAAAGAAGGAAAATATGGACCAATCTCTGTCATAACTGTAGACACAAAATCACTACTGCTGATGGGAATAAAATTGACAGACTCCCCACTAAAGAGGAATTTGGTAATGTATTTCAAAAGGTCTTCATTATGGTGAGCTATAGTACCGCTATAGTACTGTATATAGAAACCTATATAGAATGCTATATAGAAACCTATATGCAGGTCAGGAAGCAACAGTTAGAACTGGACATGGAACAACAGACTGGTTCCAAATAGGAAAAGGAGTACGTCAAGGCTGTATATTGTCACCCTACTTATTTAACCTATATGCAGAGTACATCATGAGACACGCTGGGCTGGAAGAAGCACAAGCTGGAATCAAGATTGCCGGGAGAAATATCAATAAACTCAGATATGCAGATGACACCACCCTTATGGCAGAAAGTGAAGATGAACTCAAAAGCCTCTTAATGAAAGTGAAAGTGGAGAGTGAAAAAGTTGGCTTAAAGCTCAGCATTCAGAAAACGAAGATCATGGCATCCAGTCCCATCACTTCATGGGAAATAGATGGGGAAACAGTGGACACAGTGTCAGACTTTATTTTTGGGGACTCCAAAATCACTGCAGATGGTGACTGCAGCCATGAAATTAAAAGACACTTACTTCTTAGAAGGAAAGTTATGACCAACCTAGATAGCATATTCAAAAGCAGAGACATTACTTTGCCAACAAAGGCCCATCTAGTCAAGGCTGTGGTTTTTCCAGTAGTCATGTATGGATGAGAGAGCTGGACTGTGAAGAAAGCTGAGTGCCGAAGACTTGATGCTTTTGAACTGTGGTGTTGGAGAAGACTCTTGAGAGTCCCTTGGACTGCAAGGAGATCCAACCAGTCCATTGTGAAGGAGATCAGCCCTGGGATTTCTTTGGAAGGAATGATGCTAAAGCTGAAACTCCAGTACTTTGGCCACCTCATGCGAAGAGTTGACTCATTGGAAAAGACCCTGGGAGGGATTGGGGGCAAGAGGAGACGGGGACAACAGAGGATGAGATGGCTGGATGGCATCACTGACTCGATGGACGTGAGTTTGAGTGAACTCCAGGA
>NW_011495076.1:13108865-13146353 GCF_000754665.1 Bison bison bison | reverse complement strand
AGTTGGTGATGGACAGGGAGGCCTGGTGTGCTGCGATTCATGGGGTCACAAAGAGTCAGACACGACTGAGCGACTGCACTGAACTGATAGTACCTCTGTGCCCACTTTCTGGAGAGATTTTTTTTTTTTAATCACAAATGGATGTTGGATTTTGTTAGAAGCTTTTTCTGCATCTATTGAAATGATCATATGGTTTTTATTTAATCTATTGATGAGGGATATCACGTTAGTCGACTTGCAGATATTGAAAAATCCTTTCATACGAAAATGGTTTTATCTTTTAACCCAGTAATTCTATTTCAGTGAATTTAATATTCCCACATTTTACCTCCAGGTATGTTAGAACAGTTGAAAGTAAAGTAAGTGATAAACTAAGATTTTTTTTTAGTATATAAGGATTCATATGTGGAATACTATTAAATATTGATATAGATCATTGAAATAGGAACTGTTTAGCAAACTAAATGAGAAAGTTTACTTGAAACATACTCCCTTAAGTCCTTGATAACTGTTTTCGGTATTAAATACATGCTTGTGAAACATAAATTGTAGAGTACCAGGAAATCTTAATAGTGACTACTTTCTGGTAATTGAATCATGGATCTTTTTGTTCCTTTTTTTTCCTTTTATTATATTTTCCAAAGTTTAGCAAACTGTATTTTAAATCAAAATGTAGAGTATGTCAAGTATGCTTATAGGTTTGGATAAGCACACTTACTTTTTTTTTTCTATTAACATTGAGTAATAATGCCTCTTTTATAAAATTTAAAATTGTTTTTTGATATGGAAGTTTTATAAGTCATTGTGCATGACTAATCCCAGTAATAGAACCATTATTTCTGCATCCTTAAATAAATAATTGGTATACATGGGGTTTTAAACTGGTAGCTCATTGTTAGAGACATAAAAGGCATGGTTTTAACTGTCTAGCAGTTGTAGATAATCTGCCTGCCAGTGCAGGAGATCCAGGAGACCCTGATTCATTCCCTGGGTGGGGAAGATCCCCTGGAGTAGGAAATGGCAACCCACTCCAGTTTTCTTGCCTGGAGAATCCCATGGACAGAGGAGTCAGGCAGGCTATATAGTCCATGGTATCGGAAAGAGCTGGACATGGCTGATCAAACACACAGAGGTAAAGATACAGCAGTTCGCAGCAATTAACTGCCCAGGGCAGAGTTGGCAGGTTGGTTCATCTGTGCTCCAGTTCTGATTGATGGATGGTGACTGCCTGGAGAGATGTATTAAGATAAATAGGATTTATCCTGGATTCGGCTTAAAGTGTGTTGAGAGTGTAATAATGTCTACTCTAAGCAAGAGAGCAGAACAATGAGGCATGATGTGCCATTCTTGACCTAGTTAGGGAATAAGGGTAATCTTATTTTTACAGTTGAATGTGGGCCGTATTTCTAGCTGAGATGAACACTGATGGTTATTTGCAAGGTGGTTAAGTGGCAGGCAGGGTCATAATAAAGGACTGACAGATTACTTCTGGCTCTGGTTTCTATGAAATCAAACCATTTCACAGATACTGTTAGAATGGTCTACTTGCCTGTGAGAAAATAGATCATTTATTGAAGTATGACTTCCAGATTTTAACCTCAGGCACCAGGTAAATCTAAGTCACTCATAATATATGGTTCACAATATTTATTATGTATGTAACTGGCATGACAATTTCTGCACATTCAGATTATTTTGTCCATGAGCAGGTAGGCTGTTGTGGCAGCTCCATGACATCCTCCTCCTGCCTTGCAGGCAAGTTCATGACACGCCTTCCTTTCCTGTGTCCCATGTGTGTCTTGCCACATATCAGTGATGTTTGAAATGTACTCACTGGACTGATTACTCAGACTTTTTGACATTCTTTAGTCCAGAAAGTTACATTTTGTTCCTGGCTAGTGAATTTCTAAGCCTTTGTAATCACTGAAGGGCAATGAATGTCGTTCTCCAAAAGACTGTAGCTTTCATATGGTTGTTCCACCCTCTACAGTCCACTCAAGTACTATGTATGCGTGTGTGTGTGTTCACATGCACACACACTGTGTATGAATGTGTAAACTCACTCCTAGAATGACATTTATTTGCAGGTAGGATTTTTTTCCGAGTCGGGCACGACTGAGCGACTTCACTTTCACGTTTCACTTTCATGCATTGGAGAGGGAAGTGGCAACCCACTCCAGTGTTCTTGCCTGGGGAATCCCAGGGACGGGGGAGCCTGGTGGGCTGCCGTCTATGGGATGGCACAGAGTTGGACACGACTGAAGCAACTTAGGAGCAGCAGCAGCAGATAAATTCTCATGTTGGCTGCTTGGAAAAAAATTCCATCCCTCTTGATATTGAATAATAGTATTTCAGGGTTTGAGAGGAGTGTAGCAGTTTAGAAACAGATGGCCTTCCTAATTTTTGAGACTCTGCACCCACCCCATTTCTACCATTTCAGCCGATGTTTGAAACACTGCCAGACAGATTTCACAAATCCAGTGCAGCCTATTATTACTTTGGAACAGCTTTGACCCTTAAACATTCCTTTTTATAATGGCAATAATTCTATTCCTTGAGAATAATGAAAATAGTTAAATACTTCTGTAAAGATGAAATGACTTCAGATATTGAAAGATTTATCATGCTTCTATAAGTCTTTTGAGCATTCCTGTTTTCTTTTTCTATTCAGTTCTATCTTCAAGTCCTTTTTGTATTGATCATTCTTTAAATATTTCACCCAGAAGTGAGCCCAGTAGTCCAGAGATTGTCTGCTTCTGATTGACAGATCTTTTCTGTTCATGAAGCCTGATGTGGAGTCTGGATTTGCGGTGTGGAGGGGCAGTGTTCATTTCTGGTTCACTCCTGGAAGGTAGTGTTGATTGCAGGCCCAAGTGGTTTTCATACTTGTTTCAGTGTTTCTACTCAAGCACTGCCTCACATTAATCACTGTGAAAGTCCATCTAGTCAGACTGGGCTCATCGTTTGAATCATCCCTTGTGCTTGTGTATCACTGGCACCCTTGGTAATGGCCCCTGCCTTGTGTAGGCTGGAGCTGAAGACCGAATCCCTCTGCAGTCTTCTTGCACTTAGATCTGTATTAATGCTAGTGGGTTTTGGTGGTTTTTTTTTTTTTTAGTTTTCAGATACTCAGTGCCTTTTGATAATATGCTGCTTTGGGGGAAAAGCATATTTAGGAACCATTTTTTTAATTGGATTGTATTTTGCACTTATGTAGTACTCTCTGAAGAATGAATCTTGAGGGGAAAAAAAACGTGTAAGTTTGATTACATTATGTTGGTGTATGGTCAGCAACTGTGAAAGTACATATAGAGCATATGGAAAATTTAATTACTTAGAATATTGTCATATTTTTGTCTTTCAAACTTCATTACTATTTCTTTGTATTGATCTGAATAATGTTGTAAGCAGTAATAATTTTTGAAGCCCTTTCTACTATTCCAGAATACTCTAGTCATAAATTACAAAATGCTTCAGAGTAGTCTTTAAAGTAATACTGCCTGGGTTGAATACTAGCTCCTGTTGAAATGACCTTAGGAGAGGAAGTTAATCTTTCTAAGCCTCAGTTTGCTTGTCTATAAAATGTGAATTGGAAAAGTGGTTCTCTCCTGAACTTAATTTTAGGAGAAAATGAATGGGAAACATCTTGCAATAAAAAATAAGCTCTTAGTAAAATTTACCTTTTACTAATACTTTTTAATGTTACAAAATCATTCCAGCTTTTCAGAAGACAAATAGAACTGCCTTATGATCCAGCAATCCCACTGCTGGGCATACACACTGAGGAAACCAGAATTGAAAGAGACACGTGTACCCCAATGTTCATCGCAGCACTGTTTATAATAGCCAGGACATGGAAGCAACCTAGATGTCCATCAGCAGATGAATGGATAAGAAAGCTGTGGTACATATATACAATGGAGTATTACTCAGCCATTAAAAAGAATACATTTGAATCAGTTCTAATGAGGTGGATGAAACTGGAGCCTATTATACAGAGTGAAGTAAGCCAGAAGGAAAAACACCAATACAGTATACTAATGCATATATATGGAATTTAGAAAGATGGTAACAATAACCCTGTATATGAGACAGCAGAAGAGACACTGATGTATAGAACAGTCTTTTGGACTCTGTGGGAGAGGGGGAGGGCGGGATGATTTGGGAGAATGGCATTGAAATACATATAATATCATATATGGAACGAGTCGCCAGTCCAGGTTCGATGCACAATACTGGATGCTTGGGGCTGGTGCACTGGGACGACCCAGAGGGATGGTATGGGGAGGGAGGAGGGAGGAGAGTTCAGAATGGGGAACACATGTATACCTGTGGCGGATTCATTTTGATATTTGGCAAAACCAATACAATATTGTAAAGTTTAAAAATAAAATAAAATTAAAAATATAAAAAAAATTTTAAAAAGATAAAAAAAAGACAAACAAATGTGATGTTTGTCAATATGTTCTAAAATTAATTGGTGATATGTTGTAATTGTGACCTACGATTCAAGTTTTTAGGGTTCCCCCCCCCAAGAGGATTATATGCTGTAGAAAAAGCTGAATAGCTAAAGTACTTTTCCTTTTATTTTTGCTAATTGAGTCTAACCTACTTCAGTTGATCTTACAAAACAATGAAAGCCAAAAGTAGGAACTCTGTATGTCAGATCCTCCATTAATAATGGCCATGTTTTTATTTTTTGCTTACAACTTTCTCAGGATTCTATATAACTTCAGATTCTGATGAAATTATGTTTTTATTTATCAGTGGTTTAAGAGTTTGAGTCTGTTTTTATAATTATAGTTAGCATGTGGCTTCATAATGACTCATTTCCCTGAAATGCATTTCATTCTCAAGTAATTCTGATGCATAATCCAAGAAGTTATCTGCACATTCAGCTATTCCTTTTTTTAGGGAAAGGGCTCTTCAAACTCAGTATTATACACATTTCAAGTCCTTTTTATTACACAGTATCCTTAAATATTAATACTTTTATATTGATCTGCCCTTATTAAAAGTAAGTGGTACATTCAAGATTAAGAACTCTGCTACAAAGAAAGATGTACCAAGAAAGGTAGACTTCTTATAATAATGTTAAAAGAAATACTTCCATAGTTGAAAAATGAGAACCCCTGCTTAAAATGTAAGTTTCAGCAGGGGACCTATATAATAATAAATATGGATGCTAAAATGAGGACCAAGATGCCAGATTTTCAGAAGAAATTTGAAATCCACATTTGACTTTTAAACTCCTAACCCACATTGAGGGTATAAAAAATCTAATTGTTGGAGATTCAAGAGAGAAAGGATTTTTATCCAGGGGCATTTCTCTGGAGAGAATGCTGTGCATCCTGCCCCATCTAGTTGCTTTTCCCTTCATCTCAGGAAGAAGTAGTTTTAATTGGTTGTTAAAATGTAAGTTTCAGCCGGTAAGGCCAGTTTATCGACTGAACCATTCAGGTAGAGGGCTCCTGTTCCCCTCACTTCCATCTTCATCCTTTACCTCTGGTCCCTTCCAATCTGGAGAGGATGAAAATAACTAGGAAAGACAGGGAGAAAATTGAATGAAAGAAGACAGGTTTTCTTAAACACTTCCTTCCCAGGTGGTGCAGATCCTAGCTGGGGAAGAGAAGCCATCATACCACTGAAGTTGGATATTCTAAAAACCAAATTGAGATTTTTATATTTTAAAGTGACTATAGGTATTATTGGAGAAGGCAATGGCACCCTACTCCAGTACTCTTGCCTGGAAAATCCCATGGACAGAGGAGCCTGGTAGGCTGCAGTCCATGGGGTCGCTAGGAGTCAGACACAACTTCGCGACTTCACTTTCACTTTTCACTTTCATGCATTGGAGAAGGAAATGGCAACCCACTCCAGTGTTCTTGCCTGGAGAATCCCAGGGACGGGGGAGCCTGGTGGGCTGCCGTCCATTGGGTCACACAGAGTTGGACATAACTGGAACGACTTAGCAGCATAGGTACTATATCAGATAGAAATGATTAGAAAAACCATGGGGACTATCCCAAGTGTTCACTCAGGGGTGGAAGATGAATCACCACATTGAATAAAAATTAAAAGAAAAAAGTTAGGATAAAAGGAAATTGCTTTTGTAATTGCATCTCTAAAATAATACTTATTTAGTGCATTGATTATATAATTGAAGAATCTAGAAATACCAAATGTTTTTTGACTCACAAACCACTTTGATTTTTTAAGTTTAAAATAATCCTCTGAAAGATAGCTTAAATTTTATGGTGAATTGGACTTTTCTTAAATTATATTTTCTAATCTGGTAATAGGAAAAGAAATGTTACGTTTTCTCACTTGTCATTTGCATTCGTGTTTATCTACTTGTTGGCTTGCTGATAGTGGTCTTAAAATGGAAAAGTTGAGTTGGTCAGTGCAGTTGGTTTAAATTAAGGAAATGTATGTAATATTTCTTTAGAAAACATCTTTGACATTTTGGAAAATTAAGCTTGATTTATTGTAAAGTAATTTAGTTTTTCCACTGGCAGTGGCATAGAATAATTTTTTTCTAGGAGCTATTCCGAATGACCTGAGTTAGGAAAACGTTGCTCATTTTCAATATATTCCTAATACTATTTTCCTGCTATTTTCCATTTTATGCAAAGGCCATTGTAGGCTAATTATAGAAAATTACATTTAGTGCCAAGTGGATGTGAAATTAACTTTGACGCTGATGGACTGACATTTAAAGTAAAATGAGGTTACATTCTTTCCTGGGATTCTATGAACTATATTTTAATGTCCTTCAGTTATGAGAAGACATTTGCATCTTCCTAATTTTCTGGGGGTTTTTTTTTTTTTTGGTAGTTGGTCACATTTCACAAAATGTGAATGTTGTGATTTTTGACATTAAAAAATTCATGAAATATTTTCTTCAAATATTTATAAAATTCTTTCTGACTATACAAAACTTGGAGATTTATATTTTGTGACTTAACATGGTGAAGATTATGTGAAATATAAGTTCTATAAACATTATTTTGCCTGTTTTTTATTTTTTGTTATAAAAATTATTTTAATTGTTGATATTTATTTTACTTTAAATGAGAAAAGACTGCACCTAAAATTCAGAACCTTGAAGGGGTCTGCATCATGAGAAAAAAACTGTTTTTGCATCTTTTGCAATTTAAAAGACTATATTCTTAAAGGAAGAACTTTTGAACATAGCTTGGCAGACTGGCCAGGGTTTGAGGTCACAGTCTCCTTACTTCTCACCACCTGACATCACACGTAAGCCATGACTCATGACGGTTGTGAATACCATTTGGAGCAGTATCTACAAAACTTCATATAAATATTTTTCTGTATATTTTCATTTCTTTTCCTGAATACATTCCTCTGATTTTGTTCTAGGCTCGCAGGAAGGAGGTATTTATCCAGGAACGGTATGGGAGATTTAATTTAAATGACCCATTCCTGGCACTACAGAGAGACTATGAAGCAGGTGCCAGCGATAAAGAGAAGAAGCCAGTTTGTACCAACCCCCTCTCCATCCTCGAAGCAGTCATGGCACACTGCAGAAAAATGCAAGAAAGGATGTCCACACAGCTGGCTGCTGCTGAGAGCAGACAAAAGAAGGTATTGAGACTTTCCAATAGTCTTTCTTCCCATAACACAGTGTAGAATGAGGAGACCACTTCCGAGGTGGTGGTTTTGTTCTTAAATGCTGTATTTTCAGGAATGCAAAATACCGACAAATTATGGAGACCCTTCTCAAATGTAACTCAAAAATAACACTAAATCATAAAAGAAGTATGAAAAATTATGTTTCTTATAATAGTTACTATGATGCTTTCATTAAAATAGAGATTTTTGGAGGGAGAGTCTGTTTCCTAATGCCCTAAGGCATGCTTAACTGCTCAATGGGTGATCCAGTAATGCAACCAGGACTGATCACATGGTGGCATCCCCAACTTTCTTTATCTAGCTTCTGTCTCTTATATTTCTTTGCAATTAGAAATTATTATTATTTTTTAATGAAAATAGTATGAGAATAGAATGAAAGTTTGCTTAGTATAATGCAGTCTCACAACATGTCATTTGAAGTTCTGGTTCGTCTCAAACTCGCCTCTGGGGTCTGAGTGTCTGCTGCAGACCTCCAGGCTCCTGCTCACATGTGTTTCATTAAAACCAACCTCCTCCGCCTGCCTCACCTCCCCCAGCAACACAAATACACATTTATTGCACTGAGCACATGCTTCAAAGAGTCCTAAGCGATGAAAGCTTTCTGTGATCAACCATAAGGAAATAGAAGTTTAAATTTTTTGTCCTTCTGATACACTGCTGAGATGACTGATTCCCTTTATTTGAAAAGAGTGAGGAAGACAGAGAAGGTAATGATGTCTGGTATGATTAGAATTAAAAGTAGTATGTTCTTCCAACCATTATTAAAACATAAAATAAGTCTTCTATTTGTCCTTTTCAGAGAATTTGTTATAGCTCACATTTAACACCTGATTAACAGTTAACCTGAATGCACTATACTATATAAATATTTATGATGCTGTCATTATAAATTAATGACTGTGTGGGCTTTCTCCCTGTAATTATTTCTTTGCGGTAATATATATTTGCTGGTGCTCTGGGATAGGTGTTGAATAAAATCAAACCTTTGCTCAGTACGCACATGGTAGAAAACTAAAGCATGAGTAAATAATAAAGAATAGACGGTCTTCCCTGCATGTGAGACCGAATCACACCGTTTTACTCTGGGCTCTACATACCATCTACAAAGCCCTGCAGACAACCACTGAGATCTCTAGAGCTTTTCAAAAATCCCCGCAAACCACATAAGCTAAGAGCCAGTGTGTTTCCGTTGATGTCACTAAGGCTCACTTGTATGTCTTGGATGAGACACATTTCAATTACACTCTTAATGTGTCAAATGAGCTATTTCATAATAAAGTACGTCTGCTGGGGTTGTGCTGTATTATCAAAAATCAAGAAAATATTTTGTTTTTGTTGTAGTTTTCATCCAATACATACAATGCATGCTTTACCAAATTTTACTTCAGTTTTGCATTTTATCTTATCATTATAAGAGAGGAAGAAAAGTTGAATCAAAGCTTTGAGTTCAATTCTGAGTTGAATCAAAGCTCTTATTATCTAGTTGATTTTTTTTTTTTAATCAGCTTACATCCTGTTTGTTTCTGAATGCCTGGGTTATTTCCAACCTGGCTGGAAGTGAAAGGAAATTGTTTCTGTCCTATGGGTCCTGAGAGGCTGGTATGGAATGAGCCAATGATCTGTCTCCCACGTATTACGGAGACACAGAGGTCCTTTATGGCCACATTGACTGGCTGTGCCGTCTCAGTGAAGGGTCTTTCTGAATGGCAGTGCTACCTTTTGTCCCTAAAGGATATTCTATCCAGTAGCCTGTAACGTGTGAGGAGAGTAACTGTTTGTACTCTAATCCTGGATCTTTATTTATGAAGAAAATAAGATAACATAGCAGCTGGTAAGACCAGAGTCATTTCAGCAATAAAATTACCTGTCACCTCTACTCTTGAGAGTAAATATAGTAACCAGACATCGTCAGGTCTCTTACATGTAGAATAAATGGCAGCTTTAGAAATCTAAAAGCATTAAGACACAGAAATCCTTTATTTTAAATGAACCCAGGTCATCAAATCACTGCCAGAGCAAAAGTCAGGGAAAGCAAAGGTCCGATTATCTTCAGTTCAAGTATTTATTATCTGACACTGGGCAGAGCTCTGTGGTGATTCTAAGACATTTGGCCTGAACACTGCTCTGCTTGGCCTCTCTAGGCGGGAGAAGAAGCTTAGCACTCATTCATGCATTGGTTCCTGCTGAGACTACTAATAGGAGGGTTAACTGGTAATTTGCCTGCCAGGAAAATTTGGGCAAGAGTCAATTTGGCAAATGGACTGAGCCTCAAGCCACTTTGCATAAACTAATGGGTAATCATCATGGGGAAATTTGCCTCTGGTAATATACCAGTTAGAGGCAGTAACCCAGGTGGTTATTATTTGGGTTTTTACTTTTTATCTTGTGCATCATCTGGTGATACAGCTTCTGTTCTAATTTATTTTCAGTCATTTTATTCATACATAGTATAATTTCTAGCCTGGAAATAGAAAACATCTTTTAATTTGAGCAGAGCTTATAAAAGAAAAAAAGCAAAAATAACAACCAGGAAATTCAGAAGGGGGCATTTTTTTCCACCAGAGGAAAAACTCAAAGTAGTTCTGTGTATTAGATAGAGCTCCTTCTAGGTAGGGCTTCCCTGGTGGCTTTGCAGTAAGGAATCTGCCTGCAATGCAGGAGATGCCGGTTCTGTCCCTGGATTGAGAAGATCCCCTAGAAAAGGAAATGGCAAACCACTCCAGTATTCTTGCCTTGGACCTCCCTTGGACAGAGGAGCCTGGCAGGCTGCAGTCCATGGGGTCGTAAAAGAGTTGGATATGACCAAAGCGACTAAAAACGAAACAGAAACAACCTCTTAGGTGGCAGCTCAGCACAGTGAGGTCAGTTGCATAACAGTAGATGCATCAGGCAGAATGTGTAGTCACAAGCAGTTCCAGTATTCATGGAGTTCATCGGAAACAGCATTTATTTGTTGGCTACCAGCATGGTAGAGCATGGCTGGGGGAACTTGGGGACCAGCTCTTAGCAGCCAGCATCTCTGACAAATGCTCACTGTAGATCTAATCTGCAGTGGCTGATCCTTCTACTGAGCTGGATACTGAAGCTGGGTGATACCAGACGCACCACTGCCATCACTGCTCTGGGTCTTGGGTGGTGCTTCCCCTAGCCCTGCTTCTTTGCGTCACTTGTTTCCTAATTGATGCCTAAGAGTAGGTGCATTTGATTGGCCAAGCTCAGGCCACATGCGTTCTCCTTAGCTACAAGACCAGGAAAGTAACTATTGGCTGTATTTTAACTACTACAGGAGAGAACCATCAGTGCAAAGTTCCCCTGACATAGAAAGGAGTTTCAGCTGTTAGTCAACCAAAGAAATGATGAATGCACCAGAAAAGAGCAATGAAAACATGTTTTATTTCATATGCCTCTTTCTTCACATTGTAAATAATTGTAATTCATTTTGCTATTTGTACTCACTGTTTTCTGCTTCATGGTTATAACATACAAATATAATTTAATTTTACATTGTTTTCTAGACTTTTGTTCAAGGATAACATGGTAGAGAAACATTTAAAATAACATTTTTAGAAAGAGTATATCAGCTTCTTTGTACATGAGTGATTGTTTTCAACTCCTTCCTGAGTCTGTTTTTGTATAACTCATTATTACAGTTCAAAATGCATTTTGACTCCCCAGGGAGCACTGTAGAGCAAGCATTAAGGGGAGCTGGAGACTGAGATCTGCAGCTTTGAGCCAGGACATGTAGGGGAGAATAGTTTCCCTTATCCATGTCTTCTCTTGAAACTCTAGATCAAGAGGAAGGGGCAGATGAGAAGTGCAGAGCCTAACAGCCGACTGACTGGTTGTTACAGCTCCAATAAGGAAGAAAATCTCCTGCATCTTACTGTTGTGTACTTGTTTACCAGGACTGGGCAGTTGCCGGTGGGGGTGACCCTGTAGAAAAGAGGAAGAGGGTGCAGTGAGTGTTAAAAGATTTGAGGGAGCATTAAGAAATATGATTAGATGTCATAAAAGTGTTTTGTGATTGTGACAGACATGCAGTCTGCTTTCTCCTTTTACAAATGACCAGAATTGCTTTCCTCTCTCTTTTCCACTTCGAATTAGAACTAATTGCCTTTACATTGCTGCTCCGCTCCCTCCTACATAGTTTTCCCTTTCATTCTGGAAAAACAATTGTTTGGTGCCTCTTCATTCATGGCTCCCAGTCTGGGTACTATTCTTGGAGGAACCACCCACTTTCTCACTACCAGTGAAGCTGTGTTGGCTCTTCTAAGCTCTTCTATACAACTTGCTGCTTTTTTGCAAAAGGCTTTGGTGATACTCAGAGAAGGCAATGACACCCCACTCCAGTACTCTTGGCCTGGAAAATCCCATGGATGGAGGAGCCTGGTGGGCTGCAGTCCATGGGGTCACTAAGAGTCAGACACAACTGAGCAACTTCACTTTCACTTTTCACTTTCATGCATTGGAGGAGGAAATGGCAACCCACTCCAGGGTTCTTGCCTGGAGAATCCCAAGGATGGTGGAGCCTGATGGGCTGCCGTCTGTGGGGTCGCACAGAGTCGGACACGACTGAAGCGACTTAGTAGTAGTAGTAGTTGGTGATACTGCTCCATGCAAAATTTCCCCTGAGCCATTACTTGAAAGTGGTTGTGAGTAGATATAAATTGGACAGTAGTATAGCAGAATCAACTGGAACTCGGTAATCTTTATACACAAAGGGCATGGTTCCTTCATAATCACAATAGAGTGCAGTTGAACTGGGGAGAAAGTCTGTTCCCAGCCCTAACCATCAGGTCCACAGACCCTGGATCACTGCTCAAAATTGTCCCAGATTTGGCCTTTGAGAGCCCTTTTAAGCTACTCCTTTTGATATATTCCCATAATTCCTATAGCACATTCTTATTACAAAAGGATTTTTTTTTTCTTACAGGCTATCATACACTTGTCTTATCCCAACCCCTGGGATTAGCTATTACATACAGGAGCTGTTATTTTCATTCCTTTCTAATGGAAAGTAGAAGTGAATCTAGAGCTAGGAAATTATGCATACTTATAATATTCATAAACATTTTATATACACACATATCTGTATCTTCATTTATCTATAGTGAGTTCATACTGACACCTCTGATTTTAATCCAAAGGGTACATTCTTATCCTTTATTTAGAACTAGCTCTTCCAACAGTGAGAAAGCTGTCAGCTATTATACTTCACTATATTACTCATTTACTGCAGCCTAGAACCCACAGGGCTTCCCTGGTACCTTGGCTGGTAAAGAATACGACTTCAATGCAGGAGACCCTGGTTTGATTCCTGGGTCAGGAAGATCCCCTGGAGAAGGGATAGGCTACCCACTCCAGTATTCTTGGGCTTCTTTGGTGACTCAGATTGTAAAGAATCTGCCTACAATATGAGAGACCTGAGTTTGATCCCTGTGTTGGGGAGATGCCTTGAACGAGGGCATGGTAACCCACTTCAGTATTCTTGCCTAGAGAATACCCATGGACAGAGAAGCCTTAAGGGCTGCGGGTCCATGGGGTCACAAAAGGTCAGACACGACTGAGTGACTAAGCACAGCGCAACACAGAACACAGAATCCATAGCACTGTAAAAAAAGCAAAAATGCAAACCTGAAATTCACTATTGTTTATCCCCTTTAAAGAGATATTTACATTAAATCTCACTTTAAAGTAAAATTTGCATAAGTGCACAAATTAATGTTTTAAAAATGCATATACTTGTGTAACCTGTACCTCTTAAAAGATAGAAAATATTTCCATTACCACTGAAAGTTTCCTGGAGTATCTTCTCAATAATTATCTCCACCACTTCAGGCAGCCACTGAACACGCCTCTGATTTTTTTTTTTTTTTTTTTTTATCGTGGATTAGTCTTATCTCTGTACTGCAACTTTAGGTAAAAAAGATGACTGCAATGAAATAATGAGCCTTCTGTGTACAAACTGTAAGTCTTTCAACTTTGTTTTTATTTATGAAAATTGTCTTGTCTGTTCTAGATTGTTTGCATTTCCATGAAAGTTTTCTTTGAAAGTTTTCAGGGATGAAATTTCATTGACCTTTAAATATGTTGAGAATTGACATCTTTAACAATATTGAGTCTTCCAATCCATGATTATAGTATTTCTCTTGATTTGTTGAGATCTTTGTGGTTTCTTTCAGCAGTGTTTTATTGTTTTTAGTTTAGTAGTATTAAATGTCTTTTGTTAGGCTTATTTCTAAATATTCGGTGCTATAATAAACACATTATTTTTGACAAACATTTGTTGCTAGTGTGCAGGTACTCAATTGATTTTTGCATGTTGACATTGTATCCTGTGATCTTGCTAAACTTGCTTATTAGATTTAGCAGTTGTTGTGTATATTTTGTATGATTTTGTAGGTAAATAAGCATGTTATCTGTGAATAAAACCCATTTTAATTCTTCCTTTCCAAATTGCCTACCTGCCTTCCCCTTCTCTTTTCCCCATCATTTCACTGACCAGAGCCCAGAACCATCAGAACAATGTTGATCAGAAGCAGTGAGTGAAGACTTCAAAGGCCTTTGCTTTCCTTAGGGAGAAAAAAGGCTGTTTAATGGTTAAGTATGATGCTAGCTGTGCTTTTTTATAGATGTCTTTTATCTCATTGAGGTTTCATTCTATTCTTTATTGAGTAGTTTTTATCATGAATGGGTTTTGAATTTTGTAAAATGGTTTATCTGCATCTATGGCTGTGGTCATGATTTTTCTCTTTATTTTGTTAATGTGATGAATCTTACTAATTGCTTTTCAAATATTAAACCAATTTGGATTCCTGTAGTTAACTTCAGTGGGTAACCTTTTATCATTCTTTTTAAATATTACTGGATTCAGTTTGCCTGTATCTTGCTGCAGAGTTTTGTTTCTGTGTTCATGAGTGGTAATTTTTCTGTGAATTTTAAAATAATTCTTTTGGTATGAAAGTAATTCTGGATTCATAAAGGAAATTGGAAGTATTCCCTTCTCTTTTTTGAAAGAGTATATATAGGTTTGGTTTTGATGTTTGGTTGAAGTTACTAGTAAATCATATGAGTTGAGGGTTTTCTTTAGGGGAAAATTTTTATTTGTAAATTCAGTTTCTTTTGAAGATATAAAGCTATTCCATTCTTTTACTCCATCTTATGTCAGTTCTGAAAGTTGTATGCTTCAGAGGAATTTGATTTGTTGAATGTTTTGACACAAGGGTTTTCATCATTATCTTTTTAATGTTCATTTCATAGTGTTACCCCATCCTTTATTCCTGTTATTTGTGTTTTTTTATGTCTGTTTCTTAATCTGTTTTTTTTCCTTTTTTTAATTTAATTTAATTTTTAAACTTTACATAATTGTATTAGTTTTGCCAAATATCAAAATGAATCTGCCACAGATATAAATGTGCTCCCCATCCTGTTTTTTAACAATGTTAATGATATTTTAGATTAAAACCAACTTTTGGCTTTGTAAATTTCTCTCTCGTTTGTTGTCTCTTGTATTTTCATTGATTTCTTACCTGTGCTATTTCTAACCTTTGTTATTTCTTTCTTTTCACTTTGTATTTTGTTCACTTTTCCTAACTTTCTAAGGTAACACTTAGATAATTAATTTGAGACAAAACTTTTTAAAAAAATTTTACTGAAATATAGTTGACTTACAATATTGTGTTTAATTTCTGCTCTATTAGCAAAGTAACTCAGTTATACAGTTATATTTTCATTTTCATATGCTTTTCCATTATGATTTTACCACAGGATATTGAATATAGTTCCTTGTGCTGTACAATAGGAATTTGCTTATCCATCCTATATATAATAATTTATATCTGCTGAGGCAATGCTCCCAGCCTCCTCTCCTCCCTCCTTGGCAAGCACAAGTCTGTCCTCTGTGTCTGTGAGTCTGTTTTTGGTTTGTAGATAGGGTCATTTGTGTCGTACTTTAGGTTCCACATGTGAGTGACAGCCTATTGTATGTCTTTTTCTTTCTGACTTCCTTAACTTAATGTGATGATCTGTAGGTCCATCCATCCATGTTGCTGCAAATAGCTGAGGCCTGGCAAGCTGCAATTCATGGGGTTGCAGAGAGTCGGACACGACTGAGCGACTGAACTGAACTGAATAATTAGCAGTAACAAGCATCTTTTCATGTGCTTGTTAGACATCTGTATGTCTTCTTTGGGAGACAACTCTTCTAAAGCAATTATCAATGTAATTTTCTGTGTATTTTCTGCTTTATCTGCCTTTGAGTACTCCTTTTGCACTACATCCAACAAACTTTGATATATTATTTTATTTTCAATTAGTTCAAATGTTTTCTAATTTCCCTTGTGATTTCTTCTTAAACTTCTGTACTATTTAGAAGTGTGTTTTAATTTTGAATTTTGGGGTGTTATTAATATCTTATTGTGATTTATAATTTAATTCTCCTGCGGTCAGAGAGTATATTCTGTAAGATTTTAGTCTTGTAATTTTTTGTTGGTTTTTAATAGTGCAACGAGTGTGTCATCTGTAGTCCTTGGGTGTTCTGTTCCATAGCATCGGTCAGGCCAGGTGTTTTCCATAGTATTATCCACAGCTACTATATTCCTGCTGATATTTCAATCTAGATCTTTAGCAAGATATGATTGTTATTAGAAATTTGTTTATTTCCCCCTTTACTTCTGTCCGATCTCGCTTCATGTATTTTAGAGAATGATTCAGCCATCATCTATAATGTAGTTTCTCTGTATGTAATGTGTGTTTTTCTCTGGCTGCTTCAAGGTTATTTGTTAGTTTTGTTTTCATTGGTTTTACTATGATGTCCTAGTTATGGTTTTCTTTATATTTATCCTGCTTTGGGATTTCTGAGCTTCCTGGATATATATATATATATATATATATATATTTTTTTTTTTTTTTTAAACCAAATTTGTGAATTTTGGCCATATTTTCTTTTAATATAGTTTTCTTCTATTTCTGGAAATCCAGTTCTGTGGAATTTAGACCACTTTATATTGTCCTACAGTGAGATGCTCTTCACTTTTTCAGTTCACTTTTATTGTTTCTCAAAATTGGATACTTCCTTTTGCTCTGTTTTCAAATCATTGGTTTTTTTCTGTGCTTTTTTAATTTTCCTCTTTCAAATCTTCTATTAAGCTCATTAAGACGTATTTTTCCATTTTAGATATTATTCTTTTATAGATTTTCCATTTGTTTCTAGTTTCCATTCCTATGCCAAGACTCCCATTTTGTTCCATCACCACGACCGTGTTTTCTTTGAAAATGGCTGCTTTAGGGTTCTTGTCTGCTAATTTCAGTAGAAGTCACCTTAAGCTCAGTTTCTATTTGAGTACATTTATCTTATGGATCACTTAAAACTTTTTTTGCATGTCCAATAATTTTTTAATGCATACTAGACATTGTGGATGGTGTGGTACAGAGACTGTGGAGTCTGTTATCTTCCAAAGAGTGTAAGTAGTTAACCTGATTAGATTCATAGTCTAAACTCTGACTTTTTGCAGTTGGCGATAGCTAAAATATTTGCTCATTTCTGTTAGTCGCTCAGTAGTAGCCTCTGTGATTAAGTGTGGACTCTCTCCTGTACTTGCATGCTAAGTCATGTCCATCTCTTTGTGACCCTGTGGACTGTAGCAGCCAGGCTCCACTGTTCATTGGGTTCTCCAGACAAGAGTACTGGAGTAGGTTGCCATGCCCTCCTCCTGGGGATCTTCCTGGCCCAGGGATCAAGCCCGTGTCTCTTGCACCTCCTGCACTGGCAGCAGGTTCTTTACCAGTAGTGCCACCTGGGAAGTCTGGACTTTCTCATACAAACCTGTAACTCAAGAGTCTACCGGTGACACTGGTGAGGGTAGTTGCAGCAGCTTTCATTTCATCCTCTGGCTCCTCAGGCCAGCATCAGGGATGCTTTGTGCTTGAGCTCTTGTTGTCAGTGCTGTCAGGACAGGGAATAGCCCTCACCTGAAAAGCTGTCCATGGCACCCCACTCCAGTACTCTTGCCTGGAAAATCCCATGGACAGAGGAGCCTGGTAGGCTGCAGTCCATGGGGTCACTAAGAGTCGGACACAACTGAGCGACTTCACTTTCACTTTTCACTTTCATGCATTGGAGAAGGAAATGGCAACCCACTCCAGTGTTCTTGCCTGGAGAATCCCAGGGACGGGGGAGCCTGGTGAGCTGCCGTCTATGCGGTTGCACAGAGTCGGACACGACTGAAGCGACTTAGCAGCAGCAGCAGAAAAGCTGTCCAAGGGCAAATCTCATCCAGTGCTGTTGGTTTCTTTCTAACGGGAGGGTATACTCCTTTCCTATTTCTGTCAGTTTTATTGCTCTCCAGAGTCTTCAAACAGGTATTTTCTTAATATTGTTTCAAGGGTTTATCATTATTATCTGCATGAGTAGGTAGTCTAATAAAAGTTGTTTCACCATTACTGATAGTGAAACTTTCTCTGATGTACTTTGTATTGTTGTAATTACTGTCTGACTTATAAAGACATCATCTATGTGTTTAGTACAGTCCATTCTCTAGCTCCTTGTTTGCATATAAATGTCTTTTCACAGGGAAAACACTGAGCAAAACTGATGTTTTGAAATAGCACAAAGCTAACACTTTTTAGTGCCATACACAATGGTAAATACATGTGTTGCCTTGTTTAATCCTGTAATGTAGTCACTATTTTTCTTCTATTGTGCAGTTAAAAGAACCCTCCTTCAGAGGGAAAACTTACCAAGGTTACACAGCCAAGAAGGTGGGATTAGAACTTAGTATTGTACTTCTTGGCTTCCCAGGTAGCAAGTGGTAAAGAATCAGCCTGCCAATGAGAAGATACAAGAGATGCAAGTTCAGTTCCTGAGTCAGGAAGATCACCTGGAGTAGGAAATAGCAACCCACTCCAGTATGCTTGCCTGGAGATTTCCATGGACAGAGGAGCTTGGTGGGCTACAGCCCATGCAGTCACAGAGAGTCAGACATGATTGAGCATGCACGCATGCTGTAACTACACTTCTTACTCTTTAAAACAGAAGAACTTTATTTTTGGGTCAGAATAGTCAAGGACATTTTTTAAATATAAAAATTATTTTTTGAGTTTTGGAGTACATTTATGTGCTTATTGGAAGGAGCAGATAGAGAGGGGGATGTTTAATGTTTATACAGAGCAGTGTGGTCACTAATGGAGCAAGTCAGAGGTGACAGGAATAATGAAGTTAATTGTTGAAGAAAGTCTGACCTTCAGCAGTTGGAAACATCTTTCCCTTAGAGTGAAAGGAAGGATGAATGGATTGATATGGCCATAAAAACGCTTAAGGGAGGAGACAAGATGTGCAGGGAATGAGTTAGTCTGAATGTTCTTGATCAAAGAGTCTGTTAGGGGAGACTGAGAGTCACTTAGTTGTCATTGGGTGAAGTATTGGGGAGAATGACAGAGGTTTAAATATCCCCTGAAATAGTAAATGGTAGAGGAAGCTAAACAGAGTTAGGTAGAGTGATTGATGATGGGGGCTCAGAACTCAATTGAGTTGGGAGCCATGTATAGTAGGCACATCAATTATGTGATTTTCTGTGCTCTGCTATCTGTAGTGAGATTAAAAGACGCATGTTTGTCTGAGATAGGATTTATAAGGCACGAATGATGGAAGAACACAGATAAAAAAGACTAATGGCTGCTTTTCTAGAAGTATAGTTTTCTGTCTAGATACCTGAGATTAGTTGAGTTGATTAGATTAGAATCGAATCTTTAATTTGATTCTAAAATGTAAGAGATGGAAGTTGTTTCAAAAATAGAGTGAGATGACCCAGTATAGAAATACCATGGGCTGCATGTGTGGTGGGGTGAGGAAAACTTGAAACAGTTGGAGCCGTAAATGAATGCCAGGATCCTGACACTGATCCACTGGGCCACGTCAGGGAAATCACTGACTTGTCCTCCATTTGGCTCTTCTGTAAAGTGCAAGTGGCCCTTCAATTCTAGAAGACAATGTTTTTTTTTTCCACATCGAGGTAGGTTATGAAAATCATATATTTTAAAAATAAGATGAAAATTGACCTGATGTGTGCTTTTTTCCTACGTTGGTTGCTATAAGAATTTGGAAGGGGGAGTAATACAAAACCTATTGAATATTTTCTCTATACTTCTAACTTTCTGTATGTCTTCCGTAGCAACTTTCTTTAATGCATTTAGAAGAATTAAAAGTGCTTTAGCTATGAAAAAGTTCAACTTTCTGTGAGGCACCCAGATGAATAAAATACAGGTATAAATCAAGTATAGGACAGCACTATTGTTCTTCAAATATTACCTAATCTACTTATGAAGGCAACCCCCAAATTTCATATACAATAGAGTGTATGTGTATGGACAAGTGTCTCTGATTATTCTTGGGGAATTATTTGGATTCCTGATCACCTCTTTATAAGACCTATTGCAGTGCTATTCAGTGACTTCTTCAAAGCCAGAAGGATCCCCAAATAAATGAATAATGCCTCTGACTGTCTACTGGGCAGTGAGCCATTCTTTGCTTTTGGTCTCATGTCTGACTAAGGGGGATGGAGGAGTGGATTTAATGGTGAGGAACAGGAACACATTCTCAACTGATGGATCATGCGAGTATTTCCTGTCTCTGTTATTGATTACTTAAAGCCAAGTTAAATAATTACTGTCTCTCTTGAGAGTATATTTGTGTTTAACCTCTGAGGATAGGTGAGTTCTTTCCATGTCTTTAATTGGGTAGATCTGCTTTTACCTTGATGATCTGTAAGCCCCTTTATGGGCCACCATGAAGACATTGTCTCTAGTTGGGAAGACAAGGCATGTGGACCCGCTTGGCTGCTACAGCCCAGCTTGAGATGTATCCCTCACAAGCACTTCATGGCGCATTCCCTGGAGAGAAGTGAGAAACTTGGGTAAAGGTGTTAGAATTGTATCTGTGTATCAGAAAGGCCCTCCCTCGGTTGTTTGGAAGATTGATGTTTCTATGAACTGTGTTAATTTCATTAATTCAGACACAGTAGCAAAGAAGACAGAGTCCCTGCCCTCATGAGTCCTGTTCTAGTTGGGGGTAGGCAGGTGCCAACCAAAGGGTGATTCACTAAAGGATGGAAAGGACTGTCTTCCACAGGGTGGTGAGGGCAGCCTCGCTATGAGGGTGACAGTTGAGCAGAGGGTGGAAGGAGTAAAACAGCCAGGCTTTTGTGCCATTGGGTGTTTTGGTGCTTATTAGAAAAGCCCAGGTGGAGGTAAAAAGGTTTTTAAAATCTCCTTCTCTGTGCTGATCAATTAGGCAAATGTTGTTTTGAGAAGCCTAAATCCTAGGGTTTAAATCCTGCTCAATGAGCAGACAGACCCTCCTCCTGAAGGAAAAAGTGCTCTTCTTTCCAGGCAGATGCAGCCCCAGGCCTGGGCAGACAATGGTGAGAGCTGGATTTTGGTTCCTCTCACCCTTGCAGTACCCTAGTCCAGCATTCTTGCGTGGAGAATCCCATGGATGAGGAGCCTGAGGCCTACAGTCCCTGGGGTCACAGAGTCAGACATGACTGAGCATCTGAGCACCCTTGCAGCCGACCACCCTTGTGCAGTACACAAACTCCTCAGTGCAGGAGCCCTGTGTGATGGGTCATGGTGGAATTTCTATGCAGACAGACAAGACCAAAGACCCTGAGGCAGGATGACGTTCAGGAAACATTAGGGAGACCAGTGTCATGGGACCCAAGTGGGCAAAGGGAAACTGAAAGAGAGGAAGTCAGACTTGGGATTCACTGATACTGATTATATTTTTTATTTGTTTGGTTGCACCACATGGCATTTGAGATCTTAGTTCCCCCACTACTGTTGGAACCTGTGCCTCCTGCAATGGAAGCACAGAGTCCTAACCATTGGACAGCCAGGGAAGTCCCATGACTATATTTCTAATATTTCTTATATATGAGTTAAAATAACTTTCATATATGATTTTACATGACTTTTCCAGCAAATCCTCACTTGTAACCTCAAAGTAGATTGCCAAAAAAAAAAAAGCTAAGTAATATGATTAGCAAGTATAGGAGTTTAGAATTTAACTGAAGTCCTCTGTTTTCAGCACTTTTCATTTTACAGTGCCTCAAAGATTAGTAATTCTAAGGCATTAAACATTAAAAATAAAAAGTTCTCTACCAGAGTTCTGTTTTTACAGAAGCAGACCTTTCTGAACTATGTGTTGTGATTTGAAGCATCAAATTACCCTTCTCCTTTTCTATAGTTCACTTACATTAAAAATTTTTTCTGTTGCTATGATTGAGATGTTTTTTATAAAACCATTAACATCTATTTTATCATTTTAATGAGTCTCTAAAATATTATCCATCATCTCCCAACTCATTTCAGAAATCTCGCACCTTAGCTAACCCAGACCATACAGTTGTTATAAAGTTTAATACAAATCTCTCCCCATCTTTGGCTGAAAAGAATCCTCTGCCTATTAATCAGGGTTGTCCTGTGCATTTCTTTCAGCTGGAGATGGAGAAGCTTCAGCTCCAAGCACTTGAGCAGGAGCACAAGAAGTTGGCTGCCCGCCTGGAGGAGGAGCGAGGCAAGAACAAGCACGTGGTCCTGATGCTGGTCAAGGAGTGCAAGCAGCTCTCCGGGAAAGTCCTAGAGGAGGCCCAGAAGCTGGAAGAGGTGATGGCCAAACTGGAAGAGGAGAAGAAAAAGACCAGCGCGTTAGAGGAGGAACTCGCCACGGAGAAACGAAGAAGCACAGAAATGGAAGCTCAGATGGAAAAGCAGCTCTCGGAGTTTGACACGGAGCGGGAACAGCTTCGTGCCAAGCTGCACCGAGAAGAAGCACATACCACTGACCTCAAAGAGGAGATAGACAAGATGAAGAAGATGATCGAGCAGCTGAAAAGGGGAAATGACAGCAAACCCAGCCTCTCCCTCCCCCGGAAGACAAAAGATAGACGTTTGGTGTCCATATCTGTGGCAACAGAAGGCCCAATGACAAGATCTGTTGCGTGCCAGACAGACCTAGTGGTGGAGACTGCTGAGCCCCTGAAGAAGTTGCCTTTGACCGTGCCCGTAAAGCCTGCCACGGGGAGCCCCGTAGTCTCCGCTGGTGCCAAGGGGAATGCCTGCCCCAGTGCCGCCTCGGTCAGACCGGGTATCGAGAGGCAGGTTTCCCACGGTGACTTGATAGGCTCCTCTCTGCCCACTGTCCCACCTCCAAGTGCAAACAGAATTGAGGAAAATGGACCGAGCACCGGCTCAACACCAGATTTAACCAGTAGCCCAAGCCCACTACCCAGTGCAGTTTCCCCGGCCTCCGGGCACACGCCCGCACCGCCTCCGCACAGTTTACATTCACCGAGTGCCAGCGCGCCTCTGCATCCGGGTCTGAACCCACGCATCCAAGCGGCTCGATTTCGATTTCAGGGCAGTAATGCTAATGACCCAGACCAAAATGGAAACACCACCCAAAGCCCTCCATCCAGAGAAGTCTCTCCTACAAGTCGTGACAACCTAGTGGCCAAACAGCTTGCTCGGAATACTGTGACCCAAGCACTGTCGAGATTTACAAGCCCCCCGGCGGGAGCACCCCCGAGACCTGGAGCGTCCCCCACGGGGGACGTTGGCACCTACCCCCCGGTTGGTCGAACCAGTTTAAAGACTCCTGGTGGGGCCCGAGTTGACAGAGGAAACCCTCCTCCCATCCCTCCAAAAAAGCCAGGGCTCTCCCAAACTCCTTCTCCACCGCACCCCCAACTCAAGGTTATCATGGATAGCAGCAGGGCCTCCAGCACAGGGATCAAAGCTGATAACAAAACTGTGGCTTCGCCTCCTTCCAGTTTGCCACAAGGGAACAGGGTAATAAATGAGGAGAATCTCTCTAAATCTTCCTCCCCTCAGCTGCCACCAAAACCATCCATAGATTTAACTGTGGCACCCGCAGGCTGTGCCGTTTCAGCCCTGGCCACATCTCAGGTGGGTGCCTGGCCTGCTGAAACCCCTGGACTGAACCAACCTGCATGTTCAGAAAGTTCCCTTGTCATTCCCACCACCACTGCCTTTCGCTCTTCCATAAACCCTGTTAGTGCCTCATCCCGTAGAGCAGGTGCCTCTGACAGCCTCCTGGTAACAGCATCAGGTAAAGGGATTGAAATGTTATATCCTTCTTTAAGAATGTGGCCTGTTCTCTCACTTGCCTTCATTTCCTTCACATTGCCTTAAAACTTTTTTTTTTTTAATCTGATACTTTTTTTTCTATTTCTTTCCCTTCTTTTTTTTTTTGTGTGTGATTTTCTTTGAAGGCTCCAGGGTATGGTGATTCATCTTGCTATATGAATTGCGGTTTTGTTATGCTGAGTGCTTTCTTCTTTTAAAAATAACCTGAAAGCAGTGGTTTGGAGCACACGGAGACCATTAATTTAGAGAAACTGAAGCATTTCCATGGGAGGAAAGACTCATCTTTCTTATAAAATATTTATCTCACAAGATTTCACTATTAGCCATCTCCAGACAGCATGTGTTCAATTCTACCCCTTCAGAGATGGCTTATTTGAAAGAATGCTTTCAGGTAGTTATTAACACTACAGTCTACTTTGGGTTATCAAATTGATTAGAGGCGTTCTGTAATTGGTATATTCTATGTTTTAATATCAGTTTGGTGTTGCCTTTTTTAACCTCAAAAATAGTGTGTGTGCTTATAAACCTCTATTCAAAGTTTACTTCAAAAGTTGTTTTACTTTGTTTAGCGCTAACACTTAAGCACAGATGGGTGACATAGCACGTGGGCTGTATTGGAGGTTTCCATTGCAGATGTGGTTCATAAAGTCACTGAATCTGGGACTCTTGAACAACGAGTTGATAAAGAACTAGATTTTTCCCTTTTTGTTTTATAGTGCTAAAGGAAGCATTGCTTTTTATTGGCATTTGTGGAGAAGGCAATGGCACCCCACTCCAGTACTCTTGCCTGGAAAATCCCATGGACTGAGAAGCCTGGTGGGCTGCAGTCCATGGAGTCGCTAAGAGCCGGACACGACTGAGCGACTTCCCTTTCACTTTTCACTTTCATGCATTGGAGAAGGAAATGGCAACCCACTCCAGTGTTCTTGTCTGGAGAATCCCAGGGACGGGGGAGCCTGTTGGGCTGCCGTCTATGGGGTCGCACAGAGTCGGACATGACTGAAGCGACTTAGCAGCAGCAGCAGCAGCAGTTCTTCACTGACTAAAAGTGGCTCTAAAATAATGTTACAGTGCCAAAGTTTTGATGGAACTTTGCAGGGTCTCTCTACCCCAGGATGTTGGTGCTTAGCAGAGGCTGTTGGATCTGAATGAGAGAGAACTTTTAAGAATTAAAGGAAGATTTGAGCTGTGTTTTTTTTAAGATTTAGGGAGAAGCATAGAAATAAGAAAAGAAGGTAGCACTGTACTTGCTAATTATCAGGTAGTGAGAGCAGTGTAACAAGACTGCTTGTTACAGTTATAAGCTGTCTCCTAAACAGTCAATTCCTTGAGATGTTAGGTTCATACATTAAGGGGCAAAATTGGAAATTGAAAACAGCATGGATTTGATGTTAGTTAGGTCTGCATTGGAATCTAGGCTCTGGCATTTACAGCTCTGTGTTTTGGGTGATTTTTCTTGAACTGAGCAAATTTTCTCATCCTTCATATGGAGCTTATGCTGTGCATATTGGGGAATGTGGCTGTTAGGATTTAATATCATAACATGCAAAGAATGTGGTATTGAGCTTAGAGCAGCATGACTGATGAATAAATAGAGGTACTATTACTGCTTGTATTTTGAAAATTTGCTTTAGAATTGACTTCAGTGTTGCTTTGTGATATCTTATTTTTTAATCCAAAATGGTACTATTGAACTGGATGGCCTTTCTCACGGCCCTTTTCCAGCAAGTTAAATCTACCCTCAAAGGAGGAATTTTTGCTACTATTCAGGAGCATCAGAGAATGTGCTGTATGGACCTAAGGTACTCACAGAACACAAGTTCCAAAAATGTTTGGAGCCCTGGCAGTGCTGTTGACGTAAATGCATGGACTGTAAAACACAAAACACTTCCTGTGATATGTAAATTTTTTCACTTAAAAAAAAAAAAAAAAGCCATCTTTGCTTTGTACCCTGATGCTTTGCCAGTGGCTGCCTGGGTCATTACTGTGCTCCAGGGTTCAGCTCCTAGAGCCCTTTGGTTTCAGTGGAAAAGCTTTAAAATCAGGATCCATGACTGAAGAATGTTTTGTCAGCAGCATGTAAGTTAACCTCTGGAGTCATAGAATTCTAGTCCATTGTATATTCACCAAAATGACCTGTCTAGGATTTTGGATAAAAGAATCATAGCTCCTCTGAAAAAAAAAAAAAAAAAGCCCTTGCTCGTGTGTAGAAAGCAAGAGAGAATAAATTGTAGAACCAAAGAAACAGCAGTCACAGAAGATCCATGAAACTGGTTCCTCATTTTCTCTTCTCTGATTTTGCAGTTCGACCACTGCAAGGTTACCTTTGGTGGCATAACAGCCTGCCATGTCATTTGATTAGAAGGTATAGTTTATTAGGAGGAAAAAGGAGGCAGTGGAATTTGTTTAGGTATCAGCAAGCATTTGCCGAACATCCAGTCTACTAGGGGAGATAGAAATGTTATTATAGTTGCATAGTTGGGGTGTTTAACTCAGCTGTGGATGTAGGTCAACAGAAACTTTGTGAATAAGGTAGAAGATTTCAACTCTCTTTCCACTTAGATGCCCCCCTTTTGGCTGCCATGCCCATTGCAACTTGGGAAACACCAGAGTGCCCTCCATCCTGCTTCTTAATCTGCCTCGCCTGGGTGAGCATGTACCTCTCCAAAGCATAGGCTCATTGAAGGGTTTTCATCTGGTCAACAGTTACTAGTGTCATTATGATCAGAGTAGGAAATGGGGACACATGCACCTCCCAAATACCTGGGGGATGTGTGCTCCAGGGTCAGTGGTGAAAAGAGCACTGGGCTGAGTGTAAAGAGGCAGTGTTAGTCCATTTCTGCTCCTTTCTAGGTATTACCCTAAAGAGCAGATTCTCTCTGAGTCATTAGTTTTTTCATCTAAAAATGAAAGCACTGAACCAAAAAAGTAATAATAGTTCCAAACCAAAAAGATGTGTTAAACTTGCCTGTTGAATTTTTCAAGTAGTAGTTCACTACCTCTCCCTTCTTGGAATTCTAGATCCCATTATCTTTGAAACCCTAAAAATCTACATTTCTACATCAGCTTATATCTATGATAAACAATTATGATTAAGTTAAAGCACTGAAGAGAATTGCAATGACAAAGGATATCACTTTGATGAATTGTTTTGTACATTAACTCAGTTAGCCCTTTTAGAGCCAAATGTAAAATTTTTAAATAACACTTTATGGCCAAGTGTTAACAGTTTTATTATTTAAGTAAAATTTAAATAATTCAAAATTTTTAGAATTTAAAGTTCCAAACAGATTAGAACTTCTTGCTGCTCCTGAACTTGTCACACGGACACATTAATTGTTAGATGAACAGAAGCCTAAACCAAAAATCACTCCGGGCAACTGAGTTTCCATACCCTTGGAATTTTTTTTTTTTTTCCTTTTTCTTAAAAAAGTTGTTTGATACATTTTATTTGATTTGGTTCAGATTTTTTTCCGTAGGTAAACATGCATTAAAAATATTCTTCTCCATGTTTGATTGGCTTAAAGACTAAGTCAGAAAATGAGATCCCTCTGAGCTATGAATGAGATTAACCTTCTCCACACTCTGAAGCTGATGCCGGAAGCTGTTCTCAACTCCTCTGCTATTGCACGTTCTGTCTGTTCCCTTCATCACTGCATGTTCTGCAAGATGCTCACTTGTACTAATGTTTGCATATGACACTGTAGCTGAATGACCTTTTTCTAGGGTCATTAAAGTAGCTATATGACTGCAGGTCTGTTCAGGCATTACTTAACCATTACTTAACCAGTCAACTAAATATTATAATTTTGATCATTGTGGGGAATTTCACATGAACAAAGTCTCATGGTGAAGTTTTATTTTTCCCATATTTATAACAGGATTTATTATAGTAATTTAAGCTTCCTGAGCCTGGAGAAAATTGGAAGTGGTAGTGGAGATAAAAAATGTACTTAAGAATACATTTAAGAATTTTTAACTTTAAGAATACTTGGTATTTATAAAGCGATTTTCATTTTTAAAGACTTTTTCAATATATTTAAAAGAAGAAAATAAGAGAATTGATATATATTCTTCTGGAGTCTTTATATTACAGAACTATAAGATTCTTGGGTGGTCTAAAGATTGAGAAAATTTTTGAATAAAATATTTTGTCTTTAAGATAGCTTAGCATTAGAAATCAGATTTCCCAGGAAATTATATCCATAATTGAATATTTCCATAAAAAAACAGTTAAAATATATTTATATTTTAATTGTCCCAAATGGCTAGAATCATCTGAAAAAAAACAAAAATGAAAACAAAACTCAAAAGAATGGCAAACTATTTAATATGTACCTGTTCATATTCCTAAAAGGATATGGAGAACTGAGGACCGCCCCCACCCCCGGTTTGAGTTGGAGATACTGAGGGAGCGAGGGGACGGGGCTGGAGGTTGGGAGGAAGGAAGGTGGGGGAGCTGGACAAGCAAGAGTGTGGGGTGGTCCCTCCTGTTCACAGAGAAGCACATGCCAGTGCCCTCGGATTGCCTTTGTGCTTGCTTTGCAGTCCAGGTTTCATACCTGGGTATTTATAATTTCTCTGTTTATCATCCATTTCTAATAAGTACTGATTTAATTTTTGTGGGCTTGTTTTTTTGTTTGTTTTTAAGAAAATACAAAAGGTAAAATGTACCAGAGAGGAGCCTTCTTGTAAGTATGAAGTAAAAAATGTTACTTTTGTAAGAAGAGCTAATGAATATCAATGGGAAAATATCATAGAGTTTAGATAAATATCTAATTTTATGAGCATTTGAATTTTAATGTTATTATAGTCTGAGTAAAAGCAATAAATTACCCAGAGATCCAAATAATTGAAGATGTAATATCCAGTTTCTAATAAGCAGTCAGTTTCATTTGTAGAAACTGCTTTGGTGTTTTTCTGAAGAATTTTTTAAAGTTCTGAGGAATACTTTGATATTCACCTTTTAAATCTTTACTGAAATAATTTAAGGTCAGTAATTTAAGATTCAATGATAAGTTTATTATGTATTAATATAACACCCATGTACTCAGAATATTATCCTGGTACCGAGGTAGTAAAGATGCATAGTAAAGGTCTATCATTGTATCTTAACTACAGAGACTGTTACTAGACAGATGTAGAAAGTGTACCCCAGGTGTGAATATGTGCACACATACCCCCATATACACATCAACTTTACTTTCAGATTTTTGGGGCTTTACTTTCAGATTTTAAGGAAGAAGGAAAAATGACTTATTTTGAAAGTTAACTATATTTAAGCCTAAAATACACTAAATACCTATATATTACATTAAATAAACATTTTTACTTTACTGTTTTTACAGCCTTTTGATCAAGGAAGAATTCAGAAAATTTTCCATGCTATATGCAGCCGACTTCACACACTTAACAGATTCTCTTCTAAAGCTGCTAAATACTGATGAGAAATCCTAACTATGATAACTCTTATGACTTTTGTTAAAATTATATGGTAGAGTGTCCTGTTTTGTTAGCTGATTAAAAGTTTTTGGTACAAAATGTGAAGATGGCCAGATGATATAGTCTTCCTTTGTGTATTGAGTATTTGTGCTGGTATATTCTATGTATGTTGTGCTTCTATTAGTTCTTAATACTTAATAGTTGGCCGCCCACTATTTTTCTTCCCAAATAAGGGAATTCAAAGAATGTAAATATTCCTTCATGGTATTTGGTCCATCTCAATGGTTTATATAAAATTTATAAATTAAGTACCTTGGAAACATTGTAGAAAAAAGGAAATTTTCTGTTTTTTAGAATTATTTCTGTCTTGTGCCTAAAGATATCTTTCAGTTAATAACAAAACTGAGAAAATCTGTGCATAGTTTTAAAATTCAGTTTGTTTTGGAATCCTGAGGAGGAGCTCGAACTTTTAAAACAAGATAGCCTTCTTGTTTCCTGAAACCAATCACCACTTTAACACTTATCTGTACAAGACTGACAACTAAAAATAATTTGTCACTATGTATATTAATTTAACTAGCAACAGATATAAGATTGAAATAACAGTACAGATGTATGCTAAAGTAAATATTAACAGATTGGTCATATTAGAAACCACTTAATCCTCTAGGGGTACGTGTTCATGTGTCTGTGTGTGTGTAATTTGGAAAGGAATGGTTAATATCTGTCTCTTATCCTTGCTCCTACTCTCTAACTAGGGTCACTTTAACCCACAGGCTGGTCACCCTCCCTAACCCCTTTGCTAATGAGTGGTGGTCCTGCCCCCCTGGCTGGCAGGCCCACCCTTCTTCAGCAAGCTGCTGCCCAGGGAAATGTCACTTTATTATCAATGCTGCTTAATGAAGAAGGACTGGACATTAATTACTCCTGTGAAGATGGCCATTCTGCCTTGTATTCTGCTGCTAAGAATGGACATACAGGTAAAGATGGTACCTTCTTACTTCACTGTATCACCCTCTTGCAAAAGGATGATGAGTTAAAAGCACTGTAGCCATTATTATGAGCAAAATTATTATTTCACATTTTCTCTTCCAGGTGAAATAAAAAACTTTTTTTTTACATGATTTAAAGTTTTGTAAACATTTAAAAATCCAATTTGGACAGTTCAGTAACAATGTAAAATTTTGCAGCTAGCAAAAAGTTGTCTTTGTTTTATGCACAGTAAAATGTATTGTGTGCCTAGAAGTTTGGGGTCTAGTAACTGTAAAACACATTTTGAATAAAGCCCCCGTCTGTGATCACTTTGGCCAGGACAAAATAGCCCTAATTTGTCTCTTAGAAATGGCTGATGTCTGTGAAAGTAAAGCCGTAGGGCTTTAGCATATGCTGCAGTGAGGGAAAGTTTTAGTAGTTAGGAAAGATCATGGGTCTGAAATTGTTCTGTAGTTAGAACCAATTTATAGTTATTTGAATTTTTTAAGAGAACTGAGAGGTTGTGCAACTATACACGACATATTGATGAAGTTGGGGAATTAATCTTGTTCCTTAAAAAGCAAATCTTATAGTCAAATATACTAAAACATAACAATAGTGCAAATAAAGACATGATCTGATGGCAAATGCAAAGTTAGATAGTAGGCATATATAAGCCATGTGATCCTTGGTGAATTCACATAATGTGGCTTTCTTGGAAGTTTCAGAGCTTTAGTGTGTTCCAGTGGGCTGCATAGAAGATTCTAGGGAACTACAGTATGAGAACTCATTATTTTAAAACTGTTTTGGAGTACTTCTTCCAAAGTACAGTAGGAATTTCCTCTAATATAGAGAAATGCAGTCTAGTAAATAACATGTGGAACGTAGGTCTAAGCGGTATTCATGCTTGAGTCTGGTGACTTTCTAGAGGTTCTCCTTAATATTCATTCAGGGAGTTAAGTCTAAGATGACCACAACATGAAAGCATTTTAATGATTAAATTAAACACCAGAAAGTAAGATTTAACTATTTAAATACCAAGAATGGTATTTCAGTTTAGTCAAAGAATTTTATTTTCCATCCAGTAACATTTTTTTCTGGGATTGTCTGATGGAAAAACCTGGTAAAACATTCTCTGACATACGACTCTCCTTTCACTCATCAGTCACTCTTCCCCCGGGCACCCCCCAAAAATGAAAGAAACCTTGTCTTAGTTGATGAGTCTGGGGTATATGATCCTGGGGGAAAGAGGCTTCTTTTCCTTCATAATAGCCTGTGGAATCTTATATCGACCCTGAAAGAAATGTCAGATGAGCTGTGCATGAGAGAGGTCCCTTGGGGTTAGTATCTGTCTACAGCCTGTATAGAATTTGGCTCATGGTGAATCTAAGTGGGAAATTAAAATGGCTTTCTATTAAAATCCATAGACTGTGTGAGATTGCTGCTGAATGCAGAAGCCCAAGTCAATGCTGCTGATAAAAATGGCTTCACACCCTTGTGTGCTGCAGCTGCTCAGGGACATTTCAAGTAAGTGATGCTCTTAATCCCTTTTTTTCCCCCTCATGAAAAGAGCCTCTTTATGATTTGCACATATATTTTAGTTCTGGCTGAATGTGTAAACTAGTACTTAAGATCCTTTGGCAAGTAAATTCAACTAAACATCTTTGAGAATTTAAATGCAAAGGAGGATCCTAAATTTGCTCTTCTTAATAATAGATAGTTGTATATTGGGAAGTGAAGAAGAGGAATATGCTGTTTCCAAACCTCGTGTGAATGAACTTGCTTCCGAAGAGGAAGATTATTTTTAGCCTATCAACATAAAGTCATCCCTCCTGTCTGTGGGGGATTGGTTCCAGGACCACCCACAGATGCCACAATGCGAGAATACTCTGAGTCTGTTATATAAAATGCTGCAGTATTTACATATAATCTACGCACATCCCCCTGTACACTTTAAATCATCTCTGGTTACTTATAATACCTAATGTATTATGTATTAATACAATGTATTAATACAATGTATTAATACAATGTATTAATACAATGTATTAATACAATGTATTAATACAATGTAAATGCTATGTAAATAGCTGCGAGCATGTGGCAAATTCAGGTTTTGCTTTTTGTAACTTCCTAGGATTTTTTTTCCAAGTATTTTCCATCTGGGGTTGGTTGAACTCACAAATGTGAAACCTGCACATATGGACAGTCAACTGTGTATGTGGTTATGTAATGGATTGTTACACACTTCATTGTTCACTATTTTCCACCACCTCAACACACACACACGTTATTTATTATTATAAATTGTTCGAGTATGCACCTTGCTTTATCATTTTTAAAAAAAATTGAAGCAGGAACTTACATGCTTAAAGAAGTTAGAGCACAAAATCAAAAAGAGCCTGTAATTAGAATATACATAAGTTTAGCAGTGATTTCTTCAGTTGCTTAAATAAGTCAGTTGAATAGAGAGATAACTTTTTGTAATCAAGTGCTATTTTAATAATATTGATAGAATATAGCTAAATTGCTTTCTTTGCCTGTGCTGAAATGGTAGTCTGCGGAGGATGAAAGCTGTTTTCAACTTTTAACTTTTACTATCCGAACAGAAATGTTTCATTAACAAACATTAATTAGCGTTAAGCAATTAACAAATCTCAGAATTCTTGACATAAGGTTTTTCAGTTTCACACTGCTGTCATTCTTTTGTAAATATGAATTTTTAAAAGTTCAAAATGCATCCTTAATATATGTATTACTTTTTTTCTGCATGTTGAACATGTATCTCATCACTCTGAATTTATTATTGCTGATCAGAACTATTGATTTTGCTGCCGCCTTTTTGCATGTATTCTGAGTCCTCCAGGAAAGATTCTTCTTCTGGACTATCCTTTGCCTTTCCTGCCAGTAGGCAATCTGTAGGGCTACTTGCTTGGATAGTGTAGCAGTCATGGGAATGGAGGCACGGATGGATTTGCAAAAAGGGAGAACCCCTGGGAAAGGCAGGGAGGCCTGGTTAATTTAAATGTATATGAGATACACATCAATATGTAACTTATTTTTTCTAATGTATAAACAAATCGAATGTTGCCAGAGGAAGCCAAGAGAAAGCCTGCCTCTGAGCAAAAACCCAAAGATGTTCATTGCTTCTTCATTGGGTTATGATTTATTCCTCTTTTCTAAATTTATTCTCATCTAATTTTGCAAACTGTAGTCAGTTCCTAAGTGCCATGAAGTCTTGAATTCACCTCATTGCTGTCCTTCCTGATTCTCAGGGCAATGTATTTCTGCTGAACTGTGTCTTTTTTCCTTGTAAACTAGCCCCATTGCAGGGGGGCAAAACAGCCTTTGCTGCCTTTTCTCCCCCAAATGGCCCTTTCCTCCGTCTCCCTGCCTTTTATAGTGGAGGCACATGGTGCCCTGCTGTCTGCGCTATTTATAATTATTTTCTCAAGTGAAAATCTCAGAATGACTCAGCAGCCTGACTCTTTTCCAGGTTCAAACTATTTTGAACCACAAATAATATATATGTCAAGCACAGTTAAACATATTCCAAGGACTCTACTTTTATAGGTTGTTTACAGAGAAGTGTCATAAACCAGGTATTCACCCTTGATCAAAGCTGTTGTTTTAAATTTTCATGGGAGTAATTAAAATATCTTCCAGCCTTCTTAAAATAGTATCTATATAATAAGACCAGTAATAATTGAGATTATATATAATAATTCATGTAATAAATAAAGATGCAGAATTCCTCTAGCAGTATTTGCTTTTTTTAATATCTTGGTCAGGTGGTACTTCAGACGTCAAACCGAGTTTGTATATAATTAATCATACTGTTGTGTTTAGGTGTGTAGAATTATTAATTGCATATGATGCTAATATTAATCATGCTGCTGATGGAGGACAGACACCTCTATACCTGGCCTGTAAAAATGGAAATAAAGAATGTATTAAACTCTTGTTGGAAGCTGGAACTGACCGAAGTGTAAAAACCAGAGTGAGTACCTGTATTTTGTATTTTGTCCTCTAATTACAATATGTCTGCAAACTCTGCAGTTCAAAAAATAAAATAAGTTAAAATACAGGTTGCTTTGTTTTGTTTAAAGTTTTGTTTTGCTTTGAATATGTTGGATCCTCATGGTCTGACCTCTGTTTATCTGATTATTCAAAGCTTGTTAGTTAGCCTTTCTTTTTAGAGGTAGTCGGTGTAGTACCAGGGACTTGTAAGCCATCGACAAAGGTCAGCTGTCATTCATTGAGTTGTCGTCATCATCCACAGTAGTGCTCACTTGTAATGTGTATAAACAGGAAGCAGATTTGTGGCAGGACAGTGCCCATTGGCAGGACTTAGAGGAAGGTTATTTGTGCTCACTATTCCTCACAGAGCTGACCTTTGTTTTTGCTGAGATTATGCAGCGTCTCACAGAGTTCAAGGTCATTGTTTAATTTGCCTCAGAACTTGAAGCACTGTGTGTGGAAGTCCAGTATGGAACCTAATAGGTTGAAGTAGCTTTGACTCCCTCCCACACAGTCCTGCTGCCTGCTGTACAGGGTACACAGGTGAAGCCGGATTTAGAAATTGAAGAAATGTAGAGTCTGATTCACAAGAACAGTCCTTTGATACGACTTCTGCCTCAGCACACAAAAATGCATTTGAAACAAGTTCCTCCATTCGCCCTCCCAAGTTGGCCTTTATCATCCTATCATAATAGACTTGAAGACCAAGAATCAGCCCTTCACACCCTGACATGCATTTCTTCAGTGGGGGCCCATCTAAGGGCTGGCAGGTTTATGGGACCCACTCTTCACTGGGCTCAGGAATTTTTTTCCTGCAGTTTCCCAGCAGGTTAAAAGTGTAATAATTACCACCCTATAGCATATTCATGATGAATGACAAGTGTAGACATCTTAATTGCCAAAGATTATCTGAACCTTGGATTTCTTCTGTTAATAGAGAATTAACTATACTGTGCATCCATTTCACAGGAATCACCCTTAAAATTTTCTAGGATAGAAAGGTATATTGTATATTTTAAGGTCACTCTTAGATACTGGATTTTCTTAAGTTTTCAAAAGTAAACTCACAAATAATAGTATAATAGGAATGTAATATAAGCTAGGTATAGACATTTTCCATTGAGTCCTAGGGCTAGAGCTTTTTTTCTTTACTTTCTATTTATTTTTTGAAAATCTGAGAAAATAGTCCAGTGTTACTCTTATTCATGTTGTTTTATATATTTAAGAAATCTGTGGTACTACACATACTTATGGAGGAGGCAATGGCACCCCACTCCAGTACTCTTGCCTGGAGAATCCCATGGATGGAGGAGCCTGGTGGGCTGCAGTCCATGGGGTCGCTAAGAGTCAGACATGACTGAGCGACTTCAGTTTCACTTTTCACTTTCATGCATTGGAGAAGGAAATGGCAACCCACTCCAGTGTTCTTGCCTGGAGAACCCCAGGGACGGGGGAGCCTGGTGGGCTTCCGTCTGTGGGGTCGCACAGAGTCGGACACGACTGAGGTGACTTAGCAGCAGCAGCAGCACACATACTTATTGTAAAATTCTACCTTATATATGAAAAAGGAATGAATTTTACATCAATATCTGAATGAAAAATAAGTAGTGCAACATAAAAATTGAAGTCACATCCTGTAAGTTAGAGAACACAGAAATCCATGCTCTCAAACTAATTGTCGATGAACTGAATGAAATCTTTAGAAGTACAGAGGCTCCAAAGTACAGAGATAAACAGCATAATTGATAAAGGACCTTAAGGGAATAATTAATTATTTCTCACAACTTTTAATAAGAAATCAAAGGGGAATGAAGGATTTTAAGTTTTTCTGAAATGATTATGTGGCCTTTGTAATATAAGGAAGGTCAAGAGCACTTACACTCTATTGCCTAATTAAGGCTGATTCCCAAGGAAAGGTATCCACAGCCCAACAAAGAACAAGCTATGAAACACTTTGCCTGCGTGGGATATTCCCAAGGACTATGTGATATTCCAGCTACTGCCAGCCATGGTCTTGCCTTAGCCAAGTTGATTCTGATGATGTGAAGTACAGAACCAGAGAAAAAGCCACAACATTCAGGAAGAGCTTTAGCAAATGATCAGATGACTCAGTCTAAATGTAGATTGTTACCATTTATTGTCTGTTTTCCTCTCTGTCTTCTACCTCATTATTTTTTTTTTTTTGAAGTGTACTATCAATTCAATTCAGTCCAGTTCAGTCACTCAGTCGTGTCTGACTCTTTGTGACTCCATGGACTGCAGCTTGCCAGGATTACCTGTCCATTACCAACTCCTGGAGCTTACTCAGACTCACGTCCATCGAGTCGGTGATGCCATCCAACCATCTCATCCTCTGTCATCCCCTTCTCCTCCCAACTTCAGTCTTTCCCAGCATCAGGGTCTTTTCCAGTGAGTCAGTTCTTTGCATCAGGTAGCCAAAGTATTGGAGTTTCCAGCATCAGTCCTTCCAATGAATATTCAGGACGGATTTCCTTTAGGATGGACTGGTTTGATCTACTTGCAGACAAAGGGACTCTCAAGAGTCTTCTCCAGCACCACAGTTCAAAAGCATCAGTTCTATTCACTGGAAAAAATTTAGTGTAGCAGTATGAAATACCAAATGAAAAAAAAAAAAAATAGGCTAGAGGGAAAATAAAACCAAAATACGTATCACAGAAATAATCATCAATTCTTTTATGATAGTCTTAAAAATCTAATGGGAATGGATACCTGAGTAGAAGGCAGACATCTCTCTATATGAAAATGAGAGACTACAGAAGTTTGTGACATTGTACAGCAGACAGGGATCAAGACCATCCCCATGGAAAAGAAATGCAAAAAAGCAAAATGGCTGTCTGGGGAGGCCTTACAAATAGCTGTGAATAGAAGAGAAGCGAAAAGCAAAGGAGAAAAGGAAAGATACAAGCATCTGAATGCAGAGTTCCAAAGAACAGCAAGAAAAGAAAGCCTTCCTCAGTGATCAATGCAAAGAAATAGAGGAAAACAACAGAATGGGAAAGACTAGAGATCTCTTCAAGAAAATTAGAGAGACCAAGGGAACATTTCATGCAAAGATGGGCTCAATAAAGGACAGAAATGGTATGGACCTAACAGAAGCAGAAGATGTTAAGAAGAGGTGGCAAGAATACACAGAAGAACTGTACAAAAAAGATCTTCATGACCCAGATAATTACGATGGTGTGATCACTCACCTAGAGCCAGACATCCTGGAATGTG
>NW_011495076.1:13086941-13108759 GCF_000754665.1 Bison bison bison | reverse complement strand
TGGAAAACTCAGCAGTGGCCACAGGACTGGAAAAGGTCAGTTTTCATTCTAATCCCAAAGAAAGGCAATGCCAAAGAATGCTCAAACTACCGCACAATTGCACTCATCTCACAAGCTAGTAAAGTAATGCTCAAAATTCTCCAAGCCAGGCTTCAGCAATACGTGAACCGTGAACTTCCAGATGTTCAAGCTGGTTTTAGAAAAGGCAGAGGAACCAGAGATCAAATTGCCAATATCTGCTGGATCATGGAAAAAGCAAGAGAGTTCCAGAAAAACATCTATTTCTGCTTTATTGACTATGCCGAAGCCTTTGACTGTGTGGATCACAATCAACTGTGGAAAATTCTGAAAGAGATGGGGATATCAGACCTCTTGAGAAATCTGTATGCAGGTCAGGAAGCAACAGTTAGAACTGGACATGGAACAACAGACTGGTTCCAAATAGAAAAAGGAGTATGTCAAGGCTGTATATTGTCACCCTGCTTATTTAACTTCTATGCAGAGTACATCATGAGAAACCCTAGACTGGACGAAACAGAAGCTGGAATCAAGATTGCCGGGAGAAATATCAATAATCAAAAATCTCAGATATGCAGATGATACCACCCTTATGGCAGAAAGTGAAGAGGAACTAAAAAGCCTCTTGATGAAAGTGAAAGTGGAGAGTGAAAAAGTTGGCTTAAAGCTCAACATTCAGAAAACGAAGATCATGGCATGTGGTCCCATCACTTCATGGGAAATAGATGGGGAAACAGTTAAAACAGTGTCAGACTTTATTTTTTTGGGCTCCAAAATCACTGCAGATGGTGACTGCAGCCATGAAATTAAAAGACGCTTACTCCTTGGAAGGAAAGTTATGACCAACCTAGATAGCATATTCAAAACCAGAGACATTACTTTGCCAACAAAGGTGCTCTAGTCAAGGCTATGGTTTTTCCAGTGGTCATGTATGGATGTGAGAGTTGGACTGTGAAGAAAGCTGAGCACTGAAGAATTGATGCTTTAGAACTGTGGTGTTGGAGAAGACTCTTGAGAGTCCCTTGGACTGCAAGGAGATCCAACCAGTCCATTCTGAAGGAGATCAGCCCTGGGATTTCTTTGGAAGGAATGATGCTAAAGCTGAAACTCCAGTACTTTGGCCACCTCATGCGAAGAGTTGACTCATTGGAAAAGACTCTGATACTGGGAGGGATTGGGGGCAGGAGGAGAAGGGGACGACAGAGGATGAGATGGCTGGCTGGCACCACTGACTCGATGGATGTGAGTCTGGGTGAACTCCGGGAGTTGGTGATGGACAGGGAGACCTGGCGTGCTGCGATTCATGGGGTTGCAAAGAGTCGGACACGACTGAGCGACTGAACTGAACTGAACAGAGGGGATCAAGATTTTCCTTAGAATAGAGTTTGTCAAACTTCAGTGCATCAGAGTTGCCCAGATGGCTGGTAAAACAGAATGCAGGGCCCCACCCCTTGAGATTTCTGATTCAGTAGTCTGGGATGCGGCTCAACAATTTACATTTCTAACAAGTTCACAGTTGGTGCTGATGGTGCTGATCAGGGAACCACACTTTGAGAACTGCTACCCTAAAAAAAAAAAATTCTGAGTCTGTTCTAACAACCAGCTAAGTGGATGATTGGGGCTTCAAAGTAATATGTTCTAGGGAATGGGCCCAATATTTTAGTTGGAACAGTTTCTAAGCTTGCATTTACCAGTGTCCATCTGCAATCCCAGAGAGGCCCATAGAGGCTGATAGATAAAGTTATTTGACTTTGTTTTTCCTTTATGTCTGCCTTTTCCATATTATCTAGAATCTTTCCTTCTGGAATCAGTGGCATAAAATTTTAAGATGACTAGAATTAGCACACTTCCCTATAAGTAGAGTTGGCTTATTATACTTGGATATAAATTTTTAAAAATGTGTATGCTGAAGTTCATTCTTTCATAATATTAAGTTGAGATTTTGTTTTACCATATATAATGCATATTTACCAGGCTGGGTATTACTAACTCACTCCAAATGGTTGAGTGTTAAGAAGAAACTCTTACAAAATAGCAGACATGAGTCAGAGCTATGGAAAAGGCACTAATTGACAGAGGTCTGAGAGAACCTAGCTCATCGATGATATTCAGGATTGGAATGCCTGCTTTTCCTGTCTCAGTGGTCCGTGGCCAAGAATATTTAGATGTGAACTTTAAATAACACTGCTCTCAACATTCATGTTGTAATCAACTCTTTCCCCCTGGTTGTTTTATTTTCAGGATGGCTGGACACCAATTCATGCAGCCGTGGACACTGGTAATGTGGACAGCCTCAAGCTTCTTATGTACCACAGAGCCCCAGCCCATGGAAACAAGTTGCAGGAGGAGCCCGGGTTGGCCATCTTAGACTTGGATCAAGAAGAAGAGCATCATGAAGGCACATCCAAGCCTGTTGTTCCTGCAGACCTCATCAACCATGCTGACAGTGAAGGCTGGACTGCTGCCCATATTGCTGCTTCAAAGGGTTTTAAGGTGTGTCTGGTAGCAGCTGGCCTCATTATACAGTTGTAATTTGGTGAGTGGCAAAGTTGGCTGCTCTTGGCTGAGTGTATTTTGCTTGACTAATTGGAGACTGAGCAGCACTATTTTTGGAAATGATCAGCTTCCAGTAAGAACCAACTATATTTTTTGTTCAGCAGATATTTACCATCAAGCATATATGAGATGTCATAAAAATCAGTTTGGAGTTTGTTAACAAATGTGGGAGTAATTCCAGACATTTTATCTCATTAAAATTAGGAAGAGAAATTGGATATTGATTGAGGCCTCAAGATTGTTTGAGTTAGTACCAAGGCCATGCAATAATTTTGAGGGAGAACCAGGATTCAGGTACACATGTTCTGTACTCTCAACTCCCTCACTATGCACTCTCTGTGCTGTCTCATGATTCATAAGAGAGAGTTCTAGGTTTCACTCATTAGAGAAAGATTGTGATTATTAAAGAAATAACATGACATAGGAAGCCATCCATTCATGCTTCTTTTTCCATTTAAATCACTTTAGCAATATTGCTTTAACAATGAAAAGCTATCAGGAAGCTGAGTGCAAGGCATTATGGAAGCTAACATTTGTAGGAATCATTTATGTGATTAGGTAACTCCTAGTTCAGGGGCAGGAGTGCAAAATACAAGACAAGCATAGGATAAGAGAAGCACAGAAAATTTAAAACAAGGATAGTAGACATGTATTTGAAACAATACAAAAATGTAAATTCTTATTTTTTGCAAGACAGAATGCATGTATTTCAGGGAGCAGAGCTGTGGAATATTAGGCTCAGAAATGACTCATTCTGGAGGAGATAGAAATGATTTTGGCCTTGCAGGCTGGGTTACATTTGTCACCCATCACTGGGAGAGGAGAGTAGTTCAGATGCAGGGAACAGTAGGAATGGTATGGAAGTAGAGAGGCTCCAGTTGAGCTATGAAGAGTGGTGAGAAGACAAGACTAGGAGTTTCATAGTATGGCACAGGCCTTCGGTGATGCACTGAGTTTTATTTACTAGACAGAGTAAAACTGTTGAAAAGTTTGTACAAAGGAACAAAAGAATCATCTCTATAGTTTAAATTGCTTGATTGAGCAATGACATTTAGAAGATTTGGGATTATGAGAATGTTGATGGCAGGGAGAGAGACTAGGTGAAAGATGATGAGACTGGTAGAAATCATAAGAGAGGTCACAGAGTAGAAATGTCCAAGAACTGCAGACAGATTAGATGCATTGAATGAATGGGATGAATAGAAGGATCATAGTTACGTTCCCAGAAAGAGGAAAGAAGAGGTGTTGTTGTGATCCAGCAGACAGAATGTGGGTTTAGGCATGCTGAATTTAATGCTGGGACGTGTTCATCCAGATGGAGATATCTGGAAATAGCTAGAAATGTGCATTTGGAGCTCCTGGTTGGTAACTTCCTGTGTTATGATCTAGAGCAGAAGCTGTTCATCTTGGACTTGGGTGTTTTTGAAACAAGTGAGAAACAGGAATGAGTCAGTCCAGTGTGGAGGTATTGCTTGGTAGTAGTAGTTTACTCCCGATTATCCTTTAAAAAAAAAAAAAAACCTACAGTAATTATATGAGCTTGATATTTGTGTATTGATTTGAATGGAATGCAATGACATTTGACATAAAAGTACTTGGAAGGCAAAGATGGGAAATATGAAAGGCTTAAATTTGAATAGGCATAAGTAATCGAGGACAGTGAATCTCATTTGATGGAGAAAATGTGTGTTGCAGGGGTGGTTTTTTTACTTACCTCCCTCTTCTAGAAAATCTCAGAGTATAATGTGAAAGGCTACTGACAGTGGTAGGCTGTTCATACGCTCAACCTGAAGGCAAGAAAAAAAGAATATGAAACCTGAGCATCACTGAGAGGAGCTCTCCCTCCAGGTTGAGTAACCCTTTAGGGTGGGGGCTTATGGTGCCACTCAGCTCCTCCTTTATGAACTCCTCATTAGGCTTGGTGGTTTCATGGCTGAAGATGGTATCTTCATGGATTTCCAGGCCCTTGGCAACGTGGATGCTCTGTCAAGGGAAATAGAATTTCTCATGTCTAATATGACTCTTCCAATAGTCTCTTATTTTAAGAATTTAAGATAAATTTTGAATAAGAAGAGAGATTTTAGAAAGTAAGCGTGGCTGACAACATTGACACACTGCAAAGAAAAATAATAGATTAAAATAACAGGCTTTTTTTTTTTTTTTTGCCCTGGAGTAGATACTTTGTCTTCCAGGCTTACTTCTTCATTACAATTAGGACATTTAAACTATGGAACTTCCCTGGTGGCTCAGAGGTTAAAGCGTCTGCCTCCAATGCGGGAGACCCGGGTTCGATTCCTGGGTCGGGAAGATCCCCTGGAGAAGGAAATGGTAACCCACTCCAGTACTCTTGCCTGGAGAATCCCATGGATGGAGAAGCCTGGTAGGCTACGGTCCACGGGGTCGCAAAGAGTCAGACACGACTGAACGACTTCACTTCACTTCAAACTATGGAGAGATGAATAGACATTGGGAATGAAGACCAGATTGCCTGGTTTCATTACTCTTCACACGATACCACTCAGCCTGCCTTCCTAGTCATGGGTATTGGAAGATATTTTTGCATCCTTGCCTAATACAGTGTTTATATCGTGGCTGAGATAGTTGTCCAGAGAGGTAATCTATTCACAACTAAGTTGCTAAGAGTAGTTTTCAGAAAAAATACATTACAATCCTGAGTTAATCATTGTGTGGGTGAAGAGATTCTACACTGACCACAGTAGGGCTTAAAAGATGTATGTTTTTTTTTTTTTCTACCATAGCATACATGTGTCCGATCTACATAAGGTAGTAGCGCATTGTTACCCAAGAATATCACTTCAGTTTCCACATGTTTCTCAACTGACAAACGTGGGATTTTGGAGCTTGAAGACACATAGCTCATCTATTCCAACCCCCTTGCCTTGCAGATGAAAAAGTTTCAGTTTTGGGAAATCGCATAATTAATTCCCCAAAGTCAATTCATAGAAGATCAGGTTCCTCAGTCAGTCCTTTTTCCACTTAGTTCTTGGTCTTTTTCCCAATGACTAAGCAATTTATAATCACCATTTGGTCTTTGGTAACCAGCGTAGCTCTCTCTAAAGCTGGTCTGTGACTACTGCACGGCCGAACTCGTCACTGAGGATAAACTTGTTTTCATCACTCAGTGTGCGTAGATAGAAGAATTTCTTAGTGAAACTCTGTGTTCTGTCATGAGAACTTTGACACATCAAGTTCCTGCAGCAGAAATAGATTAGGGAGAGTATCTGGATTTGAGCATCTGGTTGTCAAAGCTCTCATACAACAGATTCTTAATTTGAGGGACTCTGCATGTTGTAAGTCCAGGAGTAGATTATAACTCTAGCTTACATATTGCCAAGGCGGAGGCTACCTATCACTTCTGTTCTTACTCAGTCTTTCTGGGTTGTTTAACATGTTGATTCTAATGCAGACCTCTCCTTGGCTTCCACAACACTGCCCCTTCTTTGCTTCCCTTCTGAATTTGATGATCAGGCTTTTTCTTTGTTTTTTTTTTTTTTTTCTGGTTTTTCTTTTTTAACCCTAGGAAACTCCCAAGCCATCCTAGCTGTCTAGTCCTATTTTTAAGAATTTATCCAGTCTTTCAACTTCAACTGTGGCTTCTACAATAACTCTTCCCAAGCCCAGATCTCCCACCTGGCTTTTTACCTGCTTTCCAGTCATTTATTTTCCACCATCCTAGAGGTCATCCCTAAGCAGGCCCGTGGTCCTCTGGTCAGGCAGTGGTCCTCTTGTTGCCATCTTTATGCTGTTCTCGCATTGTTCTGGGATTGTAGACTGACTGATGCCTTTTTAGCTCTTAACCAGGTGAATCCCAGGCATTTCCTCCCACATTCTAGCATCCGCCCTAAATGGATGGTCTGCATGAGGTGTGTATCTTAAGTGCAGAGGCCCACATAGAGCCCTACAATGTAGATTTTCTCTCCCTAGGTCATGCCTACAAGGAAGAAAAAAAATGATAGGAGTCCTTAAAATTCTTTCTTGTCACAGAGAGTTGGGTACCTGGCTAGAAAAGACAAAGACAGGATAATTTGTGAGGTTGGACCAAATCTTTGGGACTAGATGCTAATCATGGTAAATAGAAATCCAGTCTTTGGAGTCTTTTATTTTTTGTGCTTTTGATTCTCCTTGACTATTTTCCTCTTAATTTTTATAAGATTATTTTTGAAAAGGCCAGATTGACTCAACTGTGTGTAGACAAAGGAAAGGCTCTTTTTTAAAACCTCATTCCAGAATGTCCAGTGCAGAGCGTTGCACACTTGCTTAATTTAACCACCAGTGACTCACTGACAGGATCCTAAAGGATTCTCACATAAACTTGGCCAACCAGAGTTGTGCTCCCACCCCTCACTGAAGAGCTGCACTTTCCAGTGTTTTCCAGTATTTTCCACTGACACCTTTCATGGATCTAATTTGACCCTTTTTCTCCTCTCACTCTATACTTTCCCCCTTGAATGATCTTACTGGTCCCCAGAATATAATCTGTAGAGGTTCCAAAATCTTCTCTCTAGCCACTTATTCACGTTGTCAGTCCTTTCAGGAAGATCCTGTGTAGGAAGCCCACGATTTACAGGGCATCTCCTTGATAGCCCAGTTGGCCCAATACAGCCCTTGTGGATGCCCATCATCCCAATGGAACCATTAACAGTGCCCCCTTTTACTCCTAAAAGTGTCTTAGTTCAGACAGATGTACAGTAACCCTATCGATGGCCATTGCTATCTATCTATAGTGGTGATGGTGGTGTTTAGTCACTCAGTTGTGTCCAGCTCTTTGTGACCCCATGGACTGTAGCCTGCCAGGCTCCTCTGTCCATGGGATTTCCCAGGCAAGAATATTGGAGTGGGTTGCCATTTCCTTCTCCAGGGGATCTTCCTGACCAGGGATCGAACCCATATCTCCTGCAAATCTCATGCATTGCAGGTTGCTTCTTTACTGCTGAGCCATCCAGGAAGCCCTACTGATGGCCATATTCGCATTTATTTCCACCAAACAGCTCCATGAGGATGTGTCCCCAGACTTCTGTGTTTATAGTGCATCTCTGTTCCTCCTCTCTTAATCCAGTAACATCATCTGACATTTGTGTCTCTTGCTCCATCTTCCTAAGTTACTGAGTTCAAATGATGGATACAAGTCTAGATTTTATTCCTTTATAAATGAGTGCATGAACAAAGAGGAGGCTGTGTTTTTAAACACATTCCAGGATGTCCCTCTGGGAGCCCTCATCACAGGCTGTCTGAACTTGCATAGGCTGCTGTGGTCTCCCCATCTCCAGTCTCACCACCTCCTTTATGCTGCTTTGAGAGGGACCTTTCTAGTTGGTCGTGTATTTTACCCCTCATCTTTCCAAGGATAACTGATCTTTCTGTCACTTCGAGGATGAGTGCCAGCCCTGTATGTGACAGTCAGGTCCCTTCCAGCTCTGGCCTCAGCCTCTTTGCACCAGCACACTCCTGGCTTCTTCTCCCCTGTGCTCTCTGCTCGAATCCTGCAGACATCCTGTGCTGTCTCCTCTCCCTGCCTTTGCATCTGCTGTTCCCATTACCCCAAATGGCCCCTTCTGTCCTGACCCCTCCCTGCCTGGAAAACATCTCAGCTTAGGTCTTGGCTTCCAGGAGTTCATTGCTCCCAGGGTACCTCTTCACACTTCACTTAGGGAGCTTGTTCTTTACTGGAATTATTTATATACCCGCTTCCCTCTCCACTGCCTCCAAAAAAATCACTTTCATCATTGTATATATTGTGCTCAGCAGCCTCTGGCCCACGGGTACTAAACGTTTGTTGAATCAAGGAGTAAATGAGTAAATTTTATGACAGTTCTCTTAACCGGTTTCCTTCCTGTCACTTTGTTTTTCAGTATGTCTTCCAAACTCACTAGTTGGTTTTCAGAACTGAGTTGATCACGGCACTTGTCTACCCAGACGTATCCTTCTGTCTCCTGCAAAGAGTCATGCTCCCTCTCCCTCAGCCCTTCCTGGCTAACTCCAGCCACCTTCGTCTCCCTGCTAAATCTCTGCTTCCTCAGCTGTTGTTACCCATCGTGTTGTTTCTCCATCTCCCCTGCTCTGACCAGCAGTGGGCACAGCCACATCCCAAGGTTGTTCCTGACGTGGGTGCTGGACCTCACCTGTGCATTTGTGGACTGAATTCCCTCCCACTCCCTCTGCCCAAGCTCAGTGTCTCAGGTTTCCTGCCCTGAGCTGGATCTTATCTCTAGCTCTTTGGACGTGAGTGTTCTTCTTAGTCTACCTGGCACTGGTACCTTTCTTCTCAGCTCTTAAAGGCCACTGACAGAGGTGGTTCATTGACCCTAAACATCCCTTCTCCCCTCTTCTACAATAACAAACCTCTCAGAGTTCAGCCCCAAATAAAGAATACATTTTCCAGCTTCCTGGAAGATGACCATGGCTGCCTACCTAAGTTCTGGCAATTGGGATGTGAGTGGAAATAGAAGCCGAAACCAAAGCCCACTGCCTTTTAAAGTTTCTGCTCGCTAGAGACATGTATCTATGTTGTGGTTAATAGCACTTTAACTTAGACTTAGTCATCTGGACTACTTGCTTTACATCCCTTGGAATAGTCTACCCAGTTTAGGTCCCCTGAGAATCCGTGTCCAGAAACAGCAGTTGGCATCACAGCATTTGTTCTCTTCGCTCAGATCCCACCCATCAGTGAGAGAGCTTAGATGTTTTTCTCTACCTTTCCCGCTTCTTCTTCTGCTGAGTAAAACTTTGCCCCTCACGTCCATAGGCCCCCTTTCCTGCATGTTTTCCTCATGACTCTTGACAACATGTCATGTTTCTGCCGGAGAAACAGAACTGTTACCTTATTCATCGTCACAACCCTGGGGTCTTGACACAGCTCCTGGCATGCAGGTGCTTAGTTCCTATTTCATAACGTTGTGAGGTTTGATGAGCACTAAATACACGTGCAGTCTTGTAACGGTGCCTGGCGCTTAGTATGTGCTTGAATAGTTTTTGTAGCTGCTGTTGTTAAGTGTTGGTTAGGTAAAGTTCTCATCTTCTTTGTGTTCCCCATGGAGCTCAGCAGAGTGCTGGGAAACTCACAGTTGTGGCCCCATTTGGATATGCCTTATCCTGCTATCTTTCTGACATTCTGTGCTTCGTTTTAGAGAAAGCCACTGCTTAGATTATTGCCTACTGATCTGCCTGACTATAATAATTATACACAACCCACCTTATAGGTGGACTTGAATCTTGCAAATTTTGGTTGCATCTTTTATCATTTCTGTTTCTAATTTGAACTAACATCACCTAGAATTGTGACATTTGTTGATGTGCTATAATTCCTCACCACTTACCTGAATACTTGGGCTGTTTTCTAATTTGTGATGATTATGTTGATTGTAACAAATACAGCAAGCTAATAAATATTGAGAGTGTTCTATGTGCCAAGAATATAAATTACTAGCTTTTCATTTAAATCACCTAACAACCTTTTGAAATATAGATATATGAGACGCAGATAAGGAAACTGAAGCAGAAAAATGTTAAATGATTTACCAAAAGTCAGATAAAAATCATTTATATTGGCAGGATAAGACACCAGGTCTGTTTTATCTCTAACCTGTTTTTGCTACAAGTACTAACTTGTGTAATAAATATATTATTTCTGTCTCTTATCATCTGAGAATTCATGAAGTTTAGTGCTCAGATTTCATTCTGCTTGAATCTTTCATTTGAGTCAATTTCATTAACTCTCATGCATTTACTGATGTTGTACAAATTAGTAATATCAATGGGATAAAAACTATTATTTATTTATTTGGCTTAGTTTTTAGTTCATTTCTTAGCTTAGTGGTTTTTTAAAACTTGAACCCCAGATCTATGAAAGCCAGACTTGATTGTTAGAGGAGATTCCTCCAGCCTCGACAGCAGCAGTGATAAACGCTGTTAGTTAATCCCTTTGCAGGCAAACAGATTTTCTTTATTCAAAGGTCCTCTGGCTCAGCTTCTCCATTTTGCAGGTACCAAGGCCTTGTCTCCCATCCCCTCAAGCATCCAAAAAGAGCCCCTATAGTAAATCAGCACTGGCTTCCTTTTCATATTTCACTTACTTGGTGATCTCAGCTTACTCTTTTTCTTTCTGACCCTTATGCATTCCTTGTATTTCCTCGTGGACTATGATTGCATTTAAAATATGTTTAGGAGGCAATAGGAAGCAACTGGAACTCAGATATACTCCTGGTGGGAGTGGAGTTTGGTATAGCCACTTTTAAAAGCTCTTTGCAGTATACACAGATACAGAACGTGTGCATACCCTGTGCCCCAGCAGACCGACTCTGTATGTATACCCAATAGAAATGTGTACCTGTGTCTGCCAAAGGACACGTATCAGAATGTCCATAGTAGAACCCAAATGCCCACCAACAAGAGTAGAGATGAACTGTGGTATATCCATGTGATACACAGTAATTTTAAAATAGGATGAATTGAATTATAACTATTCCTAATACATGTATGAATTTTATAGTATTATGGTGATTGAAAAGAAGCCAGATATAAAAGTGTACCTGTAATATGGTTCCATTTATATAAAACTCTTAAAACAGGCTAAGTGGACTTCCCGTCTTAGAAATCATAATAGTAGCTGCCTTTGTGAGGAGAAAGGAGGGATTAGTGGTTGAGATGGAACATTAAGGGGGCTTCCAGAATACTCCTCCCACAAGTATGTTCACTTTGTGGTAATTCTGCAAGCTTCACACTTATTTATGTACTTTTCTACATAGATATTATGTATGTATTTTCCTTACATCAGTAAGGAAAACATGTTTTATAAAACACACAAAAAAGTATCTTACAGCAAGATTAGGGAAAGCTGTTCAGACTCCTAGTTTACTGTGTTGTCAAAAGTGAAAGTCTGCCCAAAGCCTGTGTGTGTGTGTAAGTGTGTGTGTGTGTGTGTGTGTACGTGTAGGGAAGTGATGAAAAGAACAGTGCTTGTTTTGGTTGTTAGTTCCTTTTCATGGTTTCTGGTTTATTCCATTTTGTGCTTACTTTGATGGTAAATCAGGAGACAAATCAGGAAGTAATAGAAGTTGAAATAGCAGAGCTCCTTGATAAATATCCCAATGTAGTATCCTGCCATGCACTTACTTGAAAATGTTTGCATATATATATATTGTCTGTCTACCACTTTGAATCGAAAAACTTTGGAAAACCAAGACCTTTCACCTCAAAGGCTAGTGATACCTTTTGAGTGGAGACTCCCTGGAGCAATACAGAAGAAACTTAAAAAGCAAGGGCACATAACTTCCATGTCTATTGAGAGTGTTTTTCTAAAACCTCAGTCAATATGGTATTTACATATAATTTTCAAATAAAAAATAAGACAACATAAGATCCAAAATATATTTGTGGTTACAAGGACTCTGGGACAGAATTTGAACTCTGCACTTTTATGACCAGGAAGACAATACCTGGTCTAGAAGACAATGCTGGGCATTCGGTTGTAGCAGAAGTCTTTTTGTATTTCCAGATTACCATAAAAGGATACTGTCTGCCCAAGTCTTTTTTCCTTAATGGCACTCTGCAAACTGAGTGATTAGTAAGCCAGTTTTTCTCTTGGAACCTAAGAGGCTGTTCTAAGAGCAGCAGTGTTTTGATCTTGTGAATCACATGTAAATGAAGCCCTCTTTGCTTTTTACTTGGAGACAGTGTTTAGATTAATCTGTATATTTGGGTTGTTGGAAAAGAAATAAGCTTTCTGATCGAGAATTCCTGATTGGCTTGCCACAGGTCGCTGAATCTTCCCTTGGAGTTTTCACTTGAGTTGATTCATTTGGACAGGAGGTAATGGAGTTCTTGTCTTCACAGAACTGCCTAGAAGTCTTGTGTAGGCACGGAGGGCTGGAGCCGGAAAGAAGAGATAAGTGTAATCGGACCGCACACGATGTTGCTACTGATGACTGCAAGCACCTGCTGGAGAATCTGAGTGAGTTCCTGTGCAGCTGCGCAGCTTGTCCTGCATCCACAATGCAGGGGCCTCTGGGACTGTGGGGAAGATGCTGATGCAGCTTCAGTTTTCTCATTCTCTTCTTAAATTCCATTCAACACTAGCTGCTATAGAAACACTGATTATAAATGGGATACTTTTATTTTTCCATGTAGAATGGCTTTTTACAGAATTACTGAAACAGTGCTAGCTCTTTCTAGTCTTTGACCTTGGACAATATTTAATAATCATTGCTTTTTTTCTTCTGACTTAGATTATCTTTCTAGACATGAGACTGGGAAGGTACAAAAAAAAAAAAAATCATGGCCAACTAGTTTGCTATTAGCTGTCTGTGTGAATGTAGGCAGGTCAGTTATCTCTCAATATCTGGTTGCCTGCCTGTCTAGGAAGATAACCTTTTGATTCCATTCTAGCTCTAAGAGTATATGCTTCTCAGCACATGCTGTGAAAGTTTCACTTGCGGGTGTGTGAATATGGAGTTCTCAGTTCATTTCAGTCGCTCAATTGTGTCCAACTCTTTGTGACCCCATGAACTATAGCATTCCATGCATCCCTGTCCATCACCAACTCCCGGAGTCCACCCAAACTCATGTCCATTGAGTCGGTGATGCCATCCAACCATCTCATCCTCCTTCGTCCCCTTCTCCTCCTGCCCTCAATCTTTCCCAACATCAGGGTCTTTTCAAATGAGTCAGCTCTTCCTATCAGGTGGCCAAAGTATTGGAGTTTCAGCTTCAACATCAGTCCTTCCAGTGAACACCCAGGACTGACCTCCTTTAGGATGGACTGGTTGGATTGCCTTGTAGTCCAAGGGACTCTCAAGAGTCTTCTCCAACACCACAGTTCAAAAGCATCAATACTTCATCGCTCAGCTTTCCCCATACTCCAACTCTCACATCCGTACATGACTATTGGAAAAACCATAGCCTTGACTAGATGGACCTTTGTTGGCAAAGTAATGTCTCTGCTTTTGAATATGCTATCTAGGTTGGTCATAACTTTCCTTCCAAGGAGTAAGCGTCTTTTAATTTCATGGCTGCAGTCACCATCTGCAGTGATTTTGGAGCCCCCCAAAAAATAAAGTCAGCCACTGTTTCCACTGTTTCCCCATCTATTTGCCATGAAGTGACGGGACCGGGTGCCATCTTAGTTTTCTGAATGTTGAGTTTGAAGCCAACTTTTTCACTCTCCTCTTTCACTTTCATCAGGAGGCTTTTTTTTTTTGCATCCAAGTACTGCATTTCAGACTCTTTTGTTGACCATGATGGTGACTCCATTTCCTCTAAGGGATTCCTGCCCACAGTAGTAGATATAATGGTCATCTGAGTTAAATTCACCCATTCCAGTCCATTTTAGTTCGCTGATTCCTAGAATGTCAACGTTCACTCTTGCCACCTCCTGTTTGACCACTTCCAGTTTGCTCTGTTTCATGGACCTAACATTCTAGGTTCCTATGCAATAATGCTCTTTATAGCATTGTACCTTGCTTCTCTCACCAGTCATATCCATAACTGGGTGTTGTTTTTGCTTTGGCTCCATCCCTTCATTCTTTCTGAAGTTATTTCTCCACTGATCTTCAGTAGCATATTGGGCACCTACCAACCTGGAGTGCTAGATCAAATGAAATAGTCCGACCTCTTATGTCAGGATGATCACTCACCCCATCCAGTCAGCCAGCCCTCTCAGTAGTTGGTCTTGAGCTTACATTCTAACACTGAGACAGAAAATGAACAATAAACATAAGAAATGATTCATTATATAGTATGTGAGATGATAATATGTGCTACATAAAAGACCAAGAGGGATGGGGAGTGAGAGGGTAGGTTTCAATTTTTAAAATGATAGGCAGGTAGCCTCACCACTAAGACATCTGAGCAAACACTTGGAGGTGAGGAAGGGGTAGCTCTGAGACTCTCTCAGGTAAGAACTTTCCAGGCAGAGTGTCAAGTGGACTGAGCCCTAACAAGTAGGAGCCTATCTGTGTGTTTGAGGAACAGCACTCAGGGCTGAATGACCGGGTTGGAATGAGTGAGGGAAGGAAATAGGAAGACAGGTCAAAGAATTTACAGGAGGGCAGGAGGGTGGAGCCATTTTGGGGACTTAAGGTAGCTATTTCAGTGTTTGAGCATAGGAGTGATGGGACCTGGTGTACATTTTTTTTTTTAAGAATTTCTGTCCTTTTTTAAATTTAGGAACATTATAAGCAATCCTACCCTATTAAAAAAGATATTTGTTAGCTATTTCATGATAGAATTTGCTTTTATTGACTTAGACATAAGTGAGCTTCTAACTAATACAACATTGTAAATCAACTGTATTCCAAAAAAATTGCTTAAATGGTTACTAAGAAAAGATAAAATCAAAGGAATCTCATAATAATTGTAAAAGCGAATCCTGGCAATGTCCCTAATAAGAATGGTGTACATTATAATGGTGTCTCTAACTGCTTTGTCAACCATCAACTAGGAAGTCACAGGCCTAATATAGCCAATAATGACGTCTCAGTTCAGGATCGTAGTAGATAAGGACATGTGGGTTCTGGATATAGCTAAGGATAAGCCAACAGAACTTCCTAATCACTGACTGTGAATTACAAGAGAGGGGATTTATGGATAACGCCCAAGATTTTCAGCCTGAACAACTGGCAGTATAGCGTTGCCCTCAGCTGTCAAGGGAAAGGCTGTGGGTGAAGCTGATTTTGTCGACAAAGATCAGGAGTTACATTTTGAATTATGAATTTGAGACATCTTGTAGGGTGTCTCTGTAGGAGGTATCAGATAAGCAAGAATTCTGAAGATGGGTATGAGCTGGGTTTACATATCTGAGAATCAGCAGTCTAGAGATAGTTTTTAAAGTCATGGAACTGGATTAGGTTATGAAGGCAGTGAACACAGATAAAAAAAATAAGAGAAATAAATGAGCCTTGCCAGACTCTATTATTAAGAAGTCTGCAAAATGGCACCCCACTCCAGTACTCTTGCCTGGAAAATCCCATGGACGGAGGAGCCTGGTAGGCTGGAGTCCATGGGGTTGCGAAGAGTCGAACATGACTGAGTGACTTCACTTTGACTTTTCACTTTCATGCATTGGAGAAGGAAATGGCAACCCACTCCAGTGTTCTTGCCTGCAGAATCCCAGGGACAGCGGAGCCTGGTGGGCTGCTGTCTTATGGGGTTGCACAGAGTTGGACACGACTGAAGTGACTGAGCAGCAGCAAACAGGGAAGGGGCCAGCAAAGGAACAACATTAGAGGATGACCAGTGAAATGTGAGGAAATCCATGAGGAGTGAATTGAAGAGCAGAGAGATCAGTTATGTTGGAAGCTGTTGAGTAAAGACTGAAAATAAAAATCTAGTAGTTGGTCATTTCCCCTTCATGGATCACAGGCTTCTTGTGGTGAAAGGGCTTGCATAACTCAGTGAAGCCATGAGCCTTGCCATGCAGGGCCACCCAAGATGAATGGGTCATAGTGAAGAGTTAAGATAAAATGTGGTCCACTGCAGGAAGAAGTATTTTTTGCCAAGAGAACCCAATCAACAGTATGAAGAGGCAAACAGATACAACACCGGAAGAGGAGCCCTCTGTGTGAGAAGGTGTCCAATATGCTACAGAGGAAGAGCAGAGGGCAATTACTAATAGCTCCAGGAAGAATGAAATGTCTGGGCTAAAGCAGAAATGATGCTCAGTTGTGGATGTGTCTGGTGGTGAAAGTAAAGTCTGATGCAGTAAAGAACAATATTGCATAGGAACCTGGAATGTTAGGTCCATGAATCAAGGTAAATTGGACGTGGTCAAGCAGGAGATGGCAAGATTGAACATCAACATCTTAGCAATCAGTGACTGAAATGGACAAGAATGGGCAAATTTAATTCAGATGACCATTGCATCTACTACTGTGGGCAAGACTCACTTAGAAAAAATGCATTAACCCTCATAGAGTCCAATACGCAATACTTTGGTGCAATCTCAAAAATGATAGAATGATCTCAGTTCATTTCCAAAGCAAACCATTCAACATCACAGTAATCCAAGTCAGTGTGCCAACCACTGATGCAGAAGAAGCTGAAGCTGACTGCTTCTATGAAGAATTACAAGACTTTCTAGAACCAACACCAAAAAAAGATGTCTTTTCATCATAGGGGATTTGAATGCAAAAGTAGGAAGTCAAGAGAGACCCAGAATAACAGGCAAGTTTGGCCTCGGAGTACAAAATAAAGAAGCAGGGCAAAGGCTAATAAGAGTTTTCTTAAGAGAACACACCGGTCGTAGCAAATACCATTTTCCAACAACCCAAGATATGACTATATGTGGACATCACCAGGTGGTCAATACCAATATCAGATTGATTATGTTCTTCACAGACCCAGATGGAGAAACTCTATATAGTCAGCAAAAAAACAAGACCTGGAGCTGCCTGTGGCTCACATCATGGGCTTCTTATTGCAAAACTTAGGCTTTAATTAAAGAAAGTAGGGAAAACCATTAGGCCATTCAGGTATGACCTAAATCAAATCCCGTATGATTATACAGTGATGGTGACGACTAGCTTCAAAGGAGTAGATCTGATAGAGTGTCTGAAGAACTATGGACAGAGGTTCATAACATTGTACAGGAGTTAGTGATCAAAACCATACCAAAGAAAAAGAAATGCAGGATGGCAAAGTGGTTGTCTGAGGAGGCTTTACAAATAGCTGAGAAAGAAGAGAAGTGAAGGGCAAAGGAGAAAAGGAAAGATATACCCAACTGAATGCAGAGTTCCAGAGAATAGCAAGGAACGATAAGAAGCCCTTCATAAATGAACAGTGCGAAGAAGTAAACAATAGAATGGGAAATACCAGAGATCACTTCAAGAAACTTGGAAATATCAAGGGAACATTTCATGTGAGGATGGTGCATGATACAAGACAGAAATGGTAAGGACCTAACAGAAGCAGAAGAGATTAAGAAGAGGGGGCAAGAATACACCAAAGAACTATACAAGAAAGGTCTTAATGACCCAGATAACCACGATGGTGTGGTAACTCACCTACAGCCAGACATCCTGGAGTGTGAAATTAAGTGGGCCTTAGGAAGCATTACTACGAGCAAAGCTAGTAGAGGTGAAGGAATTCCAGTTGAGCTATTTAAAATCCTAAAAAATGATGCTGTTGAAGTGCTGCATTCAATATGTCAGCAAATTTGGAAAACTCAGCAGTGGCCATAGGACTAGAAAAGGTTAATTTTCATTCCAGCCCCAGAGAAGAGCAATGCCATAGATATTCAAACTACTGTACAGTTGCCCTCATTTTGCATGTTTGCAAGGTTATGCTCAAAATTCTTCAAGCTAGGCTTCAAGAGTATGTGAACCGAGAACTTCCACATGTATAAGCTGGATTTAGAAAAGGCAGAGGAACCAGAGACCAAATTGCCAATATCCTTTGGATCACAGAAAAAGCAAGGGAATTCCTGAAAAAGCATCTATTTCTGCTTCATTGAGTATGTTAAGTCTTTGACTGTGTGGATCCCAACAGTTTGTTAAAACTTGTTAAAGAGAGGGGAGTACCAGACTCCCTTACTGTCTGCTGAGAAACCAGTATGCAGGTCAAGAAGCATGAGTTAGAACCGGACACAGAGTAGTTGACTCGTTCAAAATAGGGAAAGGAGTATATCAAGGCTATCTATTGTCACCCTGCTTATTTAACTTCTGTTCACAGTACCGGGCCTCCCAAGTGGCGCTAAAGGTAAATAACCTGCCTGCCAATGCAAAAGACATAAGAGGTAGGGTTTCTATCTCTGAAAGAGGGCGTGGCAACCCATTCCAATGTTCTGGCCTGGAGAATCCCATGGACAGAGGTGCCTGGCCGGCTGTAGCCCATGCGGTCACAAAGAGGCAGACAAAGCTGAAGCACCTTAGCATGTACACATGCAGAGTACGTCACGCAAAATGCTGGGCTGGATGGATCATAAGCTGGAATCAAGACTGCCAGGAGAAATATCAATAAGCTCAGATACGCAGAGGATAGAGCTCTAATGGCAATGACAGAAGGTGGAGAGGAACTAAAGGGCTTCTTGATGAGGGTGAAAGAGGAGAGTGAAAAACCTGGGTTAAAACTCAACATTCAAAAAACTAAGACCTTGGCATCTGGTCCTTTTGGAAACAGTGAGAAACTTTATTTTCTTGGGCTCCAAAATCACTGTAGACGGTGACTGCAGTCATGAAGATGCTTGCTCCTTGGAAGGGAAGCTGTAACAAACCTAGACAATGTATTAAAAAGCAGAGCCATCACTTTGTCCGTAGAGTCAAAGCTAGGGTTTTCCCAAAAGTCATGTATGGATGTGAGAGTTGGACCATAAAAAAGGCTGAGTGTCAAAAAATGGATGTTTTCTAGCTGTGGTCCTGTGGAAGATTCTTGAGAGTCCCTTGGACTGCCCAGAGATCAAACCAGTCAATCCTAAAGGAAATCAGCCCTGAATATTCACTGGAAGGACTGATGCTGAAGCTCCAGTATTTGACCACCTGATGGGAAATGCCGATTCATTGGAAAAGACCCTGATGCTGGGAAAGTGAAAGTGAAAGTTGTTCAGCCCTGTCTGACTTTTTGCAACCCCATGGACAATCAGTTCAGTTCAGTCCCTCAGTCAGAGCCAACTCTTTGCGACCCCATGAATCCCAGCACGCCAGGCCTCCCTGTCCATCACCAACTCCCGGAGTTTACCCAAACTCATGTCCATTGAGTCGGTGATGCCATCCAGCCATCTCATCCTGTGTTGTCCCCTTCTCCTCCTGCCCCCAATCCTTCCCAGCATCAGGGTCTTTTCTAATGAGTCAACTCTTTGCATGAGGTGGCCAAAGTATTGGAGTTTCAGCTTCAGCATCAGACCTTCCAACGAACACCCAGGACTGATCTCCTTTAGGATGGACTGGTTGGATCTCTTTGCAGTCCAAGGGACTCTCAAGAGTCTTCTCCAACACCACAGTTCAAAAGCATCAATTCTTTGGCGCTCAACTTTCTTCACAGTTCAACTCTCAATCCATACATGACCACTGGAAAAACCATAGCCTTGACTAGATGGACCTTTGTTGGCAAAGTAATGTCTCTGCTTTTGAATATGCTATCTATGTTGGTCATAACTTTCCTTCCAAGGAGTAAGTGTCTTTTAATTTCATGGCTGCAGTCACCATCTGCAGTGATTTTGGAGCCCCCCAAAATAAAGTCTGACACTGTTTCCACTGTTTCCTCATCTGTTTCCCATGAAGTGATGGGACCAGATGCCATGATCTTAGTTTTCTGAATGTTGAGCTTTAAGCCAACTTTTTCACTCTCCTCTTTTACTTTCATCAAGAGCCTTTTGAGTTCCTCTTCACTTTCTGCCATAAGGGTGGTGTCATCTGCATATCTGAGGTTATTGGTATTTCTCCCGGCAATCTTGATTCCAGCTTGTGCTTCTTCCAGCCCAATGTTTCTCATGATATACTCTGCATATAAGTTAAATAAGCAGGGTGACAATATACAGCCTTGACGTACTCCTTTTCCTATTGGGAACAGGTCTGCTGTTCCATGTCCAGTTGTAACTATTGCTTCCTGACCTGCATACTGGTTTCTCAAGAGGCAGGTCAGGTGGTCTGGTATCCCCATCTCTTTCAGAATTTTCCACAGATTATTGTGATCCATACAGTCAAAGGCTTTGGCGTAGTCAATAAAGCAGAAATAGATGTTTTTCTGGAACTCTCTTGCTTTTTCCATGATCCAGCAGATGTTGGCCATTTGATCTCTGGTTCTTCTGCCTTTTCTAAAACCAGCTTGAACATCTGGAAGTTCACAGTTCACGTATTGCTGAAGCCTGGCTTGGAGAATTTTGAGCATTACTTTACTAGCATGTGAGATGAGTGCAATTGTGTGGTAGTTTGATCATTCTTTGGCACTGCCTTTCTTTGGGATTGGAATGAAAACTGACCTTTTCCAGTCCTGTGGCCACTGCTGAGTTTTCCAAATTTGCTGACATATTGAGTGCAGCACTTTCACAGCATCATCTTTTAGGATTTGAAATAGCTCAACTGGAGTTCCATCACCTCCACTAGTTTTGTTCACAGTGATGCTAAGGTCCACTTGACTTCACATTCCAGGATGTCTGGCTCTAGGTGAGTGATCACACCATTGTGATTATCTGGTTTGTGAAGATCTTTTTTGTACAGTTCTTTGTATTCTTGCCACCTCTTCTTAATATCTTCTGCTTCTGTTATGTCCCTACCATTTCTGTCCTTTATTGTACCCATCTTTGCATGAAATGTTCCCTTGGTATCTCTAATTTTCTTGAAGAGATCTCTAGACTTTCCCATTCTGTTGTGTTCATCTATTTCTTTGCATTGATCGCTGAGGAAGGCTTTCTTATCTCTCCTTGCTATTCTTTGGAACTCTGCATTCAGATATCTTTCCTTTTCTCCTTGGTTTTCGCTTGGCTTCTATTCACAGCTATTTGTAAGCCCTCCCCAGACAGCCATTTTGCTTTTTTGCATTTCTTTTCCATGGGGATGGTCTTGATCCCTGTCTCCTGTACAGTGTCACGAACCTCCGTCCATAGTTCATCAGGCACTCTGTGTATCAGATCTAGTCCCTTAAATCTATTTCTTACTTCCACTGTATCATCATAAGGGATTTGATTTAGGTCATACCTGAATGGTCTAGTGGTTTCCCCTACTTTCTTCAATTTAAGTCTGAATTTGGTCTATAGAGTCCATGAAATTCTCCAGGCAAGGATACTGGAGTGGATAGCCTTTGCCTTCTCCAGAGGATCTTCCCAACCCAGGGATCGAACCCAGGTCTCCCTCATGCAGGCATATTCTTTACCAGCTGAGCCACAAGAGAAGCCTGATGCTGGAAAAGATTGAAGGCAAACAGAGAAAGCAGTGGCAGAGGATGAGATGTTTAGATAGCATCACTGACTCAACAGACATGAATTTGAGCAAAGTCTGGGAAATAGTTTAGGACAGAGGAGCCTGGCATGCTACAGTCCTTGGGGTCACAATGAGTCAGATAAGACTTAGCAACTGAACAACAGGTTGGTTAGTTAATGGAAAAAGAAGAAAAGTTTAAGAAGGGGATCATAAAAATAACATATTTTTAAACATTTTGTTTTAATTTAAAACACACCAAGTAATTCTTTCATCAACTTCTAGGTGAAGCTCTTCATATTAATATGGTTCTCCTGATCGAAGTGCCATGTATTCTTACTTGAATAGATCACACCTTTAATGTTTCATCTGTGGTTTCTAGTGTTT
>NW_011495076.1:13062797-13086841 GCF_000754665.1 Bison bison bison | reverse complement strand
TCTAGTGTTTGGGGAGTTAAACACATTTATGAAGCAAACTAATGACAATATCTGTCTCAAGACATTTAAATTTTTTTCTAATTTTATTTAGCCGTCTCATCCATGTCACATTAAAAACTTTTATAGCAGCTCCTTTGTTCAGTTTTAGAAGTGTTCTGATTTTCTAGAAGTAGGAACTCATTTCTTCAGTATCTGGAATATTTAATTTACTAATTAGGGTTTGTGTTCAACAGACATGAAGATTGGGACTAAACACAAGTGGCTTCTGCACATAATTCAGTTCATGGGAACAGAAGTACATGAGTGCTGCCCACCTGGGGGATACGTCAGCTGGTATCACAGAGAGATTGGAAGGGTTATTTTAAAAGCTTCTTCTGTACTGTTCACCGTTTATCAAGTACCTACTAGTTCTTGGAAGATAGTGTGTTAACAGATAATGTGTTATACTAGTAGTGTGTTAAAGCCCCTCCAAACACAAATTCATTTACTCTTCATAGCAACTCACTTGTGCCTTCCTTCCATTTTATAGAGAAATTGGGGCATAGAGCACATAAGGCAAGGGCAGATGACTAGTAGAAGGTGATCCTGAGGCCAAGCCCAAAGCCTGTGAGCCTGAAGCCACTGTCCTCAGCACGCTGACCTATTCAGCAATAACCCCTCTTCTTCATGATGTTTCCAAGGAAGGTGAGGAGAGAGGGCAGTTGAGAGTTCAGGGTCAAGAGAGGGCTCCAATTTTCTCTGACACTTTTTGAAAGAATATGAGAATCTTGCCCAGCAAAGGAATCAGGAAGTAGAACCGGCCAAATAGACAAAGATAAAGAGCTCAAGCAACATGATTCCAAAGAAACTATGAAGAGATTGGGAGACCAAAATTTACTCCAATAAACAAACATTCATTCGATGTTTAAAAAGGATGGCTGTCCTTTGCTTTGTTTTCAAAATGTTTATATCTGTTTCTTTTTTGTGTAAAATTTTTGCTGGTTTGCTTCCTATCAGGATTTCTTTTCCCTAATTTTTTTTTTTCTTCCAACAGATGCTCTTAAAATACCCTTAAGGATTTCAGTGGGTGAGACTGAACCAGGCAACTGCGGTGCTGATGACTTTGAATGTGAAAGCACAATATGTGCTTTAAATATTCGCAAACAGACATCATGGGATGATTTTTCAAAAGCAGTGAGTCAAGCTCTGACAAACCATTTCCAAGCAATCTCTTCTGATGGATGGTGGAGCCTGGAAGACATGACGTTTAGTAGCACCACCGACTCCAGCATTGGGCTCAGTGCAAGCAGTGTGCGATCCATCACCTTAGGTATCAGCAGTCCTGCAATGAAGGGAAAGTTAAATTTCTGGGTTTATTTATGTTTACGGGCTCCCTAACCTGATTCATAGTTCATTGATTAAATACATTCAGAGCTCACTTGTGGCAGCTGCTGGCGCTGGAAACCTCGAGTGTTCATAATGCAGCCATTATATAATGTTGCCTGTTGGTATAAAAATGCTTTTACACCTCAAATAATACCCAGAGAGTGAAGAACATGAAAGCCCTTGATGAGGCTTTGTGATTGCACTTGCTGTTTTGATAAATGCAAGAAACTAACCACATTGCAGCTGCTTGCTAATGCACAAGCTCTGAACACAGCTCCAAGTTTGTACTTGGACTGCGCCAGAGATGCAGAAGAGCAGGAACACCTTACCTTCAGACGAGAGTTAGAAGAAGCACTTTAATGAAGAGGTAGTCAAGCCTCCCACTTGGGAGGAGTCGGGGTGATAACTGGTTGTTTCTGTTTGATGGGACTCTGAAGAATTTAAAAAGATAAGATTTGCCTTCTGGTGAGCATAATACATGTACTATAAATGTTAGTTGTCCTGGTTAGTCTCTTTCCTGTTGAACTCGGAGATCTGACATCTATGGGGAACCTCCTGTGGTGTCAGGACTGTGCTGGGAGCTATATTTATATACAGACCTCACTGAGTCCTTACAGCAGGCTCATTTACAGATAACTAGTTACAAGATAACTTGCCTGAGGTCACACGGCTAAGGAACAAAGCAGTTAATTCTCAAATCCCAGACTGTCTGATAGGAAAGTCTGTGTATTTTCAGTAGCACCATGTTGCAAAAGAAGAGTCAAGATTGAGGAAAGGGCAGGTCTCAGCATGTGATTAATGTATCAGCTTGTATTAGAAAGTGTTTCATTCTGTTTAGACATATACCCTACATCACTCTGAAAATATATACATCCACTCATTTTTTAAGCAGATTATTCACCATTTAATTTTATGGATTGTTACGATCTTAAAATGATCATTACAGAATTATTATATCATTTTAGAAGTACATTTAGAAAAGGAAGTCAAATGATTCTCAGGACCTCATTTGCCCACAGGTGCAGTGTTATTTAAAGTGTGGGTCTGCCCAGGGATCTGTGGTTCTTCTGACTTCCAATAAACGAAGTCAGCGCAGCCCTGCTTTGAAGGAAAAGGCCCTCCGTCATCAGCGCTCATCCGGCTAATCCGGAAACTGGGGGAAGGCAGGTGGTGTTCACCACCGTCAGATCCATGTACTTCTGTGAGCAGCGGGTGCGAAGGCCAGTCTGTTCTGGTGTTCATTATTATCCCTGAGTACTTGGGAACCCAAGTAGCATTTCGTATCTAAAAAATCATTGAGTTCTGTGGGCTAGGTCTTTAGTTTGATACCTGGCTGTGGCCACTTGATGATTGGTGATTACAGGCATACCTCAGGGATACTGCAAGTTCAGTTCCAGACCACAGCAATAAAAGTTTCCCAATATAAATCAAGTCACATGTATTTTTTGGTTTCTCAGTGCAAATAAAAATTACTTACAATACACTGCAGTTTATTAAGTGTACAGTAGCAATGTCTAAAAAACTATACATACTAAATTAAAAACTTTTGCTAAAAAGTGCTTGCCATTGTCTGAACCTTCAGCAAGTTATAATCTTTTTGCAGTAGTAACATCAAAGATCACTGATCACAGATCACCATAACATATATAATGAGAGTGAAAACATTTGAAATATTGTGGAAATTACCAAAAATGTGACACAGGCACAAAGTGAGCAAATGGGCTGTTGGAAAAATGGCACTGGTAGACTTGATCCATGCAAGATCAAGAACCTTCAGTTTGTAAATAACAATAACTGCAACATGCAAAAAAACAAAGCACAATAAAAGGAGGTATGCCTCCATAATACTGTTATTATGTGTGTATATGAGAAACTGTACTGGATCAATAACCTAAGCTGGATTAAAGGGACCAAGGGCAACAGAGAAACAGTGAGTTACAGGTGAGCTATATACGCATTTTGGGGGCACGCAGAGGACAGGCATTTAGGAATTCATCTATGGAAGGAAGGGATGAATGTAAGTGCTTATGACTGCTCCCTCCCCAGAATGGACACTTATAGAGCAGGGCCGTTTTTTCTGAGCAAGAGTGAGCAGAGAGCCCAGACTGTGAAAGGTTTGATATATTCTGAGCCCCTGAAGTTGCCTGTGAATCCAAAAATGTGTTGGAAAGGGTGTCAGGGACCAGATCATAAAGGATCTCTGGCCTCATTCAGCGTGCTCCAGCTTTGTGAAGCAGGCACTGGAGGAACCATGGAAGGGTGTCATGTCCTTTGTTCTTAAAAACTACACCCTGGACATATTGTTTATATTTGCATTCTCGATTTTGTTCAATCCCTATAGCTTGCAGGCCTCCCACTGACTGTCAGTGAAAGTTATGCTGGAGTTAACCCTTTGTGTGACCCTTTCCATAGTCTGTGTCTCTGACAGTCCAAGCTCTAGAGTCCTCTAGGGTCTCACACAGGAGAGTGTACATTGACTCTTATAAGAATTCCTTCTAAGCGTCTCTTGATATTTCCTTTTACCTTTTTTTGAACTAGGAAATGTGCCATGGTCAGCAGGTCAAAGCTTCACCCAGTCCCCATGGGACTTCATGAGAACGAATAAAGCAGAGCAGGTCACTGTGCTTTTGTCAGGTAAGGGTATTCCAAACTGAGGCGATGTTGAGAGTTTGCATCATGAGTGTTTCATGATTCATGATTTTGTCCTGTGTCCCCAAGCCATGCATGCATGACTCCCATTACTGAGTAGTTAGATATTTTTTGAAATATTTGACTAAGGAGAAGAAAAATCAAAAGCCATGTTTTTGACACCTGTGATGATGTCTGTTCTGATCACTGATTGCTGCAACTCTGATTGCATTTCTCATTAGGAAAAAGCTGATGTGCTGATAAGAAAGTGACAGATACCATGTTAAGAGAAGTGTCTTATTGCTGTCAAGTACAGCGTATGACGAATGTGATTATTATGGTACAAGCTAATCTTCAGTGAGCATCTACTGTGTGCTTGGTCCTGCTGTTTACAGAACATGACAAGTATAAGTTCATGTAATCCTTACAACAGCGTAATTAAGATAGGTATCTCTGTTTATCCTCATTTTATGTATAAGGAAGTTGAGGTTCAGAGAGATTGATGTTCTTTTCTGAGTGTGTGCAGCTAGTAAGTAGTATAGGAATTCTCAGTTTCCCAGCCCTTAATGCTAAAAGGCTACTGATTTTATCATGTATTTCCCAGGTTTGGGAATGGAGCTTTTAAAAATTCAGTTTCAACTAATAAAGTTTTATTTGATTATTTGACCTAAGTTTTTTTTTTTTTTTTAAAAAAGCCTGAGACCATTCCAGAAAATTCCTTCAGGCTCGAACGCCATGTTGAGAGAGTGGCAGGCAGCATACAGAAGGGGGTGGATGTGGGGGTCAGAATTTGGGAATGCACCTGTACATTGATGCTGGCAAAGCTAGAACTTCTGAGGATTGGTATTATACATGGCTTATAAGCAGTAGAATATTGAGTCCAGCAATCAGAGAAGATACAAGCTACAGTGTTGGAACCTGGATGTGAAGGTCCTGGTCGTGATTGACAGGGGATAGGTGGGCTCCCCCTGGGGGAGTTCAGGCCAGCTGAGGAACTCTTGGGAGCCACGGCAGGGGCTGTTTCTCAGCCAGTCCAAGGTGTCACAGCATTTTCACGACGGTAAAGGCACACTGGTTCCTCTTGGCCACATGTCAGCTCTGCCTACAGAAGTCAATAACCATCTTGTATCTTACATTCGGCTCTGTTAGGTTTTGATCATTCTTACAATTGACGTGAAGAGCCCATCTTCCTTCTGTGTGTTTCCTTCTCTCAGGGCCTCAGGAGGGCTGCCTCAGTAGTGTGACCTATGCATCTATGATCCCTCTTCAGATGCTGCAGAACTACCTCAGACTGGTAGGTGGACCTGCCAGGTGGAGTCTTACGCTCCTGGCCCCAGTGAGGATTAGTTGGTTGCTCAGTTTTACGTTGAGAGCTGTGTGAGCCCCTCCTTCCCCTGTGCTCTGAGCTCATGACCTTTCCAGGGCCCCCTCCCTGGAAAACTGCTGGTATCTTGCCTGGAAATTGCTGGGACCGAGAGACTGCATGTAACCTGCCAACTTTTATAGTTTGGGCAGGAGGAGGGTGTCTTTTCCTAACAAAGACTTGGCATCAAGTAATTGCTCATTAATATGGAAGAGAATGACTGTAGCTATCAAGATGCCTGGCTGTAAACATACTCAATTTAAAATTAAGTAAATATGCTAGCGTTAGTATTATATTGGTTTGCCACTTCAACAGAAGCAATTATAGCTTGGAGAGTACAGAAGTTTATTTTCTCAAACACAGGAGTCCCAGCATATGTGAGGGGCCCAGGGAGGCAGAAGGTGCAGGGTCTCAGGGTCTCAGTTCCATCTCTCTCCCAAGCTCCTCGCCCTTAGGGGTCATGTGTGGGCTTGGTCAGTCAGTCAGTGCTCCCAGGGTCCAGCCTGAGGGAGGAGAGCCAGGAGGGCAAGTCCCTGCCTTTCAGAGAAGCTGCACACACCCTTCCTGCCCAAGGAATTAGACACGTGTTCACACCAAACTGGGAGTGTGGACTTGCTGGGCAACCAGGCATTCAGCTAAAACTGTTATTAAAAGGAAGTTCTGTTATTAAAAGGAAGAAGGGAATATGATTATCAGGAAAGAGTAGCAAATTCTAGATACAAAATGGATAGATTTAATGCTTTGCATTTGTCCAGTACTTATCATGTGCCAGGCAGTATGAGGTAGCCAACAGTGTCCATCTTATAGACCAGGAACCTGAAGAAGCAGAGAGGTAAGAACATGCTCAAGGCCATGAGCCACTTACCACAAACCAGTGAGCGATAAAGCCTTGTGTCAGCAAGTCCCTGACACACACATATGTCTCTGCATGTGAAATGCATCTCAAACTAATATTGAAGGTATAAAATATTGAACCATCATCTTGCCTTAATTTGGAAAGCTTAAAAAAAAAAAATGAATGGCTTTGACTCTGACCCTTTACACAAGTTGTTTCCATTAACTGAATTGATGTCTTTGATCCTGATGGAAAGAAGTTTTCAAAATCTTTCCATTGATCTAGCTAGGTTTACCACTGGGATTGACCTTTCTAAAAACAGCATATAAACATTCAAAGGCTTCACAATTTAGGAGACAGAGTGTCTTCTAAATCTGATACTTTCTCCACCCACCCCACCCCCAGCCCTTCTCTCTCTCTCTTTTTTTTTTTTTTTTTTTGCTATTTGCTCCTCTCTCTATGAAGGATCAAAGAAAGCCTGAGGGTTACATGGAAACGGGAAAGAAAGCTGTCTTATTCCTTTGCTTCAGTGAAGGTTAAAGTTATGTGACCAACTGGATTTCAGGAATGTGAGTCTAGGCTCTCAGTAAAATCAGTGGGTAGAATCAGGGCTTTTCAATCACCTGTTGAGATGATAAAATGACTAGAAAGGTGATGCAACCAGATTACAACTGTACATTAGTCTTGACTGACTGGCTCAGTCAAATGGAATTTCTGCTAGTCATACTGCATGCATGCTAAGTCACTTCAGTTGTGTCCGACTCTTTGCAGCTCTTTGGACTGTAGCCCACCAGGCTCCTCTGTCCATGGGATTTTCCAGGCAAGAATATTGGAGTGGGTTGCTGTGCCGTCCTCTAGGGGATCTTCCTGACCAAGGGATCGAAGCACTCACTTTAAAATTTAAAGTGACCCTGGTGGCTCAGTTGGTGGAGAATCTGCAAGCCAATGCAGGAGATGTGTGGGTTTGATCCCTGGGTCGGGAAGATCACAGAAGAGTTGGACATACAGGCAAGGATAACAAACACATAGTCATTGTGACTGTTTCTCCTTCTTTGCGTACATGCTAAGTCACTGCAGTGGTGTCTAACTCTCTGTGACCCTATGGACTGCAGCCTGCCAGGCTCCCCTGTCCATGTGATTCTCCAGGCAAAAATACTGGAGTGGGTTGCTGTGTCCTCCTCCATTCTCCTTCTATAAAAGATTATAAACCCTTTATGGAGATTGGCCATCTGTGATGTATTCTTATATCCTGTTTAGTTATTTAATTTGGTTGTTATTTGTTGAGAAGCTCTTAAATGCAGGCAGTGTTTTAGAAACTTAGGATATAGCTATGTATAAGCTGCATTCCTTGACCTCATGGAGCTTACACTGTAAGCTGTGTAAGTATGTGTACAGTATCTGCCCCAGATGGATAAATACATCTGTAACGTGATATCCAGTACTAATTATAAGTGTAACGAGAAATAGAGCAGATAAGGAGGTAAAGAGCTAATGAAAGGGGTGGCAGAAAGAGCTTTTGAATGGAGTTATTAGGAGAAATCTTTCTATTATGATGCATAGACAGAAAACTAAATGAAGTGAAGGTAGAAGCCTTGAGGAGGGTATCTGAAGCAGAAAGAACAGCTGGTACAGATGTGTCTAGGCTGGCAGTGAGGTTTGAGACATGACCAGAAGCCAGATCATGCAGGACCAAAGCATGGACTTTGAATTTTATTCCAGTTATGATAGGAAGCCGCTGGTAGGATTTGAGCTAGAGGAACATACACCACAATAACTGAAGTGTTGACAATCTATACAGTAGACATGGAAACCTAGTAATACCCGAGTTTTGAGTATTTATTTTAAGCATACCTTGTTTTATTGGACTTTGTAGATACTGCTTTATTTTAATTTTTTTTTAACGACAAATTGAAGGTTTGTTGACAGTCCTGTGTGGGGAAGTCTGTTGCCACTGTTTTCCACCAGCATTTGCTCATTTCCTGTTTCTTATGGTAATTCTCCCAGTATTTCAAATTTTTTTCATTATTATGTTTGTCATGGTGATCTGTGATCCATGATCTTTGATATTACTACCACTACTACTGGCTGAAGGCCCAGATGATGGTTAGCATTTTTTTAGCAATAAAGTCTTTTTTAATTGGGCTTCCCAGGTGGCACAGTGGATTAGGGTATGCACATTGCTTTTTAAACATTTAATAGATGACAGTATGGTATAAACATAAATTTTATTAAAAAAAAAACACATAAATTTTATATTCACTGGCAACTGAGAAAGTCATGTGACTTGCTTTGTTGAGATACTTTATTGCAGTGGTCTGGAACCAAACCAGCATGCCTGTGTATGCCAAGCTTTGTTATAAGTATATAGATGGTTTCCTTTAATCCTTCTATGAGATGGCTACTTATACCAGTTACTCTCATTTTAAAGGTGAACAGACCAAGACTGTTTGCTCAGGATCCTCAGGGAGAAAGTGGTAGCACCTAAGGAATGGAGCCTAGGCTGCCTTCCATTCTTATGCATGTTATCAGAGTTTATACTAGTTATTAATCTATTGGATTAGACATAGTTGTAGTAAACGGTTTTACTGTATGTGTGTATGGTTAGGGCTTCCCAGGTGGCGCTAGTGGTAAAGAACACGCGTGCCAGTGCAAGTAGACCTAAGAAACACGGCTTCCATCCCTGGGTCAGAAAGATCCCCTGGAGAAGGAAATGGCAGTCCACTCCCGTATTCTTGCCTAGAGAATCCCATGGACAGAGGGGCCTGAAGGGCTACAGTCCATAGAGTCTCAAAGAGTCGGACCTGATTGAAGCAACTTAGCACGTGCTCAGTCACTCAGTTGTGTTCTGCTCTTTGAGATCCCGTGGACTGAAGCCCAACAGGCTTTTCTGTCCATGGGATTTTTTCCTAGGCAAGAATAGTGGAGTGGGTTGCCATTTCCTCCTCTAGGGGATCTTCCTTACCCAGGGATTGAACCCACGTCTCCTGCATTGGCAGGTGGATTCTTTACAGCTGATCCATATGGGAAGCACAATATGTGTAAATGCGGTAAATAGAATTCATGTATTGAAGCACTCATGCAGAAAACCAAATGGAGTGAAACCTTTAAATCAGACTTTTTTTTTAATTTAAATGATGTTAATTTTAAATACTGTTCTTTCCCTGAATAGTTAAATAATACAAGTGCATTTTAAGTCTTCATCCTTGAGTTAATAGAGAGACATTTAACTTAATTGAGTTTGAATCACTAATAACTTATTATAATAGTTGAATTTTTTTATCTCAGACTTTTCTCTAAGCCAGTTTGCAACTTTTATTAGCTTATTAATAACTCCATAATTTAATAATTCAGTGACTATTATATTAGAAAAATACTTGAGTAGATCACCCTTATCTGATACCTGTTTTTAAATGTAGAACTCTGAATCCTCATGAACCCAATTCTTGAGAATTACATTGACTGTCCACTTCAGTATGTGCCATGCTCATCATCAAGAATCATAAATAGGAGGTTCTACCTACTCTTCATATATTCCCAAAATAAATTTGCTATATTCCCATAGAAATGATGCTGTAAATGATGGTTTTGTATCTTAACATTGCCCATAAAGGCTTATCAGCCCCTTTAGTAGATGACCAGGTTCAGCCTGATCTTTTTCAGGGGATGGAGGGACAATACTGGGTAAGGGCCTAGTGGAAAATCTGGGGCAGGAAGAGTTCAGGAGTGCTAGAGGCCAGGTGATAAGGGGGAAATTATATCTAAGACTTATATCTTACAGTCTTTTTAAATAGTTATATACCCAAGTTACTACTTTTGTGCTAGTGTGTAATGGCCTGTCTTTATTCAAAGTTAGTAATCAAGTCTGATCTTGGCTTTTATGGTTTCCATAAGCTCATTTGTTCATACTGTTCATGGGGTTCTCAAGGCAAGAATACTGAAGTGGTTTGCCATTCCCTTCTCCAGGGGACCACGTTTTGTCAGAACTCTACACCATGCCCCGTCTGTCTTGGGTGGCCCTACACGGCATGGCTCACAGTTTCATTGAGCTAGACAAGGCTGTGGTCCATGTGATCAGTTTGGTTAGTTTTCTGTGATTGTGGTTTTCATTCTGTCTACCCTCTGATGGATAGCGATAAGAGGCTTATGGAAGGTTCCTGCTGGGAGACACTGACTGAGGGGGAAACTGGGTCTTGTTCTGATGGGTGGGGCTGTGTTCAGTAAATGTTTAATCAAATATTCTGTTGATGGGCGGGGCTGTGTTCCCTCCCTGTTGCTTGACCTAAGGCCACACTATTGTGGAGGTAATGAAGATAACGGCAACCTCCTTCAAAAGATCCCATGCATGCACTGCTGCACTCAGTGCCCCCAACCCTGCAGCAGGCCACCACCAACCCATGCCTCTGCCAGAGACTCCTGGACACTCACAGGCAAGTCTGGGTCAGTCTCTTGTGGAGTCACTGCTCCTTTCTCCTGGGTCCTGGTGTATACAAGGTTCTGTTTGTGCCCTCCAAGAGTCTGTTTCCCCAGTCCTGTGTGAGTTCTGGTGGCTCTATGGTGGGGTTAATGGCGACCTCCTCCATGACGGCTTATGCCATACCCAGGTCTGCTGCACCCAGAGCCCCTGTGGTAGGCCACTGCTGACCTGTACCTCTACAGAAGACACTCAAACACTTTTGGCTCAGTCTCTGTGGGTTGGGCGTGTGTTTTGTGCCCTTCCCAGGTCTGAGCAGCTCAGGCAACCAGGTGCTTGGCAAATCACCTCCCCAGTCCCGGCCGCTTGGTTTCCCGGGTGTGCCGCGAGAGCACCGTCTCAGCTGTGCTGTGTGTCTCCTCTGGAGAGCTGATCTCAGGTTGTGGCCCTCCTGGTGGATGTCAGGCATCCAGGATCTCAGGAAGACAGGTTAGCAGCTGGGAGCCTGCTCACAGTTTGGTGGAAGATTTCATCTCTGGGGCTGAGATTGTAGCAGCCTCTTGCCTTCTGGCTCTGGCTGTCACCCTCTACCTCCCGGTGGGGAGGAGCCGGTATGCAGCTAGCTAGCGTGTATGCATATGAGAGTTGGACTATAAAGAAAGCTGAGTGCGGAGGAATTGATGCTTTTGAACTGTGGTGTTGGAGAAGACTCTTGACAGTCCCTTAGACAGAAAGGAGATACAACCAGTCCATCCTAAAGGAAATTAGTCCTGAATATTCGTTGGAAGGACTGATGCTGAAGCTGAAGCTCCAATACTTTGGCTACCTGATGTGAATAACTGACTCATTGGAAAAGACCCTGATGCTAGGAAAGATTGAAGGCAGGAGGAGAAGGGGACGACAGAAGATGAGATGGTTAGATGGCATCACCGAAGCGATGGACAAGAGTTTGAGTAGGCTCTGGGATTGGTAATGAACAGGGAAGCCTGGCATGCTGCAGTCCATGGGGTCACAAAGAGTCGGACACAACTGAGTGACTGAACTGAACTGAACTGAAGTTCATTTTTGAAAGCATATAGTGTGGGTGTCTCTCTGTATGTGAACTTGAATTTTTCTTGAATTCCATCATTCTTTGTACCTATTCTATAAAGAGAGACCTCAGCAAATGCCTAAAAACACTAGCATGAAAGGCCCCCAGCTTTGGTTATGCCTGATGCTGGATGTTCCAGTATTATTTGGGGGGATTCTACATGAGTAAGTTGACAGTAACTGTATTCTGTGTGGCTCTGAAGTCATATATAAATTAGTTCTTTAAAATTAAGTTTTCAGAGAGGCTGTAATGAAAGTCTTAGCTATAAAGCATGACCCTGTAACCCATAGCCATCCCAGTTTCATTAGCTCCGTAAAGACCTTTTATTTTTTGTTCTTTTTTGAGTTCAGCATCTCAGCACAGCTTGGCCTAAAAACTGTCTCAGGTAGTAGAAGCTTTTCCTCAGACAAGTGAAACTCTGACCAAACGTGAAGTTGATTGCTTTAAAATAATGCCACAATCTGAAAACACATTGCAGGTGCCACATTGGCTGTAACAGGACGACAGCCCCTCGGGTAAACTCCATTCTGCAGAAAAACACTGTGGAGGGAAACAAAGATAAAGGGATAGATGGGCCTTTGTGAAGGTCATTGTCTCCATTTATCCAGAATTCACTTGCCTCACAAAGCACTAATTGGCATGTGATGAGAGCTTCCTGAATAGGCTCTGAAGACACAAGAATAAAAGGGATTGGTACCAATTGTGATAACAAGCCCTGTGTCCCTTTACTAATAGGCAGAAATGTCACACTGTAAGCACGCACTTAGAAGATAAATCTGGGGACTACAATTCACCTTTTAGAAGTTGGGTTTCAAAAAGCAGATCTCCTTTCAACATAGTTAAAATATTTACTACCCCCGCCTCCTCTAATCTGTTTACCTTCCTGTCTACCTATCTGTCTATCTTTAGAGCTGCCCTCTGCTGGAAGCATGGAGCATGTGTATTTTTTAAACCTCAGGCCTTGCTATTTGGAGAAATAACATGGTAACTCTAAAACAGATAAATATGTTTTCTTGGCATAGTTTTGCATGTTTTCACCAGTTTAAATATAGCAAGGGGCTTCCATAATCAATTTTTCTGTTCAGCTCTTAAATGGTAACCACACAACTGTATCATTTGATGAGCTAGAACAAAATATCATTCACAAAAAAATAGATAATGCGTGAAATAAGTAGAAACCCACTAATAGGATGCTTGCATTAGAATGTCTGAATGATCCAGAAGTCTTTTACCTTGATTTACTTACTGAATTTATTTATCTATATTCTGGAAAGGATGTAAGACTGTGTGAACAGATATGCTTACTACTAGTGAATGGCCTTTCAGTAAAATTTTTCTGTCTTTCCTGAGAACCAACAGTCTGAGAACAAATGAGGTGCTGGAATTGAAGACGGCTTATCTGTGAAGTTGGGTCTCTTGCTGTTACATGACTTCAAAGTCAATCTTAAGAAAATGTAGGCAGTTTGACAGGATGGCTAAACTTGTTTTCAAAAGTGAGACAAGATTAAATAGCAGTATTAGTTGAAAATCTCAGTGGACTTCCCTGGTAGTTTAGCTGGTAAAGAATTCGCCTGCAATGCAGGAGCCCTGGTTTGATTCCTGGGTCGAGAACATCCACTGGAGAAGAGATAGGCTACCCACTCCAGTATTCTTGGGCTTCCCTGGTGGCTCAGCTGGTAAAGAATCTGCCTGCAATGCAGGAGACCTGGGTTGGGAAGATCCCCTGGAGAAGGGCATGACAACCCACTTCAGTATTCTTGCCAGGAGAATGCCCATGGACAGAGGAGCCTGGCAGACTACAATCCATGGGGTCACAGAGAGTCAGACACGACTGAGCGACTAAGTGCAGCACACAGCACAGACTGTTCAGTAAACCTTGAAAATCTGTGCCTGTTTCACTAGTGTGAAATTATCCATTCTTGGTGAGAGAATTTCTACCCAGTAATTCATGGCAATTTGGGATTAATTTGGAGAGCTCAAGATTTCTGCTTTAAAATTGCACCTGCCAAGCAGCACCTAACACACAATTTCCCACTAAAGTACTTTTAAAAAGGGATAAAGCTTCATAGTAACAGAGGAAAATAGAACTGAGGTCTTCCTTGGGCAAGAATCTAGAAAATATTTTCACTAACTTGAGGAGCAAGAGATTGTCAGGTTTATTTATTTGAGGCCTACCTGAGATGAGATAGGAAAATATTGTTATCTTTCTCTTATCCATCTTTACTAATGATTCAAAAAAAAAGCAAGATTTACTAGCAGTTAGAAAATTGAGCATACCTCCTTCACTGCTTCTGCTTTTGGCAGCACCATGATACTTTGCTCCACCCCGGCAGCACAGGTCCTTCCGCAGCTGTTCAGAGGTTGGATCCTAGAAATCCCTGAGCAGAGATCACGGGCTTTGATGAGACTGTGCTGCATCGGGAAGCATATTCTATCTGCACTCTCAATGGGCTGGGTACAGGAGCATCCTGCTTCCCGGGTCTGCAGTTCAGCTCATGCACTTGTCTCCCAAGGGAAACAGCAGGACCTTAGTCCACAGCAGCCAGTGCTGGATCCTGGAGTTTAACTAGAAATGTTAGACACCAGCCTGCCATCCGTCTAGTGACCTAATTCAGCTGGAAGATCAGTGGGCAGTGAGTGAAATCAGTAATGGTCCACACATCCTGCTTTACTGCAGAATTCTTCCTGTCGCTTCACAGTAGATAAATACCCATGACAACTTAACATTATACTATGGAAGAATACTGCAGAAAAGAACAAAACCTTCCTGAAAACTCAGAAGAACACAGCTTAAAAATAACTTTTAAAAAAAGAACAAAGAACTTTGGGCGATTATGTTCATTCTCTAGAGGATGCAAGGAGATAGATTGTGAAAGCAGAGCAAGAAAGCCATGGTGGAGGGCAGGATAAGATGAAAAGGAAAAGGGTTGGAAAGCAGATGGATGAGGCAAGGAGCCCAACAAAGAACAACCCAAAATGCAATGGCCTCATTGAAATTGTACTTGAGATCATAAAGAGCAGAACAGAGGTGGTACGAGAAAGTTCCATTCAGGGTTGTGAGTGTAGAAGAGAAGGACAGAGTTAGGGTAATGATGAAGGGACAGGTGTCCTCACAGAGCACAGCAAGGGAACTTAAGCCTTACAGGTGTGCCTTAGAACTAGAAGAGAAGAAATTAACAAAAGCGTAATGGAAGAAAAAATTTCCAAGCTGAAAAAAGTTTGCACATGTCCAAAGGATTTACCCTATTTCATTTAAAATTGGAAGAAAGAGACCGTAACTAGATAAATCTGGGCAATGGGCAACAATTTTTAATGACAAGAACAATCTGTGTATCCCCAAGCTTCCCCGCTATCACACAGGTACAAATGAGAACAGACTGTGCTGTAATAATTCTTCTTTAATAAAAGCTTACCCCTGAAGTCTTGTGGTGCCACGGCCTCACTACCTAGAAGCAGAGCCTCAGCTGAACTCTCTGGGATGTTATCTCTCCTGTGTCTCTGAGGGAGGCCCTGTCCCAGGCTTGGTCCTGGCTGGCACCTTTACCACTGCTTGGTTTTCAGAGTCACGGTTCCACGGAAAACAGCCCAGGCCAGTCGCTGCTGAGCTCAGCCTCTCATTTTAGGATCCTGATGTTTGTCAGGCAGCTGCAGCCACTGGCATTTTTCTTCCAGACACACTAGTCTCTCTGTTGCTGCCCTACCCTCACTGTGAATCCAACTCTTCCCTTTTTTATTGAAGGCTTAACAGTGGTAGAATAATATTTAAAATAAGATGAAATCACTGGCGGCTACCAGGTAAATTGTCTTTCAGAGCCTAAAACTCAGTCCCCAGTGCAACCTCAAGGGGCCCCTTTAGGATCACTTCCTTCCTCAGCCCATTGTCTGACACCTAGTGGTCAAGCCTGGTTTCCCTTCCCTTCGTAGGAGTTTGTCTAAACATGTCAGGGTCTCCTGGGAGGCCAAAGCTCAGGTCTTAAAGGCCCCAGGTAAGGAAGGAGTTCGCTTTTCCTTCCATACTAAGGGCTTTCCCTCAAGCCTTCCTTTCATATCTCAGAATCTGCCTTTTCCTGTAGGATCCAGGGGCACAGTCACTGTCTTCACAGAAGTCCACTCTGGTCACCCTCTAGGATGTGACCTTCCCTGTTAGATAAAAGGGACAAACTGATCAGAGCGCAGCAGAGCAACGGCAGCACAAAGATACACATCCATGTCCTTACGTCGTCCCATCGCGGATTAAAGAGAGAGAAAAGACCTGTCGTGTCTTAACACATTTCCAAGTCTGGGTGGCTCAATCTTCAGTCCTCATATGAACTTTGTCAATGGTACTGGTTAGGTTGGTGCTTCACCTGTGTGGGTCCTTTTCTGCCAAACCTTTCTAGAAAGAAACCTCCCCAGCATGGGAGCACAGTGCTGGATTATGGAGGTGTGGGAGGCTGATCTCCACCCCGATTTCACTCTAAACATCATTGCCCTTGTCCTGCATAAAACATCATTCATTGACTTTCCATCTTAGCACCCACTACATCCCCACCTGTTCTTAATTGAGATATTTTTATACATGGGGATAAAGAGTTTTTAAAATCACTATAGGCTTCCAGGAAGGAGACTTTTTATTTTTTTAACAAAGGAAAAGTGATCAGCCAGACTCTACCTAGATTTCTGAAATTCAGTGGGATCATATAAAGAGTTGATCCAAGTATTTTATTCTCATGAAGATGTCCTTTATGTAAAAAGTCAACACAAAGGTATTCTCTGATATACAATAGGTATAAAAAGATGGCACTCCTGTATGCTTAAAAACCAAATACACACATATCAACTGTGCAGAGAAAAAAACTGGAAGGAAACATGAACCATATTATAGTGGTTGCTTTGGTGATTTTTATTCTGCTTCTTTATTTTTCTTTGTGTTGTCTAAAATTTCCTGAAAAACATTCACTGCTATTTTAACCTCTGAAAAGTAAGAGAAGCATTGGGAAAATTTGAACTAAAGAGCATCTGTAAAGGATAATAATAAAAAAAATTACAGAATATCTATAAGGGACAAAATACACTAGGAACTGTGTTCCCAGGTAGTATACTGAACCTCAGTGTAGAAAATGGAGGAAAGAAAGGAGTATACTTTTTCAAAAAAGGCCCTCTCTTGCTATAAACATGTAAATACTGTGTAAAATTCAGAGAAGGCAATGGCACCCCACTCCAGGATGGAGGAGCCTGGTAGGCTGCAGTCCATGGGGTCGAGAAGAGTCAGACACGACTGAGTGGCTTCACTTTCACTTTTCACTTTCCTGCATTGGAGAAGGGAATGGCAACCCACTCCAGTGTTCTTGCCTGGAGAATCCCAGGGACGGGGAGCCTGGTGGGCTGCCGGCTGTGGGGTCGCACAGACGACTGAAGTGACTTAGCAGCAGCAGCAACTGTGTAAAGTGTAAAATACTATGTTTGTCAGTGTTCACATTAAAATGAAAGGCCATATGCCCAGTGAATGAAGCCAATCCCTAGAAAAATACTTTTAATCTTTTGAAAGGCAGAAAACAATCAGAAAGGATATTCTACACAGTGTAAATAAACCAATAATTTAATATTTATCTTCTAATAGTTTTACCAAGATCTTCTCTGGGTTTATTAATAGGTCGAGCAATATCATAATGTCATTTTCCATGGCCCAGAAGGGAGCTTGCAAGACTACATCGCCCATCAGCTTGCACTCTGCCTGAAGGTATGGGTTGACCACATACCCTCTCCTTTTCTTTGAAAATCTGAAAGAGTTCAGAACTAACCACACTCTTCTTATCACAGCACAGACAAATGGCTGCAGGATTCCCCTGTGAAATAGTGAGAGCTGAAGTGGATGCTGATTTCTCCAAGGAACAGCTAGTAGATCTGTTCATCAGTAGTGGTAAGACCATCTCAGCAAACTGAATTGTGATAACCAAAAGGCATGTTTTGTCAATTAAGCCATTGCAAGGAAAAAATGTTGTGCTTAGGGATAAATTTAAGTAGACTGTTCAATTATGCCGCAGCTATGGGATGAAAACTGGGAACCCTGGTGACACTTGTAAAAAGACACTTATGTACGTGTCATTGCATCTGTTCTGCATCCTGCATTCTGTTTATAAATTATCTGAAGTGTAATATATAACTGGCACTAGAGGATACCAAAGGAGGGGGTGGGTGGTGGGAGCAGTCCACCTTAGTGAAACTGTTGTATCATTGGTGCAGTTTTGAATTAATTGCACGGTGGTAATAAGCGATCGATTTTTTTAGTAAATTTTATTATTCATAAATTCTGTACAACAGAGCACCGCTTGTTGTTGCGCCTGGGGTGCACTGCTTCCTCCACTTCATTCTTAGTATGCCATTGACCAGCACTTTGCTAAACACAAACCACGCATTAACTAACTCATTTGGACTTCCCCGGTGGCTCAGCAGGTAAAGAATCCTCCTGTAATGTGACATGGGTTCCATTCCTGGGTCTGGAAGATCCCCGAGAGTAGGAAATGACAACCTGCTCCAGTATTCTTGCGTGGAAAATTCCATGGACAGAAGAGCCTGACGGGCTACAGTCCAAAGGGTCGCAAAGAGGCAGACATGACTAAGTGAGCACACTCGGTCTCCACAACAACCCTATGCAAGTTGGGTTTTTTCCCCACTCTGAGAGATTCTAGTTTAATTTGTCTGAAGTGTGGAATGGGCACCAGCATTTAAAAACTTTTTTTTTTACTGGAGTTATAGTTGATTTACAATGTTGTGTTAGTTTCAGGCGTATAGCAAAGTGACTCTGTTATACGTGTACAGGGACCCACCCTTTTCTTAGTTCTTTTTCCCGTGTAGGCCGTTATAGAGTACTTACTTATTTTTGGCCGTGCTGGGTCTTCACTGCTGCATGCGGCTGTAAATAGTTGCAGTGTGAGGGCTCTCTTGTTGTAGCTCACAGTCTCTAGGGTGCCCAGGCTTCAGTGGTGGTGGTGCACAGGCTTAGTTGCCTCATGGCATGTGGGATCTTTCCTGGCCAGAGATCAAACCCATGTCTCCGCATGGGCAGCTGGACTGTCAACCACTGGACCACCAGGGAAGCCCCTTGAGTCGGTATTATTATCTCCATTTCAAAGGTGAGGAAACAGGCATGAAGAGCTTCAGTAACTTGCCACAAACTACACAGCAGCAGAACCGTGATTTAAACATATTAATTAATGCAGCATTTTTGTGAATTCCCCATCTTAGGCTCCAGAGCTTAACACCCCCATCTCCAGCACAGGCACAGTTAGTATAACCCTGTAGAGTATAAATGACTAGTGAAACAAAACTGAAATGGAGCAGCCTCTGGTCTCTATGGGCTCAAAACCTCAGAGAACCTGGGGATGGGGTGAAGGAGAGAGGTGGTTGTGAGCTGAGTTAGGATGCAATAAAGTGCAAATTCAGGTCTCTTCTTTAGGGGAAGGGGCGATTCTCATCTTTGGACCTGTGATCAAGGGAGATATCCTGTAGGTGGTGACCAGGCTGAGGAAGATGGAAATTACCAGGAGTTCCTAAGCCAAGAAATACAATTAAGAGGCAATTTAGAGACAGACTGGGGAGTCCACAGACATAGAAGCACATTTTGGGGACAGGAAAACTCCACCAGAATCTGAATGTTGCTGTAGTACTCAGGCGACTCTTTGCCAGAAAGTAGTGAGAGTAAGTGACAGAAAACTGTTTTCTCTGACAATACTAATAAAAGCTAATGTTTACTAAGCTTTGTCTCTGGTAAGCCCTATTTGGGGCTTCCCTGGTAGCTCAGACAGTAAAGAATCTGCCTGCAATACAGGAGACCCAGATTCAATCCCTGGGTCAGGAAGATCCCCTGGAGAAGGTAATGGCAACCCAGTCCAGTATTCTTGCCTGGAGTATTCCGTGTTTAGAGGAGCCTGGCAGGCTACAGTCCATGGGGTCACATAGAGTCAAACACAACTGAGTGACTAACACACTTAAGCCCTATTCTAACCTCCCTGGTTTATAAACACTTGAGACAAGAGGTTAAGTGCTGGCCCATGGACGCCACAGCGAGGACACAGCAGTGCAGACATAAACCAAGCAGTCAGAATCCTGAACCTGACCTCAATCACTGCCTGCTGCTGCTCCTCAAAAACTCATCTGCGCCCCCCATTTCCCCCCCTTAGTTTTATAGCAAAAACCCCCTACACTTTTTCAATATTCAGTCTTTCTTCATTTCAGAGTAAGAAGTTAAAACATGGTGTGTCTTGTCCTATCAGGGTAAACAGCAATTAGACTGAACTCTGTTCTAAGCTTAAAAAAAAAAAAAAAGGCTGAAAACAGTGAGTTAGGTCAAGAAGGATGCTAAGGTGACCAGCTCAGCGTTTCTAAATCTTTGAGGAGCACCTTTCTAAAAATAACTCTTCTTCCTAATTTCCCAATTCAGTGAGTCTCTTGGCCCCCACACTTGGAACTCAGGTCGCGTTGGCAGACCTGAAAACCTAAATGCCCACAAGTGCTGTAAGCTACACAAAGGAGTGAAGCAGGCTGGTGGGGGGCAGGAGGGAGGGAAGCCTGTCCCTGTCTCCATGAGAACAGCAGCTCTCAGCTCTAAGCAGCTGAGTGGAGATGCAATTTCATGGGTTTTGTGACTTGCAGAAAGAAGCAAGAAACCCAAGTTTTATGTGAAAATGTGGGAGTTTGTTCTTCAGTGTTTTCAACTATCTTAATTTTTAAAGCTATGTTAAGACCGTCTAGAACCCCCCAGGTCCTCTGATTCACAGAGCACTCACTCCTGTCACACAGCCAGTCCACGGTCGCGTCCTGCCAAGTGGGCCTCAGTGGGCCTTTTTCATCCATCCCCGTCAGGACCATCCTACTTCATGCCTCCTTTTACTCTGTCTTGTCTACTTACCTGTAAGTGGCTGCTCTGCCCTCCTTTTCTCCTCCCTGAACATCCTTCACAGATCACCAGACCCCTGATTAGAAGCTCTTCGTGATTCCTGTCCATTCTTCCATCACCCACCGAACAAAGTCAGTGCCACTCTGTCTTCCATTCTAGGACATTGTTCCACTTAATCTGTTTATTTGACCTTTTTTAATTTTTTGAGATATAACAGTAAGTGCAAGGGATACAGGGTGTTGATATGATACCCAAATATTACAAAATGATTACCACTGTATCATTAGCTAGAATTTCCATCACCTCATATAATTACCATTTCTTTCTTGCAGTGAGAACATTTACTGTCTACTCTCTCAGCAATTTTCAAGTATATAATAAATACAGTATTAACCCCCCCCCAAACTTATTCATCTTATAACTGAAAGTTTGTATCCTCTGACTGGCATCTCGTTTCCCTCACCCTCCAGACTTTGACAACTTCCATTCTACTTGGTTTCATCAGTTTGGCATTTTTAGATTCTACATACAAGAATACCATGCAGTATTTGTTTCACTCTGTCTGATTTACCTCCCCTAACATAATGCCCTCAAGGTCCATCCATGTTGTCTAGACAGCAGAATCTCTTTCTTTCTCATGGCTGAATCATATCCTAGTGTAGCCACATTTTTGTTATTCATTCAGCTCTTGATGGATGGTTAGATTGTTTCCATATTTTGTCTCCTGTGAATAATGCTGTGATGGACACAGGTGTGCAGATATTGCTTCAAGATCCTGATTTCATTCCCTTAGGAGATATGCCCAGAAGTGATATTGCTGGATCCTATGCTACTTCTGTTTTTTAGGTTTTTGAGGACCCTCCATACTGTTTTCCACAGTGGCTGCACCAATTTATATTCCCACCAAGAGTGCCCAAGGGTTCCCTTTTCTATACATCATTACCATTTGTTAACTCTGTTTAGTGATAGCCTTTCTAACAGTTGTTAAGTGATATCTCATTGTGCTTTTGATTGACGTGGATTTGTGCATTTCCCAGACGGTTAGTGATGCTGAGCCTGTTTTCATGTACCTGTTGGCCATTTGTACATCTTCTTTGGAATATCTGACTCTTTAAAAAAAATAGATATCTAAGCTCCAGCAGAATATAGTATTTCTTCCTCACATGTCCTTTGCTTTTCTACTCTCCACATCTTTGTTTATTCTGCAGCCTTCATCTAGAATTACTCTGAAATTTCATCTAGAATAAACACACAAACTTTCGTTTCCCCCACCCCCTACACACACACATACCATGACTACCGCATGGCAGGTTCCCAGTAAAGTACTGTGTTGTACATGACTAGTTAAAATAAGACATGGCAGTCCCTGTTTTAAATACTCTGAAGTGAAGTGAAGTCGCTCAGTTGTGTCCGACTCTTTGCGACCCCATGGATTGTAGCCTACCAGGCTTCTCATTCCATGGGATTTTCCAGGCAATAGTAATGGAATGGATTGCCATTTCCTTCTCTAGGGGATCTTCCTGATCCAGGGATCGAACCCGGGTCTCCCACATTGTAGCAGACGCTTAACCGTCTGAGCCACCAGGGAAGTCGTACTCTAAGGACACCCCAAATAAAGGCTTGTCTGATCTCTCCAGATATGACAACTACCTCTGATGAAGAGCAGTAAGCTTTGTTTACCTCTGAGTCCCACCCAGCTATAGTTCAAGGCAGTGAGGCTTATTTGGGCTTTTATGTTCACCGACACATAGTATGAGCTCCTTGAAGGCTAGGAATGTAGCTTTTTCTTCTATTTCACTTTGTACACTGATTGCCAATAATTACTTGTTGAGTGAATGGCTGAATCTCCTGATATAAGAAATAGGCAAAGAAAAATGGAATGTTAATCACACTTAGTTGTCAGCAAGTAGAAGAACTTGCTTACAGTGAAGCTAGAAAGAAAAAAGAGAGTGTAGGAGTTGTTGAGGCCGTACTTGATGACAGGGCATAAAAACAGAATGAATTGGATTTCAGAAAGGTTTTCAAATGATAGACTGAGTCCAAAAAATCTACTCTCTTATGTAGGGAATAGTATAGCATCTCCACGTAGTAAAGGATTTTTATTCTGTATTTGGCTCAATAATTTACAAGTATCAAATATCCTTTTTTTTTTTTTTTAATAGCACAAATAAGACACAAACACAAGACTTCTACCTGCTAAGACCTTGAATGCAGTTACCCGTTAGCAAGCGGAGCATATTGGAGGTTCCTCATTCGCCTTCTTCCCCGCATCTAGTCAGTCCTCGTTCCTCTTGAATCTATTTCCCATATCTCATCTCCACCTCCCGCTCTCCAGTCCACCTGCCACCTGTCATCTCTTGCTCAAGGGACTGTGGCACTAACCCTTCTTGTTCTTCTGCTCTCTCTCCTTTCAGAAGCCCTCTGCAGGCTTCCAGAAGGCTCACCCTAAAATGTAAAGCTGCTCATGACAATTTCCTACGATTATACTCTAGTGTCACCAGAATAGACACTGGAGGTCTCTGCATGTCATGTCAGGAACACTGCAGTCTGGCTTCAGATCTCTGCCTCGCTGCTGTCCATCCTCAGCTTCTGAAACTCCATCCATTGTCACCGTCATTTTCACAGCAGCAGGACCCACTGCTCTTGACAGGTGGCCAATGAGGAGATCATGGGGAAGTACATTGTGAGTAGACGGGGACACCAGAAACTCCTGAGGCAGTACCAGGGAATCGCAAGTGAGCCAGAGGGAAGGATCTGTGGACAGTGTGGTGTCACTGTGTGTCGTGCAGAAAGCCCTCAGCAGGGAATTTTCTTTTGTGGTAAAAGAAAGGGTGATGAAAAAGGACAGAGTAAAGAAGGCAGAGATCTGGGTTAGAGAGGAGGAGCTTCAAGGCTATTCTACTTAAGCTTTTAGAATACTAATGGGATAGAAAATATCTATCCCCTAGTCTCTCTTTTTTTAACCAAGAAAGTAAATTGATTGAATAATACAACTGCCATATGAGGATGTGCTGATTCATAAGGTGTTCTAAACGTATTCCTAGTTTTTAACCTTATTTTCTAAAAAAAAAAAAAAAAAAAGTTTAAACTACGTAGATTTAGCTGGAGACATTATTTTGCCAACAAAGGTCCGTCTAGTCAAGGTTATGGTTTTTCCAGTGGTCGTGTATGGATGTGAGAGTTGGACTGTGAAGAAAGCTGAGCGCCGAAGAATTGATGCTTTTGAACTGTGGTGTTGGAGAAGACTCCTGAGAGTCTTCTTGGACTGCAAGGAGATCCAACCAGCCCATCCTAAAGGAGATTGGTCCTGGAAGGAATGATGCTAAAGCTGAAACTCCAGTACTTTGGCCACCTCATGCGAAGAATTGACTCATTGGAAAAGACTCTGATGCTGGGAGGGATTGGGGACAGGAGGAGCAGGGGACGACAGAAGATGAGATGGCTGGATGGCATCACTGACTCGATAGACGTGAGTCT
>NW_011495076.1:13062091-13062697 GCF_000754665.1 Bison bison bison | reverse complement strand
GACGTGAGTCTGAGTGAACTCCGGGAGTTGGTGATGGACAGGGAGGCCTGGCGTGCTGCAATTCATGGAGTCGCAAAGAGTCGGACACGACTGAGCGACTGAACTGAATTGAGCTGACTGAAGAATGTTGAGCTTTCCTCTTCCAATGGGCATAGCACATACATTTCCATATATGTTCCTCTCTATGATTCTGTAGAAGAAAGCCAGTGAAAAGAGACAGAGAATGAATAAAAGAAGTGTATGAGCAACAAAATACAAGAAGGAAGAGTAGCAGATTTTTAAAAATTACTAGTTTTAAGAATCTAAAACTTACATGGATTCTGAAATGGTACCAGTGAAGACAGGAAGGTAGAACAGAAGATCAGTTCAAGAAGAATGACATAGCACTTATACCTGCAATGGATATTTTGTTCATTTTAAATAACATCTTCCTCCTCGTATTGGCTTTTGTGAGAAACTGTCATGTCACATGGAGAAGGCGATGGCACCCCACTCCAGTACTCTTGCCTGGAAAATCCCATGGACAGAGGAGCCTCGTGGGCTGAAGTCCACGGGGTAGCTAAGAGTCGGACACGACTGAGCGACTTCACTTTCACTTTTCACTTT
>NW_011495076.1:13035091-13061991 GCF_000754665.1 Bison bison bison | reverse complement strand
ACTTTCCACTTTCATGCATTGGAGAGGAAATGGCAACCCACTCCAGTGTTCTTGCCTGGAGAATCCCAGGGACGGGGGAGCCTGGTGGGCTGCCATCTCTGGGGTCGCACAGAGTCGGACACGACTGAGTGACTTAGCAGCAGCAGCAGCAGTCACGTCACATGGCTCAGTTATTTGGTAAGGAGGGTGTGAACGTGTATTAGAATGGGTCAAACTTCTCCTCAGTATAAGGTATTGAGTTAGGTTAGCAAGACAGATATTTTTTTAAATTCATGTGACAGTAGTAGTAAGAAAAAAAAAATAAACACTCATTTGGTATTTTAAAACAATGCTTAGAATTCCTGAGAAAACTTTCTACTTCCAAAGAAATAAAGATGGAATTACTGTAATAATATCATATGTAATTGAAGTCTACATAAATGAGATTTCCTCCTTGGACCCTACATTGCTAGAGGCTCTTTGCAGACCTTTCCCTTGCTTCTCCTCTGGACTCAGAGCATCATCCCCACAGAGCCTTGTTTTAAATGGACGGTGTAAAACATGGGCCACGTCCATCCCCAAAGAGGAGAGTGTGGACTTGGCCTCACCTTAGACATGGAGTGATTTGGGTTTAACTATAAATGTGATACATTATTTTTAAACCAGTGAGTCTTGCTCTAGGACTTAGCTATCCAGAACTTTGAAAACAAAGGTGTGCAAAACTGAACTATAGCCCTGAGCCTAGCCCAGGAGATATCTGATTAAGATTATACTGATCTCTGGGGAGGAGCAGAGATGATACACCTATCAAGTTAGAAGAAAGAAGGACTAAAAGAGATAGTTTCAGAAATGGGGTTTTGAATTAGCAGAGGACAAAGGGAATTTAAATGGTCAACTTTCCCACAACAGGCCAGAAGAAATCTCCAGATATAATATGGCATGAGTAGCCATCTTGTGTCTCCATAAACCCTGATCAAAGGCTGAATAATCCTTCAAACCCAAAGGTGTGATGAGTTTTTGCTTCTGTGGTTGGTTAATATTATAGAAATGAATCCATGTTAAATAACTTGAACTAGACATGCTATGCTATGCTATGCTATGCTAAGTCACTTCAGTCGTGTCCGACTCTGTGCGACCCCATAGATGGCAGCCCACCAGGCTCCCCCATCCCTGGGATTCTCCAGGCAAGAACACTGGAGTGGGCTGCCATTTCCTTCTCCAATGCATGAAAGTGAAAAGTGAAAGTGAAGTCGCTCAGTCGTGTCTGACTCTTAGTGACCCCATGGATTGCAGCCTATCAGGCTCCTCCGTCCATGGGATTTTCCAAGCAAGAGTACTGGAGTGGGGTGCCATTGCCTTCTCTGTGAACTAGACATGCTAATTCACAACTAAAGTGAAATTTACATTTGGATGAACTTGTTTTAGGATGTTGAACTTAAGTGGTCAGATGGAGAAGGAGGAAAAATTGAACATATGCAATCGGGAGTGTTGAAGACAAAGGTTTTCACCAAAAAACAACCCAGTCTGTTTGACCTGGATCAATACCTTAGGGGAGACCGATATCAACAAAATTGAGACGGAAACCCAAGCCAACTGTTACGAACAGCACCCCATGTACTTTTTGTCTAGGGCACAAGCTGTGCGTTAAATATGGGACAAATTGAGTCACTCGCTATAAATACAGTCCTTGCTTGTGGACCTGGGAGAATGAGTTGGCTTCTTTTTCCAGGAGATCTCCTACAATCCTATAAACTCATTTATCTCCAGCTTGAATCCTTCCTTGCTGCCTCCCTCCTCTGGTCCAGCCCCTGCTGGACATCTCAGGAGAGATGCCTCACTCATCAGACACTCAGGCTTGAGACATAGCCCATCACCACCACCTCAAGTGTGCTCCTGCTCATGTGCTCTCTGCCTTCATTCACTGCATGGCTGCTCCTCCAGTAAGAACTTCTGAGTTGCCTCTGATACTCCCTCTCTGCCCCTCTCTCAAGACAGTCAACCACTGAGCTTTGTTATTGTTCAGTCACTGTCGTGTCCAACTCTTTGCAACCACATAACTGCAGGATGCCAGGCTTCCCTGTCCTTCACTGTCTCCCAGAGTTTACTCAAACTCATGTCCATTGAGTTGCTGCTGCCATGCAACCATCTCATCCTGTCACCCCCTTCTCCTCCTGCCCTCAGTCTTTCCCAGCATCAGGGTCTTTTCCACTGAGCTTTGCTCACTCATCTCAGAATACCCTTTTGTTCTGAGCCTTGGCCCTGGAGGAGGCTCCTGTTACCCGCTGTCCTCACGTCAGCAGTAAGAGCCTGTAGATGTGTTCTCTTGTTTCTTTACTCTCCCATCAATTCTACTCACCATAGCAAGATCTCAGAGGAGGAGCCAAATCATGTTTCCCCCCCGCCCTTAAAGATTTCCACTGATTCCCAGAGCTGGTAGTTTCTCCCTTTCAGCATGACATCCCGGGCCTCCCACTTTGCATTCGTGGCTGGCTTCTGAGACTTCATTTCAACCAGTTGCATGCAGGCTGCCCATGAAACGCCAGTGCCCCAGGCCCAGCACTGATCGACTGCATCCCGGCCTCTGGGGATGGATCCCAGGTGACTGCAGAGTGTGGCGCAGAATGAGGACACTGCCTGCCACCCTGCTGCCCACAGATGGGGCTCCTGGATTCCACCACACTGATGTGGCTTTCCCCCGAGCTCCCAGCCCATTCTGGAGGCCTGGGTCAGCTTTGAGCTTGCCTTCATGCCACTCTTGAAACTACTCTAACCTTAGTTTGAGGTTCCAGTCCCTTCAAGGACTGAGCTCTGCCTAGAGTCCATTCTCCCACCTGTGCCATTTCTTAAACCTAGAAAGCCTTCTTCCGATCTATCAAGATGCCATTCTTCATAATGGGTCCAGTTTAAAATGCCGCATTCCCCCAGTTAGAATCAGTCACCTCCAGCACTGTGCCATAGTGCTTAGCACAGTACACAGGCAAGGGGCAGTGGAAGACACTGTTGAGATGCAATTACATGTTCCTGTAGGCACGTTCTAGCTGGACGCACAGCTTCAAAGCTGTTAGAACTAGCCAAACACGTCCCTGGTGGCTCAGTGGTAAAGAATCCGCCTGCCAGTGCAGGAAATGTGGGTTTGATCCCTGTGTCGGGAAGATCCCTGGAGGAGGGCATGGCAGCCCCACTCCAGTATTCTTGCCTGGAGAACCCCATGGACAGAGGAGCCTGATAGGCTACAGTCCACAGGGTCACAGAAGAGTTGGGCATGACTGAGCAACTAAATAACAACAAATTATGTGTTCCTGCAGACACATTCTAGCTGGATGTAGCAGCTTCAAGGCCACTGGAACTAGCTGTACACTTAATCCAGATCAAGGGAAAACTGGAGACCTTCAGTCCTTAGTTACAGAAAGCAGATACATAAGCCATTCAGCCTTTTTTTTTTTTAATCAATGGTTATAAAAATTTGTTAGCTTATCATTATTCTTTTTAAAAAAACTATTGGTTTATCATGTGTACTTAGTGGCTCAGTTGTGTCTGACTCTTTGCGACCCCATGGACTGTAGCCTGCCAGGCTTCTCTGTTCGTAGAATGCCCCTATACAAGAATGCTGCAGTGGGTTGCCATGCCCTCCTCCAGGGGATCTTCCTGACCCAGGAATCGAACTAGGTTCTCCTGCATTGCAGGCGGATTCTTTACCAGCTGGGCTGGTAAAGCCATCATACTTCCATAATAAGTGTAGTTCTGAAATGACATGTGACCCTGAGAAGCACAGAATGTGTTCGTGCTCTTTACTGAGGAGCCGTGTTGAGGGGACGTGGCACATGCCAAGTGCTAGTGCACCCACCCCCACAGACAACTCGACGGAGAGGCAGCCCGTTTTGTTTCTGGTCTTTTCGTTTTTAAAGCTTTGTAGCATCCAGAAAAGTTATTTCCATCTCAGAAGAGATTAATTTACAGTGTTCAAGGAGTTCTCTTGAAACTGACAATGCATTTGTGTCTAGAGTAACCCAGAGGCGGAGTGGTTATAATGTCCTATCATAAGTGTTTGTGGAAAGTGGAACTACTTGACAGAATCACTGCTGAGTATTCTAAATTGATCTTTTCTCAAGGTTAGTTTAGCTAAGACTCGGGCATCTTAGAATCTTCTAAAATATTAAAAGGTGATATAAATTTTTTATTCTTTGCTATCTAGCAAGTATTATAGATGTATTTCAATTACCGTATTAACATTTGAGTGCTTAGCAGGTGCCCAGGCAATCTTTCAGTTACATTTTATCTACCGATTTGTCTAATACATATAATAATAATAATAATACTCCATTTATGCAGTTCAGGCCCCCCGTCTTTAGTGTGAGGACCCCTAAAATAAGAATCACAAGACCCAGATTATGGTCCTTCCTTATCACTGTTTCTGAAGCCTTCGTCAAATCTCCTTAACATCTCTGAGATCTATGAAATGAAAGGAGGGATCTGCTTGTCTCTGAGGTCCTGTCTCCATAATTTTATGAACATTTTACATATGTGTAATTTAAAGGATTAAATTTATTAAAATAAATTTAAAGTGTTCAATCCTCATTGAAGGATTTTGACCCTTTGTATTCTGAAATATCCATCTATAAAATACATACTACCTATTTTTATAGATCAATGAATAATTTAAAATAAAATGATAACTTAGCCACTGACCAGGTCACAAAATAGAACATCTCTAGCTTCCAGAATGGGCCCATGTGCCACACCCTTGTTCACAAACCCTTCCTTCTAGAGGTAGCCACTAGTCTCGCTTTTGTCATCATTTCTTTGCTTTTTAAAAACAGTTTTACTGTCTACGAATTCCTAAAGTATATGTTCATGTTTTAAAGTGTATGTTTCATGAACTGTAAATGATGGTGTCATATCGTTTGTATCCTTGTGTGATTTGTTTCTTAATATACCGTTTGTGACCGTCTTCCGTGTGGCTGCTTGTAGCTACAGTTTGTTCATTTTCAAATCCATTGTAGGAACGTACTTTCTACTCTGTTGTTGGTGGACATTTGGGTTGATTCCGTTTGGGATCTGTTACGGAACTAGTTAATGTTGGGTCGTTGTGTGCGGGGGTATCCTCAGCTGTATTCAGTAATTTCAAACTGTTTCCCAGAGTCTTTATACTTTCCCAGCTATGTCAGAGCGCCGTGTCACATCTTTGCTAACACATAAAATTTACAAGTTTGTACATTTCTGTCATTTTATGTTTTAATCATTGATCATTTAATCACTGATACATTTTAATCATTGAATTTCTGTTTTGACCCCAGCGTGTCTGATCCCAGTGAAACAATCTCCTGCTAACAAGAAAATCATCGTCATCTTAGAGAACTTGGAAAAATCTTCATTGTCTGAGTTACTGGGGGACTTTTTGGGACCTCTGGAAAATCACAGCACTGAAAGCCCCTGTACCTTCCAAAAAGGTAAAGATAGTGGAGAGACCACCCCAAGAAGCCAGCTGCTTTAAGAGCTTTCTAATCTGTCCCCTGGAGCACACGTTACGCTTCATGGCCGTCTTTCCTTCACTTGTTTGGACTTGTTCCCTGCTATGGTTTCCTGATGTTGGACTGCTGCTTTGGTTTGTTTTAGGAAACGGAATGTCTGAATGCTACTACTTTCATGAGAACTGCTTTCTGATGGGAACAATCGCCAAGGCCTGTCTCCAGGGCTCCGACTTGCTGGTGCAGCAGCATTTCCGCTGGGTGCAGCTGCGCTGGGACGGCGAGCCCATGCAGGGGCTGCTGCAGAGGTTCCTCAGGAGGAAGGTTGTGAATAAGGTAACAGACCACACACAGCCCATTGTTGGGAGAGGGTCCTTGACATTCCCTGGCATTGCTGTCAGGCAACCTGGGCTTGAGCTCTGCCACTTACTGTGTGGCTTCTGGCAAGTAAAAATCAATCCCTGGGTCAGGAAGATCCCCTGGAGGAGGGCTTGGCAACCCACTCCAGTATTCTTGCCTGGAAAAATCCTTTGGACAGAGGAACCTGGCAGGCTACAGTCCATGGGGTCATAAAGAGTTGGACACAACTGAGCGACTAACACTTTAAGGGTTAAATAGGATAATGCATGTAAAACTCGTAGCAGTACCTATACTATGTCAAGTATTTTTAAAAAAACAAATAGACGTCTCTGATGGTTCAGTGGTTCAGACTCTGAGCTTTGAGTGCAAGGGATGCAGGTTTGATCCTCGTTGGGAAACTAAGATGATGGGGGCCCCCCCTCCAAAATAAGCAGATAGGTTTTACTGTTTTAATTAACCATTCTCAAGGGGTCTCCCTGAGTTTAAATGCTGAGACTAGATTAGAAAATTAATCATTCTTCTTAAGGAAAAGCTACTGTTTCCTTGGAGCCTTCATTATCCATCTACTCAATCTAGTTTTAATATTTGTTACATTGCATTATAGTAACTTTTAAAAAGTCATATGAAAAAATTAGAAATCTCTGTTGACACATTTTTAAGAAGAATAATCACTTTTAGTGATTTTTCATAGTAAATATTCTTCCTTCTATCAAAATAACAAAATTAATTTAGTGTACTTACCAAATTGAGCACATTATTCTCTAATGTCGTATTCTTAAATTAGGCCAGTAGCTAAGTGTCTGGGTGGATTTGAAATAAAAGAGCTCGATTTAGCAAGATTTTATTGTTTAATCCTGCACAGTGGGCCACACTGGGAGGACAGGATCTTCATTGTATCAGCAGAGGAGTTTAAGCTGTAGGTAATATGACACCCCACTGTTAGCTGCTTCACACACAAAAAGAGGCTTTTTTCCCTTACATAACCAGATGCCTTGTGGTAGGTGTTGCTGATGTCCATTCACACCGTGATGCCAGGTTCCAGGTCTGGGTGAATCTCTTGGCCTCTCTTCAGGACTGCCTGGTTTCTGCAGGGCTTCGGGCACCACACCCTCACACAGACTTGTTCACAGGTAGGGAGCAGGATGCCGAGCTGTTCGAGAGGGAACTTAGGCTGCTTTTGCCTCCTTCTTATCAGGGGGAACAGCATCTTTTTCTGAAACTCCCAGAATCAGAAGACTTCCCCTTAATGGTTCATTAACCAGAACTGGTTTCATGCCCACCCTTCTGCCATAGACCTTGGCTAGAGCTATCTTCCCAACACCAGAGTGCGCCACCAAGTTCCTGAACAAAATCGCTGTGTCTGTTGTGTTAGAGCATGTGAATGTACATGCATTCATAGAGGAGGGCTGGGGAGGGTGGTGGAGGGAGAAGGGTGCAGCGGGAATGCCGTTGGTAATTCAGTGAACAGTCCCTACTATTGGTGATTTCAATTAGTACCTGAAGTTCCTAATTGAATCAGAAATCGTCTGCCCCAAGCTCTGCTAAAGTCAGTTGCCTGATCATAAATATATGCTTTTGACCAAAGCACATCTATTATATGACCTCAGCCAATAAGAAGAAAGGTGAGATAAAGACAGTCATGGGTTTTGTAGCTTTTCACATCAGTGATGCTTCCATTAACTTCATCACTATTAATATTTAAATCTTACTGCTAAAAAACTCACCTAAAGAACTGCAAAAGATACCAGTATTTTTCTTAAAGACTTTATTATTTTTAGAGCAATTTTCGGTTTACAATAAAATCGAAAGGGAGATATAGAGATTTCTACCCATTGCTCCTTAAATATGCATAGCCTCCCCCATTCTCACCAGAAGGCTGCATTATTTCATCAAGGAGGAACCTACCCTGACACAGCAAAGTGCCTGGTTTATTTAAGAGAAAAACATGGAATGCTTCACCAATTTCTGTGTCTTTCTTGCGCAGGGGCCATGCTAATCTTCCTTGAAATCTTTCCTAACCCTCTCCCTCTTCCGGCTCTCTGGTAAACATAGTTTGAAAAGGATTGATTTTACTTATTTTGAAAAGAAAGTTCTCTTCAAGCTCTACACTTTCTTCCATTGTGCTTGAGGATGGGCAAGTGGGGTGTGCTGTAAGGAGCAGAAAGTGGGGAGGAAGGGCAATGTGTTTATAATTTACCAGGAGTCACTTCAAGTAGGTTAATAAAATGGATTCCTGGGGTAGGTGTACAGTGGGAATGAAGACAACTGCAAAACAACAGAAATCGTGTAACTGCAGGATGGAGCCAAATAATGGGGGTGCTTAGAAGCACGCTGGCATGTGATCAAAATTTCTTCTTCCAGTTTCTCACAGGAATAAAAATAAACGTATTTTTTGGAGGAGACAAAGCTTCTAGTATTTAATAAAAAATAATTGTACCTTTAGTAGGAAATTGAAAGCGAAAGAAAGTGTTGGTCACTCTTTTGTGTCTGACTCTTTGCAACCCCATGGACTGTAGCCCACCAGGATCCTCTGTCCATGGAATTCTCCAGGCAAGAATACTGGAGTGGATTGCCATTCCCTTCTCCAGGGGATCTTACCCACCCAGGGATTGAACCTGGGCCTCCTGCATTGCGGGCAGATTCTTTACTGTCTGAGCCACCAGAGAAAGCCAAGGAAAGTAATATTCATCTATTAATTGTAGCCATGATCTCATTTTCACTGGAAGACTATCAGAAAAAGTGGGAGAAATATGATCCTCTTTTGAAAAAATGGGATATTATAACAGATCCCAAATCCTCGTGTGACACAGTGATGTTACTTTAATGAAGCTGCTAGAACTACTGAACCACTCTTGCATTTTTTTCTATGCCAAATTCTGTCCCTTGATGTAGGATATACAGACATTCACATATTATCCTCAGTCTTAATATCATAATTCCTTGGTAAAGTAGAGATTTACATGAATGTGTTTCTTATAAAAATAGTTAATTGCTATATCTTACTTCTAAATATTTGAGAGATTTCTCTTCGTAGTATATAAATCTTTGTCCTTTTGTGAATCCTCTGTAGTACCAAAAAGGGGCTCTTGTATAAGATATAATTCTAAAAAGAGCTGCTCCCATTCAACCGTGTGTTACACAGCATTACTTAAACTCTTCACTTTTAAATCAGAAAACATGTCTTCATGCTAGCATAGTTGTGTGCATTTTAAGGTAGCATTTTAGCTGAGACTTTCCTTCTAGGGAAATTAAAAATAAGACAAAGTGAACATGCCATAGATTCCAATATGCCATCTTATCACTTATCTATATTAAAATATTTAATGTCATTTTTATGTCATTTATTCAAAATCCTTTTTTGAACACCTACTATTTGCAAGTCCTTGTGAGATATTCTGTACACATGTGAAAAATGATTTCTTCCAGCACTGATGTTTAAGAATTCATCCAAGTGAGACACCTCATCCAGGGTGTCTCGCTTCGCTGTCACGTCTGCATCTTTTCATTTGATGTAACAAACTGCAGATCTGTATTTCACACTAACACACACAACAGGGTATATTATTAACTAATCCCTCTTTCACCCACCCCAAGTGAAGGTAAGACTAGATTTGGCTACAGTTTTGTTTTATAAATTTTTATAGCTTTAATTTCGAATGGTTAGAAACAACAGGACAATGAGCACTGTGCTAACCCAAGCCCCTGTCTTCCTCCTCTCTGTCTCCAGTTCAGAGGTCAGGTGCCCTCTCCCTGCGACCCCGTGTGCAAGACGGTCGACTGGGCCCTGGCCGTGTGGCGCCAGCTCAACTCGTGCCTGGCCCGCCTGGGCACGCCGGAAGCACTTCTCGGGCCACAGCATTTCCTGTCTTGTCCTGTAGTCCCGGGGCACGCGCAAGCAACAGTGAAGTGAGTGTCATTAGTCCTTCTTTGCCTTTAAAGTATTTAAAGTAGAGCCCTGGCCAGGTGGGAGTGTGTGAGAGTGAGAAAGCTATGACACTCCTATCGTCAACATGGGAAGTGGAGCCCTGCCCTCTTGTCAGAGGACGACCATGACTTGTGTGTTGGGTAGTTCCTAAGGAAACAATTTTTGCTAAGACTAGATAGATCATAGGTTTCCTCTGTTTTCAAAACTCTCATCAGATCCATATGTGGCTTGCTGTGCAGTGTCTCCTGAGGAAGGCCCACATAAGAAATTCAGTCAAGTACCCTGTAACCAAAAAAATAAAACACATTCTACTGATGAATTGAAAAGCTTGCTCTTTTATTAATGATACTTATACACTTACATGAGTAGTAGCTCAGATGGTAAGAATCTGCTTGCAATGCACGAGGCCCGGGTTCAATCCTTGGGTGAGGAAGATCCCCTGGAGAAGGGAATGATACACACTCAAGTATTCTTGCCTGGAGAATTCCATGGACAGAGTAGACTTATAAACTTACTATATTTTCCTTTGTAGCAGCTTATAAAAATAGACATACATATAGGAAGGTTAATGACATAGAAGATCAGAAGGAAGTTGAAAGGAGGAAGGAATTTGTCACCGTCCGACTTCCTTAGTAAGGGTTCTGTGATTCGCTGTTAGATTTGATTCTGTATTTTCTGGCATCCTGGGCAGAAATCTATTTTGGAAAGCAAGGGATGCAAGTAAAATGTCTTCTCTATTGTAACACAAACTATCAATTTAATAACAGTTAATTGAGGGAGGAGTACTGTATTAAAAAATACATAGTAATTTCTTGTTAAAAAGCAGTACATTTATTCATGTAATTACCCGATTCTCTCAGTATCATGATTACATCTGAGCCTTTTTTGCCCCTGACATCCAGAATCTCAAGATTCTTAGGAGCCATATTTGGTTTTTCCTGTCTGCAGCACAGTCATTGTCAAAAACTAGAGGCTCTGAGACTTGTACCCTCTTTGCAAGCTGACAGGTTAGCCTGCTGGGTGCAGGATGCTGGGTCAGAGGCCCGCTCCTCATCACTCAGAGCCCAGCCGCAGCCCAGCCATCTGAACCGTCTGCAGTGGTTTCCCCGGCTCCTCAGGTCCCACAGGGTGATGCGTAGCAGCCCAGGTGGATGCTGGCTTTAGCAGCAAAATGTGGAATCACCCCATCTTCTAATGGGGGATGCTGGTAAATCTGCCCACCCTTTGCCCTGGAAGGAACCATAACTTTCATCATCCTGGTCAGGAAACAATCTGCCCTCTGCTCCAGAAGGAGACATTATCTCTACTTCCCAAGTCTGTGTACACTGCTAACATCCTTGAAAAGACAATCCAGGAAAACAGCTGACACGAGAATACAGAAATGCCATGGAAACTTATCTCCCAACAGCCGTATTAAGGAACTGCTTTTCTAAAATTTTCTTACTTTTTTTTTTTTTTTTTTTAGCCAAAGCTTATATCTTTACCTCCTCAGCACCTTTAGGAGTAACTGTTCGCTTTTTTTTTTTTTTTTCCCGGAATTACATGTCACTCTACATTAACAGAGAAACTTGATACTAGGTAATAGTTTTAACAGTTCCTATTCTAGGTGATATAGTTTTGTCTACAGCTTTTAATACTAACTGTTTTTTAATACTACAACAAAGTATAATCTTTTTTGAAGGAATTTTGATTGGCATTGAGTGCTGTAAATTTCAATTAAAGCCCTGCAACAGGTACAGCTATTAATGCAGTCCACCTGAGGCAGTGGCTGGTTGACCCCATCCCCTCTCTTCAGGGCTCACCTGCCATGTGTAGACACCAAGCCCCTGCAGAGCAGGAAGATTTAATTTGCCAGTGATCATAAAATGTATCCCAATTTCAGAAATACTAAAAACATATGTATCTTAGTAAGGAAAATGGCAAATAAGTTTAAGCTATTTAGACACAGACTTTCAGGAAATCTTTTTTCCTCCAGATTTCTTTAGTCTGTAAAGTTTTCCATGTATTTTTCCCTTTCCATGTATTTATTTGTGCATTCATTTATTCAGCACTCTAGTGCTCCAGGATCTTACAAAGAAAAACAGAAACAGGTAAACAGTTTCATTAGAAATACATTGTTATTTGTAAAGCACATTCAAACTGTTTTGGTGTTAGATAATTTCACTTATTCTGAAACAACCTGGGAAAGGTAGCCTATCCATAGAAACCCTTAGGCTTTGTTCAGGGTCTTCAGCTCTGTCCTGGGTAGAGGTGTGTGTGATTCCTGGGAGCCTGGGTCCTAACTGTGAACCCTCTCTTGGAAGGTGGATGTCTAAGCTATGGAATGCTGTCATTGCACCCAGAGTTCAAGAAGCAATATTGTCAAGAGCCTCTCTGAAAAGACAGCCCGGCCTTGGGCAAACAACTAAAAACCCCAGCCAAGGGCAGCAGGCTGTAGTTAGAGCTGCTCTCAGCATTTTGCTTAATAAAGCTGTTCTGCATGGCTGTCCCCTCCAGAGAGCAGGTATGTGGGTTTATGCTGGGAGGAGAGGAAATTCGCTATTATGTAATGCTTGCTTGAACTGGCTTTTAGGGAACTCTATTTTCTCTCTTTGTAACCAGTGAGATTATCTCCATGTAATGGATGTTACACAGCACTGCTTTAAAACTAACTCACTTGCTCTCTCTTAATTCCTGGCTCATGTTTAAATACCAGACTTCAAAGTAATGTTTGCTGGTTGACAAACCCCTGCTTGGGTATGATAGGCCCCTGATTTTGAAGAGGCTATTTCTTTAAGTGTTAGAACTGTTGGATTTTGCTTGACTCTGTGTAACTGCGCTCTTGCTTCTGTCCTTCTGGCAAAATGTGGTTTATGTTGTTTCAGAGCTGGACCAGCATACAGCTGATTTCAAAGGAGGAAGCTTCCCTCTGTCCATAGTTTCAAGTTACAGCAGTTGCAGCAAGAAGAAAGAGAGTGGTGCCTGGAGAAAGGTGAGCACCAGTCCTCGCAAGAAGTCTGGCCGGTTCTCTTCACCCACCTGGAACAAGCCAGACTTGAGTGAAGAAGGTAAGGGGGCAGGCATAAGACGTGTGTACCCATGAGGTGGTTTCTGAATGCCAGTGTGCTTTATGTTTATTACTATGCATTCAACAAAGCAAAATTTTGAGGATTTCAATGTGTATTTTTCATGGAATAAAGCATGTGGTAGGTACATTCCACAAATAGTTGAGAGTCCCCTACCTGAAAAAAACCATTCATACTAGAATTCTGAAATTAAATGTATCTTTACCATGTTAATGATCATCTGCTTTTCAGCAATTTGATTTTCTTGGGATCCACACAATTATATTTATGTAATAAAAGCTGACACATAAAAAGAAAGAAATAGGCAAATGTGCATTCAGAAGTGAACCTTAAACTTTTAGAAGTATGTGTTATTTGATTATAGACATATTTAATACCAGTTTAAGGTGTTTATAAGTGAGTCAGCTTTACATATTTCTTCCTACATGAGATGTATGCCGTGTACCAAGTTTTCTTCTAAACACTAGAAATAGAGCAGTGAAAACAGGAGATAAAAATCACTCCCCGACAGAATTTCATTCTAATAAATTATTAGACCTGTTCCTTATGGCTTTGATATTAGGATAATCAGTTGTTTAAAATATCCTCCCTCAGTTCAGTTCAGTCTTTGCCACCTTTGACTTTGCACCTTTGCACCTTTGACTCTTTGCCACCCCATGGACTGCAGACGCCAGGCTTCCCTGTCCATCACTAACTCCTGGAGCTTACTCAAACTCATGTCCGTTGAGTTGGTGATGCCATCCAACCATCTCATCCTCTGTTGTCCCCTTCATCTCTCGCTTTCAATCATTCCCAGCATCAGGGTCTTTTCAAATGACTCAGTTCTTTGCATCAGGTGGCTAAAGTATGGAAATCAGAGCTTAGCATCAGTCCTTCCAATGAACATTCAGGACTGATTTCCTTTAGATGGACTTGTTGGATCTCCTTGCAGTCCAAGGGACTCTCAAGAGTCTTCTCCAACACCACAGTTCAAAAGCATCAGTTCTTCAGTGCTCAGCTTTCTTTACAGTCCAACTCTCACATCCATACCTGACCACTGGAAAAACCAAAGGTTTGACTAGATGGACCTTTTTTGGCAAAGTAATGTCTCTGCTTTTTAATATGCTGTCTAGGTTGGTCATAACTTTTCTTCCAAGGAGCAGGTGTCTTTTCATTTCATGGCTGCAGTCACCATCTGCAGTGATTTTGAGGCCCAAGAAAATAAAGTCTGTCACTGTGTCCACTGTTTCCCCATCTATTTGCCATGAAGTGATGGGACCGGATGCCTTGATCTTAGTTTTCTGAATGTTGAGCTTTAAGCCAACTTTTTCACTCTCCTCTTTCATTTTCATCAAGAGCCTTTTTAGTTCTTCTTTACTTTCTGTCATAAGGGTGGTGTCATCTGCGTATCTGAGGATATTGATATTTCTCTTGGCAATCTTGATTCCAGCTTGTGCTTCATCCAGTCTGGCATTTCTCATGATGTACCCTGCATATAAGTTAAATAAGCAGGGTGACAATATAAAGCCTTGATGTACTCCTTTCCTGATTTGGAACCAGTCTGTTATCCATGTCCAGTTCTAAATGTTCCTTCTTAACCTTCATATAGGTTTCTCAGGAGGCAGGTCAGGTGGTCTGGTATTCCCATCTCTTGAAGAATTTTCCACAGTTTGTTGTGATCCACACAGTCAAAGGCTTTGGCATAGTCAATAAAACAGAAATAGATGTTTTTCTGGAACTCTCTTGCTTTTTTGATGATCCAGTGGATGTTGGCAATTTGATCTCTGGTTCCTCTGCCTTTTCTAAATCCAGCTTGAACATCTAGAAGTTCATGCTTCACATATTGTTGAAGCCTGGCTTGGAGAATTTTGAACATTACTAGTGTGAGAGTTGAGTGCAATTGTGCGGTAGTTTGAGCATTCTTTGGCATTTGCCTTTCTTTGGGATTAGAATGAAAAGTGACCGTTTCCAGTTCTGTGGCCACTGCTGAGTTTTCCAAATTTGCTGGCATATTGAGTGCAGCACTTTCACAGAATCATCTTTTAGTGTTTAAAATAGCTCAACTGGAATTCCATCACCTCCACTAGCTTTGTTCATATCCTCCCCTAAAAGATATCATATTTGAGTAAGAATGAAAAGATGTTCCAACCTCATATGCATTATGGATCTCTGATACATGTAACTAACTTTACGTCTTCAGGAGCCCCTTGTACCCCACACTAAATGGCAACTCACTCCAGTATTCTTGCCTGAAGAATCCCAAGGACAGAGTAGCCTGGCGGGGTGCAGTCTATGGGGTCACAGAGAGTCAGACATGACTGAAGAAACTTAGCAGGCACGCACACATGGCAGCTTTACAGCAGTGGGGTTCCTAAGTGAAAGGAATATGATGTCTAAAATCCTAAACAGTTGTTTTTGTTACCGTATTTTTCATATGGCAGATTGTATTGATTTTTAATAAAAACTAATGCGATTTTAACTATATCAATACATGCCAGAGTTGTGTGATTACCCTAAGTATGTGATCATAAGTTATGACTTAAAGTCACGTAAGTAATAAGTTTTAAAGTAATTGAATGGATAGTCACTGAAAAAAATATGTAAACTCTCATTGTAAAGGTAAGTGTTATTTATAATAGGATACATTTTGATCTCCGAGGCTTGCCCTTACTTCCTAAAGTTAGAGTGTTTGCTCCAGGGAATAAAATCATTAGACTGTAGCCCCCCAATAGAGCAAAGAGACTCCCTCAGCTGGCTTTCTGTAACAAGGATTATACCTGTTTATCCTTGGAAAGTATCCAAAAGAGCTCGACAGTGAGGACTGTCCTCTCCATTTACAGATGGCACAATTGAGACTCAGATCCCTTTGATCACCTGCTCCAAACCACTGCTCCTACAAACGGGGGGTTCTGCAATCCATGTTTTTGTTTCTTATGAGTCCAGTGCTGATTTCTTCAGTCTGTGCCACTCATAATAATCCTGGTACTCAAATAAGGACACCTATGCAGGCTCTTCACTGTGTCACTTCCAAGTTCATTAGAATCCCTGTAGGATTCAGGACCAACTGCTTTCCTGAGCTAAGTGAGTACCTAAACAGTAAGCATTGTCAATATATATTGCAGTACTGTAGATTTGTCAGACAAAATCCATAAGTGAATATGAACTTTAAACAGTATTATGGAGATAAATCTAACTTGGAAATATATATTTGGCTAAAAGCTGAATTATAAATTATTTTAAGTTTAAATTTATAATATTAGTTGCAGAACTAGTGGATATATCAAATGTTCCTTCAAACACAAAAACTTAATTGAAAGGTGAATAAAACTGTGTACAACCATAGTTTGACATCAACATAGAGATTTGCAAAGCGCGTTGGCCAGGGTTTAGGTGAATAAACCACTGGTTGGTTAACAACCAAAGGTGGACATGCCTCTAGTTTTAATTTTTTTTATAATAGTCACCCTGTCCAATAATTGCACTTCATACAAAATTATTACAACAGTGTTTGGGTTGATATTTTTGGACATCATTGTTTTAAAAAATACCAAAATAGAACTCTTGCATTCCATGCAGACCACTAGGGAAACTCATAAAATTTGATAAAGACACAGCCCTTTTCTGTCCTGACCTAAACCAGGGAGACCTAAACCTGAGATGATGGTCACTGCTTCTGGAGGGCAGAGTCCAAGCTTAGGCACTTCCGTGCTAATTAGGGAAAAGCTACTAATTAATGCTTTCTGACAGTAAGGACAAAAGTGTGGATGAGGAAATGTACAGACCTTCTGATGATCTGCTTTTAATCGGGATATACCAAATTCAACAGACTTCTCAAAATCATTCTTTAATCTATGCTAGCACCATTCATACAATTTTAGAATCTACTCAGAAGCAGCTGTATTAATGCATTTATAAAATGTAGAATATTATAGAAAGACATTTTGAATCTAAAATGGTTTAGTGTTTCTCAAACTTTTGACCATAAGCCACAGTGAGAAATGTATTTTAAAGCTGGACCAGTACACACAGACCTATGCATTTGCATGTCTCTGTAAATGGATACCAACTTATATATTTACTACATACAAGCTGTGCAATCCGGTGTTTCCTATTCTGTTTTTTTTTAAATGGGTTGAAATTTGCAGTTAGAAAAACATTGGTATGATATGCAGCGTTTGTTTTAATGCTGTGACTTTTTGTTTACTTTTCCTATTTAGTTTTCTGTAAAATGCAAAGCAATCAAAAGTTGTTTCTATACCTGCACTGTAATACATCATGGGGCCCACACATCAAAAACTGTGTTGGGTCTACACAGTCAGGATCCCTTGGAAGGCAAACAAAGGGATTACCATCTTCAAAAGGCAGGTAAATATTAACCCTCTTTTAGGCACTTGGAGAACAAAGGCCTAAGGTTGTGGGGACTTGCCTGATTAGAATAGGATCCACTGATGAAAGTGGAGTTTAGGATTCCTGAATTGAGCCTCAGGTGGTGTGAGTTGTATTGATTTTAGTCATAAATATACATGAGGTCTTTGCGCATTCCCTAGGCTTCCACAGGGCCTCAAGAAATGGATTTAATCCAAAAACAATATGAAGAGACTATTTCTTTTAAATACAGAGTTCAAGATCCGCAGGGACAGTCTATGGAAATGAATGCTTTTTTTTCTTTAAACAGGTATCAAAAGTAACACTATATTACAGCTGAATTGTAACAGGAATGCTTCGCTGTCAAACCAAAAGTAAGTTTCCCCTGCAGATTTAACTCATAACAAACAGTACACATTCTCATCGTGTGTGTGCTAAGTCACCTCAGTCGTGTCCAACTCTTTGCCACCCCATGGACTGTAGCCCGCAAGGCTCCTCTCTCCATCGGATTCTCCAGACAAGAATACTGGAGTGGGTCACCCTGCCCTCAGGGGATCTTCCAGACCCAGCAATCCAACCCTCATCTCTTATGTCTCCTGCATTGGCAGGTGGGTTCTTTACCACTAGCGCCCCCTGGGAAGCATTAGTCTGTGCAACTGTTATGCTGTGAATATAATTTTTTAAAAAGCAATAGAGGTAATTCAAATGCTAGTATTAAGCTGAAATCGAATGAATGAAATCTAAAAAAAATACAAAGCCTATTTTGCTTTTAGTTTGGTGAAAGATTAGAAATATCATTGATTTGATTTTGTATCAAGTTTGATATTATTAATACAGTTCACAAAGATATGGTAAAATCCTGTATTTGTGAACTTTTAAACAGGCTTTAGAGGACTGATGATTTTAATGACAGAGTTACAGAAACATAACATGACTTACTTTTTTTCCTCATGCTGCTGCTAGGGAATTGTCAATTATGCTTCCAAATTTATAAACTGAAATAAAGATTTATCATAGAATAAAAATGCTTAGCTAGTTTGTAAATAGGGCCTTGTATAGCCAATAAGTTGTGTATCCTGTAACTTGGCAGGTGACATTTAGGACCCTGGTTCACAGAATTACAAGAGGGGTAGGGGGTCAATGAATCTGTCACATGCTTGTTTGTGCCAGGCCCACTGTTAGATCTGTTGTATTCAACAGCCTATACAGTATTTGTAATAACCCTATGATGTAGCACAAGGCATTTGATAGAGAGAAGGGAACCCAGGAACTGAGGTGTTGAGTACAAAAAAGAAACCCAACCCATGGTCACGTTGCCAATAAAAAGTGATAAATTGACATTTACTCCATTGTCACACTGCCCCCCACACCAGCGTGTTTAGTGTCATCCTTGGGGACAGCAAAGGAAAGGGAAGAGTAAGGAGACTGGAATATTATAAGTCAAAGTGGATTTCTTTGTGTAGTAACATTTTATCCTATTGAGAATTCTGATGGGGAGTTACCAAAATCAGATGGGAATGGGTTGTTGTATAAAGTGACATTTATGGATGCCTTTAAAGGATGTTAAAAACTTTTTTGCTCCACAAATCCCCCAGGAAGGTGGGGGGGTCTAGGTTTCCATATTGGAAGTTGGATGGTTGCTCTGGGTTTGAAAAACTCTTTTCTGAAATCTGTGGTAGGTCTTTAGAGAATGATCTGTCATTGACCTTGAATCTGGATCAAAGACTCTCTCTGGGTTCGGATGATGAAGCAGATCTTGTCAAGGAACTTCAGAGCATGTGCTCTAGCAAATCTGAATCTGATATAAGCAAGGTAAGCAGGACACAATGCGGAGGGCCTTGAGTGGCTCCCCCAGCAGCAGACAGACAGACTTCTTGGAGCCACATCATAGCTCTTTCCCTGAGAGAAATCCCTTATCAAATAGTATGACTAAAGCTCCAAATCAAAACTTCCGTTACCTTGCTTAAAACACTTATACAACAAGGGAGCTCTATTTAGCACAGCTTCTCTGAAAAACCCAAAGTGAAAGCTGCATGTGGTGTGTTACCACAAATTAAACCAATACCACCTTTTCCTTTCCATATCCCTAACTTTGGCCGTCACCAATCAGTAAGAGCATGGCAGCAGACTTGCATTCTGCGGCGGGGAACAACTGTACTTATAAAATAAGAAAAAATAAGTAGCCTGTGTAATTTGCTTAAACTGTGAAATTTGAGATCCAGAGATGGAAATCAGTGACCCAAAATCTTGAAGCATTAACAGCATCAAGTTCAACCTGTTTTTGCACTCTGGTATCTGCAGCAGTTTTTTACCACGCTTCCTTGATAAGGGCCTTTTGCTTGAAAGGGAGCAAAAGAAGGTAGTTATAACTTGTGCAGGTTCTACCCCAAAACTCACCTGTTGTATTTGGACAGTCTACTAGGGATAAAGAACTCACTAGCTTATTTAATCTTACTGGAAGTGAGTCGAAATAGTTAACCCTGGAAAAATAAGGTTACAATGAAAAATCTTGCAAACGTTATATCCTTTCATTTTGTGCCAAGTATTTTTTTTTTTTTTAAATAGGGCTTATCTGGTTGTCTTCTTATGACTTTAAAAGACTTTTTTTTTTCCTTAGAAACTGTGTCTCATGCATTTGCTGTTAGTTTCACATGAAAGCTTAAAGTCCTTATGTGAGCATTTTAGGACCTAAGCTTCTGACAGTAAGACAAGGACCATACTTCTCACTGTGGGTTTTCCACAGTGACTTTACATCTTACCTTGAGTATGTCACAGTTTACCTGTGAAAACATGACTTGATAAATTGTGTATTTTCCAGATTGCTGATTCCAGGGATGATTTAAGGAGGTTTGATAGTTCAGGAAACAACCCTGTGTTTTCAGCAACTGTTAATAATCCAAGAATGCCAGTGTCACAAAAGGTAAGTGTCCCTTTTCCCTCCAAAATGGGACAAAGAAGGATTGTTGTAAAATTGACTTTACAAATCTTTCAATGTGCGTTACAAAGTTACTTTTATACTATAGCAGGGATATAATCAGGATAAAGGTGTAAGTGTTCACTAGGTAATCAAGGTTAGAAAAAAGTACTGTTTGTTTGGCTAATAGCTTGAAGGAATCACATAGAAAAGCATTACTTCCCCCTCTTCTATTTGATGCCAAAAAATTGGATTCCAAAATTTTTACTATCTCTTCTATTTGTTTTCACTAGTTTATGCCAAACCTAGAACTAATGTAACGTCTCTCTTCTTTGCTGTATTTTAAAATGGAACATTGAATTTCTTTTGAGTACCATTTTCAAAAACTGGAGTTAATGCTGAGTGATAACAGAAAAATCTACACATACATAACAGAAAAATCTACACATACATAAAGATTTACCTCTGATTTACTTGAACTTCCCATACCATGCATGTTTCAGAGACGGAATGTCCTTTGCAAGCAAATCAGAATGAGCCAGGATCCCCATAGAGTTCCTTACCCTCTTGAAATACCTTTTATGATTGGTTAATAAATGCCAAAAGATGAGATGGCCCAGTATGGTACTACTGAGTGAACGGAAACAATAAAAATACTTCTTACCCAGTAGTGCTTTTTTGAGGCGGTCCATTTTGTAAGACGTATTTAATAATGTGTGGTGTGCTCACCAAGCTATGTCCACTGTGGTTCACGTCCCCTCACATGGCAGCTAACACAGACCTGTGGGGAGAGGGAGTGCAAAGAGCAGGATTGAACAGCGAGCGTGGTGAGACTATCCCATTATTAATCCTCCTCTGACAGCCTGGGCTCCCGGCTTCAGTAGCTTTCAGTCCTGACTAGTTTCCTGTGAAGCTGTGTGTGTTGGGGGAAATATTAACAAGGCTGGGGTCTTATATAAAAACATACAACATGACAATCTACAAAGAAGAGCATGGCCTGTGTGGCTTACTCTATATAGTATTTGTTCCTCTCTGTGATTCCCCCCACCCCTAATTAGGAATGGCTTAGAAGCACAGCAAAAGCATCGTTGGGAACAGATAAGAATGACTGAGGAGGTGACACCTGGGGTCCCTGCTGATAACTCTGGTTCTGGATGGAATACATTTTTGTTCAGGGGCTGTCCCTGAACTATGGTTCAGAACACATTCCTTGGGCTCGCCTTCTATTTCTTTGCCCATTGAGCATTCTAAGGACTATTCCCCGATGATCAGTTGTTTTCTTAGAACCTGCCACCAGAGGGCGACGTAGTACTCATTTGGCATTTGCCAGATTCCTGAACCCTTCACAGGCTCAGGCCTTTTCTATCCTGATAAAGGCAATGAGCATTTCTTGGTTAGATGCCCAGTTTCTTCTGTTATCAGGAAGTAATTCCCTTTAGGAGGAAAAGCTCTCTGTGTTAGCTGAAATCATTTTCTCCTGTGTGGTCAGAGAGGGGCCTGTTAATCAGGCAGCTTGTCAGCCAGCCTTCTTAAACAGAAAAGCCCATATTTACATAAATACATATTTAAGTCATCCATAGAATATATAATAATAAATGTTTTCTTCTTATGGAGATGAAAATTCAGTCCCCTAAAGCAGAAATTCCCATTTTGGTAGCATCATGAAAACTATTTGAGGATTTGTTTTTTAATCCCTTGTACCCAGACCACATGCCCTAGAGGTTCTGATATAATTGGTCTAAAGTACAACCTGGACGTTGGAGTTTTTAAAAGCTTGGTGACTCTCATGTGCAATCAGGGCTTAGACCTGTTCTGTAGCACATACCTTTGATCCATCATTCGCATTTTCTACCCATTTCTTTCCAAATTATGTCCTTGAACTTCACGTAACTTATGTTACATATAACTTACTATTTCAGACCATCCTGTACACCTCCCCATGTCCGTGTCCACCCTTCCTCCTTCCTTACTTCACCACTCACTTGAGTTCTGCAGATTGGTAAACATGAAGGGGGACCTACCCAAGTGAGCTCACGATCAGGGAAAACGCTGTGAGTAAAAGGTCTTATTGCAGCATCATGAGTTGCTCTTACCTGTCCAACTGTGTTTCCTCATGGGCAAAAAGAGGCCTGGACCAGGTGATCAGAAGGGTTCAGAAGTACTCGAAGAATGCTAGCATGCAGTTTCCAAGAATTAAAGATCTTGAGCTCCCTAGTTATAGATGCATCACCAGGAAACAGTTCACTACTGCAGAAGCTCCATTAGCACAAGGATGGTGCCCTTTTACATTCTCTACTGTGAGCCAAGCACCAGGAACAGTGCTTGTCTGATAAACATTCAGAATATGTGAGTAATAGTTCAGTTAGATCTAAAGGCAGAAAAATTCAGTGACACACTCAAGGTATATTGCATTGTAGAACTGCTTACAAATAGTTGGTTGGAGTAGTCCAGTTTGATTTCCTCAGGCCTAAGACTTCATACAACTTCTGTTGAGGAGGAGACTCCAGATTCAGGCACTAGTTTCACTGACTCTTATCTCTGGCACCACAAAGGACCTAGTGGAGATCAGACCGCGAGTCTACAGGACATTAAGCATTCAACTTCTCTCCTGTCTTCCCCCCCCACCATGAGAACCTATGTTAAGGGAGAAACTCATACAGAGAGGAGAAAGTTAGTTAGTACCGATCACAGAAGTTGGGAACAATGTCAAATTAAGCTGTTCTGTTTTCCTTTCTTACAGGAGGTCAGTCCTCTCAGCAGCCATCAAACAACCGAATGCAGCAACAGTAAATCAAAGACTGAGTTGGGTGTTTCAAGAGTTAAATCTTTTCTTCCTGTTCCTAGAAGTAAAGTCACCCAGTGTTCCCAGAACACCAAAAGAAGCAGCAGCAGCAGTAATACAAGGCAAATAGAACTAAACAACAACTCAAGAGATTTGGAACCTACGCAAAAATGAACAAGTAGAAAAATCTAGCAAATAGGCCTGCCTACAGTATTCTCATTCTTCTGTACATTTCACACAGAAACCAAGGACAACAAGATGTAAATACCTTTAAATGAATCAAATGTTTTCACTGCAATATAAACGATGAGTGCAGGACCACTATTCAATTTTTTGTAAAGAATGTATTTATAACCAACTTTTTTTTTTTCAATTCTGTCAAATTGAACTGCAATACCAAGAAGTTATACCCACTTTTCAAGTAGTTTTATAATAGAAAAGTCATAATAGTTTTACTCAAGATGTTCAGGGGTATTAAAACAACTGTGTACTGTATATGTATACATATGTACATATGTACATTTAAGAAAGCTATGCATCATTGCATACTGCATTAAAAATGTGTACAGCATTGGCTTAGATAACATGTATCATTTTAAAGAGATCATAATTTTATGTTCACTTGATGAGAAACGACTAGAACGGGGCAATAACAAATCATTTCTAAACAGTTACTTTTCTTAAAAGCCATATTAAGTATTTTGCCTGTTAAACTCTAGTTTTCAGTTTCAAAACTTTTAATGGTTGCATCATGTATATTTATGCTTATGGGTTTGTGTTATGACTCCTGTAAATATGAACTTATATAATGCAATAAAAGTGTTATCTTTCTTACAAAAGTTTTGTACCTAAGTAGATATAAAAAAGAATAACTGTAAATGCTTCAATAAATAAGTTAACTCCCTCTTCTAGTGGCACAATCGATATTTTCTAGACTTTCTTCTCAAATTACTAATGACATAACTAAAAGTTATATGCCTTGACACCAAATAAAATATTGAATTAGTGAAATAACTTGGCTGTAGTTTTTATTGCTTTTAGTAGTTTATCCATGCAAAAGATATTTGTATTCAATTTAGAGCCATTTAAACTGGTCCTCCATGTTTGTATTTCAGTAGCTATTCAGAGAAGACTTTTGTTACAAAGTATTAGTTGGTTTAAACTAGAATAAACATTTCAGTGGAGCTCTTGGAATGAAGTGCTCATTGAAAACAAATTTTTCATACTTACCAAAAAAAGTATAATTATATACCAACAATCATTTGCTTATCTTAAAGTCCTTTCTTAGCCAGAATGGTTATTTAAAGTGTACACATGTGCATGAAAACTATATTACATTTTGCAAGTATCTTTAAAAAAATGTATAGTGAAGTGGAGGAAGAATCAAGGAAGAGATCAGTTCCAGTACCTGTCAGCCTAGGCTTCATCTCTGCCATCCTTGGGGGTACAGCATGGACCTTGTAACAGGAAATAGAACTAGAGCAAGGGACTGAGGGTAAGTAGGAGAGAGAGAGGCTGGAAGAAATAGTCTTAGGCTTGAACACAATAACGCCTTTGAGCTGGACTTAAATTCTTGGTGCCCTGGTGGTATTTGATACTCTCAAGTGTTTCACAGAAAGACATTAATCTTGGGGACAAAACTCAATGCTCTCCATATCATAGACCAACATACCCAGATTGAGGTGGCTCTGGGGCATGTTGTCCTGCTAAAATACACCTTTGATTATATTGAATTTTATTTTTTTAGTGATAAGGCATTGTTTTATATTGGCAATTTTTCTGAAGATATAGATCTCATTATGATAGTCAAGGACCAGAAAAGAGAAAAAACAAATTTGCAATACATTATTAAGATGACATCTAGTAACCTATCCATATAGTTTTGATTGGTTAGTAATTCAACACATATACTTACATAATTGGATAGTAGACTGCAAGAGGGCATTTAGATTAGGAGTTTTCAAAATACACATGAAAACCTGGTAATGGGTCATTTTATCAATTTAGGTAATCACAACTACCATTTTTTGAAAATAGAATAGAAAAGAAAATATCAGAGCACATCATGGTATCACAGTCAATAAAAGAATTTTTTGTGAAGCTTTTGTTTAATTGTGTAGATACATGGATGTAAGCACTGAACTGTGATGTCAAATATAACTTTCTGTGGGTCATGGCCACAAGTCTTTGAAGCTCCATACCATTAATGGTGACAGGCAGGGTGCTTCAGGGGTAAAGAGGTCTTTGGTGTTATACAGCCTTGTGACTGAATTAAGCACTAACATTTATTAGCTGTGTGACCTAAGACTCTCTGACCCAGATTCCACAATAGTTACGTAGGATCATGACAAGCCTACAAGTTGTCCTTGAGCATTAAAATGAGGTAACAATACAATGTTCCTAGTTACCTCCTCGCACATAAAAAGTAATGAATTATGTCCCGTAAGTCTTTGTGGCATTCCAACATCCCATCAAGTTGTAATAAACTCACAAATACTAACAGCTGTATTATGAGCATCAGATTCTACTAGAGTTGTATAAAACACCTAATTAAAAGAAATATCTACTTGGAAATTGATAACTATAACACATTAGCAAATTGTATTTTCCTTTTATGTTAACTTGATGATGAGCTTCTAAATATACCTAACACATTTTGCAGTTGCAAAAAAGAAGTACACATGTCATAAAATCTGATTATTCATGAAAAAAGCCAATTTCTATAGAAAAGGCTGAACTTTCATAATTTTTTTTTCCTGTGCAGTCAATACTTAATGCAAATTAAATTCAGTTGACTAGACATAGCCAACACCTGATTTAGGCATTTATTCCTAACAACTATGAGCTATTACACAAAACTTTCTCTATGAAGTTATGTGATACTTTCTGAATTTGATCCCTTTTGTAATATTTTTCTCAAGAGAACATTCCACAGATGTGAAAGCAATAAATTAGTGAATAGATAATCCTGTTAGTTTGGTTTTTACTACAAATAAATAGTTGTTATAGACCAAGATGCCATTGTTAATTTGAGAAAGAGGACTATGGAAATACCTGGAGAAAGGATATCAGATACATACCTTATCTATTCTGTCCTTAATATAATAGATATTAGAAGATAACATTGACTTATCAAGTCAAGAGCTGCAGTTCTAGCCAGAAGGCTAAGACACCATGTAATATCTTTGGTTTCAATGACTTCATTGGGGGAAAAAAAAATGAGGATTATTCTTGTTCCAGAAAGAAACTCACAATAGGAAAATCAGAAATCCTGACAGTTGTTCCTACACATTCTGATACTTTAATAAGAGTATCAGCTAAATAAATCCCCCTGAAAAAAGTTACTTGGGTTATATTTTAAGGAAATCAAGAACGTATCAGAGAAATTAAGAAATCAATTATTTTACAACTGCCCTAAAAACAACAAAATACCTAGGAATAAATTTAACCAAGGAGGTAAAAGACCTGTACACTGAAAAGTAAGACAGTAATGAAAGAAACTGAAAAGGGCACAAATAAGAGAGATTCTGTGTGCTCACAGATTGAAAATTCAATACTGTTAAAATGTCCAACTCATTCTATGAGGCCACCATCACCCTAATACCAAAACCTGACAAAGATCCCACAAAAAAAGAAAACTACAGGCCAATATCACTGATTAACATAGATGCAAAAATCCTTAACAAAATTCTAGCAATCAGAATCCAACAACACATTAAAAAGATCATACACCATGACCAAGTGGGTTTTTCCCAGGGATGCAAGGATTCTTCAATATCTGCAAATCAATCAATGTAATACACCACATTAACAAATTGAAAAATAAAAACCATATGATTATCTCAATAGATACAGAGAAAGCCTTTGATAAAATCCAACATCCATTTATGATAAAAACTCTCCAGAAAGCAGGAATAGAAGGAACATACCTCAACATAATAAAAGCTATATATGACAAACCCACAGCAAACATTATCCTCAATGGTGAAAAACTGAAAGCATTTCCTCTAAAGTCAGGAACAAGACAAGGGTACCCACTTTCACCATTACTATTCAACATAGTTTT
>NW_011495076.1:13033862-13034395 GCF_000754665.1 Bison bison bison | reverse complement strand
GAGAAATTAAGGAAACAATTCCATTCACCATTGCAACGGAAAGAATAAAATACTTAGGAATATATCTACCTAAAGAAACTAAAGACCTATATATAGAAAACTATAAAACACTGGTGAAAGAAATCAAAGAGGACACTAATAGATGGAGAAATATACCATGTTCATGGATTGGAAGAATCAATATAGTGAAAATGAGTATACTACCCAAAGCAATTTATAGATTCAATGCAATCCCTATTAAGCTACCAATGGTATTCTTCACAGAGCTAGAACAAATAATTTCACAATTTGTATGGAAATACAAAAAAACCTCGAATAGCCAAAGCTATCTTGAGAAAGAAGAATGGAACTGGAGGAATCAACCTACCTGACTTTAGGCTCTATTACAAAGCCACAGTTATCAAGACAGTATGGTACTGGCACAAAGACAGAAATATAGATCAGTGGAACAAAATAGAAAGCCCAGAGATAAATCCACACACCTATGGACACCTTATCTTTGACAAAGGAGGCAAGAATATACAATGGATTAA
>NW_011495076.1:13011739-13033762 GCF_000754665.1 Bison bison bison | reverse complement strand
GGAAACTATCAGCAAGGTGAAAAGACAGCCTTCAGAATGGGAGAAAATAATAGCAAATGAAGCAACTGACAAACAACTAATCTCAAAAATATACAAGCAAATCCTACAGCTCAACTCCAGAAAAATAAATGACCCAATCAAAAAATGGGCCAAAGAACTAAATAGACATTTCTCCAAAGAAGACATACAGAGGGCTAACAAACACATGAAAAGATGCTCAACATCACTCATTATCAGAGAAATGCAAATCAAGACCACTATGAGGTACCATTTCACACCAGTCAGAATGGCTGCAATCCAAAAGTCTACAAGCAATAAATGCTGGAGAGGGTGTGGAGAAAAGGGAACCCTCTTACACTGTTGGTGGGAATGCAAACTAGTACAGCCACTATGGAGAACAGTGTGGAGATTCCTTAAAAAACTGGAAATAGAACTGCCTTATGATCCAGCAATCCCACTGCTGGGCATACACACTGAGGAAACCAGAAGGGAAAGAGACACGTGCACCCCAATGTTCATCGCAGCACTGTTTATAAGAGCCAGGACATGGAAGCAACCTAGATGTCCATCAGCAGATGAATGGATAAGAAAGCTGTGGTACATATACACAATGGAGTATTACTCAGCCATTAAAAAGAATACATTTGAATCCGTTCTAATGAGATGGATGAAACTGGAACCTATTATACAGAGTGAAGTAAGCCAGAAAGAAAAACACCAATACAGTAAACTAATGCATATATATGGAATTTAGAAAGATGGTAACAATAACCCTGTGTACGAGACAGCAAAAGAGACACTGATGTATAGATCAGTCTTATGGACTCTGTGGGAGAGGAAGAGGGTGGGGAGATTTGGGAGGATGGCATTGACACATGTATAATATCATGTATGAAACGAGTCACCAGTCCAGGTTCGATGCACGATACTGGATGCTTGGGGCTGGTGCACTGGGACGACCCAGAGGGAGGGTATGGGGAGGGAGGAGGGAGGAGGGTTCAGGATGGGGAACACAGGTATACCTGTGGTGGATTCATTTCGATATTTGGCAAAACTAATACAATATTGTAAAGTTTAAAAATAAAATTAAAAAAAAAAACAAATAATGGACACAAGCATAAAAAAAAAAGAAAGAAAAAACACTTGACAAAATTCAACATCCATTCATGATGAAAACTCTTACTGAATGGGTATAGAAGGAACACATGTCAACGTAATAAAAACTATCAATGACAAACCACAGTCAATATAATACTCATTGGTGAAAAGTTGAAAGCCTTCCTGCTAAAATACAGAACAAGCGAAGGACACCCACTCTCACCTCTTCTATTCAAAATATTGAGTTGGCTAAAAAGTTAGTTTGGGTTTTTTCATAACCTCTTCCAATAGTATTGAAAGTCCTAGCCACAGCAATCAGACCACAAAACAAAAATAAAAGATATCCAAGTTATAAGGGAAGAAATAAAATTGTCATTATATGCAGATGATGAGATACTATACATGGAAAAAGCCCTAAAGACTCCACACAAAAACTATTAGAAATGATCAACAATTTCAGCAAGGTAGAAGGATATAAGATTAACACATAAAAACTGGTAGCATTTCTTTACACTAACAATGAAATATCATTAAGGGAATGTAAAAGAACAATACTTTTTAAAATCACACCCACCAAAATAAAGTATTTAGGAATAAACCTAACCAAGAAGGTGAGAGGTGAAAGAATTATAAGAACTATAAAACATTAATAAAAGAAACTGAAGATAATTCAAAGAAATGGAAAGATACCCCATGCTTGTGGATTGGAAGAATTAATATTGTTGAAATAGTCATACTACCCAAAGCAATCCACATATTTAATGAGATCCCTACCCACTCCAGTGATTTGGCCTGCAGAATCCCATGGACTGTGTAGTCCATGCAGTCACAAATAGTCGGACATGACTGAGCGACTTTCACTTTCTTTCTGTCAAATTACCCATAACAGTTTTCAGTGAACTAGAACAAATAATCCTAAAATTTATATTAAACCATAAAAGACCCCCAAAATTGCCAAAGAAATCCTGAAGAAAAAGAGCAAAGCAGGAGGCATAAGCCTCCCAGACTTCAGACAATACTACAAAGCACAATAATCAAAACAGCATGGAATTGGCACAAAAACAGACGTATGGACCAACTTTCTAAGAGGCCAGAAAGAAACCCACTCCCCTATGGACAATTAATCTTTGACAACAGAGGCAAGACTATATAATGGGAAAAACAAAGTCTTTTCAGCAAGTGGTTTTGGGAAAGTTGAACAACTGCATGTAAATCAATAAAATTAGAACACACCTTCACACCATACACAAAAATAAATTCAAAATGACTTAAAGACTTAAACCTAAGATATGACACCATAAAATTCCTAGAAGGGACCATAGGCAAAACATTCTCTGACATACATCATATCAATATTTTCTTAAGTCAGTCTCTGAAGGCAATAGAAATAAAAGCAAAAATAAACTTTCAAACTTTTGCACAGCAAAGGGAACCATAAACAAAATGAAAAGCCAACCTATAGAATGGGACAAAATATTGTGACAAATTGTGAAAATATTGTGCAAATGATGTGACTGACAAGGGATTAATTTCCAAAATATACAAACAGCTCTTACAGCTCAACAAAGAAACAACCCAATCAAAAATTGGGCAGAAGACCTAAATACATATTTATCCAAAAAAGACATACAAATGGCCAATATGCCCATGAAAAGATGTTCAACACTGCTAAATAATATTAGAGCAGTGAAAATCAAAACTACAATGAGGTACCACCTCACCCTGGTCGGGATGGCCATCATTAAAATGTCTTGGTCCACTGGAGAAGGGAATGGCAAGCCACTTTAGTGTTCTTGCTGTGAGAATCCCATGAACAGTATGAAAAGGCAAACAAAATGTGACACCAAGAGATGAGCCCCCCATGTCAGTAGGTGTCCAAAATGCTACTGGGGAAGGGCAGAGAAATAGCTCCAGAAAGAAAGAAGAGGCTAGGCCAAAGTGAAAACGAAGTTCAGTTGTGGATGAGTCTGGTGGTGAAAGTAAAGTCTGATGCTGTAAAGAACAGTACTGAATAGGAACCTTGATTCATGTTAGGTAAATCAAGGTAAATGGGATGTGGTCAAGCAGGAGATGGCAAGAGTGAACATCAACATTTTAGGAATCAGTGAACTAAAATGGACAGTAATGGGCAAATTTAATTCAGATGACTATTATATCTACTACTGTGGGCAAGAATCCCTTAGAAGAAATAGAGTAGCCCTCAGTCAACAGAAGAGTTCAAAATGCAGTACTTGAGTGCAATCTCAAAAATGACAGAATGATCTTAGTTTGTTTCCAAGGGAAACCATGCAACATTACAGTAATCCAAGTCTATGCCCCAATGACAAATGCCAATGAAAGTGAAGTTGAACGGTTCTATGAAGACTTACAAGATCTTCTTAAACTAACACCAAAAAATATGTCCTCTTCATTGTAGGGGGTTGTAATGCAAAAGTAGGAAGTCAAGAGATATCCACAATAACGGGCAAATTTGGCCTGGGAGTACAAAATGAAGCATGGCAAAGGCTAATAGAGTTTGGCCAGGAGAATGCACTGGTCATAGCAAACACCCTGTCCCGATAACACAAGAGATGACTCTACGCATGGACATCAACAGATGGTCAACACCAAAATCAGATTAATTATATTCTTTGCAGCTGAAGATAGAAAATCTCTGTATAGTTAGCAAAACAAGAACCAGAGCTGACTGTGGCTCAGATCATGAACTCCTTATTGCAAAATTCAGCCTTAAATTAAAGAAAGTAGGGGAGACAACTAGACCATTAAGGTATGACCTAAATCAAAACTCTTATTATTTTACAGTGGAGGTGGCAAATAGATTCAAGAGATTAGATCTGGTAGACAGAATGCCTGAAGAACCATGGATGGAAGTTCATAACAGTGAGTGGGAGGTGATGACCAAAACCATCCCCAAGAAAAACAAATGCAAGGAGGTTAAGTGGTTGTTTGAGGAGGCCTTACAAATAGCTGAGAATAGAAGAGAAGCAAAAGGCAAAGGATAGAGGGAAAGATACACCAACAGAATGCAGAGTTCAAGAAAATAGCAAGGAGAGATAAGAAAGCCTTCCTAAGTGAACAGTGAAAAGAAATATAGGAAAACAATAGAATGGGTAAGACTAGAGATCTGTTCAAGAAAATTGGAGACACAAAGGGGATACATCTTTCATGCAAAGATGGGAATGATAAAGGACAGAAAGGGTAAGGACCTAACAGAAACAGAAGATATTAAGAAGAGGTGCCAAGAGTACACAGGAAAACTATACAAAAAGGTCTTAATGACCTGGATAACCACAATGGTGTGGTTATTCATCTAGAACCAAAAATCCTAGAGTGTGAAGTCAAGTGGGCCTTAGGAAACATTACTACGAACAAAGCTAGTGGAGGTGATACAATTCCAGCTGAGCTATTTCAAATCTTAAAAGATGATGCTGTGAAAGTGCTGCATTAAATACGTCAGCAAATTTGGAAAACTCAGCAGTGACCACAGGACTGCAAAAGTTAGTTTTTCATTCCAGTCCCAAAGAAGGGCAATGCCAAAAAAAGTTCTAACTACCATACACCTGTGCTCATTTCACATGCTAGCAAGGTAATGCTCAAAATCCTTCAAGCTAGGCTTCAACAGTACATGAACTGAGAACTTCCAGATACACAAGCTGGATTTAGAAAAGGCAGAGCAACCAGAAATCAAATTGCCAACAACTGCTGGATCATAGAAAAAGCAAAGCAATTACAGACACAAAAATCTACTTCTGCTTCATTTACTATATGAAAGCCTTTGTGTGTGTGGACCACAACAAACTGTGGAAAATTCTTAAAAGAGATGGGACTACCAGACCACCTTACCTGCCTCCTGAGACATCTGTGTGCAGGTCAAGACACAACAGTTAGGACTGGACATAGAACAATGGACTGGTTCAAAATTGAGAAAGGAGTAAGACAAGGTTGTATATTGTCACCCTGTTTATTTGACTTACATGCAGAGTACATCATGCAAAATGCCAGGCTGGATGACTCACAAGATTGAATCAAATTGCCTAGAGACATATCGACAGCCTCGGGTATGCAGATGATACCACTCTAATGGCAGAAAGTGAAGAGGGACTAAGGAGGTTATTGATAAGGGTGAAACAGGAGAGTGAAACAGCTGATTTAAAATTAAACATTCGTAAAACTAAGGCCAAAGAATCGATGCTTTTGAATTGCGGTGCTGAAGAAGACTCTTGAGAATCCCCTGGGTAGCAAGGAGATCAAATCAGTCTATCCTAAAGAAAATCAATCCCAAATATGCATTGGAAGGACCAATGCTGAAGCTGAAGCTCTATTACTTTGGCCACCTGATGCAAAGATCCAACTCACTGAAAAAGACCCTGAGGCTGGGAAAGATTGAAGGCAATAGTAGAAGGGGGTGACAGAGGACAAGATGGTTGGATGGCTTCACTGACTCAATGGACATGAGTTAGAGCAAACTCTGGGAGATAGTGAAGGACAGAGAAGCCTGGCGTGGTGCAGTCCATGGGGTCACAAAGAGTCAGACATGACTTAGTGACTGAACAACAACCAAGAGGTCTACAAATAAAAAATGCTGGATAGGGTATGGAGATATGGGAACCTTCCTACTCTGAATATGGGAATGTAAGTTGGTACAGCCACTACAGAAAATAGTATGGAAGTTCCTCAGACAACTAAAAATAGAATTACTAGGTGATCCAGCAATCCTATTCCTGTCCATATATCCAGATAAAACTATAATTAAAAAAGATACATGCACCTCCATGTTCATTACATTCACAACAGCCAAGATATAGAAACAACCTAAATGTCCATCAATAGATGAATGGATAAAGAAGATGTGGTCCATATATACAACAAAATACTACTCAGCCAAAACAAAGAATGAAATAATGCCATTTGCAGCAACATGGATGCACCTACAAATATCATAATAATTGAAGTCAAAACCGGTCACATAGAGAAACACAAATACCATGTATCACTTATGTGTGAAATTTAAATTATGACACAAACGAACCTATCTGTGATTTAGACACAGACTCACAGACATACAGAACAGACTTGTGGTTGACTAGGAAGGGGGAATTTGGGGGAAGGATAGAGTGGGAGGTTTGGGTTAGTAGATGTAAATTATTATATACAGAATGGATAAACAAAAAGGTCCTAACGTACAGAGAACTATTTTCAATATTCTATAGTAAATCATAATGTGAACGAATAGTAAAAAAGAAAATACGTATGTATATGTGTATAACTGAATCACTTAGTTGTACAACAGAAATTAACACAACATTCTAAATCAAGTATGTGTGTGTGTGTGTTAGTCACTCAGTCGTGCCCAACTCTTTGTGACCCCAGACTGTAGCCCACTGGGCTCCTCTGTCCATGGAATTCTCCAGGCAAGAATATTAGGGTGGGTTGCCATTCCCTTCTCCGTAAATCAACTATACTTTTAATTAATTAATTAAAAGCAGAACTACTATATGATCCAACAGTTCCAATTCTGGGTGTTTACCTGGAGGAAAAGAAAATACTAACTCAAAAAAAGTATCTGTACCTCCATGTTCAGTGCAGCATTATTCACAATAGCCAAGCTGTGGATAACCTAAGTGTCCATCTATGGATGAATGAATCAAAGAAACTGTGGTAGATATAACAATGGAATATCATTCAGCCATAAAAAAAGAAATAAATCTTGCCAAGTCACCATAGATGGACCTTGAGGGCATTCTGGTAAAGGAAATAACTTGGAGAAGACAAATATTATATACTCTAACTTACATGTGGAATCTACAAAATCAAACTCAGAAAAACAGACAAAAGGTTGGCAGTTGCCAGAGATAGGAGCTGAGACCTTGGGGAAATAAGTAAAGGGGGTAAAAAAGTACAAACTTCCAGTTATAATATAAATAAGCCCTGGGAAGGTAATGTACAGCATGGTCCTGTAGTTAACAATAATGTATTATATATTTGAAAGCTGCTGAGAGAGTAGATCTTAAAAGTTCTTATCTCTCTCTCTTTAACACATACACAACGTAACTATGTGAGATGAAAAATACGTTAACTAAAGTTATTGTGGTAATTGTTTCAGATTGTGTACATATATCATTGTGTTGACATTAAATTTACACAATATTTTTCATAAATTGTATTTCAAGAAAGCTGGAAAAAATCAACTCAGCATACTTACTAAATATAAAAAAAAAATCAAAAGATCATCTAAATAGATTTAGAAAACTATCCCATAAAATTTAACACCCACCCACGACAGACACTTTCAGGAGACAAGGAACAGAAGGTAACTACCTCAACCTGTGAAAGGACATTTAGGAAAAACCAACAGCCAATATCACACCTAATGGTGAAAAAATCATATACTCCCCTAAAATCAAGAGAAGGTAAAGATACTCTTACCACTTTTACTGAAAATAGGTACATACAAAACAAAGCCCTACATATTGAGATGGAAGAAGTTAAACTGTCATTATTTGCAGACGACATGATCATATACATAGAAAATCCTAAGGAATCTAAAATAGAGCCTCTGTAACTAATAAGTGAATTTAGTAAGCTCCAACATATAAGGTCAGTGTAGAAAAAAGTCAATTGTATCTTTATATTTTACAAATAAGCAAAAGGAAAACAATGTCATTTACTATAGCATCAAATATATAGAATACATATGTTATATATTATTAATTATATAATATTTATTATATATAAATATATATTAATTTATTATATATTATATAATAAAATATAGGGATAAATGTAACAAATAAGTATAAATCATATATGCTGAACAATACAAAATATTGTAAAATAAATGTAGAGACACAGCATTTTAGTGGCTAGGAACACAACATTGAGTCAGTTTGTCTCAAATCTATAGATATAATGCAATCAAACAAAAAATCCCAGGAAAAATAAAGAGAGAGAGAGAGAGAAGGTGACAAGCTGTTTGAAATATATACCTGCCCTTTTAATCTGGAAAGTTCTGGTGTATACATTTGGCCCTCTGACCTGGAAACAACATACAAATAACTGCCACTGGTTTGGGGAATTTTCTTCTCTAAATTCCTTTGATTTCTGGGCCTCTGTGCCAAGAGGCCATTTACAATGAATGTTCTATTTTCTGCCAGACAAATCCTTCAAGGAGTGTTTACGTCAAAATATATTTTAGCTAAAATATTTTTTAAAAGCAAAAGCAGCTTGAGTTGGTCTTGTCAGATCAGCTTGTTGTTTAGCTCTTTCAGACAATTTATTCACTTTACCCTGGAACATTCAAGACTGGCCACATAAGGAAACAGGAACCAGCATAAGGTGTAGCATAAGTTGCATGGTGTCATTTGAGAGGTGAGGCAAGCTTGCCTGCTCCACTCTTTCTCATCTCTAAACTGTCTTAAGATGTGATATATATTGTGGCATTTTGTGCTTTAGTAAAGAGAATACCTGAACTGAAGTAAAAAAATTCCTGTTGTACCCCCTTGAGTGACCTGTATCATCAGCCTTGTGACACCTAACTTTCCTTAGCTTAGGCTTTTGATTTGGAATGAAAGTAACTTCTAACTCCAGAAATCTTTGCTTCTATAATTTATCAAGTACCTCAAGTAACCTCAGATTAGTTGTTTTTCTTTTATTCTTCTCAACTGAACACTGAGGGCTGGCACCAGAATCCCTACATTTAGTTGGAAGGAAGCTATCAGATAGGATAAAGGACAAGGGTCCCTCAAAATCAAGTGACGCCCTAGGTGCCCGGTGCTGGGAGGGGAACAGTCAAAGACACCATGCTGGTACAGGAAGTGAGGAAGAAGCAAAAAATCCAAGAAGAAAATACACAAAAGCTAGAAAAGTAGACAGTGAAAAAGAAACACAGGCTGAAGATTGACGTTTTGGTGAAGAGATACTTCATCCAGCTAATCCTAGCTGAGTCCAGGAACTCTGAATGAAAATGAAATGTGACAAATATTTAATATCAACCAAACACAAGGTACTCTGTTTCCTGTAGACAAAGATGATTCATACCTTACTCATTTCTTTTTACCTCCAATACCTAGTACTACTGTATAGTAGAACAATAATAGGCATATAACTATTTCACAAGAACTGATAAAAATATGATGATATGATGGTGGACTAGACTAACCAGGAAGCCAAGTTCAGTTTAAAATCCTCTTAAGAAAGTATGTAATGGCTTCTTATCCTCACCACCACCACCACCATAGATAACAATGTTTTTCATTTGGGATTTTAGAGGTCCTTGAGTTCATGGTATGGATTAGACTGATAATAGTAAGGCAAAGACCAAAGAAAAAGAACTGGCAAGTGGTAAGTGTGAACCATCAGCCTGTAAACACCCTGCTCATCCATGTTCCTAAGCATCCAAATGAGGCCCCTTGCAATGGCTCTTCCCTCTAAACACTGGCTTCTCTTTCCAATCATGTTTCCTAGTGGACCCCCAGTTTTTTGGACTCTGGAGTTCTGCCACCCTTTCTTTGGTCTTTTCTTCCCTACTTCCATCATTTCCTGCCCACCCAAGTTCTTTTCCCTTGCAGAAGAGAAGTCTTTAGTATTTTGCAAAATTTTCATGGCCAATTAGTTTAAACTTCAAAAGCTAAAAAGTATCCATCTAAAATGGCAAAAGAAAAAAGAAAAGATTATTTACTACTAAATTAGATGTTTATTGATCTAAATATATTTATGATGGGTACTGTGTTAAATCTCATATACTATCCCACCTAACAGATTGAGAAACAGTATCATATTTTATTGTATCATATAGTTTATAATATCAAGAGTTTTGACTCTGTATATAGACTTGGGTTTGAGTAACAACTTCTTCATTTACCAAGAATGATGTTGGGGAAATTACTTACATTTCTGACTCCAAGTTCCTTATCTGAATAATGGAGATAATACTTAATTCATAGCATTTTATAAAGATCAAATGAACTGATGAAAAGTAAATACCACTGAGAATCTATTATATGGTCAAAACATTAGAAAGTGTGATCTTAGAGTTCTAGACAAATTCAGCTGAGCAAACAAAAGTCTATGGGTAAACAGATGAAATTTTATCTGCACAGATAAAATTTGTAATAATTAAACCTTACGGTTCAATGGAGAGAACAAAGGATTGATCAGAACTTGAGACAGATTTCATAGAGGATCTTGATTAATCCTTGGAACAATTAAATCAAAGGTCTAGGGAAAGACAATAACAAATTAAAGGACTATCCTGAATGACACTGAAAGTTTCTTTCAATCATGACCTACCTGACTCTGTGACTTAAGGCTATGATTGAAGTTTTTTGATGTTTCTAAAGATGGATATTGTGGACAGAAAAAAGTTACTTGAGTGATTTCATAGTTTTTAATCTTATTTTCTATTTATACATCTAGTATGTTTTAATAATCATTTTTATAAAGACTGTTAACTACTTTGGAGCCTGTTATAAATCAGTCATGCACAACTCTTAGGTTTTTTGGTAAATACCAATAGCTACCTACAATTAAAGGTGGGTAAGGGATAATCAGGGCTTCCCTGGTGGCTCAGACAGTAAAGGATCCTCTTGCAATGGAGGAGACTTGGGTTTGATCCTTGGGTTGGGAAGATCCCCTGAGGAAGGAAATGGCAACCCACTCCAGTACTCTTGCCTGGAAAATTCCATGGACTGAGGAGCCTGGTAGGCTACAGTCCATGGGGTTGCAAAGAGTCAGACACAACTGAGTGACTTTGCTTTATTTCACTTTCACTTTCAAGGGATAATTACTTTCCTCAACCTCACTATCAGGTGATTATGAAAGAATCTTAGATCAAATTTTGCCTCATATTTAACATGTTTTAAAAAAAACCTTCATTAGAAAGTAAACACCAAGAGTTCACATAACTCCTTTTCAGAAGTTTGGTGACATCTCAGCTTTCTATCACTTGCAGGATCTAAAGTCTTGCACGAAAACATGGCAGGGTACAAGGACATGGAACTCACCTCCTCCCACAAATACATCAACAATGTATTTACAAATGGAACAGCCCTCACAGAACACCTACTGAAACTAGCAGAAGACCTCAAACATTTGAAAGGAAAAGAAAGATCTCCACACAATCAGGTAGGATGAAAGGAAAAAAGGAACAAGAAGAAGGATAGGACCTGCATCTCTGGGAGACAATTGAAAAAGAGGAAATGTTCCTGTACCCTGAGAAGCCCTCTTACTGGCAGGGAGAATGGTCAATATAGGTCAATATAGACAGGAAGTTTCAGTGGAAAGAGCAACAACTGGTTTGCAGTAGGCAGAACAGAGAGAGACCTGTACAAATGGTCCCTGCCACCACCCTGCAAGCCCCAGCTTGAGATGGGTGTGTCCATTGGTACAGGCCAGGGCTGGGTGCTGGAACTCAGGGTTTAGAGGACAGACCCAGGGAGAGAACCGCTACTGGCTGTGCAGAAACAGCCAAAAGGGGCTGGAGAGTGTAGGCCACAACTAGGGGTGTTCACAGAAGCCCAGAACCACCACAGAAGCAAAGCACCATTGTTAAATGGTGTGTGAAGGGAGGGGAGGGGCTGCCATTATAGCCTCTTTTTCCAAGCACCAGCCCCTGCCACAATGTGGATTCCCCGAGAACTTGCCTCAGCCACCACTTTAGGGGCACTCCTGCCTCTGTGGGCTCTCACACCCCAGCTGCCACCTCAGCCAGCTCTGGGAGCAGATGCCAATGGGTTGCCCACTCACAGAGGTGAGGCTGAAACCACAGGTGAGCCCCAGGAGCCACATGACTTAGAAAGCAGGGCTAAAATCTCTCCCAGAAGGTTGCAAATTTACACTTCCAACACCAGCTTTGTAGATTCAACATCTGTAAGACATCCGAGCGTACAATGCGGGCTGCCACAGGGCATGTGCATGGGGGCTGGGCTGGGCCAGAGTCTGAACTGCTTCAAGAGCTCCCACAGTGGGTCCAGGTGCTCGACTACTACAGTCCCAGGACATGACTTTAGTGGATCCGTGCTAGTAGACTTGTGAAAACAACTGAGGGACACCAAGGCCAACCGCTGGCATTCTAAGGTTGAGATGGGGCCAACCGATGGGGCCAACAACGGTGTGCCTCGTGTATCAGCGCAACGAGTGACAGGGGATACAGCAGAGCACACTTGCTGGTGAACAGCTCTAGCAGAGAAACACTCTGGCTCCTCTCCCAGTGGGAGTGCTCTATTCTCATCTGCCTAGCACTGCAGCTCAGAAACAGATCTGGGGGCTTCCACTCCAACAGCTAGAGAACAGATCCAGGCAACCACAGAGCAAAAAGAAGGACCCACTCAATAACCAGGGCAGGCTCTGATCACCACAACACCAGTCACACCTCCTACAAGGGGATAATGTCCAGCACACACCGAGAAAAGAACTGGCAGGCAAGTACACTAAAACAGTCCTCACACCAAAAAATATTAAACCCACACAGGCTAGGGCTACACAGGATACTCCCACATAAAAACAGCCCTCTAGGACCACGGTGGGAAATTGTTCCTCCTAAACTCATACAGCAAGAGAAATTTAAGTAAAATGAAGAAGCAGAGAAACTATGCCTAATTAAAAGGTCAAGAGAATTCCCCTGAAAGAACAAACAAAACAGATTTCTTCAATTTAAAATTCAATGAACTCAAAAAGGAGATAATGAAAATACTACAGGGACTAAGAAAGTCTGTCAACAGAAATGCAGAGTACTATAAAAAGAAACTAGGAGAAAAAAAAAAAAAAACAGGAAAAATTTCGGCTGAGATGAAAGCTGAGCTAAAGGCATTGAACAGCAGAATGAATAATGCAAAAGAACAAATAAGGTTCCTGAAAGATAGAATAAGGGAAATCACTCAATCAGAATAGTAGACAGAAAGCCAAATGAAAAAAATGAAAGCAATATAAAAGACCTGTGGGATAATAAAAAGCACGTCAATCTATGCATAACAGTGATTTCAGAAGAAAGAGAAAAGGAGACTGAAAACATATTTGAAGAAATTATGGCCAACAACTTCCTAAACCTTAAGAAGGAAATATATATCCAGGTACAGGAAGCACAGAGGGTCCCAAACAGACCTACACCAACACATATTATAATAAAAATATCAAAAGTTAAAAATAAGAGGATTCTAACCTAGAGGGTTGGGATGGGGTGGGAGGTAGAAGGAGGTTCAAGAGAGACGGGACATATGTATACCTGTGGCTGATTCATGTTAATGTGTGGCAGAGACCAGCATAAATTGTACAGCCATTGTACTCCAATTAAAAAAAAAAAAAAAACAAGAAAAATAAATACATTTTTTAAAAGAGAGGATTCTAAAGGCAGCAAGAGAAAAAGAGTTTAAATACAAGGGAACCCTATAAGGCCATAAGCTGATTTACCTACAGAAATGGTTGCAGACCAGAAGGGAGTAGTAAGATATATTCAATGTCCTGAAAGGGGAAAATCTGCAAACTAGGATATTCTAACCAGCAAGATTATGATTCAGAGTAGAGAAAGAGAAAGAATTTCTCAGAAATGCAGAAACTAAAAGAATAAAGTAATATCAAACCTATCCTAAAGGAAATGCTGAAAGGTCTTCCCTAAACAGAAAAGAAGTAAGAATCTATATAGAAAAGAGAAAAATACAACTGGAAAGTAAATCACTTAAATAAGCCAGTAGACAGAAGTGAAAGCAATGATAACCACAATGGGCAACAAAAGGATGAACATGAAGATGTAAAAGAGGACATCAAAGTAAGAAAATGAAGGGCAGAGGAGAATAAGAAAATATAGATTTTTTTTTTCCTAGAATGTGTTTGAGTCTATACAACTACTAGCCTAAGGCAAGTAGATATAGGAAGGTGTAAACGTACCTGAAAAAGAGGCTATCCACAAATCAAAAACATACAACATATTCATAGAAATCAAAAAGAACATAAACATAATACAAAAGAAAAGTAAACTACAAAAGGAAAAAGAAAAGGGCAAAAGAAGAAATATAAAATCAACAGACAAACAAGGTTTAAAATGACAATAAACACATCTCTACCAATAATTACCTTGAATGTCAATGAACCAAATGCTCCAATCAAAAAACACTGAATGGCAGATTGAATCTAAAAAATAAAAAAAGCAAGAGCCTCCAACACGCTGCCTACAAGAGACCCACTTTAGGGCAAAGGACACATGTTGATGAAAAGTGAAAGGGTGGGAAAAGATATTTCATGCAAACAAATAAGAAAGTGGGGGTTGCAATACTCATATTAAACAAAATAAACTGTAAAACAAAGGCTATAAAGAAAGATGAGGGCACTACATAATGAAAAAAGGATGGATACAAGGCAAGGATACTACACTCGTCAACGTAATTACACCCCATACAGGAACACCCAAATATATAAAACAAATATTAAATGACATAAAGGGAGAAATGAACCGAAATAAATCAATAGTAAGTGACTTTAAAACCCCACTTACATCAATGGACAGATCTTTGAGACAGAAAATCAATAAAGCAATAGAGATCCTAAATTATATAATAGAACAGTTATACTTAATTGATATTTTCAAGACATTACGTTCAAGAGAAGTAGAATATACATTCTTTTCAAGTGCACATACCAGGGCACAAAACAAGCCTCAAAAATTATAAGAATATGGAAATTATTTCAAATATCTTTTCCAACCACAATAGCACAAAACTAGAAATCAATAGAAAAATAAACGAGAAAAAAAATTACATGGAAACTAAACAACATGTTACTAAAACATCAATGAGTCAATGACAAAATCAAAGAAGAAATTTTAACATACCTTGAGGTAAATGACAGTGAAAACACAATCATAAAAGATCTATGGGAGGCAGCAAAAACAGTTCTTAGAGGGAAGTTCATAGTGATACAGTCCCTTCTTTAAAAAAAAAACAAACAAAAAAAAAAAACAAGGAAAAATCTCAAATAAACAACCTAACCCACCACCTAAAAGAATTAGAAAAGGAAGAACAAAGAAAATCTTAAGTCAGCAGAAGAAAGGAGATCATAAAGATCAGAGAGGAAAGTAATAAAATAGAGATTAAGAACAATAGGAAAAAATAAAACCAAGAGCTGGTTCTTTGAAAGGGTAAACAAAACTGACAAACCTCTGTTCAAGCTTACCCAAAAGTAAAAAGTCCCAATTAAACAAAATATTAAATGAAAGAGGAGAAATCACAAGATACAACAGAAATACAAAAATCATAATAGAATACTATGAACAATTATTTGCCAACAGATTTTCAACTTAGAAGAAATGGACCATTTTCTAGAAACATACAGCCCACCAAAACTGAATCAAGAATAACTAAATAACTTGAAAAAAACAATCACTAGAAGAAACAGAATCAGTAATTTAAAAAAACTGCCTACAAACAAAAGTCCAGGGCCGGATAGCTTCACAGGTGAATTCTATCATTCATACAACAAAGAACTTATAACTATCCTTCTCAAATTCTTTCAAAAGGCTGAAGAGGAAGGAATACTCTCAAAGACATCCTATGAAGCCACCATCACCCCAATACCAAAACCAGACAAGGATATTATTAAAAAAATAAAAAAGTGAAGTTGCTCGGTCATGTCCGACTCTTTGCGACCCCATGGACTGTAGCCTAGCAGGCTCCTCCGTCCATGGGATTTTTCAGGCAAGAATACTGGAGTGGGTTGCCATTTCCTTCTCCAGGAGATCTTCCCAACCCAGGGATTGAACCCAGGTCTCCTGGATTGTAGGCATACGCTTTACCCTCTGAGCCACCAGGGAAGTCAAAAAAATAAAATTAGAGACCAACATCTTTGATGAATACAGATTTTAAAATTCTCAACAAAATATCAGCAAACTCAAATCCAACAACACATAAAAAAATCGTATACCACAACCAAGACTCATCCCAAGTTCACAAGGATGGTTCAACATATGCAGATTAGTCAATGTGATACACCACATCAACAAAAGAAAAGGCAAAACCTTTTACACATTCATCTCAACAGATACAGAAAACATTCAATAAAATTCAACATCCATTCACAATAAAAACTCTTACCAAAGTAGGTATAGAGGGAACATATCTCAACATAATAAAAGCTATCTATGACAAAAGTGAAGCGAAAGTCACTCAATCATGTCCAACTCTTTGCGACCCTATGGACTATACAGTCCATGAAACTCTCCAGGCCAGAATACTGGAGTGGGTAGCCATTCCCTTCTCCAGGGGATTGCCAACCCACGGATTGAACCCAGGTCTCCCACATTGCAGGCGGACTCTTTACCAGCTGAGCCACCAGGGAAACCAAATCTATGACAAACACAAGCCCATAAAATATTCAACATGAAAAGCTGAAAACCTTCCCCCAAAAATCTGGAACAAGGGAAGGATGCCTGTTCTCACTACTTCTCATCAACATAGTATTGAAAGTCTTAGACATAGCAATCAGATGAGAAAAAGAAATAAAAGATATTCAAACTGGTACGGAAAATGTAAAATTGTCATTATATGTAGACAATATGATATTATATATAGAAAACCCTAAAGACTTCACACAAAATCTACTAAAACTGACAAATGAATTCAGCAAGGTAGCAGGATCCAAGATTAACACACAGAACTTGGTTGCATCTCTTTATTAACAATGAAGTAACAAAAGGTGAATGTAAACAAGCAATCCTTTAAAAAAGCACACCCTGTCTTACACAAAATTGTAAAGCAATTATCTGCCAATTAAAATTTAAAAAAAAATTTTTTTAAACACCTTCCAAATAAAATACTTAGAAATAAACTTGAAGAAATAAACTCCTTCATCAAGGAGGTGAAAGATATATATGCTAAGAACTGAAAACATTAATAAAGGAAATTGAAGATGATTCATAGAAATGGAAAGATAACCCATACTCTTGTATTGGAAGAATTAATATTGTTGAAATAATCACAGTACCCAAAGCAATCTACAGATTTAATGTGATCCCTATCAAATTATCTATGATACTTTTCACTAGAACAAATAATCCTAAAATTTATATAGAACAATAAAAGACTCATAACTGCCAAAGCAATCCTGAGGAGAAAGAACAAAGCAGGAGGTATAACCCTCCTGGACTTCAGGCTATACTACAAGGCTGCTGCTAAGTCACTTCAGTCGTGTCCGACTCTGTGCGACCCCAGAGACGGCAGCCCACCAGGCTCCGCCGTCCCTGGGATTCTCCAGGCAAGAACACTGGAGTGGGTTACCATTTTCTTCTCCAATGCATGAAAGTGAAAAGTGAAAGTGAAGTCACTCAGTCGTGTCTGTCTCTTAGCGACCCCATGGACTGCAGCCTACCAGGCTCCTCCATCCATGGGCTTTTCCAGGCAAGAGTACTGGAGTGGGGTGCCATTGCCTTCTCCAATACTACAAGGCAACAGTAATCAAAAACATGGTGGCATTGGCACAGAAACAGGCATATGCACCCATGGAAAAGAATAGAGGACCCAGAAATAAAGCCACACACCTACGGGCAATTAATCTTTAATAAAGGAGGGAAGAATTCACAAAGGAGAAAAGACAGTTTTTATAGCAAGTGGTGCTAGGAAACCCAAGAGATACCTGGAGTAATAGGAACTCTGGCCTTGGAGTACAAAATGAAGCAGGGCAAAAGCTAACAGAGTTTTGTCAAGAGAACATACTGGTCATAGCAAACTCCCTTTTCTAAGAACACAAGAGACAACTCTACACATGGACATCACCAAATGGTCAATACGGAAATCAGATTGATTATATTCTTTGCCGTCAAAGATGGATAAGATCTATACAGTCAGCAAAAACAAGACCCGGAGCTGACTGTGGCTTAGATCATGAGCTGCTTACGGCAAAATTCAGACTTCAAGGGTAGAAAGTAAGGGAAACCACTGGGCCATTCAGGAAAGCAAACCTCTTATGATTATACAGGGGAGGTGATAAACAGATTCAAGGGGTTAGATCTGGTAGATAGAGTGCCTAAAGAACTATGGACAGAAGTTCATAACACTGTACAGGAGGTGGTGATGAAAACCATCCCAAAGAAAAAGAAATGCAAGAAGGCAAGGTGATTGTCTGGGGAGAGGGAGAAAGGGACAGATATAATAAGACATCCTGAAGTTTGAAAACAAATGAGTCTTAGGAAGAATTATGACAAACAAGGCTAACAGAGGTGATGGAATTCCAGCTGAGCTATTTCAAATCCTAAAAGATGATGCTGTTGAAATGCTGTACTCAATATGTCAGCAAATTTGGAAAATTCAGCAGTGGCCACAAGGTTGGAAAAGGTCAGTTAATATTCCAATCCCAAAGAAGGGCAGTGCCAAAAAATGTTCAAGCTACGATACAACTGGGATCGTTTCACATACTAGTAAGATTATGCTCAAAATCTTTCAAGCTAGCTTCAGTAGTACACGTACCAAGAACTTCCAAAGGCACAAACTGGGTTTAGAAAAGGCAGAGGAACCAGAGATTGAACTGGCAACATTTGTTGAACCATAGAGAAACCAAAGGGATTCCAGAAAAACATCTCCTTCTGCTTCATTGACAACACTGAAACCTTTCACTGTGTGGATCACAACAAACTGTGAAAAGTTCTTAAACATATAGGAATACCAAACTGCCTTACCTAGAAGCAACAGTTAGAGCCTTACATGTAACAATGGACCAGTTCAAAATTGGGAAGGGAGAATGACCAAGCTGTGTATTGTTACCCTGCTTATTTAACTTATATGCAGAGTACATCATGAGAAATGCCAGGCTTGATGAATCACCTGTGGAATCAAGATAGCTGAGAGAAATATCAACAACCTCAGATATATGCAGATGATACTACTCTAATGGCAGAAAGTGAAGAGCCTCTTGATGAGGGTGAAAGAAGACACTAAAAGCTGGCTTAAAACTCAACAAGGAAGACTAAGATCATGGCATGCCATCCCTTCATGGCAAACAGATGGGAAAAAGTGGAAGCAGTGACAGATTTTTATTTTCCTGGGCTCCAAAATCACTGTGGATGATGACTGCAGCCATGAAATTTTTTAAAAGACACTTGCTCCTTGGAAGGAAAGCTATGACAAACTGTAACAGAGCAGGATGAGCACAGCCCTTAGCAGGCAGCCATTGCTGTGCCTGATGACTCCCCACCCTGTTACCAGGCAATAAATCTTGCTCAGCCATTGGTTGCTGCCTCAGTGGGGCCTGCCTACAAGCAACCAATTGTCGATGAGAAACCATTAACTGTTCAGCTCTGTTATTGGTCAGTGACGTAGTGGGCCCTCCCCACAAGTAACTGTCAATGAGGGGCATTTAGAGAAGCGATTCAGCAAAGGGTTAGTGGTGTGGTGGTCATCAGGTAGAGAAGGAAGTAAGAGGCAGATTCAGGCCTCCTCCTGAAGACCCTTCAGCTCACCCAGGCTTGGGTCAGTGCTGGAGGCTCCAGAGAACATCCTGCAAGGCTCCAGGGACCTCACCGAGGCCCTCCACTAGCCTTGAGGAGCGGTGAACCTCTCCCCCATCCCTGTCTCTGCAACTGAATAACAGTGGCCATATGCCTTGATCGCAGTCTGTGAGACCTGGTCTCCCCATTTGGGCATCCTGAGAAGACTGAGGGCCAGTTGGGTTGCGTGCCTGGCTCCCTCAGGGGTGTCAGCTGGGCAGAATGTGGAAACTTGGTCCTGAAGGAGCTGCCAACTGAGATTTGCTTCCTCTTAGCCAGGCCTGAGATCTTGGAGGGTGAAAGTTGTACATTGGAACCATGCCCTTTCTTGTCAAGAGAGAGAATAACATTCATTTTGTATAGATTTACAGGAACATTGTTACCTGACCATGACCAGACCTCAAGATCAAAGGATCTGACACCATGAAGGTAGCAATAACCATGTCCCTCCCTCACCTTTTGCTTTTAAAATGGCTTGCTGAAAGCTTGCAGTAACTTTGGGGTTCTTAGGGCATGAGCCACCTCTTTGTATGAATCTGTAATAAACTTTCTGTTCCAAAGTCTAATGTTTTAGTATCTGTCAACTACAAATTGGCACTTACCAAGAGCATTGACAATGACTGAACAACAAAGGCATTTGCCACCTGCCTCTAAGGAGATTAAAACCAGTGCCTATAGCTGCGGCCCTTCCACAACCCCTGAGGGAGGTCAGGGTGGAGTGAGGCACTCTGTGCTCCAGGGAATCTGGTGGGACAGGTCTTTAGATAGTTGGATGTTTTTAGGAACAGATTTTATGATCTCACTCCTTGCATCTCCTCATATCTAGAGAGGCACTAAATTTCTTCATGGTGACATCAGATCCTCATGACTAACAAAGAAACTTTTGTAAAACAAGTGCTTCCTGATATTGAACTCCCCCTTCACCAAAACCTTATATATTGACCTTCCCCCACTGCCACTTTGGAGCAGTCTCTCAGAGCTATCTGAGATGCTGCCTCCCGGGCAGCAGTCCTCATTTTGCCCCAGATAAAACTTAACTCGCAACTCTCAAGTTATACATCTTATTTAGTCGACATATCGATGGGCCTCGCTGTGTGTCAGGCACATGGACTTGCAATTCAGTAACAAAACCTAGACAACATATTAAAAAGCAAAAACATCACTTTGCTGACAAAGGTCCACCTAGTCAAAGCTATGGTTTTTCCAGTAGTCATGTATGGATATTAGAGCTGGACCATAAAGAAGGCTTAGCACTAAAGAATTGATATCTTCAAATTGCAGTGCTGAAGAAGATTCTTGAGAGTCCCTTGGACTGCAAAGAGATCAAACCAGTCAATCCTAAAGGAAATCAACCCTGAATATTCACTGGAAGGACTGAGGCTGAGGCTCCAATACTTTGGCCACCTGATAGGAAGAGCCAACTCACTGGAAAAGACTGATGCTAGGAAAGACTGAAAGCAAAAGGAGGGGGGTGGCAGAGGGTGAGATAGTTAGATAGCATCATCAACTCAATGAACACGAATTTGAGCAAACTCTAGGAGATAGTGACGGATAGGGAAGGCTGGCATGCTGCAGTCCATGGGATCACAAAGAGTCACACACAGCACTGAACAACAACAAAACAAATATTTTCCTATATCAGTCTCCCAAGGTAATAGAAATAAAAGCAAAAGCAAACAAATGGGACCTAATCTAACTTTTATGCTTTTGCACAGCAAACGAAACCATGAACAAAACAAAAAGACCATCTACCTACTGGAAGAAAATATTTGCAAATGATGTGACCAACAAGCGTTTAATATACAAACAACTCATAAAACCCAATAACTAAAAACCTCAAATAACCTAATTGAAAAATGAGCAGAAGATCTAAATAGACATTTCTCCAAAGACATATAGATGGCCAACAGGCACATGAAAAGATGCTCATCATCACTAATTATTAGAGAAATGCAAATCAAAACAAAAATGATGTACCATCTCACACTGGTTAGAATGGCCATTATTAAAATGTCTGGTGGTGGTGGTGGTTTGTTGCTAAGTCGTGTTCAACTCTTGTGACCTCATGGACAGAAGAGCCTGGCAGGTTACAGTCCATGGGATTCTCCAGGCAAGAATACTGGAGTGGGTTGCCATTTCCTTCTCCAGGGGATCTTCCGAACCAAGGAATGGAACCTGGGTCTCCTGCATTGTAGTCAGATTCTTTACCAACTGAGCTACAAAGGAAGCTCTTAAAATGTCTACAAATGATAAATATTAGACAGGGTATGAAGAGAAGGAAACCTTCTTATGATGTTGGTGGGAATGTAAATTGGTATGCCATTATAGAAAACAGTATGGAGGTTCCTCACAAAACTAAAAACAGTATGACCATCAGATCAGATCAGATCAGTCGCTCAGTCATGTCCGACTCTTTGCGACCCCATGAATCGCAGCACGCAAGGCCTCCAAGTCCATCACCATCTCCC
>NW_011495076.1:13010960-13011189 GCF_000754665.1 Bison bison bison | reverse complement strand
TCTTTGGCACTCAGCCTTCTTCACAGTCCAACTCTCACATCCATACATGACAGGAAAAACCATAGCCTTGACTAGATGGACCTTTGTTGGCAAAGTAATGTCTCTGCTTTTGAATATGCTATCTAGGTTGGTCATAACTTTCCTTCCAAGGAGTAAGTGCCTTTTAATGTCATGGCTGCAGTCACCATCTGTAGTGATTTTGGAGCCCAGAAAAATAAAGTCTGACACT
>NW_011495076.1:13006891-13010860 GCF_000754665.1 Bison bison bison | reverse complement strand
TTTTTCTGGAATTCTCTTGCTTTTTCGATGATCCAGCAGATGTTGGCAATTTGATCTCTGGTTCCTCTGCCTTTTCTAAAACCAGCTTGAACATCAGGAAGTTCACGGTTCACATATTGCTGAAGCCTGGCTTGGATCCAGCAATCCTGCGTCTTGGGCATATACCTAGATAAACTCTAATTCAAAAAGATAGATGCATCTGTACATTCATAGCAGCACTATTTACAGTAGCCAAGACATGGAAACAACCTAAATGTCTATCAACCGGTGAACAGATAATTAATATGTGGGGTATGTGTGTGTGTTGTTGTGTGGTATGTGTGAACTACACATTGGCCCTTGCCAAGGGTATTTGTCATCTGCCTCTACAGAGACCATCTGGTGCTGCTGCAGCCATTGACCTTTGACATGCACTGAAGGGAGTTCAGGGTAGAGAATGAGACACATTGTGTTCCAGGAAAACTGGTGGAACAGGTCTTTAGATAGATATTTTCAGGAACTGATTTTATGATCCCAATCCTTTCATCTCCTTGTATCTAGAAAAGCACTAAATCCCTTCATGGTGACATTAGCTCCTGGTGACTAACAGAAAACCTTTTGTAAGGTAAGTGGTTGTGCGAACTCTCCCTTCACCAGAATCATTTATATTGACCTTTCCCCATGACCTCTTTGGAGCAGTTTCTCAGAGGTATCGGAGGTGCTGTCTCCCAACTGCAGTCCTCATTTTGCCCCCAATAAGACTTAACTTGCAACTCTCACGTTGTACATCTTTTTTAGCAGACATGTGTATGTGTATATGTGTGTGTGTGTTTATACACACATATATAATAGAATATATCTATATAATGGAATAAATAGTATATATAACTATTTGGGCTTCCCTGGTGGCTCTGATGGTAAAAAATCTGTCTGCAGTGTGGGAGACCTGGGTTCAAACCTTGGTCAGAAGATCCCTTGGAGAAGGGAATGCCTACCAACTCTAGTATTCTTGCCTGGAGAATTGCATGGACAGAATAGCCAGTTCATTGGGTCTCAAAGAGTTGGACATGACTGAGAGACTAACACTTTCACATAAATATTTTATGTTATTCCATTATGTATGTAATGGAATAGCACTCAGCCATTGAAAAGAATGAAATAATGCCATCTACAGCTACATGGATGGACCCACCGATTATCATACTAAGCAAAATAAGTCAGAAAGAGAAAGACAAATACCATATGATATCATTGGGGGTCTTCCCAATCCAGCGATCAAACCCACCCATCCCACATATTCAGGCTGGATTTAGAAAAGGCAGAGCAACCAGAGATCAAACTGCCAATATCCCTTGAATCATCAAAAAAGCAGAAGAGTTCCAGAAAAACATCCACTTCTGCTTTACTGACTATGCCAAAGCCTTTGACTGTGTGGACCACAACACACTGTGGAATATTTTTCAAGAGATGGGAATATCAGACCACCTGACCGCCTCCTGAAAAATCTGTATGTAGGTCAAGAAGCAACAGTTAGACTGGATATGGAACAAACAGACTGGTTCAAAATCAGGAAAGGAGTATGTCAAGGCTGTATATTGTCACCCTGCTTATTTAACTTATATGCAGAGTACATCATGAGAAATGCTGGGCTGGATGAAGCACAAGCTGGAATCAAGATTGAGGGGAGAAATATCAATAACCTGAGATAGGCAGATGACACCACCATTATGGCAGAAAGCAAAGAAGAACTAAAGAGCCTCTTGATGAAAGTGAAAGAGGAGAGTGAAAAAGTTGGCTTCAAACTCAACATTCAGAAAACTAAGATCATGGCATCCAGTCTCATCACTTCATGGCAAATAGATGGGGAAACAATGGAAACAGTGATATTTTATTTTTGGGGGCTCCAAAATCACTGCAGATAGTGACTGCAGCCATGAAATTAAAAGACACTTGCTCCTTGAAAGAAAAGTTATGAGCAACCTAGACAGCATATTAAAAAGCAAAGACATTACTTTGTCAACAAAGGTCTGTCTAGTCAAAGCCATGGTTTTTCCAGTAGTCATGTATGGATGTGAGAGTTGGACTATTAAGAAAGCTGAGCACTGAAGAATTGATGCTTTTTAACTGTGGTGTTGGAGAAGACTCTTGAGAGTCCCTTGGACTGCAAGGAGATCAAACCAGTCCATCCTAAAGGAAATCAGTCCTGAATATTCATTGGAAGGACTGATGCTTAAGCTGAAATTCCAATATTTTGGCCACCTTATGTGAAGAACTGAGTCATTTGAAAAGATCCTGATGCTGGGAAAGATTGAAGGCAGGAGGAGAAGGTAATGACAGGATGAGATTATTGGGTGGCATCACCAACTCAACGGACATGAGTTTGAGTAAACTCTGGGAGTTAGTGATGGACAGGGAGGCCTGGCGTGCTGCAGTCCATGGGGTCAGGAGAGTCGGACACGACTGAGTGACTGAACTGAACTGAAAACTTTAGGCGACACAATCATTCTATGAAAAACTAAAGAATTGCCTTTGCCTCGCAAATATGTACACCAGGATATGAATACAGGTCACAAGGACCCAGACTAAGCCCCAGTTAAGCTGACAGGATCTGCAAGATTGAGGTGAAAAAAAGTGCCAGTATTAAATCGAAACTGCTAAAAATATTTCCTCAGCCAAACCTAACATAGTAAGCCTTAATCATCTGAGCAAGCAACTTTAAGATATTCCAACTGCTAACTAATGAATTTACAACAACATTGTAATACCTGTTTAAAAAAAAAGATACCTTATATATGTAAAGCTCATATCTAAGCTTTAAGTAAAGCCATTAGATCTCATTTGTTTATGTCTGTGTACACATTATACAAACAGATGTGACAGTGAAAGATGAACTCCCCAGTTTAGTAGGTGCCCAATATGCTACTGGAGAAGACCAGAGAAATAGCTCCAGAAAGAATAAAGAGGCTAGGCCAAGGAGGAAACAATGCCCAGTTATGGACGTGTCTGGTGGTGAAAGTAAAATCTGATGCTATAAAGAACAATAGTGTATAGGAATCTGGAATATTAGGTTCACGAATCAAAGTAAATTGGAAGTGGTCAAGGTTCATGAATCAAAGTAAACTGGAAGTGGTCAAACAGGAGATGGCAAGAATGAACATCAAAATTTTGGGAATCAGTGAACTAAAATAGACTGGAATGGGAAATTTTAAATCAGATGACCATTATATCTACTACTGTGGGCAAGAATGCCTTTGAAGAAATGGAGTAGCCCTCACAGTCAACAAACAGTCTGACATGTAGTCAGGTCAGATCAGATCAGATCAGTCGCTCAGTCATGTCCAACTCTTTGCGACCCCATGAATCGCAGCACGCAAGGCCTCCAAGTCCATCACCATCTCCCGGAGTTCACCCAGACTCACGTCCATTGAGTCAGTGATGCCATCCAGCCATCTCATCCTCTGTCGTCCCCTTCTCCTCTTGCCCCCAATTCCTCGCAGCATCAGAGTCTTTTCCAAGGAGTCAACTCTTCGCATGAGGTGGCCAAAGTACTGGAGTTTCAGCTTTAGCATCATTCCTTCCAAAGAAATCCCAGGGCTGATCTCCTTCAGAATGGACTGGTTGGATCTCCTTGCAGTCCAAGGGACCCTCAAGAGTCTTCTCCAACACCACAGTTCAAAAGTATCAATTCTTCGGTACTCAGCCTTCTTCACAGTCGAACTCTCACATCCATACATGACGGGAAAAACCATAGCCTTGACTAGACGAACCTTTGTTGGCAAAGTAATGTCTCTGCTTTTGAATATGCTATCTAGGTTGGTCATAACTTTCCTTCCAAGGAGTAAGTGTCTTTTAATTTCATGGCTGAAGTCACCATCTGTAGTGATTTTGGAGCCCAGAAAAATAAAGTCTGACACTGTTTCCACTGTTTCCCCATCTATTTCCCATGAAGTGATGGGACCGGATGCCATGATCTTCGTTTTCTGAATGTTG
>NW_011495076.1:13005069-13005431 GCF_000754665.1 Bison bison bison | reverse complement strand
CCATAGTTCATCAGGCACTCCATCTATCAGATCTAGGCCCTTAAATCTATTTCTCACTTCCACTGTATAATCATAAGGGATTGATTTAGGTCATACCTGAATGGTCTAGTGGTTTTCCCTACTTTCTTCAATTTAAGTCTGAATTTGGCAATAAGGAGTTCATGGTCTGAGCCACAGTCAGCTCCTGGTCTTGTTTTTGCTGACTGCATAGAGCTTCTCCATCTTTGGCTGCAAAGGATATAATCAATCAGATTTCGGTGTTGACCATCTGGTGATGTCCATGTATAGAGTCTTCTCTTGTGTTGTTGGAAGAGAGTGTTTGTTATGACCAGTGCATTTTCTTGGCAAAATTCTATTAGTCT
>NW_011495076.1:13002232-13004969 GCF_000754665.1 Bison bison bison | reverse complement strand
GAGAGTGTTTGTTATGACCAGTGCATTTTCTTGGCAAAATTCTATTAGTCTTTGCCCTGCTTCATTCCGTATTCCAAGGCCAAATTTGCCTCTTACTCCAGGTGTTTCTTGACTTCCTATTTTTGCATTCCAGTCCCCTATCATGAAAAGGACATCTTTTTTGGGGTGTTAGTTCTAAAAGGTCTTATAGGTCTTCATAGAACCGTTCAACTTCAGCTTCTTCAGCGATACTGGTTGGGGCATAGACTTGGATTACTGTGATATTGAATGGTTTGCCTTGGAAACGAACAGAGATCATTCTGTCGTTTTTGAAATTGCATGCAAGTACTGTATTTCAGACTCTTTTGTTGACCATGATGGCCACTCCATTTCTTCTGAGGGATTCCTGCCCGCAGTAGTAGATATAATGGTCATCTGAGTTAAAGTCACCCATCCAGTCCATTTCAGTTCACTGATTCCTAGAATGTCAACATTCACTCTTGCCATCTCTTGTTTGACCACTTCCAATTTGCCTTGATTCATGGACCTGACATTCCAGGTTCCTATGCAATATTGCTCTTTACAGCATCGGACCTTGCTTCTATCACCAGTCACATCCACAGCTGGGTATTCTCTTTGCTTTGGCTCCATCCCTTCATTCTTTCTGGAGTTATTTCTCCACTGATCTCCAGTAGCATATTAGGCACCTACTGACCTGGGGAGTTTCTCTTTCAGTATCATATCATTTTGCCTTTTCATACTGTTCATGGGGTTCTCAAGGCAAGAATACTGAAGTGGTTTGCCATTCCCTTCTCCAGTGGACCACATTCTGTCAGATCTCTCCACCATGACCCGCCAATCTTGGGTTGCCCCACGGGCATAGCTTAGTTTCATTGAGTTAGACAAGGCTGTGGTCCTAGTGTGATTAGATTGACTAGGTTTCTGTAAGTATGGTTTCACTGTGTTTGCCCTCTGATGCCCTCTTGCAACACCTACCGTCTTACTTGGGTTCCTCTTACCTTGGGCGTGGGGTATCTCTTCACAGCTGCTCCAGCAAAGCACAGCCATTGCTCCTTACCTTGGATGAGGGGTATCTCCTCACTGCCGCCCTTCTGACCTTCAACGTGGGATAGCTCCTCTAGGCCCTCCTGCGCCTGCACAGCCACGGCTCCTTGGACGTGGGGTTGGTCCTCCTGCCCACCGCCCCTGGCCTCGGGCATGGGGTTGCTGGGCCGAGAGGAGATACCCAACGTCCAAGGTCAGGGGCGGCGATGAGAGGAGTTACCCCGCATCTGAGGTCAAGGGCGGTGAGGAGAGGAGTTACCTCGTGTCAGAGGTTAGGGGCGGTGGCCAGGAGGAAATACCCCACACCCCTAAGCCCGAGGCCAAGGGCGGCAGCCGGAAGGATGAAAGGCTATATGATCCTGTATTACTTAAGGGAGATACATTATTGCAAGGATTTAATCAAATTATTGACAAGTCATTCTAAAGTTGTTTCTGAAGCTTATCATAGTAATCTATCCTTAAATGAAGATCAAATGTCCCATATCTTAAAATCAGGAGATTATGTATATTAGAAAAGATCTTTTAAAGGACTCCCTCCAATCTAGATGGAAGGGCCCTTATCAGGTTCTTTTGACTAGCTCATGTGCAGCAAAACTGAAAGCAATTGACTCTTGACTTCGTATTTCCCAACTAAAAAGGGCCCCTGTACCAGGCTGGTCTGTGAAGAGACCTGCTGACCTCAAACTCACCTTAAAGCAATACTTTGATAATAAGAAAACAGCAATGCCAGGACAAGACGATGACGATATCGGAAACAGATAGCTGTCCCAAGATGCTGGACCTGACCTGTAGGATAGTTCATAACGTTTTCTTCTTGGTTTCTTTGACTCTTACCAGTAAATCAAATGTGTTTCTATCATGGGCATGATCTTATGCAGATTTTAGAAATCAATCAAATTGTTGGGTTTGTGGTCAGTCACCTGCTTCCAGTACTTCCATTTTACCTTGATGTGTCAGTACTACTGCTCTACCTTGGTGGGTTTCTCCCCTCCAAGGCTCTGATTAGATGGCTCTTAGAAAGTTTATTTTAGAAGAAAGGAATTATATTTCTGTCTGTCTACCAATGATATCACTAGAGGGGATCTACTCACTTGGCCAATCAAATATGCTTATTCTGACCCTGGACATAAATATGAATTTTCTTTTAAGGTTATTCAAGCTCAATCAGAGCAACCAACAAAATTCCAATTAAAAAAAAAAAAAGCAAACTCTAGACTATTAGGAGGGACACTTCCTCAGTTATGGGATAGATTTACCTGGTTAACACCAGGCTATGTCATCTAAGCCTAAAGGCCCCCCTATTCTGGGAACAATTAAATCATACAAATATAACCAGAAAATTAGGATGGGTTCCTTATGAAAACTACCAATGTACCATTTCTCTTAAAGACAGCGACTGGTATGGTACAGATTGGGTCAAATATCCAGAAATATACTGGCTGGCACCTAATGGGATTCAGTAGCTTCATGGGATTCAATAGGTGCATGGGTTCAGTCTTTGGCCCTAGCTTCCACCAGGATAGCTGCTGCTGCTGCTGCTGCTGCTAAGTCACTTCAGTCGTGTCCGACTCTGTGAGACCCCATAGACGGCCTCCTACCAGGCTCCTCTGTCCCTGGGATTCTCCAGGCAAGAACACTGGAGTGGGTTGCCATTTCCTTCTCCAATGCATGAAAGTGAGAAGTGAAAGTGAAG
>NW_011495076.1:12988004-13002131 GCF_000754665.1 Bison bison bison | reverse complement strand
GGTCGTGTCCGACTCTTAGCGACCCCATGGACTGCAGCACACCAGGCTCCTCCGTCCATGGGATTTTCCAGGCAAGAGTACTGGAGTGGGGTGCCATTGCCTTCTCTGACCAGGATAGCTAGGAAGCTGTACTTTAGGGTTTTCTTTGGCTCAAAGCCACTTACATACAAAGTTAGATATGACTTCAGCAAATTTACCACCAATATGAGCCCAGTGAGCCAAGAGATGTGTATTTCACTGGTATGATCATTCAGCAGCTACTTTTGTGCCTTCAGTAGGATTAGAAAATGTTATTTCTCACATTGAAACCCTAAAAAAATTCACTCAGAACGCATTAAATGATAGCAACCAGACTATTAGCCTATTAAATTCTGAGGTCTCTATGATGAGAAAAGATGTCTTACAAAATTGTATGGAACTTGATATCCTTACAACATCTTAAGGGGGCACCTGTGCTATAATTCAAATAGAATGCTGTGTTTATGTACCAGATGAATCCTCTAATGTAGCACATTTAATGACTCACATGAAAAATCAGATTGCTGCCTTAGATGATCCACTTCCTAGTCTTGGTGATATTTTAGAAAAGACGGTCTGGTTCTGCAAGCTCATGGCTTAAATCCCTATTTGCAACTTTGTCAGTTATTAGCTATATTACTTGTACTCTGTTTATTTTATGACTGTTGTTTTTTGTATTACATAATGTATAACCAGGCCTCCAGCCAAAATTAATGGTAGCTAAATATCTTAGATCACATTTATAAAATAATAGTAATAGTGTGATTCTAGGTATGGGAAGAGGCAATAAAGAAAGTATCTCCTGGATCCTGTTTGGTTAAAAGGTAGAAGATCCAGAGAATCTTTCATTATTTATCCATGGGCCTAATCTGGAAATTAACACTTGGAGTGACGCATCAACGAGGACCTTTCCCTGACCTGGGATGAGCCTCCCAGTGCCAAAACAAAATGGTCATGAAATGTCTCCCAAATATGGTTGACTTTATGAACATAAAGAGGGACTATGAAATGAAAATATCTCCTGACATAGCAATAAATAAGAAATGTCACAGCCATCATTGATTTCTGGCCTCCAAATGTGAATAAGGCCTCCGAAAACTGTGATCCAGCAGATGCCACCACCCCTCACAGTGATTGCTGAGGAGCTTGGGGGGATTCAAGAAGCAGCCATCTGTCACTCCTTAAGGTGAACAAGGAAACAGGATTTGGCCCCAGGTAGCTGAGGTGTATATGAAAGGAATGAAATCAGTGAGCCCAGAGACTTGCATCTTCCCATACACAGAATGCCAAATTCTTTAACTTGACACCTGATCTTTGATGTTCAAACTGCCTGCTCCCTTTGTTGCAAACTTGTATATAGGCTGACCCCCCACCCTGCCTCTTTGAAGCAGTTTTCTCAGAGCTTCTGAGATGCTGTCCCCCCGGGCTCAGAATCCTAAACATTTCCACTAAATAAAATATCTCTCTGTTCTCAGGTTGTGACTAATTTTTAGTCGACAAAGGCACTTAAAAAAGTGAAAACCATGGAGGCCTTTTAAAATGGGGACACAGGAGTTTCCTAAACTATCACCCCTCTCCCCATGGATGCAGTGAATGAACAACTACACATGGTACAATTTCTTCCCAAAGAAATCCAGAAATTAGCTGAGCGATTCCTACACATCAGACAAATGAGAAAAGCCACATGCAAACTGGTAGAAAAGGGAGTGCCATTAACCTTCCCCCAGCAGACTGCCATAGAGTTGGGAGGGAGCCCTCAACTCCAAGCTTCTCCCTGAGAAGCAAAGAGTTTAGACCCCAATCTAGTACCTCAATGTTAAGTCTCCCACATGAGTGGGCCCCCAAAATACCTACCTCTGAAACCTAACAGCTCAGGTCCACAAGACCCACAAGACTCTAACAGCACAAGCATTCACTGTAGCTGTCACCAGGGTTAAGCTCTGAGGGAGCAGCAAAAAATGCCCATTTCCTAGTCTTTCCTTGAATAAAATACATTTGCAGACTTTAAAAGCTACTGCCTGAGGGCCAAAATTCTAATTTAACATACACGTAGGGCTGAATGTGGGCTTCCCTGGTGACTCAGACAGTAACGAACCTGCTTGTAATGCAGGAGATCTGGGTTCCATCCCTGGGTCGGGAAGATCCCCTGAAGGGAACGGCTACCCACTCCAGTATTCTTGCCTGGAGAATTCCATGGACAGAAGAGCTTGTCGGGATACAGTCCATGGGATCACAAAGGGTCAGACACAACTGATCAGCTAACACTTTTCTATTTAATGTGGAATTACTACATCAAATAATTTATGTACATATAAATTATATATCATGTTGACTGAGCGCCTTTCACTACTCACTAGGGGTAAGTGCAATCCTTCCCAGAGATGAGAGAGGCCCAGCAGACACCTTACCCACCACCTCCTTCCTGCCTGCCCCATGTAGCTAGTAGTACCCTCGAGGGAACCAGCACACACACCTGTTCCCCAACTTTTGCAGCTGCCACCTAAAAGATGGGTGCCCAAATTGCCTTAGTTCTGATAGCAAGTATTATAGAAAAGGGAACACTTATTCACTATTGATGAGAATGTAAATTGGTACATATAGAAAACAGTATGAAGGTTCCTCAAAAAACTAAAAATAGAATTATCATATGATTTAGCAATTCCACTTTGGGAATCTTATAAAAAAATAAAATTTATGGATAAAGCAAACAGGCTGGTGGTTGTCAGAGGTAGCGGGTAGGGTAGGGGATAGGTGGGTGACATGAGTGAAGGTGGCCAAAAGGTACAAATTTCCAGTTACAAAATAAGTCAGTGCTGGGGGTGCCATGTACAGTATGGTTACTATAATGATACTTGACTATATATTTGAAATTTACTAATAGAATAGTTCTTTAAAATTCTCTCAGAATGAAAATAAATCATCTCAAAAAGCTTTCTGCACCCCCATGTTCACTGAAGTATTAATTATAATAACCAAGATAGGGAGACAACTTAAGTGACCATTAATGAGTAAATGGATAAAGAAACTGTGGCATATATAGACAGTGCCATACTATTCAGCCATTAAAAACGAAGGTGATCTGCCATTTGTGACAACGTGGATGGGCCTTGAGAGGATTTTGCTAAATTAAATAAGTCAAATAGAGAAAGACAAATATGGTATGATATCATGTATGTGTGGGATCTTAAAAAAACAAAAAAACAAAAAAACCTCTCATCAATATAGAAAAGAGATTAGTGGTTGCCATAAGCAGAGTCAGGAAGTGAAACAGGTTAGGGATGTCAAAAGGTATAAAATTCCAGCTATAAAATTAAACAAGACCAGGAAATGTAATGTACAGAATGGGGACTATAATTAATAATACTCTATTATATATTTGAAAGTTACTAATAATTCTTAAAAAGTGCTCATCAAAAGAAAAAAAGTAATTATGTATAGTGATGGGTGTTACCTAAATTTATTGTGGTCATCATTTCACAATATATCAATACATATACATATATTGATTTTTTATGTGTTAAACCTAAAAACTAAATAATGTTATATATCAATTATATTTCAATTTTGAAAAAAAAAGAAAAGAGAAAAAAATCAATAGCAATTTTATATAGTGGCAAATGAAAATTTTAAAAGATACCTTATTTATAACATCATCTAAATGAACAAAAGTTAGAAATACCTCCAATAAAATATGTATGTAAGGCATGTACACTGAAAACTGTAAAGCAATGTGAAAATAAATGAGGACTCAGAAAAATGGAGAGTTATATACTATGCCAGTGGATGAAGAAAGCTAGTATTTTTTAGATATCCATTCTCCCCAAAATTACTCACAGATTCAAAGCAATCTCCACCAAAATCCCCATTGTTGTTGTGGTTGTTATTGTTGTTTTTAAGATTTTACAAGCTGAATCTAAAACTTTTATGGAAATAGGACCAAAAAAAAAAAGCCAACCTGATTTTGAAAAGTAAGTCAATGGGGAAAAGATCCTCTTTACAATAAATGGTACTGACACAATTTCATATCAATATGTAAAACGCAAAAAGGTAAAAAAAAAAACCTCAATCCTTACTTTACATCATATATAAAAATCAACTCAAATGGGGTATAGACCTAAATCTAAGAAGCAAAAGCACAGAACTTCTAAAAGAAACTCTAGGCAAAAACTTTTAACTTTAGATTAGGTACAGATTTCTCAGGACATATAAAGCACTAACCATTGAATCTGACTGCTGGCTGCTTTCAAGCTCCACCACTCCCCTCTCCCCCTACCCACATCTGGGCAAGCTGATAAGAAAGCTTGGATTCTCCTTCCTTTAGCACTGATGAGAAGTTCAAATCATGTAATCCCCACCCATACAAACAAATCATTAACCATAGCCCCACCATATAACCACAAGCCCTCCCTGACTGAAAGCAGGACTTGCTCTGGGACTTGCATGGGAGCCCACTCTACTTTGCCTAGAAGACCTCATCATATAAGTAATAAACCTTTCCTACTTTCTTGGATGTGTGTGTGTTCATCAGTTTTGACATTCGAGCCAAATTTTGGGTGGAGGGTTCCAACTGTGGAACCTTCTGTGGGGTGACCATAACACCATCTTATCTCTCTCCCTTTGAGGTGCTAATATTAATATACAACTCACTTAATCCTATAAATACTTACACAGTACTTTTACCTTTAAACCTAATGTTTACCCAAAGTACCTGAAGCACGTTACTGTACCAAGTAATTCTTCATACAGTGTTCATGCCTGGGCACTCATGTCAGTCACGGAAATCTTGTAGTATGTTTGTACACACATACACATTCCAGTATAAGCCTACATCTGTAGGTTCACGTCTACCAACTGCCCCACTTACTGGACACTTGCAGTGGCAAGATGGATCATTATTTTGCCCCTTCTCACACCTTCCTTGATATATCAATACTTTATAACCACTTTAGATTTTTCAAAAACGTGGCCAAATTCATGGAAGCATATTGTACTTTGAAGGTAGACCTGAGATTGAATGCCTGCTTTTTAACTTCAAATCAAACTGTATTTCCCCTTGGGAATGGCCAACCTGGATATTGTAGAATCTGACAATATAGTGTCTTTAAAGAGACCCCAATAGACTTATGGACTTCCCTAGTGGCTCAGTTGGTAAAGAATCTGCCTGTAATGCGGGAGACCAGGGTTTGATCCCTGGATTGGGAAGATCCCCTGGAGAAGGGAACAGCTACCCACTTCAGTATTCTGGTCTGGTGAATTCCATGGATGGTATAATCCATGGGTTCACAAATAGTAGGACTTGACTGAGTGACTTTCACTTTCAACAGACTTATGCTTCCGCGTACACCATTTATATTGAATTCCATATGAATGGTGCATTCTTTGGATTGTGAAAAATGTCTGCCTACCCAGTACCTGCCATTTATGTCCAAGCTAAGAGCCTGTCCTAAATTAAAGATGTGCTTCTTTGAAGCCCCACACAAGTGACTCATTTATATCAAAGTAAAAGCCAAGAAGTTTGTTGCTAGTATTACAGACAGATGAAGCATGTTTTGTTGGAATTTTTTAAAGACTCATAATTTTCTTGACTTTTAATTGATACCTGAATCTCAATGATCTAATATTTCCATTTTTATTGAAAACTTATTTTAAAAAGGACTTTAACACCCAAAGCTAGAACCTCTAGTTGAGAAAATGAATTCATGCGCTACACCCAAACATGAAGACTGTTTCCCCAGCCCACCAAGGTCTTTCCCAGCTCCTCTCATCACATCCTGAGCTGGCCCAGTTGTCGATGTGGACTGCTCATCATGGCTCACACCAATTATCGTAAGACCCTTCTTTTCGGTTCACTCTTTTCTCCAGTTCACTTCTGCAGTTGCTAGCATATGATGATAACTCCTTTTCAAAAAAGCATATTGGAAAGTTCATTTATACTAGCAACTTTTATCTCATTTTTCTAATTGATTTCTGCTACTTCTAAGACTTTATTGATTCTTTAACACCACAGGGTTGACATAAACATACAGAAAGCACTGGAAGTAACATGATATCCAGTATGACTTCTTCTAAATAATAAGGAATTAAACTTCCTTAAACTGACTGGAGAGTTCCAAACTGAGTTAGAAACCTTGCATTCCTCTAGTTAACATTCAGTATCAAAGACAGCACACAACCTCATGACTCCAGACAGAACTATGCTTGCTGTAGGATACATTTCTATTCCGTGAAAGTCACTGTCCTGATTTTATCAAAGAAAATCAGGGTTAGTCATTTAATACCAAAATATCTAGCCAGCTCATCACTGAATTTGAATTTTAAACAGAGATCATTAAAGACTACTTATAGACGTCTATAATTTTACAAAATTGGGAACCAATGCCTACAGAATAAGTGATGTGCTTCAGATAATAAAACTACTTAGCGACAAATAGGCTAAAACTCAGATTTTATGAATCATACTGCAGTGGTCTTTAATCATTATCCTTTCATTTTATCTTCCCCAAAAGCATCCCCTTGATCACTTCTGCTTACGCACACAATTTCCCCTAGGAAATAATTCCTTCCCTTTTCTGTCATGTGGACCAGGCAGAGCTGACGCTCCCTCCAGCATCAAGAGTTGGCATGTGACACAGTTCAGGCCAATCAGAGCCAAAGAACACTCAATTCTAAAACAACATTTCTGGTTCACACAGAGGTATTATCCCCACTACTAAGGTTGCTGAGAGGATATATTGTTAAGTCTGGAGCTACTGGCAGCCACCTTGCCACCTTAAGAAGCAGGTCTGCCTTAGAATGAAGTCAGCAAAGAAAAGCAGAGAGCACAAGACTGAGCCTTGCTAATAGGGTCTAAGCACCTAATATGGCAGCACCTAAGAACCGTAAGCTCACACTAGTCAGTGAATTCTCATTTTCCTCAAGCCAGTATAAGTGAGACTTCTGTCTCTTGAGATTGGGTTCTAATATAACTTGCAACTATACCATGCCAGACACAATCAAGGATCAAGTTTTGTAAAAAGGAAAGAAAGTCTATCTAAAACTAATCAGACATTCTCTACTCATTGCACAGATCTCCGTTTCCTTTTCAGTGTAATGCTTGATATAATATAGAGAGTTGAAAATTATATTTGAGGGACTTCCCAGGTCCCCAGTGGTTAAGAATCCACCTGCCAATGCAGAGAATACAGGTTTGATCCACGGCCCAGGAGAAACGCACATGCCTCACAGCATCTAAGCCCGTGAGCTGCAGCTATCGAAGCACCTGTGCCCTAGAACCTGTGCTCTACAAGAGAAGCCACCACAGTGAGAAGCCCTGCTTGCAGGAACTAGAGAAAGCCTGCATGCAGCATTGGAGACCCACTGCAGCCAGAAAGAAGAAAATTGTATTCTGTTTTGCCTTAATTTTGAAATAAATTAGTCTGTTTACTTATGGGTGCTGGGCCAACTGGAGTGCAGAGAACAGGAAGCAGTGTCTGTTTCTCCACACCATGGAATTGAAACAAGGAAATTCAAGCTAGAGAATATAATAAGAAACCATTTTTAATGGTTTTTTAAAAAAGATTTTAAAAATCTTCTTACAAAACACTATGTACTTTAAAAAAAAAAACAAAAAACAATATGTAGAGACAGAGTAGATTAGCCGTTGCTTAGGCCTAGGGGAGATAGAAAATTGAGGGAGGTGATAGCTTAAAGTTGTAGGGTTTCTTTTTGAGGTGAAAAAGATATCTCAAGTTGATTTTGGTTATGGTTACAATACAATTATTAATGCATTAAAAATCACTGAATTATAATAGTTTTAAATGGAAGAATTGTATGTTATCCTACCTATAGGTGCATTGAAAGAAAGCAAAAGTGTTAGTTGCTCAGTCAAATGGACTGTAGTCTGCCAGGCTTCTCTGTCCATGGAATTTTCCAGGGAAACATCCTGGAGTGGGTAGCTTTCTCAACCCAGGGATCGAACCCAGGTCTCCTGCATTGCAGGGAGATTCTTTACTGCTTGTGCCACAGGGAAGCGCATAGGTGTATTATACTTCAGAAAAGTTGTTACCCAAAAAATGAAATAAAAGTTGCAGTCTAAGGATTATACTCTTCATGGACCATATAGCATTTTTTTTCCTTTTAATGTGGCAATAATACTATAAATTTTTATATAGGAAAAAAAAAGAGAATTCAGTCTTAACTCTACCAGAGTTTTTCAAACTTTATTTTGATTAAGGCTTCCCCAATGGCTAGTGTGTAAAGAATCCATCTGCAATGCAGGAGAAACGGGTTCTATTCCTGGATTGGGAAGATCCCTTGGAGAGGGGCATGGCAACCACTCCAGTATTCTTGCCTGAAGAATGCCATGGACAAAGAAGCCGGGATGGCTATAGCCCAGAGGGTTGCAAAGAGTTGGACACAACTGAGCAACTACACACTCACAATACAAACAAACAAGCTGGATTGAGAAAAGGCAGAGGAACCAGAAACCAAATTGCCAACATCCATTGTATCATAGAAAAAGCAAGAGAATTCCAGAAAAATATCTACTTCTGCTTCACTGACTACACTAAAGCCTTTGACTGTGAGGATAACAACAAACTGTGGAAATTCTTCAAGAGATGGGAATACCAGACCACCTCATCTGCCTCCTGTGAAACCTATATGCAGGTCAAGAAGCAACAGTTAGAACTAAACATGGAACAATGGGCTGGGTCCAAATTGGGAAAGGAGTACATCAGGACTATATATTGTCACCCTGCTTATTGAACTTATATATGAGAAATGCCAGGCTAGATGAAGCTCAAGCTGGAATCAAGATTGCCAGGAGAAATATCAATAACCTCAGATATTCAGGTAACACCACACTAAAGAGCCTCTTCATGAAGGTGAAAGAGGAGAGTGAAAAAGTTGGCTTAAAACTCAACATTCAAAAAATGAAGACCATGGCATCCAGTCCCATCACTTCATGGCAAATAAATTGGGAAGCAATGGAAATAGTGACAGACTTTATCTTCTTGGGCTCCAAAATCACTGAGAATGGTGACTGAAGCCATGAAATTAAAAGATGCTTGTTTCTTGGGAGGAAAGCTATGATCAACCTAGATAGGTATTAAAAAGCAGAGATATCACTTTGCCAACAACAGTCCATATAGTCAAAGCTATGGTTTTTTCAAGCAGTCATGTACAGATGTGAGAGTTGGGACCATAAAGAAAGTTGAGTGCTGAGGAATTGATGTTTTTGAATTGTAGTGTTGGAGAAGACTCTTGAGAGTCCTTGGACTTCAAGGAGATCAATCCAAGACCAGTCAATACTAAAGGAAGTCAATCCTGAATATTCTTTGGAATGAATGATGCTGAAGCTGTAGCTTCAATACTTTGGACACCTGATGCAAAGAGCCAACTCTTTGGAAAAGATCCTGAAGCTGGGAAAGATTGAGGGCAGGTAGAGAAGGGGGCGACAGAGGATAAGATGGTTGGATTGCTATGAGTTTGAGCAAACTCCGGGAGATAGTGAAGGACAGGGAAGCCTGGCATGCTACAGTCCATGGGGCTGCAGACTTGGACACAACTAAGCAACTGAACAACAACTGCTGCTGCTGCTGCTAAGTCGCTTCAGTCGTGTCCGACTCTGTGCGACCCCATAGACGCCAGCCCACCAGGCTCTGCCGTCCCTGGGATTCTCCAGGCAAGAACACTGGAGTGAGTTGCCATTGCCTTCTCCATTGTGTGAAAGTGAAAAGTGAAAGTGAAGTCGCTCATTCTCATCCAACTTGTAGCGACTCCATGGACTGCAGCCTACCAGGCTCCTCCATCCGTGGGATTTTCTAGGCAAGAGTACTGGAGTGGCTTGCCATTGCCTTCTCCGCTGAACAACAATATAGACTAAATCATCTCAGGTTCATTGGTAATGCCACGTCTGCAAATTTCTTGCTAAGGTGGTGCTTCTGGCTGTAGGTAGGATGGATAAGATGGTCATATAGGTTAAGCCATGGTGGACTGGCTCAGAAAGCAAAGCAGTGACTCATTCAGATTCTTCTCCTTGGGGCAAAAGACACTGGTTAAGGTCTCCTAGGGTCAAATTTTAGGGGTACAGAGGTAGAACTGGTCTGGGGTCATGAAGGCTTCTGGATAAGTATCCCATATCTCTCATCACATGCTGTAGCTACTGTATATTCTGCAACCACTGAGACAAATGATTGAAGGTTTGGAATGAGTCAATATAAGATAATATCCTCAAACTTAAACTTTATGGTAAATTTCTTTGGCATATTTTTAACCCTAGGCCTGAGAACTAGCCATTTACATAAACTGTAAAAATTTCTAAGAGTGACTCAGAGGAAGGAAAAAGGAAGAGGACTCAGCCACCAAAGTTTATGTTATGATGAAATTCAGGGATGAACTTGGACATGATCCACCAATGGGCTTCAGTGGTCTATAAATTGGTTGTTTTGAGACACTGACCAAGTAATCCTTTTATTATACATTACAGGTAGGAATAATGATGTCTAAAGGTAGGATGCCAGCCCAATGTCACAAGTAACCTAGCAGTCACAAGCAAACAAGAGGTGGTCAAATATTATGTGAACTTCCTATAACCATGGCTTAATCAATCATCCAAGTCATAGATGATTCTTTGTGAAGGCTGCATGGAAAGTGTTTGGCCATGCCTGTCTACCTGGCACTTAATCTAATGAAAAGGATGGTTTTAAACACTGTTTGGAAAATATTTTGAGAAGAATTGTCAAATTCTGGTGCTCTAGAGAATTACTGAATCCAAGATACGATCATTTGTTGAAATGGAGCTCTGAATGGCCTCTGTGTGTAGACCCAGACAGTCAGAGACTCTACAAATTGAAAGTTAAAAAGGTAATAATCTTAAACCAAGGGAGGATGGCTCACCTCCCCAAACCTCAAAGAATAAAGTGCAAAGAAAAAACTTGAGTTAGACCTATGAAAAATGAAAAGTGAATTTTCATATGGGTTGGAAAAGAATCTCACATGGAAGGATGTACCACATCTAAGAAAGAAGAGCAAACCTCCTTCCAAGCCCTTTCCTCAGCTCCTCTCGGGGTCCTAGCTGACTGCATCTTCCTTTCCTTTATGACATCAAGTTTCCGGCCTTTTCTCCAACACTAACAATCTCCACTTTTTGTTCTGCAGTGGCAACAACCCAGCTTGCTACCTGGGAGGAAAAGAGATCTTAATAATCCTTAAAGTAAATACTGCTAATACAAAAGGATTATTAAAATAAATCTACTCTGTGTTCTGTTGACCTTCACAAAGTTTCCTAAAAGAAAATATTTTTTCTCTGGATAAAAGGAACCCTGATAGACCAATGGTAGCTATGTAATGAGTGGAAATTAGAACTGTTAGAACTGAAATCTTGGTCCTCACGGTTTTACCTCTAAATGGAGAGCAAAATATTAACCTTCAGAAATGATGAAAAATCACCAATTATGAAACATCTAAGCACTGGTCATCTGAGTGCTTGGCCATCAGAAAAGTCTCTTGGAGGGGTTTATGTTGGCAAGGGGTCTATAACTTTAATTTCACTCACAACTATTTACTAATATTTCTGTATGACATTGTGATGCCTAGAGTGAATTTTAATGAAGTGTGAAGAGTCTTAAACATGTTTCCTGGACTGCAGTCTACTGTGTAGCATTAACAATGAAGATAATAAGGCTAGGTACAGCTAGTTGGACTAGCTTAAGCTTAATACAGATGGGCTGTATTAAGCTTCATCTGAAGAACTTAGCAATAGCATTAAACAATCTCCATTCTGATCAGTAAGTACATTTCCCCAAAAAAATGGAGATTCATTTTTACCTTATAAGACAGAGGCCCTGGCTATACACTGTTATATTTGAATCTTGCAGTAGTTTTCATCCCAAGTTACTGAAACAATGTAAGAGGCTTTTTACTGAGGGGTAAAAACTTCAAATAGTTCCACATATCATAATACAGCTATAGTCCATACAGCCATAATCCAGTCATAACTAACTGGAGTCTCAGACACTGGGAAGCAAACACAAGGACCCAAAGTGAAGAAATGCTATAGTCCGAATTTGTGTCTCCTCAGATTCTTATGTTGAAACATAATCCCCAGTGTGATGGTTTTAGGAGGGAGCAATTTGGGAGGTGATTAGGTCTTGAAGTTAGGTTTCTCTTGAATGGGATTAGTGCCCAAATAAGAGATACCAAAGTGCTCCTTTGTCCCTTCTGCCACGTGAGGACACAGGGGTAAAAAACAGCTGTCTACAAACTAGTCCCTCATGAGACATGATTCTGCCAGTGACTTCATCTGGGACTTCCCAGGCTCCAAAACTGACAGAAACAGATTTCTGTTGTTACAAATCACCCACTCTATGGTATTTTTGTTTGGGCTGCCCAAAGGGACAAAGATAAGAACCTACACTCAAGGTAGTGGATTTACTGGTTAAGGTGAATTCGATAATACAGCAGGGTTACCTACTTCCCTTCCTCTCCAAACACAGGCCTTGACTGTGATTTACAGACTCACCGGCAGTAAGACAACCAAGGGGATAACTAAGGCCCTGCACTGAGACTACAAGGTACCAAGGGTAGTTTCCTGACCATAAAGTTATCACCGCCGAAGGGAGAGAAACGAGTCAATGGAAGATGGCATTGTGCAAATATGCAAAATGTGAAAATGTGCAGGATGTACAAAATGCAGCAGCATCTGTTAAGCTCAGGAAATAAGGGATGGGAATCTGGTCCCATTACTTCACGGCAAATAGAAGGGGGAAAAGTGGAAGCAGTGACAGATTTTATTTTCTTGGGCTCCAAAATCACTGGTGACTGCAGCCATTAAATTAAAAGATGCTTGCTCCTTGGAAGCTATGACAAACATAGGCAGCATATTAAAAAGAAAAAACATCACTTTGCTGACAAAGCCCCATATAATCAGAGCTATGGTTTATCCAGTAGTTATATATGGATATGAGAGTTGGACCACAAAGAAGGCTGAGAGCCAAAGAATTGATGCTTTTGAATTGTGGTACTGGAGAACACTCTTGAGTGTCCCTGGACTGCAAGGAGATCAAACCAGTCAATCCTAAAGGAAATCAACCCTGAATATTCATTGGAAGGACTAATTGTAAAGCTGAAGCTCCAACAGTTTGGCCACCTGATGCAAAAAGCTGACTCACTGGAAAAGACCCTGATGCTGGGAAAGACTGAATGTAAAAGGAGAAAGAGGGCGGCAGAGGATGAGATGGTTAGTTGGCATCACTGACTCAGTAGACACAAATCTGAGCAAACTCCAGGAGACAGTGAAGGACAGGAAGCCTGGCATGCTGCAGTCCAAGGGGTCACAAAGAGTTGGATACAACTTAGTGACTGAACAACAACAGCAAGTGGAAGAGATCCCCAAAAGCTTGTGGGGTGTATGAACAACAATTTACCCAACTGTGCTGAAATTGGGCATGAGACAGTAGATTTAAAGAGTGAGCAGCTGATTATCAGTCTAGGAATGAGTGGTCACCATTTGGCCCAGCTCAAGGTCCTGAATTAGAAGACTGCAAATGGGGAGAAGGGTCAGCACCCATTACTATTTTAGATACCAAAGATAACAACCCAGCCACAACTCTCTGCATTCCATGAGTCCCAACCCAAAGCCATCTCCACAAATACTTTCTTGATCTACCCACTTGCCCTATTATCTCCCACCCACGTGGCTCTGTACCTCTTCTGTAATCCCATAGACTTGACTTGTGCCTCTCCTAGGCCACCTTCATAGTCTCCCTTGTTCAATGTTACACATTCCTTGAGGGCAGAAAACCATCTGTATGTCTCCCTCTGTGCTTTATACACAGGAAATGCTTAATAAATATGTATATATACACACATACATATAAAATATGTATATATATATATAAGTAAATTTGTGTATACATATATATAAAAATATGTGTGTGTGTTTGTGTGTGTGTGCACATGTGCTCCATCATGTGCAACTCTTTTTGACCCCTTGGACTGTAGCAGGCCAGGCTCCTCTGTCCATGGAATTTTTCAGTCAAGAATACAGGAGTGGGTTGCCATGTGCTCCTCCAAGGGATCTTCCCGATTCAGGGATCGAACCCACATCTCCTATAACTGCATTGGCAA
>NW_011495076.1:12928623-12987904 GCF_000754665.1 Bison bison bison | reverse complement strand
ATATATATATATATATATATATATATATATATATATTTAATTAAATGAAGGATGAAAAGTGAAAGTGAAGTCACTCAGTCGTGTCGGACTCTTTGCAACCCCATGGACCGTAGCCTACCAGGCTCCTCCGTCCATGGGATTTTCCAGGCAAGAATACTGGAGTGGGTTGTCATTTCGTTCTCCAGGGGATCTTCCCAACCCAGGGATCAAACCCGGGTCTCCCACATTGTAGGCAGACGCCTTACCATCTGAGCTACAGAGCTCTCTTTTTCTCCTTTGATAACTTACTAATAACTTAAGAAGTCTAAACATGAAGCAGCCTTGGAACCAGAGGTGGTATTAACAGAAAAGGGATCACTCACAAGATCATCTTTCTTTGTTCTACTACATCCCTCCAGAGGAAAGTACATTTATGTCTTGTTAGTTCCACTACCCAGCACAGTCCATTACATTTCCATTCTCAATGACACCTTACTTGGCACAAAATCATTTATCTTCCCCCAGTTTCTGCTATTCTAAACCTTCAGCACACAAGTCCCTTCCCCAACTCTGTTCGCTCCTCTTTTCTCATTTTAGCCAGTTTAAACCATAAAGCTCCACACTTCAAAGAAAAAAATGAGGCTGCCAGATGAAAATTCCCTTATCTTCCTGGTATCTTTTCTCAACATCCCAATACAGCCACAGCTGTACCAACACTTCACCATGAAAATGCACCGCCCAGGTTCCCCACTGCAGCAAGCAGGATCCCTGAGGACTCCAGCTGCTGCCCCTGGGGGTCCATGCTTGCACTGCTTTGAGGTCACAATGCCCACATGCTGCCTCTCAGGCAGGGAGTAAACTAAGAGATACTAACTGGCCGGTTCCTATGAGACACAGAACTTCTTCAACTAGCAACTCTGGCACTCCATAGGCTTGCCCAAAGCTTCCTTGGAATTGTGTTAGAGATGAGACACTTCCTACCTAATCCTCCTTCCTTTCACAGGTGTCAGATCACCAAGGTCTGAAAGCTCTCCCCACCTCCACTCGCTCCTCCTTATCCTTCATAAATAAGTGTCTTCCCCAGTGGATCTTACATACCCAATCACATCTTGCTGTCTGATTCTTGGAGAACCCGAACTAACATACTTCTTATCACAAAATAAGGTTTTCCCTCTCACCCATATGACTGCCCAGAACCTAGCTCCTTTCCATGACCTGCTTGGTCTCCTTGATATTCCTTCATTGCTGTTCTTGCTCTTAATCCCACATGTAAGCCAAGAAAAAAAAAAAAAAAAAACCCTCATTAAAAAAAAAAAAAAGAACCACCTCTAGCAACTGACATCTCTTCCCATGTCTTTTCATCCAGCTTTTTTCTCCCCTAATTGTGTGCTCTGTGTTCATTCTATTAATGAAATTGCTATTTCCCAAATTGCCTATGATCTAACTCCCAGAACCAATGGGCAGTCTTTAAGCCTTAAATTACTACATTTCCATGGTGTACTTGTCACTACTGGTAATTCCTCTACCTCCTCCTCCTCCCCCACCACTGCCACCACAAAAACACTTTCTCCTTCCAGGGTCCCCCCAAAACACCAAGTTCTTTCGGTCTTCCTTCTACTGTAGTGGTTGCTTCTCAGCTTCCCTTGCTGGAATCTCTATTGATTCAACTCAAAAGTTCAAGCACAACCTCCCTTTGCACTTGCTCTTCTACTCACTAAAATTTTCCTGAAGAATCTTATTCAACTCCCATGGTGTTAACAACCAATATACTTAAAATTAATTACTTAAAATTTTTACCAAAAATTTTAAGCAGAGAAGGTGATGGCACCCCACTCCAGTACTCTTGCCTGGAAAATCCCATGAGCGGAGGAGCCTTGTAGGCCTCAGTCCAGAGGGTCCTGAAGAGTCGGACATGACTGAGCAACTTCACTTTCACTTTTCACTTTTGTGCATTGGAGAAGGAAATGGCAATCCACTCCAGTGTTCTTGCTTGGAGAATCCCAAGGATGGAGGAGCCTGGTGGGCTGCCGTCTATGGGGCCACACAGAGTCGGACACGACTGAAGTGACTTAGCAGCAGCAGCAGCAACCTCAAAGATCTTGCTCTTCCACAGTGTTCCAAGACTGGCTATAAAAGGATTATGACCCTTTGGTTGATGATCCAATCTCTGGCTTAGGTTTAATTGCAGTTGACCACCACCATGCCCTCTTCATCTCTCACTTTCTCATTCATGCACAAAATTGTAGAAGGAACATGGGAACTACTTCCTTACTTCAGTTCAGTTCAGTCATTCAGTCATGTTCGACTCTTTGCAACCCCATGGATTGCAGCATGCCAGGCCTCCCTGTCTATCACCAACTCCTGGAGTTTACTCAAACTCATGTCCATTGAGTCAGTGATGCCATCCAACCATCTCATCCTCTGTCATCCCCTTCTCCTCCTGCCTTCAATCTTTTCAAATGAGTTAGTCAAATGAGTCAAATGAATCAGGGTCTTTTCAAATGAGTCAGTTCTTCACTTCAGGTAGCCAAAGTATTAGAGTTTCAGCTTCAGCATCAGTCCTTCCAATGAATATTCAGGGCTGATTTCCTTTAGGATGGACTGGTTGGATCTCCTTGCAGTCCAAGGGACTCTCAAGAGTCTTCTCCAACACCACAGTTCAAAAGCATCAATTCTTTGGTGCTCAGCTTTCTTTATAGTCCAACTCTCACATCCATACATGACTACTGGATATTTACCTAGGTCAGCTCTGTTGACAAATCTACATCTTCACATTAAGATATTTTGGCTTCATAGTGGCTTGAGGCTAAGGCTACTACAAGATTATAGATAGGCATCATCCTCTCCAAATCCATCCCTATGTAAACACTGTAACTTTACTTTCTTCCTTTGTTTATACAAATCTAGTCATTTCAGGATTTTTTAGGAGTGGAATTTTTTTCAATGTTATTGAGGAATAATTTATGTAAAATAAACTGCATTCATTTAAAGTAAAATTCCACGAATTTTAACAGTTGTATATACTCATGAAACCAGCACTATAATTAAGATACAAACATTTCCATCACCATATAATGGGTTTTTAAAAAATCATTTTAGAATGTTACATAGCACTATGCTTTCTATTTACATATTATTTCTACAGGCCAGTCTACCACTTGAAAAAATGTACTGTGAACATTTTTCTAAGTCAGAAAATACAGATCCAATACTTTCTTTTTAATAGCTTCATAGACGTCCATCTTATATATGTACCATAATTTATTCACACATTTCCCTATTGATGGGCTTTATTCAGACTGTTCCAGGGTTTCCTCTCCTCCTCTCCTGTATTTTATCCTGTATTTTATCTCTTACTGTATGTGCCAAAATCATTACTAATATGTGATTTCTCTTTCCTTAAATGAAATTTGGGGTTTGAGTCATGGGTATATTTTCCCCCACGTTTACTTTCTTGGGTTGCGTACAAGGAAAGAATTATCATTCAATTGTTCATTTAATCATTTAGTCCACAATATTACCGGCAATCAGAAGAGATCTGTAATTCATGAGTAAAGAAGAGAGCTCTTGATTCACTAAGAAAACAGACAATTTTGTGAAGCTAGCCATTTATCTGTCAAAGTGAACCACAGTGAGAAACCACTATGTACCTTCAATTATTTTCATTTATGTTTTAAAAAAGTTTTCTTTTTTTGTATTGGGTATAAGGTTGATCCATATTTTATTATATTTCAATTAGCTTTTGACAAAACTAAGTATATGAAAATATAATCAAGAGAATTAGAAAAATGAGATTAGAATGCATAGTCAACCCAGATTTTTTTAATGAGAAAAAGTCAGGAATTGAGAAAACAATGAAGGAGACTTTTTTCTTAAAATTTTTTCCCAATGTAATCAAGGACACAGTAAAAATCTTCATACTCTGTATTTGAGTATTACCAATGATGTTTCTGCAGGAGAGATTCCTGGAAATGGTTTGGTTGTGTGAAAGACATAGGTGTTTTAGAATTATGAGTTACAATGCTTTAAAGGGGGACATCCTCTAAATGAATGTATCTCAGAAACTGGTCACTCCTTCTTACATTGAGGAATGCTGCTGTGCCTTGCAATGCAGTGACTCCAAGGGCTCAGGGACAGGATCCTGGTCCTGGAGGCAGTCGCAGAGCCTCGAGCCCCCTCTAGTGCTCTGAGGAAGCTCAGGGAACTAAGACAGGACCCACAGGGCCGGCCTGCCTCTGCCCTGCCTCCTCCCCCTTGAGCCCTAGGGTGTATCTGCTGGCTTTCTAGGCTGCATCTTCCAGCTTCCAGCTGTCTTGTCTATCCTTCAACACACCAGACTTAGAGCCTTCCAATGTCTGATCCCTCAAGATTTTTAGAAGGCTGGCCACTTCAGCTTATTCACATAAGAGCTTAAGACATAAAATCCTCGGGGAGGCCTTCCCTGGCTACTAGTTGCCCAACAGAATTACCTTCCTTCACACCCCTCCTCTCCTTCAGGTCAAGATTATCTCACAGAATTTTCACTACCTGAATCCCATTGGCTTTGTAGTCAAAAATCCACCTGCCTTTCCCACCCATTACTGACACAATAGCCAAGGGGTTTCCCTATCAAATCCAAATCACTCTCCTGCTCAAAAACCCTCAGACTGCTTCTAGCACAACTGCTTTTAGTTGTGCTCTGTATGTGCTTAGTCATGTCCCACTGTTTGAGATCCCATGAACTGTAGCCCACCAGGTTCCTCTGTCCATGGAATTTCCTGGCAAGAATACTGGAGTGGGCTCACATTTCCTCCTCCAGGGCACTTTCCTGAGCCAAGGTTGGAACCCACATCTCCTGTGTCTCCTGCACTGCCGGTAGAATCTTTTATGTTCTGCGCAATAGTATTTTTTTTTTTTTCTTTTTTTAAAAACTTTGGCTGTATAGCACAGCCTGCCGGATTTTAACTCCCCAACCAGGGATCAAACCCATGGCCCAGTCTTAAACACTGCACCACCAGGGAAGTCCCTAGAGTTATAGTATCTTATGGTCATTTACTGGGCTCTATCTCAGCTCCAGGCTATGGCTCCATTCTTTCTGTTCTTTCCTGAATGACTCCCAGAGGCCACAGTGCCTCCTGCTGTTCCTAAATGTACCAGGAACTTCCTTTACCTCCAGTTCCTCCCACTAGAACACTGAATTAAGACATTCATGAGACTCATACCCTGGCTTCCTTCAGGCTCAGATCAAAAGGACACCCCACACCACTTTTTTTTTTTTTTTTTGCTCTGCCTTTTATTTCTTCATGGAATTTATCGCTAGCTAAAATGATTTTGCTTACTTATTATGCATTGTCTCTCTACCAGTAGAAGGTAAGTCCTAGGAGGGCATGGACTTTTATTCTCGTTTCCCTTTTGTCATCCTCAGAGGCCAGCACGTAGTCACTTCCCAATATATACTGCCTGTGAGCACAGTGAAATTACAGTTGTATCTCTCTCCCTCAACTATAACATAAGCTTCTTGGAAACAGGGATACCATGTCTCTGGTTTATCATTGTCTCCCTAGCGTCCATTTCTGTCCATGGCATCTGACAGATTCTAAGCATTTATTAAAAGAATATAACTGACACTTACAGAGCTTGGGATGTAACAGTGATCATTTCTGTCTAGGTATTTATTTGAGCAACATTTATTTTAAAGGGATTTAGAATATTTAGAAGAATATCTTCAAGATTACCTGTACAAAGTTATGTCCGCCCAAAGTCTACATCCATGTGAGTGAACAAACACGTGAATATGACCTTATCTGGAAAGAGTATCTTGGCAGGAGAGATCACCTCAAGTTGAGGATGAAGGTGGTGGTACTTAATCCGGTGCCTGGTGCCCTTATAAGAGGGAAATTCCCACACACAAAGATACAGAAGGAGAACGCCATGTGATAACAGTGGCAGAGACTAGAGTGATGCATCTACAAGCCAAGGAACACCCAGGATTGCCGGCGCCTACCAGAAGCTAGGAAGAGGCCAGGAATGATCCCCCCAGAGCCTTCAGAGAGAGCATGGCCCTGCCAACAACTTGATTTTGGACTTTTAGCATTCTAGAACTGTGACAGAGTAAGTTTCAGTTGTTTGTTCTACTCAGTCTGTTACTTTGTTTTAGCATTCCCAGGAAACTTATAATACATGATCTCTCTTTTTAAAAATCCTGGTAATCAAAAGATACAATGGTATCAATATTAAAAATTTTTGAGAAGAATTTGATAGTGATCTAGAAGCTCTTTCATTTTGAGTGTTGGAGATTCTATTAAAGACAAGATTGTTCAAGGTGGAAACTAATGGCAAATTGGCTTGGCCTGCTAAACATTTGCCTGAAGAAATGAGAAGCTATTTCCCCATGCCAGGGGATAGGTGCTCAGTGTAACACCTGGTGAGGGGATCAAGCACACACTGCTATTAGCTTTACTGACAGAAAGCCAAGAACATAGAAGTAGTTGAGTCAGATGAATATACCCTGAGACACACTCTAGAAAAGCCAAAATTTATGTAGCATGTAACACACCTAGACAGGCACACACTCATTAAACAGCAGCATTATGTAAGGAATGATGATTGCTTGGCCTACACTCATTATAAAACAATCTTAACTGAAATAAACAGTTAAGGTTATAGATATATATCACTAACAATACTGAAGGAGTTCCATAACCCAAGGCATGAAAAAAAAAAAAAACATTGAGAAAAATAAACTTATCTTATGGAAAAATAATTTTGTACATGTAGAGAAAAACATCAGGAGGTCTGCCCCTACCTCCCTCTATCCCTGCAAATATACGAGGCTTGATTAGGACAGAAAGTTGAGGCCAGTTGGGATGGAGAAGGCTGGATCCTAAGAGAGAGCCGACATAATGCTGAGATCTCATAGGATACTTCAAGGTATTTTGTGATACTGCAGAGGATGAGGAAGGGAAAAACAATTTCTTGTCTCTCCTGGGAAGAGAGCAAGTTTTACTCCTTGCTGGGAATTTCTGCTCAAGCATATGAGAAAGGAAAAAGTGGAAATGGCCACACTACCTCTTATAGAAGCTTGATTCTCTTGTGTTGAATAATATGAAATTTTTCTTTTTGGGGGGAGCAAAAGTGGTTAATATCAGCAATATCATAAGGTTCATTAAATGCATTCCACCTAGATTTCTTGGGGAGCTAGCTTTCTTCTCTGATCCTTTTGGTGCAAGGAGTAAGTTTCATATTGAGTTTCAAAGTGAAGACTTTCCCAGGGTGCATCACATTATTAAACAAGTCCCCTGATGCAGAGCCTGGGCATTTAACTCTTCCATCTTTCCATGACACATGAACAAAACTCAATAATTTCCTTAATTTCAGGAAAAAGCCTGCTTCATTCAAACCTAGAAGATGGCATTTCTTTATATTTTTTCCCTCTGATTTATATATCATTTAAAAAACAAAACAAAACAAATTGTGAGTGCATGGTTGCTGCTGCTGCTAAGTCGCTTCAGTCATGTCCGACTCTGTGCGACCCCATAGACAGCAGCCCACCAGGCTCCCCCGTCCCTGGGATTCTCCAGGCAAGAACACTGGAGTGGGTTGACATTTCCTTCTCCAACGCAGGAAAGTGAAAAGTGAAAGTGAAGTCGCTCAGTCGTGTCTGACACTTAACGACCCCATGGACTGTATGTAGCCCACCAGGCTCCTCCATCCATGGGATTTTCCAGGCAAGAGTACTGGAGTGGGGTGCCATTGCCTTCTCCGGTGAGTGCATGGTAGTATTTAAATTAAAACAACACTTTATGTTTTAAAAGTACAAGAAAATAGACTCTTTATTCTCTCCAAGTTCCCCTCTAACTAAAAGAGGGGCTGCACTTCAAAGACAGATAACCTAGGGACAGGTGAGGGTCTCATGCGTGCCATTGGCCATGTTAGCCTAATGCAGTGATGCACAGTTGCGCTGGCAAGCACTGTTCATTAGAGGAAATAAAACTAGTCACTGAAATAAGGCTTTTTAAAATGATTTTTGTTTTCAGAGCAAAGAAGCTTGAAAGCAATAACCCGTTTGTCCTGAGGGAAATAGCAGACAACTTCCTAGGCTCTGAGAGGATGTACTAAACAGCATGGAAATCATAAGGTAAATACCATCTGAGATGTACCTGCAGGAGAGTTACTTACATCACATTAAGAACATTCTGCCAACCCCTCAGCTTGGTGTCAGTTAGACCCTGAGGCAGCACTTGACATGGCTACTTTAAAGAAAAACCCATCCACTATGCAAGACAATGCACAGGGCAACCTACCTTCTCCCTGCCGCTTCCTGGAGGCAAAGATCTCACTGGATCCAGGAAATACTGTTTCGGGAAGATTGTCACACATTCCTTCAGGGCCTCTCATGTTTGCCATGGGTTCTTATAACCTAGACAACAAGAGCCATGAAAAGAAAATTTGGTGGGAGCTGATGAGATAATTTAGTAGAAGTTCTTCCAACAAATGGGATGTGTGTTCAAATAAAAAGAACCAAGCCCTTTAAAAACTAAACAAACAGCAATATGAAAGGTAGGATCAGCAGCAGAACTACAAAAGTTTTTAAAAGAATGCTGAGAAGATAAAATATAAAGCCAGCTGGCTGTGTTGACCTGTCTTGCCTCATAAAGGTTTTCTCTCTTCTTGATTTACTATAAGAATTGTTCTAACCCTTTCCAGCTTCAGGAAGAGAAGTAAAATGTATGTCTTCTCTGCAGCTGTATTCAAGATTTATGTAGAGCATGTTATGGAAATATTGGCTTTTTTCTTTACCTTAATAGAAAATTGTAATAAAAGATTTGATCTTAATAAACATTAAAAATAATCCATCCTCCAAAACATATGCAGAAAATATAAATGAAAGCACTAAATGCCTTTTAAACTGAAATGAATTTTCATTATTTTTTTAAAAAGACTTCAGGTTTCTTGAAGGATGAAAAGTTAAGAGTATTTATTACAGTTCCATTAATCTTTGCACGAGAAAGTAAAAAGTAAGTGTCAGTCATTCAGTCATGTTCTACTCTTTGTGACCCCATAGACTGTAGCCTGCCAGGCCCCTCTGTGCATTGAATTCTCCAGGCGAGAATATTAGAGTGGGTAGCCATGCCATTATCCAGGGGATCTTCCTAACTCAGGAGTCAAACCCAGGTCTCCTGCCTTCCAGACAGATTCTTTACCATCTAAGCCAGCAGGGAAGCACTTTCAAGAGTAAGGTCCTGCAAAAATTAGCAATGATCACTGATACCAAAGGAATTGAGCACTGATCATACCTGTTATCAACAGATTTTTCTTAAAAATTTGTAAAGACCCTCATAATATTTTCATTTTATCAAGTCCTAAACCTTTTCAGTATCAATGAACTGAAAACTCTGATGAATATATTTTTATTTCCTGGCTTCGGTTAGCTTTGTGAGGTGCTGCTGGTTAAATCACTTACAGAGTTAATGACATCAGATTGAATTTGAACCAGCATTGCGTCACTCCAAAGGAAAACAACACCCAATCTCTTTTCCACTTACTTTAGCAGAGCCCTGGTTGTGAAAGTGATTGTTTACATCCACAGGTAAGTGGAGTTGACTTAGAATAACTGACTAAAAAAACAACATGAGTTCATGTCATCCATGTCATCTTTGTAACTGAAGAAAAGCATTTGGACTTTCGTCTTAGACTCGCTATTCACTTGTTTTGATAACACTGATGATTGGGTCTGAGTAAACATTACCCAGCCATGTGTGCGTGTTCAGTCATGTCCAACTCCATGTGACCCTATGGACTGTGGCCCACCAGGCTCTTCTGTCCATGGGATTTCCCAGGCAAGCATACTGGAGGGGGTTGCCATTTCCTACTCCAGGGGATCTTCCTGACCCAGGGGGTGAATCCATATACCCTGTATCTTCTGCATTGCAGGTGCATTCTTTACCATTGAGCCATTGAGGAAACCTAAGCCAACACCAGATATAATGAAAACCCTGTTGGAGGTAAAAACTTACCTCTGCACAGAGGCATGGGCCAGAGAAACCTTTAGGATTGCCTGGAACTCTCTGTATATACAGCCGTAAAATCTTTACTACAAAGTGTGAGAGGTTGGTATCTAAACTGTCTGTTCTCTATAAAGTGAAAATCCCGGATGGCTTTCACTTATTCAACCTTGATCCTTGGGAGGAAATTAGAACTGAGTGCAGCAACTAGGGAATCCATTGTTAAGGTCATCACACAGCATCTATTTGAACACTGTGAAACTTATTTGCCATAGAATCACAGCTGCCACAGAGCGGCAGCTGCCTGGTGCTGGAGTGGCGACTGTGTGGTGCTGGAGCGACTGTGAAGAGATACCCCATGTCCAAGGGCAAAGAAGAAGCCCCAGCAAGATGGTAGGAGGGGCAAAATGATGTTTAGAATCAAACCCCATACCCACCAGAGATGCTCGGAGGGCTCAAACAAACCTTGTGCACACCAGGACCCAGAGACCCCACAGAGACTGAGCCAGAACCGTGTTTGAGTGTCTTCTGTGGAGGTATGGGTCAGCAGTGGCCTGTTGCAGGGGCAGGGGCTCTGGGGCAGCAGACCTGGGTATGGCTTAAGCCCTCTTGGAGGAGGTCGCCATTAACCCCACCATAGAGCCGCCAGAACTTACACAGGACTGGGAAATAGACTCTTGGAGGGCACAAACAAAACAAGGACCCAGGAGAAAGGAGCAGTGACCCCATAAGAGACTGACCGAGACTTGCCCATGAGTGTCCATAGTCTCTGGCAGAGGCCTGGGTCGGCAGTGTCCTGCGGCAGCGTTGGGGCACTGAGTGTTGAAGTGCATGTATGGAACCTTTTGAAGGAAATCCCAATTATTTTCATTACCTCCACCATAGTTTGGCCCCAGGTAAATAACAGGGAGGGAACACGGCCCCACCCATCAACAGAAAACTGGATTAAAGATTTACTGAACATGGCCCCACCCATCAGAACAAGATTGCCCCCTCAGTCAGTCTCTCCCATCAGGAAGCTTCCATAAGCTTCTTATCCTTCTCCATCAGAGGGCAGACTGAAAACCACAATCACAGAAAACTAAGCAATCTGATCATATGGACCACAGCCTTGTTTAATTCAATGAAACTAAGAGCCATGCCGTGTAGGGCCACCCAAGATGGGTCATGGTGTCGAGTTCTGACAAAATGTGGTCCACTGGAGAATGCAATGGCAAACCACTTCAGTATTCTTGCCTTGAGAACCCCATGAACATTATGAAAAGGCAAATAGATAGGACACTGAAAGATGAACTTCCCAGGTTGGTAGGTGCCCAATATGCTACTGGAGATCAGTGGAGAAACAACTCCCGAAAGAATGAAGAGACAGAGTCAAAGCAAAAACAACACCCAGTTGTGGATGTGAATGGTGAGGGAAGTAAAGTCTGATGCTGAAAAGAGCAATATTGCATAGGAACCTGGAATGTTAGGTCCATGAATCAAGGCAAATTGGAAGTGGTCAAACAGGAGATGGCAAGAGTGAACATCAACATTTTAGCAATCAACGAACTAAAATGGACTGGAATAGATGAATTTAACTCAGATGACCATTATATCTACTACTATGGGCAGGAATCCCTTAGAAGAAATGGAGTAGCCATCATAATTAACAAGAGTCCAAAATGCAGTATTTAGATGCAATCTCAAAAATGACAGAATGGTCTCTGTTTCTTTCCAAGGCAAACCATTCAATATCACAGTAATCCAAATCCATGTCCCAACCACTAATGCCGAAGAAGCTGAAGCTGAACAGTTCTATGAAGACCTATAAGACCTTCTAGAACTAACACCCAAAAGAGATGTCCTTTTCATTATAGGGGACTGGAATGCAAAAGTAGGAAGTCAAGAAATACCTGGAGTAAAAGGCAAATTTGGCCTTAAAGTACAGAATGAAGCAGGGCAAAGGCTAATAGAGCTTTGCCAAGAAAATGCAAAGAGTCAGATACAACTGAGCAACTGAACTGAACTGAACTGAAGAGAATGCACTGGTCATAGCAAACACCCTTTTCCAACAAGAAAAGAAAAGCCTCTACACATACACATCACCAGATGGCCAACAACAAAATCACATTGATTATATTCTTTGTGGCCAAAGATGGAGAAGCTCTATACAGTCAGTAAAAACAAGACCCAGAGCTGACTGGGGCTAAGATCATAAATTCATTCTTGCCAAAATCAGACTTAAACTGAAGAAAGTAGGGAAACCCACTAGACCATTCAGGTATGACGTAAATCACATCCTTTATGATTATACGGGGCTTCCCTGGTGGCTCAGATGGTAAGGCGTCTGCCTGCAATGTGGGAGACCCGGGTTCAATCCCTGGGTTGGGAAGATCCCCTGGAGAAGGAAATGGCCACCCACTCCAGTACTCGTGCCTGGAAAATTCCATGGACTGAGAAGCCTGGTAGGCTACAGTCCATGGGGTCACAAAGAGTCAGACACGACTGAGTGACTTCACTTTCACTTATGATTATACAGTGGAAGTGAGAAATAGATTGAAGGGATTAGATCTGATGGACAGAGTGCCTGAAGAAATATGGACAGAGGTTCCTGACATTGTATAGGAGACAGGGATCAGGACCATCCCCAAGGAAAAGAAATGCAAAAATGCAAAATGGCTGTCTGGGGAGGCCTTACAAATAGCTGAGAAAAGAAGAGAAGCTAATGGCAAAGGAGATAAAGAAAGATACACCCATTTGAATGCAGAGTTCCAAAGAATAGCAAGAAGAGATAAGAAAGCCTTCCTCAGTGATCAGTGCAAAGAAATAGAGAAAAATAATAGAAAGGGAAATACTAGTGATCTCTTCAAGAATATTAGAGATACCACAGAATATTTCATGCAAGGATGAGCACAATAAAGGACAGAAGTGGTATGGACCTAACAGAAGCAGAAGATATTAAGAAGAGGTGGCAAGAATACCCAGAAGAACTATACTAAAAAGATCTTCATGACTCAGATAATCATGATGGTGTAATCACTCACCTAGAGCCAGATATCTTGGTGTATGAAGTGAAGTGGGCCAAAGGAAGCATAACTATGTACAAAGCTGGTGGAGGTGATGGAATCCCATTTGAGCTATTTCAAATATTAAAGATGATGCTGTGGAAGTGCTGCACTCAATATGCCAGCAGATATGGAAAACTCATCAGTGGCCACAGGACTGGAAAAGGTCAGTTTTCATTCCAATCCCAAAGAAAGGCAATGACAAAGAATGCTCCATGTACTGGAGCATTCATCTCACACGCTAGTAAAGTAATGCTCAAAATTCTTCAAGCCAGGCTTCAATAATACGTGAACTGTGAAATTCCAGATGTTCAAGCTGGATTTAGAAAAGGCAGAGGAACCAGAGATCAAAATGCCCACATCTGTTGGATCATTAAAAAAGCAAGAGACTTCCAGGAAAACATCTACTATTGTTTCATTGACTATACCAAAGTGTTTGACTATGTGGATCACTACAAACTGGGAAAATTCTTCAAGAGATGGGAATACCTGACCACCTGGCCTGCCTCCTGAGAAATTTGTATGTGCATAAAGAAGCAACAGTTAGAACCAGACTTGGAACAACAGACTGGTTCCAAATAGGGAAAGGAGTACGTCAAGGCTGTATATTGTCACCCTGCTTATTTAACTTACATGCAGAGTACATCAAGAGAAATGCTGGGCTGGATGAAGCACAACCTGGAATCAAGATTGTCGGGAGAAATATCAATAACCTCAGATATGCAGATGACACCACCCTTACGGCAGAAAGTGAAGAACAACAAAAGATCCTCTTGATGAAAGTGAAGGAGGAGAGTGAAAAGTTGGCTTAAAGCTCAACATTCAGAAAATTATGATCATGGCATCTGGTCTCATTCAATCAGTTCAGTTCAGTTGCTCAGTCATGTCCGACTCTTTGTGACCCCACGAATCACAACACGCCATGCTTCCCTGTCCATCACCAACTCCTGAATTTACCCAAACTCATGTCCATCGAGGTGGTGATGCCATCCAACCATCTCATCCTCGGTCATCCCCTTCTCTGCCTGCCCCCAATGAGGTGGCCAAAGTATTGGGAGTTTCAGCCTCAGCAACAGTCCTTCCAATGAACACCCGGGACTGATTTCCTTTAGGATGGATTGGTTGGATCTCCTTGCAGTCCAAGGGACTCTCAAGAGTCTTCTCCAACACCACAGTTCAAAAGCATCAATTCTTCATCACTCAGCTTTCTTCACAGTCCAACTCTCACATCCATACATGACCACAGGAAAAACCATAGCCTTGACTAGACGAACCTTTGTTGGCAAAGTAATGTCTCTGCTTTTGAATATGCTATCTAGGTTGGTCTTAACATTCCTTCCAAGGAGTAAGCGTCTTTTAATTTCATGGCTGCAATCACCATCTGCAGTGATTTTGGAGCCCAAAAAGCAAAGTCTGACACTGCTCCCACTGTTTTCCCATCTATTTCCCATGAAGTGATGGGACCAGATGCCATGATCTTCGTTTTCTGAATGTTGAGCTTTAAGCCAACTTTTTCACTCTCCACTTTCACTTCATCAAGGGGCTTTTGAGTTCCTCTTCTCTTTCCGCCATAAGGGTGGTGTCATCTGCATATCTGAGGTTATTGATATTTTCCTGGCAATCATGTTTCCAGCTTGTGCTTCTTCCAGCCCAGTGTTTCTCATGATGTATTCTGCATATAAGTTAAATAAGCAGGGTGACAATATATAGCCTTGACATACTCTTTTCCTGATTTGGAACAAGTCTGTTGTTCCATGTCCAGTTCTAACTGTTGCTTCCTGACCTACATATAGATTTCCCAAGAGGCAGGTTAGGTGGTCTGGTATTCCCATCTCTTTCAGAGTTTTCCACAGTTTATTGTGATCCACACAGTCAAAGGCTTTGGCATAGTCAATAAAGCAGAAATAGATGTTTTTCTGGAACTCTCTTGCTTTTTCCATGATCCAGCAGATGTTGGCAATTTGATCTCTGGTTCCTCTGCCTTTTCTAAATCCAGCTTGAACATCTGGAAGTTCATGGTTCACGTATTGCTGAAGCCTGGCTTGGAGAATTTTGAGCATTACTTTACTAGCGTGTGAGATGAGTGCAATTGTGCGGTAGTTTGAACATTCTTTGGCATTGCCTTTCTTTGGGATTGGAATGAAAACTGACCTTTTCCAGTCCTGTGGCCACTGCTGAGTTTTCCAAATGTGCTGGCACATTGAATGCAGCACTTTCACAGCATCATCTTTCAGGATTTGAAATAGCTCAACTGGAATTCCATCAACTCCACTAGCTTTGTTTGTAGTGATGCTTTCTAAGGCCCACTTCACTTCACATTCCAGGATGTCTGGCTCTAGGTCAGTGATCACACCATCATGATTATCTTGGTTATGAAGATCTTTTCTGTACAGTTCTTCTGTGTATTCTTGCCACCTCTTCTTAATATCTTCTGCTTCTGTTAGGTGCATACTATTTCTATCCTTTATTGAGCCCATCTTTGCATGAAATGTTCCCTTGGTATCTCTAATTTTCTTGAAGAGATCTCTAGTCTTTCCCATTCTGTTGTTTTCCTCTATTTCTTTGCATTGATCACTGAGGAAGGCTTTCTTAACTCTCCTTGCTGTTCTTTGGAACTCTGCATTCAGATGCTTATATCTTTCCTTTTCTCCTTTGCTTTTCGCTTCTCTTCTTTTCACAGCTATTTGTCAGGCCTCCCCAGACAGCCATTTTGCTTTTTTGCATTTCTTTTCCATGGGGATGGTCTTGATCCCTGTCTCCTGCAATGTCACAAACCTCTGTCCATAGTTCATCAGGCACTCTGTCTGTGAGATCTGGTCCCTTAAATCTGTTTCTCACTTCCACTGTATAGTCATAAGGGATTTGATTTAGGTCATACCTGAATGGTCTATTTAAGTCTGAATTTGGCAATAACGAGTTCATGATCTGAGCCACAGTCAGCTCCCGGTCTTGTTTTTGCTGACTGTATAGAGCTTCTCCATCTTTGGCTGCAAAGGATATAATCAATCTAATTTCGGTGTTGACCATCTGGTGATGCCCATGTGTAGAGTCTTCTCTTGTGTTGTTGGAAGAGGGTGTTTGCTAAGTTCTCTTGGCAAAGCTCTATTAGCCTTTGCCCTGCTTCATTCCGTGTTCCAAGGCCAAATTTGCCTGTTACTCCAGGTGTTTCTTGACTTCCTACTTTTGCATTCCAGTCCCCTATCATGAAAAGGACATCTTTTTTGGGTGTTAGTTCTAAAAGGTCTTGTAGGTCTTCATAGAACTGTTGAACTTCAGCTTCTTCAGTGTTACTGGTTGGGGCACAGACTTGGATTACTGTGAATTCAATATCACGGTTTGCCTTGGAAACGAACAGAGACCATTCTGTCGTTTTTGAGATTGCATCCAAGAACTGCATTTCGGACTCTTTTGTTGACCATGATGGCGACTCCATTTTTCCTAAGGGATTCCTGCCCACAGTAGTAGAGATAATGGTCATCTGAATTAAATTCATCCATTCCAGTCCATTTTAGTTCGCTAATTCCTAGAATGTTGACATTCACTCTTGCCATCTCCTGTTTGACCACTTCCAATTTGCCTTGATTCATGGACCTAACATTCCAGGTTCCTATGCAATATTGCTCTTTACAGCATCAGACCTTGCTTCTATCGCCAGTCACATCCACAGCTGGGTATTGTTTATGCTTTGGCACCATCCCTTCATTTTTTCTGGAGTTATTTTTCCACTGATCTCCAGTAGCATATTGGGCACCTACCTACCTGGGGAGTTCCTCTTTCAGTATCGTATCATTTTGCCTTTTCATACTGTTCATGGGGTTCTCAAGGCAAGAATACAGAAGTGGTTTGCCATTCCCTTCTCCAATGGACCACATTCTGTCAGACCTCTCCACCACAACCCTCCTGTCTTAGGTGGCCCCACACGGCATGGCTTAGTTTCATTGAGTTAGACAAGGCTGTGGTCAGTGTGATCAGATTGGCTAGTTTTCTGTGACTATGGTTTCAGAAAGCAGCCACCACTTGAGAGTACTTCAGAGGAAGCAGATCTTCAGTGGGGAGCTGGTTTCAGTAGAGCAAGTGTTGAAGGAAATGTTGGGACCTTGATGAAGACTAAACATGGGTGAAAGGGGCAGAAACCAAGAGCACCAGTCTGCAACAGCACAGGAGCGGCCAAGAGGAGCTACCCCACATTCAAGGTGAGGGGCAGTGGCCGAGATGAGCTACCCCATGGCCGAAGCCAGGGGCAGTGGCCCAGAAGAGCTACCCCACGTCCAGGGTCGGGGCATCAGCTGAGAGGAGCAACCCCACGTCCAAGGAGCGGTGGTTGCACAGGTGCAGGAGTGCCAAGAGGAGCTACTCCAGGTTCAAAGTCAGGAGGGGTGACTTGTCCAAGGTAAGGAGCAGTGGTTGTGCTTTGCTGGAGCAGCCATGAAGAGATACCCAAGTAAGATGGTAGGTGTTGCGAGAGGGCATCAGAGGGCAGACACACTGAAACCATAATCACAGAAAACTAGCGTATCTGATCACATGGACCACAGCCTTATCTGGTCCCATTACTTCATGGCAAATAGATGGGGAAACAGTGAAACAGTGAGAGACTTTATTTTCTTGGGCTACAAAATCATTGCAGATGGTGACTGCAGCCATCAAATTAAAAGATGCCTGTTCCTTAGAAGAAAAGTTATGACCAACCTAGACAGCATATTAAAAAGCAGGGACATTCCTTTGCCAACAAAGGTCTGTCAAGTCAAAGCTATGGTTTTTCCAGTAGTCATGTATGGGTGTGAGAGTTGGACTCTAAAGAAAGCTGAGCACCAAAGAATTGATGCTTTTGAACTGTGATGTTGGAGAAGACTCTTGACAGTCCGTTGGACTGCAAGGAGATCCAACCAGTCCATCCTGAAGTAAATCAGTCTCGAATATTCGTTGGAAGGACTGATGCTGAAGCTAAAACTCCAATACTTCGGCCACCTGATGGGAAGAACTGAGTCATTTGAAAAGACCCTGATGCTGGAAAAGATTGAAGGCAAGAGGAGAAGGGGACGACAGAGGATGAGATGGTTGGATGGCACCGATTCAATGGAGAGCTTGAGTAAACTCTGGGTGTTGGTGATGGACAGGGAGGCCTGGCGTGCTGCAGTCCATGGGGTCGCTGAGTTGGACACAACTGAGTGACTGAACTGAACTGATAGAACCAGAGAAGAAAAGTTTTCTACATCTGCTTATTGAGTCAGGGGGCGGTGTATGAGAGCATGCAGTCAGAAGGGGGGATTTCTTTGACTAACAGAAAGACTAGAGGAAACATCAGAATCCAGATTAGAGAGGTGAAAGAATTACCTCACACAGCCTATTGTTCTGTGACCAGCTACAGAGGGGTCTCTGAAGCCTCCGGTTGCTGCCATGTCATGGACCCCTATTGAGGGTAAGGATTCCAATGAACTCATTCCTGCCTACATTGTCATGTGCCATGCATAAAGTCCAAATCTGTTCCACCAGCCACAGTTAACTGAAGCAAGGATTAAGGGCCCTTTGGAAATAGATTATCATTTCCCAAGAAAATGCACATAGGGACAGACTTTCATTTTGGCCTATAATTCCAGAGGGTTTGTGAATCCCCAAAGCCTCAGGTCAAAAATCCCTAATACTGAAGAAACTGACCAAAGAAGTGAAATATGGGGAACCAGTTCTAGTTGCGGAACCTCCCAGTGAGAAGCTGAAAGCTGACTCGTATTGTGCAAGAGGAGTGAAGACAAGACACATTACTTCTCTGCCCTTTGATTATAGGAAAGAAGACTATTGTGCTTCCTCATTCCAACACTGAGGCCCTGGGACCAGGAGGAACTGTGCAGCTAATGAGGAAATTTCCCATCTTACCCTAAGTTCTCACATATTCTGACAATAAAATCTCATTACTGAAGGTGATATGCTACATATAGGATTCCTTCTTCTGACCTTGAAAAGCCCAACTAATACACCTACTCAGATGGGAGTTGGGATGCCCCAATAGGATTACTCAACTGCCTGGCTTCTCTCCTCCCATTGCTTTCCTATAGCAAGCTAAGATGCGACCACCCCACATGCTAGCCCTTATCCTTGATACTGATTGTCTTTATTGTTTGATTCTTATTGAGGGATTAGAAGAAAGTTTCTGGGTAGTTGAACTTCAAAATGAGTAATCTGGGAACTCGGAAAACAAGTGCTAACAAAAATTGCTCAATGAACGCCTCTGAGGGTGGGGAATTGTTCCTCAACTAAAACTTGGACAGGCTCCTAGAGTTTTTGAGCTGGCCTTTAGTGCAGTGTTTTTGAAAAGAGTATTAGTCAAGATGAGTCACAACCAAAGTCACCAGGTCACAGGAATCAGAAATATCATGAAAGTCCATAGAGATATGATCTAAGGCATTTATGACACCACCTCTCCCACCCTGGCAACACACACTTTCACATACACTGGCATAAACCACCCTCACCTACAGAGCAGAGACTTATGTCCTCATATGTAACACTAAGATGGAATGAGGGCTGCTAATTGTTCAAATCAAAAGGGAGACTCAGTAAAGAGGCCTTAAGTAGAGTCTTAAAGAAAATGGATCATCACTTTTCTAGAATGAATTAAGGCAGGGAATTAGATAAGACTCATTTCTCATTTCTGGAATTGATAATTTTGAGGAAATTTTCAAGAAAGGGTTAAGGGAAGGCCAAGCGGTTTTCTCAGCTAGATTATGAGACAATATTCTGTCTATGGAAAGAAATACGTTATCTGATAAGTAACATGACATAACCTGCAATTGCTTGGGTAGAAAATTCTGTAGCTGCAGCTACAGGTTATCTAATGTCACTTGGTTGACAAGCTCAGTCTCCCTAGTCACTGCTGTGGTGTTCCACTGGTCTCCTGAGAATCCTAGCTCTTCTGCTTCCTTGACCGCCCAGGATACAAGGTCAATGGTTTTCAGTTGGCTGCACATTAGAATCACCTGAGGAGCCTTTTAGCTATCAACAACCTAACTCCATTCTCCCAAGATTCTTCTTTAATTGGTTTGAAACAGGCTTTGTCTCAGTGTTTCCTCAAATTCTCCAGATTTTTTTTTCATGTTCATCCAGTTTTCACAACCACCACCCTGATAATTATCATTCTCTTAGTTCAAGCTATACAAAAAAATACCACAACAGAAATTTATTTCTTACATATCGAGAGGCTGGGAAGTCTAAGATAAGGTGCCAGCAGATCTGGGGTCTGGCAAGAGCTGCCTTCTGGTTCATACACAGCCCTCTTCTCACCGCATCCTCATCAGAAAAGGACCAGAGAGCATTCTGGGATCTTGTTTATATGGGTACTAAGTCTCTTCATGAAGGCTCCACCCTCATGACCTCATCACCTCCCAAAGGCTCCACCTCCTAATAGCATCACATTGAGATTAGAGTTGCAACATATGAATTTATGGGGACACAAACATTCAGATCATAGCAATCATTTTTACCTTAAAGGATAGTGTGTTTTTTAAACTTTAATGTGAATAAGAGTCACCTGAAAGATTTGTTAAAACAGTTTCCTGGGCCAGTGATTCTAATTCAGTAGGTTGGGGAAGTGGAACATGAATGTCTAACAAGCTTATAGTTAATGTATGATGCTACGGGCCTCAGGCCCACATTCTGAGAAACAGTGGTCTAGTTCTTTCAGGTTACCATCTCTGTGAAGAAATGGGGGCTTCCCTGATGGTTCAGTCTGTAAAGAATCTGCCTGCAATAAAGGAGACTGCCTGTAGCACAGGAGACCTGGCTTTGATCCCTGGGTCTGGAAGATCCCCTGGAGAAGGAAATGGCAGCCCACTCCACTATTCTTGCCTGGGAAATCCTACAGACAGAGAAGCCCGGTGGGCTATAGTCCATGGGGTCACAAACAGTCAGACACAACTTAGCGACTAAACCACAACATCTCTGTGGAGACAGTTCCGATAGCTTTGCGGGGACTGGGTTTTTGAGCTCTCGGAAGGACAGAACTTTTTGCAATCCTGGTCAGATCCACCGGGTACTCACATGGGGGGACCAAACAGCAAAGGCTCTTTCATTCTCTCTCCTCAGAACTGATTTCCCTGTTTGCGGAGGGAAGCTAGACTTTGAATTGTGCATTAACTTGGTATTTAAAATATTTATTAAACTCCTATTATGAATAATGCACCCATGCTTGGCACTGGAAGATAGAACAGGGTGTTCTTGTCATGGCAAAGTTAACTACCAGCCCCAAAGTGATTTTCTCCATGTCTTAAGATCAACAGGAAGTCTGGGAGGTTATTTCAGAGTTCTCCACACAGAAATGCAGATTAGGCTTCAACAGGAAGTTGGATATACCCTCACAGAACCCTGCTTACAGCAACTCAAAATTTGCCCGTATGTTCTCCCTTTGAGACAAAAAGTAGGTACCATCATCCAAAGCAGACTCTAAGGATGGCAGATGGAAATACTGTTGATATGCAAGTATCTTCCAGCCATTGGTAAGGATTTCTCATACCCTTTTCTTACTGAATAAATGTTTTAGGCCAATCTTCCCTCAAAGTGTCAATGGCGTAAGGAAATGGGTCTGCACAACCAAATAAAGTGGGAAATATAGCACATGATATTCTACTCTTAATTGAAAATGCACTTTGCATGTTAAAAGCTTTGTTAAGTTCTTTAGTAACTAGTGTTAAATAACCCGCCTGCCAATGCAGGAGACATAAAAGACATGGGTTCGATCCCTGGGTCAGGAAGATCCCCAGGAGGAGGGCATGGCAACCCATTCCAATATTCCTGAATGGAGAATCCCATGGACAGAGGAGCCTTGTGGGCCAATTCCAAAGGGTCGCAGAGTCAGATATGACTGAAGTGACTTCGCACATACAACATCCCCTTAAACAGACTGAGAAACTATGGATACAAGTCCATCCAAGGCCCTTGTTAGTACCTTTGAAGACTCTGGGTTATAGTAGGTAGTTCTGTGTTAATGAGTGAGTGAGTGAGGGAAAGTCACTCAGTGGTATCCGACTCTTTGCGACCCCAAGGACTATACAGTCCGTGGAATTCTCCAGGCCAGAATACTGAAGTGGGTAGCCTTTCCCTTCTCCAGGGAATCTTCCCAACCCAGGGATTGAACCCAGGTCTCCAGCATTGCAGGCGGATTCTTTACCAGCTGAGCCACAAGGGGAGCCCTCAGGGTTAGTAAAGACTATCACAAATCAGTAATATAGCCACAAGTCTGATCTCGGTAGTGCTAGAAAACATGAGCTTTTTCCTGCTGTGAGCATTCTGTTTTTCTGAAGAGATTTTCAGCAGTTTGGGACTTAGTGGGAAGGAAATGCAGGGCTGGTAAGCTCCCTAAAGTGGAAACTGTAACTAGAAAGTGATTCTCTCTTTCTGTGGTAAACTGTCAGCTGACTTCTCTCTGATTAGAAATGAATCTAAACTTCCAATGGCTCATAATCCAGTCAGATGTGATTTTTGGAAAGACTTGTAACCTCTGAGCCTCACAGAATTATGAACCTCATCCACAGAGATTGTGTGAGGAACAAAATAAGAACTGTCTATGAACAGCACCTGGCACAAATTCAGTGGGAAAATAAGAGTTAACTGAGGGAATAAAGATCAGAAAAGCTGAAAACCGCAGGAATTAGCATTCAGCTGGAGGACACCTTCTGGAATAGGCAGGTGATGAACTTGTGGACCTGCTCTCAGGGAAACAAAAAGGTACTGGTAAAAATGATCAAACAACCATTTAAAGTCTCTGGACTAATGGTATACAGCAAATGAAGAAACATTTATTCAAGAAAATATAATCAGTCTATTAAGAACAACAAAAGTCCATAGCTATTCAGCCATAACTTGCTCCCATATCCCTTCCTGAGCTTGGTATGACAGAAGCTGTACTCTGGCATGTTGCAGTCAAGAAGCTGGGGTTCCCTTTCCCCCCAGTTCACAGCCTAGGCCTGCAGTATGGCCCACATACCCAGAGGTGTGGGCCAGCACCATTTCACACTCTGCCAGCCTGCAGGTCTGTGTCACAGAGGCTAAATTTGAGATGAGGGCAATGGAGAGGTCAGGGGGCACCCTGCTCCCCACCCCGCATGGTGCCCATTCTAGAGCAGAGGATCTTCCCAGATGTGGCAGCCTAGAACCCTCTGGCCCTGAGAGCTCTCCCACTAGCTATTTCAAAGGGCAGAGGTTCTTAATCAGGCAAGGCAAGCTTAGAAGACCAGACTGAGCTCGATAACTTGCTATAAAGCTGGGTCAGTAGGAAACTGCTTGCCCCTAGCTCTGGAGCAGTGACTCAGAGACTTAGCCGAAATGGAGAGGCCACATCACCAAGACAGAACTCTCCCCAAAGGAACAGAAGCTTTGGGAACAGAAGCTCAAGCCTGAAGGCATTTTCAGAAACATCGAAGATTTAGGTGGGAAGCCAATGAGAGCAGCTTGGTAGCTCCTTAAGAACAATGAAGTAGGCAGACTAGTTTACCAGAGAGAACCAGGAAAAAAAAAAAGACAGCAAAGAAAAACCAAAGGAACCTAAACGTATCTCCAGCAGGCAGCATAATCACACAGCCAGGAATTATTCCAAGTGACTGTAAAGCAAAGAAATGTGCCTGCACCTATCTTCTGGAATATACCCTAATATGAGGAGGAAAAAAAAAATAAATAAAACTGCAAGGGATAAATAGGAAAAGGAAATTAAAAGTAGTGCTGGTGTGTCTGTGTGCGTGCTCAGTTGCGACCAACTCTGTGACCCCATGGACTGCAGCCCACCAGGCTCCTCTGTCCATGGGATTTTCCAGGCAAGAATAGTGGAGTGGGGTTCCATTTCCTACTCCTGGGGATATTCCCCACCCTAGGATCAAACCCACGTCTCTTGCATCTCCAGCACTGGCAGATGGATTCTTTACCACTGTGCCACCTGGTACTATTATTTTGAAATGGTGAGCCAGAGAATAATTATGTAATACCTTAATTTTTTTTATCACTGCTAGTGTTTTTGAGAAACGGGATTCTGGCACGGTAGAAACAAAATGTAAACAGAAGATAAAAGAAAGGTAAGTAAAAACCCTACAGTCCTGAAATTGGATGGGAAATAGCAGTATGACCTTATAACATATTTTCATTACAGAAGATATAGAAACAGAGACACAGACATAAACATAGAAAGAGAAACCGAAGTATACAGAGATGTACTTTTTTGCTCAGTTCAACTTCATTACGTATTTTATCTGTATCTATTTCTTAGCTCAACCCACTGAAAGAACCAATCCAGTGACCAATTCTATAGCAAGGAGAAACTCTAGTGACCAAATTTTGGTCTTCAAATACCATTTCCTACTGAAAGGAACCTGGGTTTCTGAAGAACTGGTGAGTCCCATGTCTGCAAGTGAGCTTAGAACATGTACAAGTAAGCTGAAGATAGCTCATCACAGCAAAATGCAAGAAAACTATCATACCAATTGTTGTTCAGTCACTAAATCATGTCCGACTCTTTGCAACCGCAAACTGCACCACGCCACGCTCCTCTGTCCTTCACTACCTCCCAGAGTTCACGCTAACTCATGTCCATTGAGCCTGTGAAGCCATCCAACCATCTCATCCTCCGTCACCCGCTTCTTATCCTGCCCTCAATCTTTTCCAGCATCAGGGTCTTTTCCAGTGAGTTGGCTCTTCACATCAGGTGGCTGAAATTTGGAGCTTCAGCTTCAGCATCAGTCATTCCAATGAATATTCAGGGCTGATTTCCTTTAGGACTGACTGGTTTGATCTCCTTGTTGTCCAGGGGAAGAGTCTTCTCCAGTACCACAATTCAAAAGCATCAATTCTTTGGCACTCAGTCTTCTTTACGGTCCAACTCACATATATACATGACTGCTGGAAAAACCACAGCTTTGACTTTACAAACCTTTGTTGGCAAAATGATGTCTCTGTTGACTAGGTTTGTCATAGCTTTCGTTCCAAGGAGCAAGGTCTTTTAATTTCATGGCTGCAGTTACAATCTGCAGTGATTTCAGAACCCAAGAAAATAAAATCTATCATTGTTTCCACTTTTTCCCATCTATTTGCCATGAAGTGATGGGACCAGATGCCATGATCTTCATTTCCTGAATGTTGAGTTTCAAACCAGCTTTTTCATTCTCCTCTTTCACCTTCACCAAGAGACTCTTTAGTTCCTCTTTGCTTTCTGCCATTAAAGTAGTATCATCTGCATATCTGTTGTTGATATTTCTCCTGGCAATCTTGATTTCAGCTTATGAGTCACCCAGCTTGGCATTTCACATGATGTACTCTGCATATAAGTTAAATAAGCAGGATGACAATATACAGCCTTGACGTACTCCTTTCCCAATTTTGAACCAGTCTGTTGTTCCATGTCCGGTTTTAACTATTGCTTCCCATCCTGTATACAGGTTCTTAGCAGACAGGTAATGTGATCCGGTATTCCCATCTCTTGAAGAATTTTCCACAGTTTATTGTGATCCACATAGTCAAAGGCTTTAGCATAGTCAATGAGACAGAAGTAGTTTTTTTTTTTTTAATTCCCTTGCTTTTTCTATGATCCAGCAGATGTTGGCAATTTGATCTCTGGTTCCTCTGCCTTTTCTAAATCCAGCTTGTGCTTCTGGCAGTCCTTGGTTCACATACTGCTGAAGCCTAGCTTGAAGGATTTTTAGCATAATCTTGCTAGCATGTGAAATGAGTGCAATTGTGTGGTAGTTTGAACATTCTCTGACATTGCCTATCTTTGGGATTGAAATGAAAACTGACTTTTTTCAGTCCTGTGGTCACTCCTGAGTCCTTTTTGGAGGTTACCAGTAGCCTTACCATAGAGCCTGTAGACTCCAGGATGGAATCACCTCAGGCCAAACAGCAAACAGAGAGGGAGCACAGCCCCACCCATCAGCTGACAATCAGATTAAAGATTTACTGAGCATGGCCCTGCCCACCAGAGCAAGAACCAATTTTCCCCACAGCCAGTCTCTCCCATCAAGAAGCAAGATCCATAATCCCACAGCCTCCAAAAGGAAAACCATAATCACAGAAAGCTAATCAAACTGATCACATGGATCACAGCCTTGTGTAACTTAAGGAATCTACTAGCCATGCCATGCAGGGGACCCAAGATCAGTGGGTCATGGTGGAGAGTTCAGACAAAACGTGGTCCACTGGACAAGGAATGGCAAACCACTTAATTCTTGCCTCAAAAACCTCAGTAAGTAAGTAGTAAAGTTGCTCAGTCAGTCATGTCCAACTCTTTGCGACCCCATGGACAGTAGCCAACCAGGCTCCTCCGTCCATGGGATTTTCCAGGCAAGAATACTGGAGTGGGTTGCCATTTCCTTCTCCAGGGTATTTTCCCAACCCAGGGATTGAACCTGGGTCTCCTGCATTGTAGGCAGACGCTTTACCATCTGAGCCATCAGGAAGTATGAACAGTATAAAAGGCAAAAAGTTATGACACCAAAAGATGAGCCTCCCAAGTAGGAAGATGTCCAATATGCTACTGGGGAAGAGAGGCAAAATAGCTCCAGAAAGAATGAAGAGGCTGGGCCAAAGTGGAAATGTCTCTCAGCTGTGGATGTGTCTCATGATGAAAGTAAAGTCTAGTGCTATTAAGAACAATATTTAATAGGAACCTGGAATGTTAGGTCCATAAATCAAAATAAATTGCATGTGGTCAAGCAGGAGATGGCAAGAGTGTACATCAACATTTTAGGAATCAGTGAACTAAAGTGGATAGGAATGGGCAAATTTCATTCTGATGACCATTATATATTCTATTGTGGACAAGAATCCCTTAGAAAAAATGGAGTTGCCCTCACAATCAACAAGAGTCCGAAACACAGTGCTTGGGTGCAATCTCAAAATGACAGAATGATCTCTGTTGGTTTCCAAGGCAAACCATTCAACATCACAGTAATCCAAGTCTATGCCCCAATCACTAATTTCAAAGAAGCTGAAGTTGAAAGGCTCTAACGAAGGCCTACAAGACCTAGAACTAATACCAAAAAGATATCCTCTTCATCATAGGGAATTTACAACAACACAAGAGAGGACTCTATGCATGGACAGCATCGGATGGTCAATACCAAAATCAGATTGATTATATTCTTTGCAGCCAAAGATGGAGAAGCTATGTACAGTCAGCAAAAAAGAGGCCTGGAGCAGACTGTGGCTCAGATCATGAGCTCCTTATTGCAAAATTCAGACTTAAATTGAAGGAAGTAGGGAAAACCACTAGGCCATTCAGGTATGACTTAAATCAAATCAAAACCTATTACGGTTTTTCAAAAGGGCTTAGGAGCCAGCCTAAAGCCTTTGTTGATCTAACCGCTAGTTTACATGAAATGAGGAGGAGTACAGAAACTTGTTAAACAACTCTGTAGAGAAGAATACAGCAAAATCCAGACTCTGGAAAACTGTAAAAGATAAACAACCTGGTTTCTCCAACCAGCAAATTGCATGAAAAAAAAAAAAGAAAGAAAATGGAGAGAGAATCTAGAAAGGAACTCATAAGATACATGAACCAATTACAATAAGTAAACCTTAATTGGATCTTCATTCAGACAAACTATCGGCAGTCCTTTTTATACCATTTAGACACAAATAAATTTCCTTCACAAGAGTCTAGTTCAATAATAACAGTCCCTCAGCAGCATGGTTCAAATATCAGTTGACACAGTATATTGATGGTGAATAATTGGATAAAACACAAATATCACTACTAGCTCTTCTGTCTACAACTCTTGAGTCATCCCTCAGTATCTACACGGATCCATTCCAGGAGCCCCTGTGGATACCAAAATTCATGGCTGCTCATGTCCCTTAAGACAAAATGGCGCAGTACAGTGAATGCAGTCAGCCCTCCATATCTGCAGATTTGCATCATGCTCAGTGATCAATCATGCCCCTTCTTTTAAAGTCTGTTGGTAACAGGCCTCTGTGCAACTCTTACTCAGTACACTTGAAAACAGTACGGTGTGGAGTGTGTGCTGGTGTGCCTCCTGGTCTCTCAGGGATAAACCCGCATACCACTTTACAAAAATGGAAAAGAGGGCATTGGCCAAAAAAGAGAAAAATGTAGCAGCAACAAAAAGTGATAACATGGAAGTGAAATTTCAATACTTTGTAAATAGGGTTATGGAAGAAACAGCTGACCATGGGAATGTCGAATAGCCATTTAAGAGATTCTAGATATGCAGCCAGAGGAACTTGCTGGGGGCAAATTAGTGACATAGATGAGGAAAGTGTGATGCTAAGGACTTTATTCTTTTTAGTTGTTGCAATGGTATTGGGATATGTTTATTAAAAAAAAAAAAGAATGAGAGAGGAAATCCTTGCCTTTTAGAGATAGATACAGTTCAAGTTGTATGATGTCCAGGTTTTGCTTAAAATTATGTAGGAGGGAAATTCAAGGGAGAATAGATAAAATAAGATTGGCAATGAGTTGATATCTATTGAAGCTCAGTGACAGGGATGTGAAGTTTATTATATTATATACCAAACTATAGGGAGGGAACACAGCCCACAGCAGAAAATTGGATTAAAGATTTACTGAGCATGGCACTGCCCACCAGAGCAAGACCCACTTTTCCCGAGAGCCAGTCCCTCCCATCAGGAAGCTTCCACAAGCCTCTTATCCTTATTCATCAGAGGGCAGAAAGAATGAAAACCATAATCACAGGAAACTAACCAAACTGACCACATGGATCACAGCCTTGTCTAACTCAAATGAAACTATGAGCCATGCCGTGTAGGGACACCCAAGACGGATGGGTTATGGTGGAGAGTTCTGACAGAATGTGGCCCACTGGAGGACGGAATGGCAAAACCACTTCAGGATTGTCTTGAGAACCCCATGAACAGTATGAAAAGGCAAAAATACATGACACTGAAAGATTAACTCCTCAGGTCGGTAGGTGCCCAGAAGGGTGGAGAAACAGCTACAGAAGGAATGAGGAAGCTGAGCCAAAGTGGAAACAATGCCCAGTTGTGGATATGTCTGGTGCTGAAAGTAAAGTCTGATGCTATTAAGAACAATACTGCATAGGAACCTGGAATGTTGGGTACGTGGATCAACATGAGTACATGTTGGGTAAATTGGAAGTGGTCAAATAGGAGATGCCAAGAGTAAACAATGACATTTCAGGAATCAGTGAACTAAAATAGAAAGGAATGGACAAATTTAATTCAGATGACCATTATATCTACTATTGAGGGCAAGAATCCCTTAGAAGAAATGGAGTAGCCCTCATAGTCAACAAAAGTCCAAAATGCAGTGTTTGGGTGCAATCTCAAAAAAACCCAAAATAATTTCTGTTCATTTCCAAGGCAAACCATTCAACATCACAGTAATCCAAGTCTATGCCCCAACCACTAATGCCGAAGAAGCTGAAGTTGAATGGTTCTATAAAGACCTACAAGACCTTGTAGAACTGACACCAAAAAGATGTCTTTTTCATTATAGGGGACTGGAATGCAAAAGTAAGAAATCAAGAAATACCTGGAGTAACAGGCTAGTTTGGCCTTGGAGTACAGAATGAAGCCAGACAAAGGCTAACAGAGCTTTGCCAAGAGAATGCACTGGTCATAGCAAACACACTCTTCCAACAACACAAGAGAAGACTCTGCACATGGACATCACCAGATGGTCAACAACGAAATTAGATGGATTATATTCTTTGTGGCCAAAGATGGAGAAACTCTATACAGTCAGCAAAAACAAGACCTGGAGCTGACTGGCTCAGATCACGAACTCCTTATTGCAAAATTCAGACTTAAACTGAAGAATGTAGGGAAAACCTCTAGGCCATTCAGATATGACCTAAATCAAATTCCTTATGATTATATGGTGGAAATGACATAGATTCAAGGGAGTAAATCTGATAAACTGAGTGCCTGAAGAATTACGGATGGAGGTTTATAACACTGTACAAGAGGTGGTGATCAAAACCATCTCCAAGGAAAAGAAATGCAAAAAGGCAAAATGGTTCTCTGAGAAGGCCTTACAAATAGCTGAGAAAGTAAGAGAAGGGAAAACAAAGGAGGAAAGGAAATATATATACCCGTCTGAATGCAGAGTTCCAAAAAATAGCAAGGAGAGATAAGAAAGTCTTCCTAAGTGAACAATGCAAAGAAATAGAGGAAAACAATAGAATGGGAAAGACTAGAGATCTCTTTAAGAAAATTAGAGATACCAAGGGAACATTTCATGTAAAGATGGCACAATAAAGGAAAAAAAATGGTATGAACCTCACAGAAATAGAAGATATTAAGAAGAGGTGGCAAGAATACACAGAAGAACTATACAAAAAAGATCTTCATGACCCAGATAACCATGATGGTGTGATCACTCACCTAGAGCCAGACATCTTGGAGTGCAAAGTCAAGTGGGCCTTAGGAAGCATCACTACAATCAAAGTTAGTGGAGGTGATGGAATTCCAGTTGAGCTACTTCAAATCTGAAAAGACGATACTGTTAAAGTGCTGCATTCAATATGCCAGCAAATTTGGAAAACTCAGCAGTGGCCACAGGACTGGAAAAGGTCAGTTTTCATTCCAGTTCACAGAAGGGCAATGCTGAATGTTCAAACTACCGCATAACTGCACTCATTTCACATGCTAACAAAGTAATGTTCAAAATTCTCCAAGCCAAGCTTCAACAGTACAGAACTGAGAAGCCCCAGATGTTCAATCTGGATTTAGAAAAGGCAGAGGAACCAGAGATCAAACTGCCAACATCTGCTGGATCATAGAAAAAGCAAAAGAAAAACATGCACTTCTGCTTCACTGACTATGCTAAAGCTTTTGACTGTGTGGATCACAACAAACTGTGGAAAATTCTGAAAGAGATGGGAATACCAGACCACCTGACCTGTCTCCTGCAAAACCTGCATGCAGGTCAAGAAGCAACAGTTAGAAGCGGACATGGAACAATGGACTGGTTCCAAATTGGGAAAGAAATACGTCAAGGCAGTATATTGTCACTCTGCTTATTGAACTTATATGCAGAGTACATCATGAGAAATGCCCGGTTGGATGAAGCACAAGCTGGAATTAAGATTGCTGGGAGAAATATTGATAACCTCAGATATGCAGATGACACCACCCTTATGGCAGAAAGAGAAGAGAAACTAAAGAACCTCGTGATGAAAGTGAAAGAGGAAAGTGAAAAAGCTGGCTTCAACATTCAAAAAATGAAAATCATGGCATCTGGTCCCATCACTTCATGACAAATAGATGGAGAATCAATGGAAACAGTGACAGACTTTATTTTCTTGGGCTCTAACATCACTGAGATGGTGACTGCAGCCATGAAATTAAAAGACGCTTGCTCCTTGGAAGTAAAGCTATGACAAACCTAGACAGCATATTAAAAAGCAGAGACATTACTTTTCCAACAAAGGTCTGTATAGTCAAAGCTATGGTTTTTCCAGTAGTCATGTATATATGTGAGAGCTGGACCATAAAGAAGGCTGAATTGATGGTCTTGAACTATAGTATTTGAGAAGACTCTTAAGAGTCCCTGGAGAAGGAAATGGCAACCCACTCCAGTGTTCTTGCCTGGAGAATCCCAGGGATGGGGGAGCCTGGTGGGCTGGCGTCTATGGGGTCGCACAGAGTCGGACACGACTGAAGTGACTTAGCAGCTTAAAAGTCCCTTGGACTGCAAGGAGATCAAACCAGTCAATCCTATAGGAAATCAAACCTGAATATTCATTGGAAGGACTGACGCTGAAACTGAAGTTCCAATATTTCAGCCACCTGATGCGAAGAGCTGACTCATTAGAAAAGACTCTAATGCTGGGAAAGACTGAAGGTAGGAGGAAAGGGGGACGACAGAGAATGAGATGGTTGGATTGCATCATCGACTCAATGGACATGAGTTTGAGCAAGTTCAGGTAGAGGGTGAAGGACAGGGAAGCTTGGTGTGCTGCTGCAGTCCATGGGGTCGTAAAGAGTCAGACATGACTGAGCGACTGAACAACAACAAATGCCTACTTTTATAGGTATTTAAAATTTCTAAAAATTTCTAAAAACCTAATTGACGAGATAATGTAAAATCATCATCAAATGTCTGGTTAGGATGTTTAATTTTACTCTGTGTCTCCATGGCCAGAGAACAGTCAGGCAACACTGCTAAGTATAAATGCAATGCCTGGTGAGGTCTCCTTAGTAGGAAAGAAGCTTAGTCTGTTCAAGGACACCCTAATGCTTTTTTGGTCCCCCCAAGGACAGTGGAGCATCCGCCCTAAATGAGACAAGAAAAAAAAAGATTTCTTCTCCACAAGAGGATTACTTATGAACACAAGTTGATTTATACAACTTTTCCTGTAGAATATTAATAAGCCCCTAGTATCTGCTGTCATTGAAGAGGCAGAAGGGAAAAGAGATGGTTGTTTTGAAAATCGTCTTGTTTTTGTTAGCTTACAGAACTCTGACAAACATGATAGTCAGGCAATGTATTGTGGCTAACTATTTTTTTTTTTTACCACTTAATCTAATTTCCAGCTTTATTGAGACATAATTGCCATGAAGCACTGTGTAAATTTAAGGTGTTGATTTGATATACTTATGTATTACAAAACGATGACCATCATAGTGTTAGTTTGCTGCTGCTACTGCTGCTAAGTTGCTTCAGTCGTGTCCGACTCTGTGCGACCCCACCAGGCTCCCCCATCCCTGGGATTCTCTAGGCAAGAACACTGGAGTGGGTTGCCATTTCCTTCTCCAATGCTAGCAACTGTCAAGTATATAACACAGTATTGTTAACTGAACTGTATTCAACATGCTGTACATCACACCCCCAGATTTATTCATCTTATTATTGGAAGTTTGCATCCTTTGACTGACATGTCCATATTTATCTTGGTCCCTGGTAACCGCCATTCTACTCTGTATTTTTTTTTTAAATAAAACAAAGCCTACTCTTTATAACTTTTGGTAAATTACAACTTTAATTTCATAGGGGCTAATTGCAAGATAGATTTTTTTTTTTTTTTTTAGCATTTGTGCCAATATTTGCCAATCAAAATACAATTCAGCTCTAGTTCTGTTTATCAGCACATCTGTCATTGCTGTTGAAAATTATTCATTCTATTATTCCATCAGTGTCAAAGGTGAATGGGGAAGAACACAGTTGAAGGATTGTTTATACACCAAAATTATTTAGGCTTAAATTCCAATATTCACTATGTCTTTAGGAGAAAATGTCTTAGAGATTCATTTAAATTAGTGTGTGACCACTACATTTAAAATGGATAGTCAACAGGGACCTAATGTAGTACAGAGAATCTGCTCAATATTCTGGAACAACCAAATTGGGAATATAATTTGAAAAAGAATTAATACATATTTATGTAAATAAATAAGTGTGTGAGTCTGTGTTCGTTTCAGTAACTGGAATTTGTGGGTTTTTGAGGAAAAGCAGTTATCCTAACCATAGAACCAAATCTCTACAAGGGAGTACTGCTGCTAAGTCACTTCAGTCGTGTCCGACTCTGTGCGACCCCATAGACGCCAGCCCACCAGGCTCCCCTGTCCCTGGGATTCTCCAGGCAAGAACACTGGAGTGGGTTGCCATTTCCTTCTCCAATGCATGAAAGTGAAAAGTAAAAGTGAAGTCGCTCAGTCATGTCCGACCCTCAGCGACCCCATGGACTGCAGCCTTCCAGGCTCCTCCGTCCATGGGATTTTCCAGGCAAGAGTACTGGAGTGGGGTGCCATTGCCTTCTCCAACAAGGGAGTACTAGTGGAAGGTTAATCTGTACTTTCTGTATCAATTTTGTACTTTGATGAACTGTGTCTTAACTTTTGATCCAAGTAATTATTTAGCATTATTGCTACATTAACTCATTTTGCTACATGAAATTAAAGGTCAGTATTAGCATATTTACTTAAAAAATTTTAGCTACATTTCTTAATGCACTACATCATTTTACAATTAATGGAAGTGATATCTCAAAAGGCAAATGAGTGGTCCAACTATGATGGATTAAGGATAAAGCCTAAACTTCTGCCAAGAAGTCTCCCTTCCCTGGGAAGGTACATAGATACTGATTCCCCAGTTTCCTGTCAACTGACAGAAAGTGACTGGGGTCTGTTTGGCTCTGAACACTAGAAGTAGCTAATAATTCACCATCTATTGATTTGGAGTTCTCATGGCCAATGCATTTGTCTTGAATTTACAGGTTTTTCTCATTATATCTTTTAATAGGGAATTGTGATTGTCTGCACCTGTTTTAACAGGTCAAACAGGTTTTTATATGGAGCTTTTTAAACCTCATTCTAAACTGTCTTCTACATAATATTTGAGGGTTCTTTCTTTAGCAAACTACTAAAATATTTACATTGGGGGTTTTATTAGCCTTTCATTCTAATACACTGCAATTACCCAATCCTGGAAGGTCTTCGGTTGTTGGAAGGAAATGCACTTGTTTCAAGCCTTAGTTTTTTTCTCATACATAATAAGGAAGAACAAAGTGAAAGGTCTGAGAAATAAATTTTAAAAGTGTAAGTCAGATGGGAGTGGGTGTAGGTTTGGACAACCGAAAGCCTGAACTCCAGACTTATATATAGAAAACAAATAGATAAAAGTAGGTAGTCTGTGGCCAAAATAATTTTTTAATAATTTATTTTGAGAATGAAACAGAAGAGAAAAAGCCAAGTGTTATGTCAGAGCGTGGGTGAACAACACTGATTTTCCCTCTTGTTTCAGTGTTTTTCTTCTTAAAGTGGGCCTTCGGAATTAGGACTTCTTTTGTCACATTTGTTTGTATTTGACTGCTTCTACCTTTGCAAAGTTTTGTTTGTTTTTCACTCAGAATGAACTAGAAAGACTTCTGGTTTCAGATCTGGTATGTAAGGAACTTTGAAGTTGCTACTCCAATAAAGAACTGATGCTTTCAAACCGTGGTGTTAGAGAAGACTCTTAAGAGTTCCTTGGACAATAAGGAGATCAAACCAGTCAAACCTAAAGGAAATCAACCCTGAATGTTTATTGGAAGGACTGATGCTGAAGCTGAAGCTCCAATACTTTGGCCACCTGATGTGAAGAGCTAACTCACTGGAAAAGACCACAGTGCTGGGAAAGACTGAGGGCAGGAGGAGAAGGGGACGACAGAGGATGAGATGGTTGGATGGCATTACCTACTCAATGAACATGAGTTTGAGCAAACTCTGGGAGACAGTGAAGAGCTGGGAAGCCCGGTGTGCTGCAGTCCATGGGGTTGCAAGGAGTTGTACATTACTGAGAGACTGAACAACAATAACTCCAACCTAACAATAAAGAAAGATTTGAGCAAACTGAAAGATCAGCAACTCCTCTAGATCTGTCAGAGAAGTAAGGTCACAGGACAATCTGCTGCTGAAGCAGGGGCTGAGTCTAGGGCGAATGAGGGTGATCCTAGTTGCCCAGCCTTCTGCCAAGAAACTGTCCTGGGATTAGAGCTTCTGTTCCCAGGGAAAGGTGTTGTCTCTCTGAGCCTCTTGTGGGCCCCATGGCATGATGCTGTGTCTGTACAAAGTACGCACACAGGTACTGTCCTTTACCTTTGTAAACTACATTTGACATCGATTAAACTTGTATAAGGGCTTCCCTGGTAGCTCAGTGGTAAAGAATCTGCCTGCCAATGTAGGAGATGTGGGTTTGATCCCTGGGTCGGGAAGATCCCTGGAGAAGGAAATGGCAACCCACTCCAGTACTTTTGTCTGGGAAATCTCATGGACAGATAAGCCTGGAGGGCTACAGTCAATGGGGTTTCAAAAAAGCTGTACATGACTTAGCAACTTAACAATAACAACAACAACAAACTTGTATAACCAGCTTAAAAAAATTGGAGACACACAGGTATATACAGAGGATCACAACTTACCTAAGTAGAAACTACCAAGCAGAAATTTCCTTAGTGGTCAGTGCTGAGATAGGAAAACCTGACCTGTAACTGATGAGTTCCTAGAAAATCTTCAAGGAGACTCAGTCATCAGAGGAGAGAGACCCACACTTTCATGGGTTTTACCTTCCAAAACTCATTAACAGGGTCTCACAATAAAGATAGATTAAAATTCCCTTTTGCTTCCAGCAGGGGGAGGAGGAAGGTAATCATTTTGAAAAATACTAGAGAATTCTGTTTTTCTTATCAAGGCGTGCCCTCAGAAGAACCTACTATATCAGAGTCTTAACCTATCTGGGGAAACGTGCATGCTCAGTCATTGGAGAAGGAAATGGCAACCCACTCCAGTGTTCTTGCCTGGAGAATCCCAGGGATGGAGGAGCTAGGGGGCTGCTGTCTATGGGGTCACACAGAGTTGGACACGACTGAAGCGACTTAGCAGCAGCAGCAGCATGCTCAGTCACTCATTTGTGTCCAACTCTTTATGACCCCAAGGACTGCAGCCTGCCAGGCCCCTGCATCCATAGGATTATACCAGCAGGCAAATTGGACGGGGTTGCTATTTCCTACTCAAAGGGATCTTCCTCACCCAGGGTTTGAACCTGTAGCTCCTGCATTGGCAGGCAGATTCTTTACCACTGAGTTGAAAACCCCTATCTGAAGAAAAGAAATACCCAATTCCAACCCATTCTAGCAATCCTGCACCACTAAGGAGAGGGGACAAAAAGCTAAGAAGCACTGGTGAAGTTCACTGGCCAGGGGTACAGGATCATCAGAAGGCTAAAACCAAACCATAGGACTACAGAACTCTTGTTTTCCCCTATATATTACTGTTGTATATCTAACAGCCTATTTACCAAAGCTCCTTCTCCCCAGGACATCATGTTCAGCATCTCCCCAGTATATCCCAAAAAACCACAAAGCATACACAAAGGTGAAAAAAAATAAAATAAAAAGTTAAAGAGACTGAACAGTATCAGAACTAGAGTCAGATATGCCAGGAATTATTAGCCCAGGAATGAATAAAAACATTAGATAATGTAACCAAAAAGGTAGAGATTCTAATAAACAATTAAAAGGAAATGCAGAAATAAAAAACAATATAATAGAAATGAACAATGCCATTGATGGACTGAACATGGCTGGGATAAGATCTCTCAGCTTGGTGATACAATAGAAACCTCCCAAACTGAAAAACATAGAGGAAAAAACACCCTGAATATTCAAGAACTTACAGACAACTACAGAAGGTCTAATATATCTGTAGTAGGAATACCAGGAGAAAAAAGAGAGAAATAAACAAAAGAAACATTTGAAGCAATAACAACAGAAAAATTCCCCCAAATTGATGTCAGACACCAAACGGCAGATCCAGGAACCTCAGTGAACACCAAGCAGGATTGATGCCCCCACAAAACCCTACACCTACGCATCATATTCAAACTGCAGAAAATCGAACACAGAGTAAACAACTTGAAAGAAGAGGAAAATACACTATACCTACAAGGAGAAAAGATAAGAATTACATGTGCTCAGAATAAGAATTACTGCTCAGAAACCATGCAGGCAAGAAGAGTGGGGTGAAATATTATCATTTAAAGTATTGACAAAAAAAACCAAACCTAGCATTCAGTACCCTGCAAAATTAACATACAAAAATAAAAGAGAAATGAAAACAGTGTGATACAAACAAAAACTGAGGGATTTGTTGCCAGTAGACCTACCTTGAAAGAAACTTTAAAAGAAGTTCTTCAGAAACTCATGCCAGAAACTCAGATCTACATGAAAAAAGGAAGACCATCAGAGAATGAATAAATAAAGGTAAACATTTGCAAAGACACATCTGATAAAAGACTGTTATCCATAGTATACAAAAAACTCTTAAAACTCACCAATGAGCCCATGAACAACCCAATTTAAAAATGTGCAAAAGACCTGAACAGACAACATACCAAAGAAGATATACAAATGGCAAATAAGCATATGAAAAATTTTCAACATCATATGTCATCAGGAAAATACAAATTAAAACAACAAGATAAAAGTATACATATATTAGAATGGCCAAATTTCCAAACATTGACAGCATCAAATGTTGGTGAGGATTCAGACACACAAGAATTCCTATTCATTACTGGTGGGAATGCAAAATGGTACAGCCTTTTGGAAAACAGTTTAAAGGTTTCTCACAAAATAAAATATACTCTTACCACAAGATCCTTAGTATTTACCCAAAGGACTTGAAAAGTTCTTTCCACACAAAAAGCTGCACAGGAATGCTTATTCATAATTGCCAGAAGTTGGACTCAACCAAGATATCCTTCATTAGGTGAATAGATAAGTAAATGGTGGTAGATCTAGACAATAGAATATTATTCTCTACCGAATGAAATATCAAGCCATGAGAAGATATGGCTTTTATATCTGAAGGAGAAAACAAATACAATTACTAAGTAAGAGAAGTCAATCTGAAAAGGCTACATACTGTATATCATTCCAGTTATGTACCATTCAAGAAAAGGCAAAACTATGGAAAGAATAAAAAGATCAGTGGTTATCAGTGCTTAGTAAGGAGGAAAGAAGAAATAAGGGTTCACCAAGAATGAAACTTAATGTAAACACTGGATTTTGGGTGATAATGTTGTATTGATTGTAACAAATGTACCACTCTGGTGTAGTATGTTGAGAGTGGGGAAGGCTAAGGAAGGTGGGGTGTGTATTACAGGAACTCTCTGTACTTTCTTCTCAATTTTGCTGTGAATTTAAAACTGTACTAAAAAATAAAGTTTATTAATTTAAATACCTGAACTTGAAAAACTAGAATAGAGCATGCTCTGACACTGCCTTCTTAGGGTCACATGTGAAAATAAAATTTTTTTCTCCCAGTAAGAAAACAGAGTTGGAGGCTGCAGGACTCAGTAGGGATCTACAGCCCATCTATCCCCTAATGGCAACTGCATCTTTCATAATGAAACTCTGCAAAGAAGAAAAGGGGCCCCAAAAAGCCTTGTCAATGAACAACAGGGATTTGGACAAAGAAAGCCACCTAGGTTCTAGTGTAGAAATGCTATTTCTTTAATGAGATTTGCTCACGTGTCAAGAGAGTAGTAAAAATAACTACTGCTCATTGAATAAACTTTCAAAGAAATAAATGAACTCTTATGGAATATATATATACATTATACATAATTTTTATTCTATAAGCCTACATTTTAAAACAGAAATAAGCTAAGAAGTGTCTTTATTCATGAAAGTGGGGACGTTAAGTAGATATTTGTACAACCATGTTCATAAAAGCATTCATCCAACATAGTCAAAAGATGGAAGCAAGCTAAGGTTCCATTGACAAATGTATGGAGAAGCAAAATGTCATATATATGCTTTGGGTTGGCCAAAAAGTTTGTTTGGGTTTTTCTAGAGATTGGCTCTTTAGTAATGCTTAGTTGTCCTTAACTTCATTTGAAAAAATGTTAAGATTGTATTGCTTCAGCTGTCCTATCAGTGTGCATTTAAAAAACAAAAAAACTTACTATAATTGGTGAATTTTTGAGTAGCCATTTTAATACTGAAGATGGAAGAAAAATGCAATATTTTTAGCATATTATGCTTTATTATTTCAAGAAAGGTAAAAAACACAACTGAGACACAAAGAAAGATTAGTACAGTCTACGGAGATGGTGCCGTGACTGGTCGAACATGGCTGAACTGGTTTGTGAGGTTTTGTGCTGGAGATTTCTTGTTGGATGACGCTCCACAGTTGAGTAGACCAGTTGAAGCTGACAGTGATCAAATTGAGACAGTGAGATCAACGTTATGGCACACAGGAGATAGCCAACATACTCAAAATATCCAAATCAAGCACTGAAAATCTTGTGCACCAGCTTGGTTATGTTCATCACTTTGATGTTTGGGTCTCACATAAGTTAAGTGAAAAAACCTTCTCGCCCATATTTCCATATGCTATTCTCTACTTAAATGTAACAAAAGATTCCTTTGAAAAACAATCTGTGATGGGGGATGAAAAAATGGATATTGTACAATAATGTGGAACAGCAGAGATCATGGGGCAAAATGAACCACCACCAAACACAACAAAGGCCAGTCTTCATCCAAAGAAGGTGATCCCAAAGAAGGGATAGGAGGGGAGTCTTCTATAATGAGTTCCTTTGGAAAACAAAACTATTAACTCCAACAGGTACTGCTCCCAATTAGACAAACTGAAAGCAGCATTCAACGTAAAGCGTCTGGAATTAGTCAACAGAAAACACATACCCTTCTACCAGGAAGAAGATGCTAGACTGCATGTTTCTTTGACAACCAGACAAAAACTGTTACAGCTTGACTGGGAATCTATATTCATCCACTGTATTCATCAGACATTGTATCTTCAGATTTCCATTTATTTTGGTCTTTATTCAATTCTCTTAACGGAAAAAAAATTTTAATTCTCTGGAAGACTGTAAAAGGCACCTGGAATAGTTCTTTGCTCAAAAAGATAAAACATTTTGGGAAGACGGAATAATGAAGTTGCCTGAAAAATGGCAGAAGGTAATAGAATGAAACGGTTAATACACTGTTCAATAAAGTTCTTGGTGAAAATGAAAAAAATGTGTCTTATTTTTACTTAAAACTGAAGAAAGTTTTTTTCTTTTTGTCCAACCCAGTAACCTACAATGGAATATTAATCAGCCTTTAAAATCCTGACATATGCTACAACATGACAAACCCTGCTGAAGACATTGTAAGTGAAATAAGCCAGCCATAAAATGACAAATACTAATGATTCCACTCATATGAAGTGCTCAGAGTAGTTAAATTCAGAGAGACCAAAGATAGAATGGTAGCTGCCAGGAGCTGAGAGAAAGGATAAATAGGGAGTTAGGTTTAATGGTTACAGAGCTTCAGTTTTGCAAAATGAAAACATTTCTGTGAATGGATCGTGATGATGATTTCCAACAATGTGAACATAGTTACTGAACTGTACGTTGAGAAATGGTTTTAAAATAGTAAATTTTAGTTTATGTATATTTCACCACAACTTAAAAACAGAAATAATGTTTTAGACTATCTTACTGCACTTGGGATTCTCAAGAAGCTGTATCTAAAAGAAAGATGAATATTCTGTGTTCTATGATCGTTAGAGACTGAATGAGATCAATGAGACACGACTAATGAACACACCTGAAAACAGCCAAGTTTCACACAAATACATGGATTTTATTGACACATGATATTCCCTTTCCATAATAAATAGAATGCAATCTTAATGGTTAGTCTGGAGTTGAGAAGGCAGTGTATTCTTGATAGGGGTGGTCAGATTTTGTGGTACCATTTTTTTAGAACTGCATCTAAGACGAAACCAACATGTGGGCTGGGAATCACACAGGTTGTGCAGCAACATAATACATAGACCCTGGTCAATAGCCCCTCAATATTCCCCCAAGGTTTCCTCCCATCCCAGTTTTAATGTAATGTATCATAAAAATAGCTAGTGCCATAAAAAGTCAACATTTCAAATATAAAAATTCTTTTATACAAATATAATTCATAATATAATCATTCTTAAAATACAGCCATTTATATATGTTTGAAACATTATTAAAATAAATATTTCCTAGAGAAAATTTCATTTGCATCGCAAAACTATAAACAGAAGAATATAAAATTCACGATTGACTCTTCAGTGTTCAGTGTGCCCATTATTTCTCCCGCTCAGTATGTACAGCATGAAGTGCACATAGGTAGCCTGAAAACACACATCACCCTCTCTATACCTAGATCTTTGAATTTCATGTACATCTACATGGAGTGCCCACGGTCTTTCTGCCTGCACACTCTGTACCTGGAACTTCTGTGTTATGAAGGGTTTTCCTGTACCAATATGCATTAAAGCATTTTTCCAGCCATCCTTCAGTTCAGACATCTTATAAGTTTGCTACTTTCTGGAAGCAGAACCGTTCACTGACAAATCAAGGGAGCTATATCTTTGTTCCCTGCATGGGACTGTAACAGCCCGTAGCCCAATTAAGGGATGTTTTCTGATTGTCTAAATTATTTGGAATTGGGTATTGCTGAACAGTACTAAGCCTGATTTCCAGGACTGGGAAGTTCTGTCTCCTGACACTAAGATCTTAGTGTCCCCTGACACTTAGATGTTGCATGGTGCATATTTGATGTGCTGTCTTGAGCCTCTCACAGCATTCCATTCCTTGCTTGGAAATAGGACTGTTTGAATCCTTAGTAGGCAATATATCTGTGTTTTTAAATACCATGGAGAGAGTAGAGAAGAAGGTACATAAACTGATACAAGCCACTCAAGTTCCAGTTAGCACTACTTAATTGTATCTCTAAATAGTATAATTACAGTTCTTCTCTACTATTACAAATGAGTAAGTCTGACTAAACAGTAAGCTGAAGAATTAATCTGGCTGACGTTTACAGCCACTTTTTCAGTGACCACCAAAGGGAAAAGTTTTCAGGAAAGGCTGACTGGTGAACACAAGTGGTAAATCTTCAAGGATTTGAAGTACCTGTCACACAATTTGACCACTGCCAGGAAGCCATGGATCCGGACCCAAAGGAGTGTCCTTAATTCCTCTTACCCCAATTTTTCCTTCTGTTTTCAAAAAAAATCATTCCTCCTTGTTTTCTGAGGCAGAAACTTTTTCCTTCAACTCCCACGTGTGAACGTCCCAGGCAAACGTTTGTTCTGCTCTCTAAAGCTTTGTTTCTTGCACCTCTTCTTCTGTCTCCTCCTTCAGAGCCGCAATGTTGGACCGAGACCTCTGCCTGCTCGAGTTCCGGTGGGGCAAGAGCTTCAAGCGGTCTGCGGGGCTGATGGCCTGCCGGAAGAGGCTCTTCTCGCTCAGCATCCTCTGGATGGAATCATACTGCCGCACCTTGTTCTCCTCTATGACCTAGGGAAGTGGCCATTAGTGAGATCCTGGACAAGGAGGCAGGGCGGGCCACAGTAAGGCAAGAGCAGCACCAGCTCAGAGGAGGAGGAAAGCCAGGAAGAACACAGCATCCAGAGGCTCATGGTTTGAACAGCCAGGGACTGTTCATTTCACTGCTGAGTCCTTTTGCTTTATAGAGCTTCTACCATTTGTGATATTAGCTGTAATTTTCTACTTAGAAGCTGATTTTTTTTTTTTTTAATTGGTACAGTACTAAACAATGTGCTTCTTCAGAGAAACTTGGAGGAACTAAGTGGGCTTTGAAATCAAGAATTATTTATGTTAGATCCCTTACGTATTAACCTTAAAAATGAGTATAAGTCCACAGCACCATAATGAGTTGGATGTCTTCAACAGTGGATTTAAAGCTTAATAATTTGGAATTGGTCAGGGTATGCCTGAGTTTGGGCTTCCCTGGTGGCTCAGTCAGTAAAGAATTCACCTGCAATTCAGGAGACCGCCTGCTATAGAGGAGACCCAGGTTTGATCCCTGGGTCAGGAAGATAACCTGGAGAAGGAAATGGCAACCCACCCTAGTATGCTTGCCTGAGAAATTCCATGGACAGAGTAGCCTGGTGGGCTACAGCGCATAGGGTCGCAAAGAGTCAGGCACGACTTAGGGACTCACACATGCGTGAGTTTACTGTGCCTCCTTCACATCTTCAAGCTGAACAAAGAGGTTGTGAGTCGGCCCCCTAATTTGTCACTTGAAGCTTATTAATAATAATGGTAATAACTATCCTTCATTAAGAAAAGCATTTACCTCGAGGAGCCTCAAAATTCTTAATAGAAATGATGTGATATATCATCCCCAGAGTTTCCTTCTGACTAAACCCAAGGAATTTGTACACATCACTTGAAAGAATCTGTGGCAGTTTGGAAAGCACAAAGAGAAGGTGGTTTGAGAGGCACAAAGATGAGCTCCACATAATGGCTAAAAAATGAAATAAACCTTTTGCCAACTGCATTGAAATCATACATCAGATTGCAAGACAATCCAGGCCTGGCCTAGATCACATCCAAGGGAGATTTAGTTTCTGAAAGCATTGGGACTTACTCTTTTTTATGACTTAATTCCCAAATAAAAGACTCAATAAGTATAGATATTCTAATTTATTAATGTAACTTAGTGATAAGCTGTTATTTTAGATTTGCTGAATTCCAACCTCACCTTGTTGCTCCGATCAAAGTGAGAAACTTGGGCAGGTAGGTATTTTGAGTAAAGCTGGATGGTTGTGTGACATATGTTATAAGGAAGAGCTTGTACATTGCTGTGACTTGCAGGAATGATCACATTGAAGATTGTTATCAAGAATAGAAGGAGAGATGAAATCTAAGGTAAATTATAAACACTCACCAAAAATCGTTGACATTCCAACATTGCTTCTATCCTGTGTTCAGAGAGGATTACTGTGCAATTAGCAAATGCTTGTTTTAGGGTTCTTCGAATGATCTGGTATGTTCTAGAAAAAAAAAAAATATATATATAACACCACAGAACATTAATAATCTGTCTCTATCCTTGATAACAGACCTATTGTTCTATCAATTTAATTCTTTAAATTACTTCTCTTTTCTTGAATCCTTTTAACATAATATTGAGAGACAGAGTCAGCTACAATCAAGTTTCCAACCATGGCATAGATCCTAAGTTTTCATAAATAAATAGGACAAATATTTGGGAACAAAATTTCACAAAGTTTGAAAAACATTTCCCAAATAAATGTTTTTAATTATGTATAATCACTAGTAGTTCTTTGTTTTGTACTATAAATATTTCCTATGGTATAAATGGGATAGTAAGGAAAACCATAAGGATTCAATTACACCTGCGTAACTAAATATTTCACCATGTGATGATAAAGGGGAAGAAATTCTACAATTACACTTAGAAGAGAAAACACAGCTCTTATACTGGGAAATAAGTACCTGTACTCATGTTAAGTAGTAATTTTTCTATTGGGCAATTATTTTATATCTAGAGGGTGGTCTGCTTGCAGACATGACAGCCTGATGGAAATTTGTGTCAATATGAAATAGGTCTCAATGATTCTTTCTCCTCCCTATATTAGTAAATGACAGGAATTCTGAAACTCACATTGGATCCAAATGAGCACTGGGTTCATCAAGCAGCAAGATCTTTGCTTTACTGAGAACAGATCTGGCCAAGCACATCAACTGCTTGTGGCCGTGGCTTAGAACACAACCCCCATCCACAAGGACAAAATCAAGCTTCCCAGGAAACTGCTCTATCACAGATCTGAGTCCGACCTGCAGAAAAGAGGGAAAACGCTGTGCTTAGGAGGGATAGTTCATGTACTACAGGGTTAAAAACATTTAAGAGGCTGACAATCTGAAAAGACACACAGGAGTTCTAAAAGTTTAAATTTCATACCAACTCCCCTCCACCACCACCATTCTTGCTACTTGGCTTTAATTGAACAAAAGACTGTATAATCTTGGCAGTTCTAAATCACTGGTCTACAGAATATTTCAGTTCTGTACTTTGTCTTTCATGAGATTTTCAATGAGTTCCTATTCTGTGTCAGGTCCTGAAATAGGGTTTAAAGAGATGATGACTGGCAAAGTTCAGGGTTTATAAAGATATACACAGATAAGTTAACACAGTTGAAGACACGATAATATAACAATAGATAAAGAAAAGATAATATATACAGAATGCAGTTACTCTATCCTAACAGAGTCTTTTATGCCACCTTCCATTCTCTGCTCTGCCATAATAGAAAAATGAAATGTAGCACTAAAAAAAAAGGCAAGCCATAGAGGGATGGGGGACACATGTACATCCATGGCTGATTCATGTCAATGTATTGCAAAAACCACTACAATATTGTAAAGTAATTAGCTTCCAATTACAATAAATTAATTAATTAATAAAAACAAAAAAACTGACTTTAAGAAAGTGATCAAACTATGAAGCAAAAGTTACTGGATGTAAAGTAGTGATATATTGGGAATTCACTGGTGTCCAGTGGTTAGGAAACCAACCTTCTACTGCACAGTACAGCTCCCCTCCTCCGCCAAAAACAAACAAACAAACAAACAAAAACTAGCGGTGTATAACCGGAGATTTAAAGGTGCCTAGATATTAGAACAGAATATGAGAATTCTGTTAGGGTCAACGACTTTTTTAAAAGCTAGATAGAAAAAAAAATAGGTTGAAAGTGCAAATGAGATACAGAAACCCATTCTTTCAAAATAAAACAAAAATGAAATCTTGCCTCATCATGCCACTTATTCAAATACATGTGAACTGGCATACATATTTTTGCCAAGTGTTGCTGAGTGTTTGAGAGCTAAAGAGATACATAAATTATTATCCTGCCCTTGGGAAGTCTGAGATTTAGTATTGGAAGGTGAGATATGCTCCCACCTACCTGTAATACAGGCAGAAAGAGATAATGGCCTAAGACAGACTCTCATGAGTTCAGTGATGAAGTCAGAGATGGCCCACATCACTGTGTTTTTCAGGAAATATTAACTGTGTGCCCATGATATGTATTGTAGACAATATTCCTTGACTGGATTACTCATTCAAGCAGCCTCACTCTATGAGAATTCATCAATGTTTGAAAAGTTTCTGAGATGGCAGGGAATGTAAACACATTAATTAGACAAAGGGGATGACTCTGAGGTATTTTGAAGACTCAAACATAAAGCTAATTTGGGATCTGAATAGCTGAGAATGTGAACGAGGGCTCTGGAGTGAGGAGCTGGAGGACTTGTGTTCTTTCTCTCTTCAGCTTGTGCTTTTCATTGGCTTCAGCCTGTGAACCTGCTACATCTCTCCCTTCTTAGAAATAAAACATGCTGGAGAGGGTGTGGAGAAAAGGGAACCCTCTTACACTGTTGGTGGGAATGCAAACTAGTATAGCCACTATGGAGAACAGTGTGGAGATTCCTTAAAAAACTGGAAATAGAACTGCCTTATGATCCAGCAATCCCACTGCTGGGCATACACACTGAGGAAACCAGAAGGGAAAGAGACACGTGTACCCCAATGTTCATTGCAGCACTGTTTATAATAGCCAGGACATGGAAGCAACCTAGATGTCCATCAGCAGATGAATGGATAAGAAAGGTGTGGTACATATACACAATGGAGTATTACTCAGCCATTAAAAAGAATACATTTGAATCAGTTCTAATGAGGTGGATGAAACTGGAGCCTATTATACAGAGTGAAGTAAGCCAGAAGGAAAAACATAAATACAGTATACTAATGCATATATATGGAATTTAGAAAGATGGTAACAATAACCCGGTGTACGAGACAGCAAAAGAGACACTGATGTATAGAACAGTCTTATGGACTCTGTGGGAGAGGGAGAGGGTGGGAAGATTTGGGAGAATGGCATTGAAACATGTAAAATATCATGTAAGAAACGAGTTGCCAGTCCAGGTTCGATGCACAATACTGGATGCTTGGGGCTAGTGCACTGGGACGACCCAGAGGGATGGTATGGGGAGGGAGGAGGGAGGAGGGTTCAGGATGGGGAACACATGTATACCTGTGGCGGATTCATTTTGATATTTGGCAAAACTAATACAATTATGTAAAGTTTAAAAATAAAATAAAATTAGGAAAAAAAAAAAAAAGAAAAAAACCCCTCACTTGGCTCCAGCTTTTCCTTTAGCTATTATTTAATATTTACCCTTTGTCATCTAGAAATCTTAAACAAGGAGTGCGCATCTATTGTCTCTACTGCCTGAGACCACAGAACATTTTTTTTCCCCTTCTTCAAACATCTAGTCCTTGGCTTATGAGAAACCACACCCTCTACAACCATTCCTTCCTATTATCATGTGTAGGTAACTCTCTCTTCCTGTCCCTTGAATATTAGTTTTCCTCATTGCCAGCTCTCCAAATACTTCTTCCAAGATCTCATTCATTCTTAAGGTCTTGACTACCACTGATAAACGAATGATTTTTCACCTCTATCTTCAGCCCCAGGCCTCTTTCAAATACTTCTTAATCTTATTCATTCTCACTAGCCCCAAACTGAATAACAACTGAATCCAGGCCATTATCATCTCTTAAACTTCATACTATAGATCTCAAGTTGATTGGTCACCCCAAAACCCCACATAGTGAAGTCGCTCAGTCGTGTCTGACTCTTTGCTGACCCCATGGACAGTAGCCAACCAGGCTCCTCCGTCCATGGGATTTTTCAGGCAAGAGTACTGGAGTGGGGTGCCATTTCCTTTTCCACCAAAACCCCACAAGAACCCTTCTAAAATAGAGGTTTGACCCTATTGCTTCTCTGTTTTAAAACCTACAGTGGCTGTTCTGACAGAACAACTGAACTCTCTCACATGGCAGATCCAGCCCTCTCTACCTTTACTTCCAGTAGCACTAAACACACATCTTCTAGCTCCTGCTACACCTTGACCTTCTCAGGTCTGTGCCATAGCTTAGCAAGGGGTATCCTTCCAAATACTCCTGATCAGCTTCTAGGTCAGTCAGGCACATAGTCCCAGAAGCATGGGTGCGAGTTCCCTTGTTAGACTGTCAGCTTCCTGAGCATAAAGACATGTGCTCAGTGACCTCGCTGGACTCATTGCCAGCCTCAACACATCCATCCATTTGTTCAACAATGTGCACTGAGCCCCTAGAATGCTGACCAAACAAGACAAACACAGCTTTGATGAATGATTCTTAAAAATCCAAATTTAAAGACGAATGACAAATGGTAAATGGTGCCTGGTTTAGCTCTGCCACTATAGACCATGACCTAAGACCAGTCACTTCATCTGCATATCTCTGTTTTCTCATTTTTCAGATTCTATAAAACCTCTTTTTAAAAAGTATAAAAGAAGAAGTTTTTTAACACTGTAAGTCAGTATTTTCTTCAGATGAATCAGAAATACTGGGGAATTTTTTATAAGTCAAATTAAGCATCAAGAAAACTACTAATAAAATACTAGAGCTTGGATGTCACACACAAGTAGCTTTCAGTCTGCACTCCACCACTCCTTTGCTGATGATGTCAACTGTATTACTGGAAGTCTCACCTAGCTCATGGGGAAGATATGGGGAAAATAATAGGATAGACTATAATGAGGATTATAATGGGGATTAAATGAGACAACCTGTGGAAAGATCTGGCCACAAAGTGTAGCACAGGGTAAGCACCTAATCCACCCTAACTATTAGTATTGTTAGAACCTGGGGAATTCCAAGTCATAGGCCTGGTCACTGAAACACTTCACAGGTATGACAGCATGATTTGTAAGATTTCCCCTTTGTAAGTTACCGTAGAAAGCAAGTTAACAGGAAGTATTACAATACTAACGATTTACATCATGCCCCTAGTAACAGGGTTAGGATTTTGCTAAGAATGTTTCTCAGTATGTAGTCTCCCTTTTTAGATTCAGATCACTCCTACCCTTTTCTATTAAGGCCACACTGGGAAAGCTACTTTAGTGAGTTATACTCTGTACTTTCCTGTGATAAAGAGCTGAACAAAGTCTGTAGTTTTTACCCACATGAAACTTAACACAATAAACAAGTACCTAAATACACAGCACTGTTAATATTTAGAGAACAAAACTATGCAATGAGTGATGGAGAGGCAGACCAATCTAGGGTGCATTTGGCCACATTTCTATCTCTCTGATCAACTCCCTACCAAGTATAGTAAAAATCTTTTAAAACCATATTCACTAGAGAAAGGTAAACATAAGTTAGTAAAACTTTAAATTTGAAGTCGGTGAATATTTAATGTATTAATTACCTATTTCCTGCCTGATATGGTGATAGGCTTTAGAGAGAAAATAGGAAGCAAGACAGACTAGTAATTAGTTTTGAGAAGATAACAAAGCTCTTATTACCAATTCCACGTGCCAATAAGAATGGCTTAAATTAACCTCGTGATTTTTTTTTTTTTTGCTTAGTAATAGATTCCTTAATAGACTCTTAATGGGAGTTTATTAAATTCTAGGTACTATGGCAGACCTGGGAATTCAACGATGAATTAAACCAGGCTCTGCCCTTAAGGAACTCATGGTTCAGATGTGGAGAAAACTAACAAGTGGGAAATTATTTCTCAAAGTGAAAAGTGCTATTGTAAAAGAAAAAAAAAAAAAATACTGAAAGGGAACTTGCTACAGAAATCATATAATTTAATGATCTTTAACAGCAGAATTTTTAAAAAATAAATAATAAAAATAAAATAAATAAAATAAATTTATTTTATTTAAAGAATAAATTCTTTAAAAATAAAATAAATAAATATACATGCATATGCACATATATATGTGTGTGTGTGTGTGTGTTTATATTCTATGTTATTTGCACTATTGCCACAAACCATTTTTCAATAGATTAAAAACAAATATAAACTTTAGCTTAGTCTGTCCAAACTAAGGTGAATTTTAAATATATGGAATCTCAACTTTCTAATTATTTTCATTCCAACTTAGCATTGCAAATAACTTAAAGCATCCACAGTTTGTAGATATAAAGAACTTTAGGAAAAAAGCATTTGCCAGCTTTCTGTGGCTGAACTGATAAATCATACATACTTCCAAACTGCTATTTACAAAGAACAAGTTTTATTTTGTGACATATCAAACTAAAAAAATGTGTTATAGTCTGAAAAGGAAAAGTATTGACTTTTGCAATTGTTGTACTCTGAAATGTTATAGAGCAAGAGTTAGTTCTTGTGACAAGGAAACATGAAAAAAAAAAATAAGGAGAGTAAAGTGTTGGACTGGGAAGTCCATTGGCAGGTAGTTACAAAGATAGACTCTGTCAGCTCCTTCAGACATTTCTTTTGCTATTCTACAGGTTTTCCAGGACAAACTTTCAACCTAAAAGGCCACTATTTCTACTATTTAGCTTGCTCTCTAAAATAGCTTACCTGACTATTGATGTGTAAAGAAAGAAACTATTTTATAAGCAATCTAAGGAGCAAACAATTACCAAAAAGTCTCCATTCTATCAGTTTGGATAACACTGAGTAACACTGAGACTGAGGCGAAGGAGCTTGAGATGATAGACAACATCAGGGCACCTCACTGTGGGGAAAGAGTCTGTGAACCAGAAACCAAGGGAGGGAGCTGCACCCACCCATCCCAGCCAAGCCCCAGCATGCTCTTGACAAACAGTGATATCCGTGTGGATGGATCACAAGGCTGCCTTCACGACACATTACACATGGACAATTTATTTTTTTCATTTACATAAACGAATCAAATCATTCATTCATTCATTCAGTCCATATTCACTGAACACCATCCACATGCCCCACCCTGCTCTAGGCACTGGAAACACCACAGAGACTCATCCCTACCCTCGAGGAGCTTACAAGCCCGTGGGGGAAGTGCACAAGTTAAGAGGCGAATCTCTCTCTCGTGTGGAGAAAGCTGTGACAGGCATGGAGGTACAGGAGACACGTAGGAGGGGCCCCTCATACCTGGAGCATCGGGGCAGGTTTCTGAGAAGAAGTGAAGTGTAAGTAGAGGCCTGAATGATGAGGAGGGGCAGGTAGTGAAGGGCTAGCAGGGTGTCCCAGCCACAGAGCATGTGAAAAAGCCTCTGCAGAACAGAGAGCACAAGGTGCCTTAGAGGAACCAAATAAATTCAGTGTAGCTGGATCCTGGTAAGCAGGGGCAGTTGGGGAGGGAGTTTAGAGACAGGCAGAGACAAAATCACATCAACTATGAGCAGTGTGGACTTTGCCTAAAAGGCAATAAGAAGCCATAAGAAGGGGAGAAACAAGCAATCAGATGCAAGGCTGCAAAGGGCAGAATGAACTGTAAGGAGCCAGTATGAGAGAAACTGGAAAGAGGTCTATTTCAAAAATCCACACAAGAATTAGGAGTGGTGTGAGATGAGGACAGAGAAAAGTGAATATATTCTAGATATTTGCAGGAAACACCCTTGACAGAACGTAATAGGTGGAGACAGGTGGAGAAATTGGGAGTCAAGGATGAGCCCCAGATCTTGGCTTTGGGCAATAAGAAGCTGGTGATGCCATTCACTAAGACTGGAAATGCAGGGCAACTGTGTGGCTGGTGCAGCTAAGAAACTCACTTATGGACATAAGATGCCTGTCCAGGCTGAAACGTCAGTGAGGGAGCTCTGGGAACAGGTAGATTTGGGAGTCAGTAGCATAGAGGCGGAGGAGCCTAGTAGGCTGCAGTCCATGGGGTTGCTAAGAATCAGATACAACTGAGAGTCTTCACTTTCACTTTCATGCATTGGATAAGGAAATGGCAACCCAGTCCAGTGTTCTTGCCTGGAGAATCCCAGGGACGGGGGAGCCTGGTGGGCTGCCGTCTATGGGGTTGCACAGAGTCGGACATGACTGAAGCAACTTAGCAGCAGCAGCAGCAGCACAGAGGAATTAGTTAGAGCTAAGAAGATGCATGATATTTTCCAGGAAGAGTAAGTAAAGTAAGACAACAAATAGGATTCTGTCAAACAGCAACATATAAAAGCTGACCAGATAAAGACCACATGAAAACATGACTATAACAGCTAATGTTCACTGACTGTTACTTGCCAGGCCCTAGGCTGGGCCTCTTATACATACTAGCCTGAAAATTGATAGCAACCCTACCAATTTATTAGTCCACAATGTTAGGGGTCTACTTTTTTTTTCTCCCTCAAGACTCAGCCTCCTTTGAAATGCTCTTGGTCTACACAGCTGGTAGTCAGGGCTCCTAGGTAGAAGATATCTGGTCCTCAGTGGTTTAGGGGTGGGGAATTTAGACTTTCATAGTTCCAGGTCATAGACAAAAACTCTTTCTCTCCCTTGGACTTGCTTTAAATTCATCCATTGAATGATAAGGCATACAATGCCAGGATGAAGGTCTGGGCCTAGGGCACAAAGGGTGAAAGAGCTGCTTTGGCCACCAGTTTTGCTCCCGAGTCTTAGAGCTTGTAACTAGGCATGTTCCTCATGGCTTCACATGATCCAGTCCAGATGTGCAAAGGTTCCACACTGTAGTGTAGGGCCAAATCCAAGGTAGAAATAGAGTATTTCTTGGCCTGACATTGTCTTCATGAGCTCTTTTGATTTCCCTTTCAGGGAAAGGGGAATTACAAAGAAGGTGCTCTTGGGATAAGATTCAAGTGTTTAACTCTCTGCTATAACTCACTTCATTTCCCTCTAGAGAAACGAGTCACACTAAGGTCACAGAGAGGACCGGATGAGATGACATTCAATCCCAGTTTTCCCTGGCCAGTCCTGGTTGACATCTTTCATCCCAGTCTCCTGTCCAGGTAAGTAATGGACACATCCCCGAATGGTCCTATTTAAGCAAAGTGTATGATCAACCATACAGGATTAAATGCAGACCCCTTAACTTGTAAGCCAATGTATTTTCTGCTTCTCTGGGCTTTTGCTGCTTTGCCTGTGCTCTATTCTCAGGATACTTCAACAAAAATTTATCACTACTCTTCAAATACATGACATTAATACAAGGACAGCAGCAGTAACTTTATGAACAGCAAATTATTTTAAAAAGACCAGTAAAAAGATATACCTAAATATGAGCTGATCAAATAAAAATCTAAACAGGTAAAATTTTTGCATTATACTGGCATTTAAAGTGCTTGTGCTATACCCAGGTCTGCTGCATCCAGAGCCTCTGCCCCAGCGGCAGGCCACTGCTGACCCATACCTCCACAGGAGACACTCATACTCAAAGGCAGGTCTGGCGCAGACTCTGTGGCATCTCCTGGTGAGCCCAAGGTTTTGTTTGAGCCCTCCAAGCATCTCTGGCGGGTATGGGGTTTGATTCTAAATGTAATTTCGCCCCTCCACCTGTCTTGCTGGATGTGGGGTATCCTTTTTTGGTGGGATCCTTCATTCTCCTGTCAAAGGTTGTTCAGCAGCGAGTTGTAATTTCGGAGTTCACAGGAGAAGATGAGCCCCTGACCTTCTACTCTGCCATCTTGGGTCTATCATTACAGCTGGGTGTTTATGCAGTGAGTTTTGGGGCATGGGGATACATAGATTGTTTCCATGTCTTCAGATAGTTAGATTCTCATAGGAAAAGATTAGATTGTATACTTTTAACAAAGAAAAATTCCCAAAGGATTTTATTTTTATCTTTAGGAAGAAAGGAAGACATTAAAAGGGAATTGTCATTTAAGTCATATTTTCATAGCTAATATAAAGTAATGGTAATTTTGCTATACTATATAAACGTCCTGGTTGAAAATGTATATGCATATACAAACATATTGTAAATGTATATACACATACATACGTAAAATTAGTTTTAGGGATATAGATAGGATAATTTCTTTTTAAAAATATATTCATTGCTTTACATTTTTTCTTTTTGAAAAAAATATGGAAATGGAATTTCAGCTATGACCTTAATTGTGTATAAACTTGCTTCATTTATATCTAAATGAATGTTAATTTTTATATAAAATGTTTAAGTGGCTATGTATTTTTTTAATGTTTCCATATATACTTCTGTGAGAACAGAATTTCTGTGATTTTGAGTATTTTTTTTTTCTGAGAGCTTTTGAAAATTTTCTGGTGGGTAGTTAAATTTGTATACTATAATCAGTAACCAATGTCAGGAGTATTCTCAGTTGCCTATAATGTAAATAATGAAAATTTGTTAGAAGTATCATTAGTATATCTCATTTTGTGTAGCAGTTTGGCAATGACAATTAAAATTTGAATATGTAAAACTTTTAAAATGATACAACTTGCTGATGGGATTTTACCTATTACTGTTCTCAAATTCATAAAGAATAAAATATGTTAGAGATTGTAACATAACTTGAATGTCTGAAATATATATCATTAAAATAAGAATTGTAATGATAAAAAAAATCTTAACCATGTTTTCTAAAACTTTAGACTATTTTTATGACCCTGATTTCCTGTAAATTTTATTGTGACTTGGCAATACTTGCAGATTTTATAAAGTATTCTGTCTTCCTTTCAAAGTTTCTCTCCCACCACATTGTGTTCCTATAGTTCATTCTCTGAAGTCACATCAAAGACATTAAAATGTGTCACTTGCAATTTAGTTAATGTTTTCTTTAAAAACCCTGTTTGTTCAGTAATAAGGAAACTTTGATAATGAAGACGGTTAATCTAAGTGCATTTTATTAGGGGCATGTTAAGGTTAGACATTCAATGGGTAAGTGTTTAAACTCATGGGCATGTCAAAGCTCCTGGCAAGATCCACTCTGAAGGGAGGCAGACAAGGAAAGAAAATTTGGAATAAAAAGATTTCCAAATATGTTGGAAACAGTGTTCTCTAAGAAGGCCTTTGCATCTAATGTTCTTAAGTCCCATAATTGTAGTCAGGCACCATTCAGATCTTTGGACATAAACCTCAAGTTTAATAAACTAGAACAACTTATGTTCTCCTTTCTTAAATATGATGCCTGTATTTCAAGAATTATTAGTTAACAGCTAGAGTGTCTATCAAGCAAGCCAAGATTTCCATTTACACTCTCCACCAACTCTAAATTCCTCTGTATAATACCTTCAGTTATAATGAACCACTTGTTCTTTATAAATAGGCTGTTATTTCATTATGATACAGGTTGTTACTCAGGAATTTAGATTCCATTTCAAACCATGTATTTCCTATGGTGTACTAATGACCTCAAAGAATATAGCATGCCATATCTAGGTCATTTAGTTTCTTTTTTTTTTTTTCATTTAGTTTCATATTTTGCATGGAGATGCTCATGACAAATGCTCCCGAAGAAAACTGACTCCTGGTGACTTCCAGAGAAGACTGTAGCCACCTGTAGGTCCTCTAAAATTATCATCTCCCTTTTGCTAAACCTGTGCTTTCCAGAGAAGTGTATCATATCAAACCAAAGCTTTGTTTTTGTGCTGGGAAACCTTCAGAACCCAGATGGGGAATAGATGAGAAGGTATGGACAGAAGCTTCTCTGGATTGTGAATAATCCTGGTGTGCTGTAGGTGTCTAGGTCTCTCCTAGTTCATGCTTCAGTGATGCACATTCTGGAGGAAGGCTAAAGTAATGCTGGCCCTGGAGCCTGACTGACCACTGAGAAAAAGTCTAATCCAAAGAGGTGGGTGTTCCAGGAATATTAGAGTTTTCCATTTGAAATTTATACACACACGTGTACCGACACGCACAAAGGTAAGTAACAAAATGATCTCAGCTATGATAACCAATCGTGTGTATATGAGCAACCCTTTCCAAAACTACTTCAGTTAGCTTCCTTACCTCGTCTGCAACTTTCCATATTTCTTGATCACTCCACTGTCCATAGGGATCCAAGTTTTTTCTAAATGTTCCAGAAAAGATGAATACTTTCTATAGTAACAAAAAAAAAAAGAGGAAAGCATGAATAACCTAAACATCTTTGTATATTTCCCTTATTTTATTGTGAAATATTCGAAACAGAAAAAATATTTTAAAATAATAAAACATCCATGTACTTACCACTCAGTTTTAATTTAAAAAATTTTTATATTTGCTTGGTATCTTTTTTAAAGAAATAAAATATTATAGCTACATCTGAAACCCCTTGTGAATACTTATCTAACTTCCATGTCCTTAGGATAAAGAAACTGAGATCACTTTAAGTTGTGGGAAATTAAAATGTTTTATTCAGAGCAATATTATTATAAGCAAATATAATATAAAATTAAACAGTTAAAAATTATGCTTATGAGAATTTCCCTAGTGGTTCAGTGGTTAAGACTCCATATTTCCACAGCAGGGGACATAAGTCTCATTCCTGGTCAGGGACGTTCCACATACAGTACAGTGTGGCCAAAAAAAAAATTATGTTTATGAGTTATAATGAACTTGTTAGAACAAAATTCTTATTTTGTACCGGTATTTTCCTTGGATTTCTTTTATAATCCTACCTTCCTAAGGGATTTTGAAACTGTGTGAATTTACAGACACTCAAACACATATGTTCATATGGTGTATAAACCAAGGCACATGTGTAACTAGACAGGCACAGGAAAGGGTTACAACTTAGCAGTCAGTGAAAGAATGAAAATCAAATATTTGTGTAACTGACTGCATGTCACAGAGGGAAGGAGGGCAGACGAGATGGATGGTGCTGAGGTGGCAAACTGACAATCTAATTTCCTGTTAAGGAACACTACACAGCTATCGCCCTTGCTTGCTACATCACTGTCTACTTAAGTCTGCCTATATGAATAAAAAAAAAATTAAGAAAATCACTGTCTCATTGGGAAATGCAACAACAATAATAATATTTAGGTCTCTCTCTGTATATATGGGTGAACTGAAAAATACTTCTGATGTTAACATTCAGAAAATTTTTTTCTTTACCTTTTTTCTTTTGTCTGTGGTTAATGACACAATCAAGAGAGCTGCTAACTACATTTTTTGAATATTTAATTTTCACTAGCTGCCTTAGACTAAGAGAGAATGCTCAGCACCCATCTGATCTGTGAGGAACTACAGAAGGTAAGTTGGTCCCAGATGAATGGTGTCTGTGCCTTGCCATGGCAGTCAAGTTCAAGGATAGTCCTATTGGAGACCTCATTCCCTGGGGCATAATCTATGGCTTAAGGAACAAGGTTGTTGCCAAATATCTCAGGAACCCTCTGCAGAAGGCAACAAGATTATGCTGGTATTTCTCAATTTGCATCAAATCAGTTCCTAAGGGATGCTTCCACTGCTTTACAGAAGTGAACATAAGAGACAATATATGACTCATGGGCTCATAAGAGGTGATGGATATATTTTTGGTATATCCTCCTCCAAGCTCCCAAGTAAATGAAAGCAATGTCCAAATAAGCTAAAGAGAACAGACAATGTATGCTATTGAGAGATTCTGATGAAGAGAATTAAATAAGAAGTGGCTCTGGGAATGCCAATTTATTACTGAAGCAATCAGGTTTATTTAGTATCTACAGTTCAAAGGCTTGCCAATGGAATTTTGCCATTTACTGTCTTTCACATACTTTCTTTTAATGTTTTCTTTATATGAAAGTTTCTAGCATTACTGAGAAAGATGTGAAATAACAACTGTAAGGGTTTATGAAGTATCAGACAATGCATCACTTCACTAAAGTTATCCTACCAGGAACTCAGAGGCTACAACAGAGTCTATGGCCGGCTTACCACGGGCCAGATAAGACTCTTTACATGTGTTGTCTCTTTTTATCTTCATATAAATGTAATGAGACAGATCTTACTGCTGTTCAGGAAGAAACCACACTTGGGACAAGTTAAGTGACTAGCCCAAGGTTACTGAGCTAGTAGTTGTAGAGTTGGAATTCAAACCTTTAGAGTGCTCCGCAAATTCATAGCAAAATGCCTCAAGTCCTGGGCAGACCAGTTTTGATTCCTGGTCTGGAGCTTAGGAAAGATTAAAGGTTGGGCAGAAGCAGCCCAGTGGGTCCATAAAGAGCCCATTTGCACTCAGCAGCACAGTTGTCAATTCAAGCACTGCTATCCATCCCTCAAGCCACAGGCTCAGTACCCACACTGTGAATTGAGAGTTTAGCTTTCTCTTCCTATGCAAGTCCTGATTCAAAGGCTTTTATTTGGGCTACAGTGTCCTTGTAACTTTCATGGGGACTTACGTATCCAATGGAACAGCACAATATGAAATCTTACTTTGGCCAAATGGAAAAATGCCAATGTTCTGGAGGACCATAGGTAGAGGCTGAAGGTATTATAACATCAAATCAAACACAGAAGTTTGTTAAGGGCAAGGTGCGTTGCGCAGATGCTGTGAAAATGCAGCTCTTGCCCGGCGAGTGTACCTATGAACAAGAACCCAATCTTTTTAAGTTTCAATGTTACCGTAAAATGGGGGAGATGTCACATTTTTTGATTTTCTAAAATCTACTCTACCCCTGGGCTTTTCCATTTTGACAGATAGTACCTTTATTTTGAAAATGAAAGTCACTCAGTCATGTCCGACTCTTTGTGAACCCATGGACTGTAGAACAGTGATCAATGCAAAGAAATAGAGGAAAACAATAGAATGGGAAAGACTAGAGATCTCTTCAAGAAAATTAGAGATACCAAGGGAACATATCATGCAAAGATGGGCACAATAAAGGATAGAAATGGTATGGACCTAACAGAAGCAGAAGATATTAAGAAGAAGTGGCAAGAATACACAGAAGAACTATACAAAAAAGACCTTCACAACCCAGATAATCATGATGGTGTGATCACTCAACTAGAGCCAGACATCCTCGATTGTGAAGTCAAGTGGGACTTAGGAAGCATCACTACAAACAAAGCTAGTGGAGGTGATGGAATTCCAGTTGAGCTATTTCAAATCCTAAAAGATGATGATGTGAAAGTGCTGCACTCAATATATCAGCAACTTTGGAAAACTCAGCAGTGGCCACAGGACTGGAAAAGGTCAGTTTTCATTCCAATCCCAAAGAAACGCAATGCCAAAGAATGTTCAAACTACCACACAATTGGAA
>NW_011495076.1:12927967-12928523 GCF_000754665.1 Bison bison bison | reverse complement strand
CATCTTACTGACTATGCCAAAGCCTTTGACTGTGTGGATCACAATAAACTGTGGAAAATTCTGAAAGAGATGGGAATACCAGACCACCTGACCTGCCTCTTGAGAAATCTGTACGCAGGTCAGGAAGCAACAGTTAGAACTGGACATGGATAACAGACTGGTTCTAAATAGGAAAAGGAGTATGTCATGGCTGTATATTTTCACCCTGCTTATTTAACTTATATGTAGAGTACATCATGAGAAACAGTGGACTGGAAGAAACACAAGCTGGAATCAAGATTGCCGGGGAGAAATATCAATAACCTCAGACATGCAGATGATAAAACACTTATGGCAGAAAGCAAAGAAGAATGAAAGAGTCTCTTGATGAAAGTGAAGGAGGAGAGTGAAAAAGTTGGCTTAAAACTCAACATTCAGAAAATGAAGATTATTGCACTTCATGGCAAATAGATGGGGAAACAATGAGAGACTATTTTTTTGAGCTCCAAAATCACTGCAGATGGTGACTGCAGCCATGAAATTAAAAGGTGCTTGCTCCTTGGAAGAAAAATTATGA
>NW_011495076.1:12927166-12927867 GCF_000754665.1 Bison bison bison | reverse complement strand
GCAGGACTAGAGATCTCTTCAAGAAAATTAGAGATACCAAGGGAACATATCATGCAAAGATGGGCACAATAAAGGATAGAAATGGTATGGACCTAACAGAAGCAGAAGATATTAAGAAGAAGTGGCAAGAATACACAGAAGAACTATACAAAAAAGACCTTCACAACCCAGATAATCATGATGGTGTGATCACTCAACTAGAGCCAGACATCCTCGATTGTGAAGTCAAGTGGGACTTAGGAAGCATCACTATGCACAAAGCTAGTGGAGGTGATGGAATTCCAGTTGAGCTATTTCAAATCCTAAAAGATGATGATGTGAAAGTGCTGCACTCAATATATCAGCAACTTTGGAAAACTCAGCAGTGGCCACAGGACTGGAAAAGGTCAGTTTTCATTCCAATCCCAAAGAAACGCAATGCCAAAGAATGTTCAAACTACCACACAATTGGAGTTATTTCACATGCTAGTAAAGTAATGGTCAAAATTCTCTAAGCCAGGCTTCAACAATACGTGAACCATGAACTTCCAGATGATCAAGCTGGATTTAGAAAACGCAGAGGAACCAGACATCAAATGGCCAATATCTGTTGGATCATTACAAAAGCAAGAGAGTTCCTGAAAAACATCTACTTTTGCTTTACTGACTATGCCAAAGCCTTTGACTGTGTGGATCACAATAAACTGTGGAAAATTCTGAAA
>NW_011495076.1:12923277-12927066 GCF_000754665.1 Bison bison bison | reverse complement strand
CAAAGAGATCCAACCAGTCCATCCTAAAGGAAATCAGTCCTGAATATTCATTGGAAGGACTGATGCTGAAGCTGAAACTCCAATAGTTTGACCACTTGATATGAAGAAATGACTCATTGGAAAAGACCCTGATGCTGGGAAAGATTGAAGGCGTGTGGAGAAGGGGATGACAGAGGATGAGATGGTTGAATAGTTATCACCGACTCAATAGACATGAGTTTGAGTAAACTCCAGGATTTGGACAGGGAGGCCTAGCGTACTGCAGTCCATGGGGTTGCAAAGAACCAGACCATAACTCAGCAATTGAACTGAACTGAACTGGACTGTAGCCCTCTAGGCTCCTCTGTCCATGGAATTCTCCATGCCAGAATACTGGAGTGGGTAGCTGGTCCCTTCTTCATGGGATTTTCCCAACCCAGGGATAGAACTCAGGTCTCCCACATTGCAGGTGGAGTTTTAACAATTTAAGCCATCATGGAAGCCCTTCATTTTATCAATCCACAAAATTCAGAGTTATGCATGACTTATCTTTCTCCCTGATTATCCCAAAAGGAATTAATCATCAGTCCTGTGGATTGTTTACCCAATATATCTCAAAGCCATTTATTTCTTTATCACTTCGGCTACCACATAGTTCAAGCCACCAGCATCTTTCTCTGAACACTGTAAGAATCTCCTATTTCCTTGCTTTAGAAACCAAAGAAATCACAATCAATATAAACTGGATCATGTCATTAACCTTTTAAAAAAACCTTCAGTGGGGACTTCCCTGGTAGGTCCAGTGGTTAAGAATCTGTCTGCCAGTGCAGGGGACATGGGTCCGATCCCTGGTCCAGGAAGATCCCTCAGGGAAAATAAGCCTGTGCACTACAAGCACTGAGCTCCAATACTGGAACTACTGAAGCCTGCATTCCCTAGCTCCTGTGCTCTGCAACAAGAGAAGCCACCTCAATGAGAAGCCCATGAATAGCAGCTAGAGAGTAGCCTCCACTCGCCGCAACTAGAGAAAGCCTGAATGCAATAATGAAGATCCAACAGGGTCAAAAATAAACAAATTTTTTTAATTAAAAAAAAAGAAAACCTTCAATGGTTTTCCATTACATTCAGGGCAAAATGTAAAACCCTTAAGATGACCTACAGATCCACCATTGTACAACCTCTTTCACCTTGTCTGGCTCATCCAGTGCCTTGTCCACTCCACTCCCTTTTTCACTCCAGCCACCTGGCTTTCTTTCAATTCCTCAGTTCACTTCACACGTTCTATCCTTCCTGCATGGGAATCTCATCTCCTGTCTTCTTCCTATGGCCAACTGTATTTTTCAGGTCTCAAGTTCAATGTCACTTCCTCAGAGAATCTCTCTTGATTCTTAAAACCAAATAAGGTCCCTCAATATAGGATATCATAATATCTATACTTTACTTTCACAGCTTACAGTGAATATTATTAATAAAATTAAATATGTATTATGAGCATTTTGTTTTTAACGTTTGACTCTTCTCCTAGACCATGGCTGCTGTGTAACCTGTCATTAGCAAACAGGCTTTACATGGTGTATGCTCAGTAAATATTGTATGAAGAAATAAATGGGCCAATGGGAACATCAGAAGTAAAATTATGAAAATATCAATAGAGTTCAGCAAATATTATTTTTCTTCCTTATGGAAAAATAGCTAACAAAACCCAGTGTCTTTAAATGAATAATAATAACAGCCCATTAAAGCTTTCATGTTTCTTTGTAACAGCTTGAGAAAAGGTACACCTTTTTCACAGTAGCCTGATAATTTACATGTAATATTTATCAAACATATGGCAACATTTACTTATATGCAAAATAGATACATATTCAAAATTATGAAGGAAGAAAGTTATTTGTTGAAACTAGACTAAGCCTTGGTGGCTCAGTTGGTAAAGAATCTGCTTGCAATGCAGAAGGCCTGGGTTTGATCCCTGGGTCAGGAAGAACCCCTGGAGAAGGGAAAGGCTACCCACTCCAATATTCTTGCCTGGAGAATTCCATGGACAGAAGAGACTGGCGGGCTACTGTCTATGGGATCGCAAAGAGTCAAACACAACTGAGTGACTAACACTTTAACTTTTCAATTTCAGACATCCAAAAATTTTAGATGTAGTGGAATTGATACCATGCTTCCCTAGTGACTCAGATGGTAAAGAACTTGCATGCAATGAGGGAGACCTGGATTCGATCCCTGGAGGAGGAGGAGGGCATGGCAACCCACTCCAGGATTCTTGCCTGGAGAAACCCATGGACAGATGAGCCTGACGGGCTACTGTCCATAGGATCGCAAAGAGTCAGACATGACTAAAGCGACGAAACATGATGTGACATGACAAATTTTATAGGTCTTTTGTTTAAAATTTATAGTCTAGCACTAAAATAGTATCAATACTTTCATTTTAACTTTAAAGAAAAGTTAGAGTAGTTCAGTCAGAATTCAATTTCACACAGTTAATCAAACATGCCACTCTAGTCTTATAAATAGTATCTGGCACTCACTTGTTTCTGAGGGGTGCCAGTGGGTATCTTATTGTTTTCTATACTACTGAAATTTGTGTTCCAACAAACTCATCTCTAAAGGTGAGATGTCCTTGGAGGTCACTTATGTCCTTTCCCTAGTGTATGAATGAAACAGCCAGAGTCCTGAGAAGTTATATGGTTTGACCAAGGTGGCACAGTCTGACTGTGCAGCAAAAAAAAAAAAAAAATTGAAACTATAAATCACAATGATCTGCTACCTCTCTTTCAAGAAAGTGTTCAGCAGTAGGAAAATCAGAATGTACAAATATTTGATGTTTATTTAATGTCCTGTATGTACACTTTGGCCACCTTATGCGAAGAGCTGACTCATTGGAAAAGACCCTGATGCTGGGAGGGATTGGAGGCAGGAGGAAAAGGGGACGACAGAGGATGAGATGGCTGGATGGCATCACCGACTCGATGCATGTGAGTTTGAGTGAACTCTGGGAGTTGGCGATGGACAGGGAGGCCTGGAGTGCTGCGATTCATGGGGTCGCTAAGAGTCAGACACGACTGAGCGAGTGAACTGAACTGAACTGATGTACACTACAAAGAGCAATACTTGGGACTCAAGGAAGAACAAAGAGAACACCATCGGTCACCACCTGACTTATCTCTTCCCTGAAGCTCACTCCTCAACCACTCAACTGGAGATGGCAAGCCTGGGTGGAATGCTCGGAGCTGGTCACGCATCACAGCAACAGGTATCATGCTTTAGTCTTGGATGTCAGATGAAAAACAAAAAAGGATTTGGCTTCTGTGGTTACTAAATGTACGATAAATTAAATAAGTGGGAGGAATGACTTATCTTTAAGAATATAGTATTGTTTTGTTTTGGCTCAGAAGGGAAATATGTATATGTATAGTATATGAAGTCACTTCAGCCATGTCTGACTCTATGTGACCCTATGGACTACAGCTCACCAGACTCCTCTATGCAAGGGATTCTCCAGGCAAGAATACTGGAGTGGGTTGACATGCCCTCCTCCAGGGAATCTTCCTGACTTAGGGATCAAACCCGAGATTCTTATATCTCCTAAACTGACAGGCAGGTTCTTTACCACTAGTACAAAACTGTGAAGCCTACATATATACATACCTTCATACATATATATATGTGTATATATACACATATGTACAAAGACCATATATAGCTTCATTAAAATGTGATCCAGATTCTTATAAGCATCACAGTGTCTGTGAGCTCACCTTTTGGCAATGTCTGCAAAACTCCATTATAAGTTAAATTTGT
>NW_011495076.1:12887502-12923177 GCF_000754665.1 Bison bison bison | reverse complement strand
TACAATTAAAATCCATCCAATATGAACAAATCAAGATCCTAAGGTGGCATTACAGAATGTCTAAAAATAAATGCTGCTTTGCTTTTAGGAACATCGAGTAACAAAAAGTAGGTGAATTATATTGGTCAAAAGTGTTTAAGGTTGATAAAAATAACTATCATTTTGATTATAAATCATTTATTTGTATATTATGACAACTTATGTTCAAATTATGTTTCTGTAAAGTCATTTTTCACAACATTTTACACTACAGTGTTTTAATATACACTTTCAGAAATAACATCAAAACATGATTTCCAGATCTGACCAAATTACCATAAATTTCCAATTTTTAGGCTCAGAAACAGTACAATTATGTTGTATTAACACCCAGACTAGTCATTTTCCTTATCTCCCTTAAATTCGGCACTCTACGCCCAACGCTCTACGTCCTATTCACTTTAGTTCAGGCTCTTACACATCACAGCTAGGGGGTTTCTGAGCCCATCTCCCTGCTCCCTGTCCTGCCTACTGAAATCCACTGTCCACTAGCTGCTAGCATGGCATACTCTTCTGCTGCCCTTTACCACCTACCTCCCAGCTCAAGAAGACTCAACCCACTCCTCACTAGACTACTTTAGTACGAATCAAGTCTCCCTCTTTCTCCTAATGCTTCCTAACAGATGGTCTTCTCTCCCCATTGTCCCCCAACTCTTATTCTAGTTGTCATTTCTGTAGTGGCTTATAATATGCCTCTCTGGGATCCTGGAATATCCTCTCCACAACTCCCTGCCACACACGTTTCTAAAACCAAGACATTTTATAACCCTTTAAGGCCCACTTTCATCATCATGTTCTCTGTGAAACTGTCAATACTTATTCATTCATTTCCTTTCCAATACATAAATGAAAGAGACATGAATCCCTATTCTCAAGGAACTATAAATAAAAGTAACAACTAGAACAACAGAGTGTATTGTATTGTACTTAACACATGCCAGGAAGTAGTTTAAGTACTTCAACTTATTTGAAGTTGAAGTTCCTTTACTCATTTAATCCTCATAAACCCCCAATAAAGTAGTTACTACCATTATACCCATTTTACAGACAAGGAAATTGAGGCTCGGAGAAATTAAATAACTTGCCAAAGATTATAATACTAGTAAAATACAGATCCAGGCAGAACCACAACCTGTTGGAAATGACAGCAAGCATTTCATGACTCAGCCAAAAAATGTGGGTAATGAGTCCTACCATGCAAGCTATTGTGTGTGCTATATAAGAGATAGAAAAAACAGTAAGAGGAAAAAAAAATCTATGCTTTATTTTGCATTTCTACTACAGCCTTCTTGCTAATCTTCTGACTGCTTATGACTTCATGTTTAAATCTGCTTCCTTAACTAGAATGTCTACAAAGTGTTTACAATACTGGGTGGAAATTAAATAAATACGTAAATAATTCCAATATAAGACATAGAGAAGTGCCAGGAGAGATTTATAAACAAAGTTCTCGATCCCACTTGGGACTGGGATGCGGGAGTGGAGGGTTGGGGTTAGAGTCAGGCTTAAAGGGAGAAGGGAAGGAGCTAGAAAAGGCTACCTGGTAGAGTTAATCTCTGAGATGCCAAAGTGACTCAGCTGAAGAAAGATCATCTCAGACAGAGGAAATGCAGGGACAGAGGAATGAGCGAGAAAACTGAGGTATCTCCCATGGCACAAGTCCTGCTTGACTGAAACTTAAAAGCGCCAGGTGTGAAGAGTGGTGGACCTGACTAGAAAGCTTGTTGAAACCAGATTATCAGGGACCTAAACCGCAAATGGAAAAATCTGGACATTATTCGTGAAGAAAGGGGTGTCCTAGAAGGTTTTTGACTTGACAAAGCACAGAGCTGGAATGGTGCTGTAAAACATTTACTTTGTGTGCAATAGAAAATTTAAGAAGATGAGAAAAGCACAGTGGGAGCAAAAGATGGAAGGATACAGTTTGTGATGGAAGCAGCCATGACAGAGCTTGGAGCTGGATTCTCTCTCAGCATGTGAATGATTCTCTCATTGTTCACCACTACACTTAATTACCTCTATTTATCATTTTGGCTTCTTCCTCTGATCCCTGACTTAAGCAATGAGTTCTCACTGAAAGTTCATGGGCTGGACTGAGACCTCAATATCTTATACTGTAAGTACAGAACCCATGGTACTTATTATCATTTAAAGCATGTGGAAGTAGTTTAATGACTAATATTAAATTGTTAATTACTGTGAAATTGAATGAGAAGTGCTGCACATACAATATCATTGTTCAGCTCTACAGATACATGATTTGACCCTATCTGATAGCCCTCATAGCAAAAGATACTACGCTGTGTTGGTATAGATTATTTTCAGATCAAAGAGTCTCACTGCAGGAGTAGGCTGAGTCATCCCCTAATAATAGTTTGCAGCCTTTCAAATTTGTATCTGAAGCTCTAAAAATTAACTTATTTTTCTGCTTTTCTTGAATTAAGTGATTAACAAGGTTCAAGGTGAATGAACAATTTTAAGTCTTGGTATTCAACTGGCTAAGTCAATGGGATCTGACAATAGGCCTCATTGTCTCCTCTTCATGCTCTCAGAGCTTAGAGGTAAAGTAGAACAAATTCAAAAAGGCGCCACCTCAAATGTACACAATGTACTGTTTTCTACGCTGGTACCTTTTCTAAGATTTCTAGCTACAGGAAGAAAGAACACACACACATGCGCGCACACACACACACACAGAGTAAGAACTTGCCAAAACTAAAGACATCTTGTGATTCCACAGCTGATATCTCAGGATCACTTTGAGGGAGAGGAAAGTTTCCTGTTCAAAGTTTCCTGTTTCATGTATCTGGATACAAATGACTAACTGACCTAGAGATCTCTGATATCTCAAGTGTCAGAGGTCTTGGGGAACTATGGCCTTGCAAGGTCAAGAAGACAGAAGGGGGGAAAAAAGATGGAAAAGCAAAGAAAAATACTTCCTGGATTTTTAATTTCTTCCTGCTGCTTTTTAAAGATCAAACTCTAGGAAAGAAAAAAAAAATTGCTTAATTTGAACTTTTAAAGGAAAGTTGGGAAAATAAAAGCATCTCTTGATTTGGATGTTAAAAAGGTCTGAGGAGTTTGCCCTCTTTCTCTCTTGGGCATTCATTTATCATTCTCAAGATGTCACTATAGAAGAAATAATACTTTCTGTCCTACAGACATCCTTGTGATACTGGAAGACTGTCCCAGAAACCAGGGTTGTAAACATGTATATTGAGAAACATTTATTATTAGCATGATCACACATTTATAAAGGCATAGCTTAAAGTATTTCTTGTTTAGTTTATAATAAAACTTGATGCCATGGAAGAGGGGAAAAGAAGTTTGGAAGATTCATGTTGACAGAAAGTCAAGATAAAAAATTTTCATAACTCTAGCCTTCTTAGTTTTCCTCCATACTTTACATATTTGGGTTCCTAAATAGAACATGTGCGTGCTCAGTAACTCAGTCACGCACAACTCTTTGCAATCCCGTGAACAGGGGCCTGCCAGGCTCTTCTGTCCATGGGATTTCCCAGGCAATAAAACTGGAGTGGGTTGTTATTTCCTTCTCTAGGGGATCCTCCCAGCCTAGGGATGGAACTTGCATCACTTTCGACCCCTGCTTTGGCACCCGGATTCTTTCCTACTGTACCACCTGAGAAGCCCTAAATAGAACATACAATAAAACAAAAATCTCTCTATCACAAGTGAGATAAACAAAGGACTCCCAATGAAATGAAATTATTTCTTAGAGCTTTGGTTACTCTAACAAGCAGATCTGTATAAACAAGAACAACAAAGAAGAACAAAAGCTTCACTATTGTCGTTTAAAATTGGATCAGAAAACAGAGAGTCAATTGAATGGCAGTGCTTCTTAGACAACCAGATTCTATCCCCAGCTCTTCAACATTGTTATCTTGCCTAATGCTGTCACCACGGGATACTTGTATTCCCAGGGTTTCTTCATCTTCACACCCACTAACAATCCCTCTTTTTTTCCTGAAGAAACAATACTGTTTTTCAAAAGTTCAACCAGGATGAAGCTTCTGGCACCATGACAAAGTCTAGACAAATGAATTAAAAGCATCTGTCTAGCAGTCACAATATTTAGTGCCTCATTAGATGAAAGGGGAAAATGTTCCACAGAGGTAATCTATCAGGAAATACAAGCCATTTTCTCTGGTTAGATTTGTAGTCCATCTACCCAGAGATGCTCCTGGCATTTTAATTTTGTGTTTAAAGCAGAGAATTGTTAGAACCATGGTAGTGGAATGGACTTAGTGCCCATTAGTACAAAGAGATCATAAAACAGAGACTATATCCATAGAGATGAGAACAAATACTAGTAGACATACAGTTCATGCCTTTCAGACTTGGTCCCAGTAAAGACATTTCTTGGTTTCCATTAAGGTCATTGAAAAATGGAACTATTGCTATTTCTTACGTAATTAAAAAGCCCTTTTGCATAATAACACAGATAGAATGATACTAAACCAGTGAGGCTGAAGATCCTTTGTAACCCAAATCAAAGAGTGACATTTTTGAAAAAAAGCTACAGATTAATCCGACATGGTTCATTCTATTCAAAGAACAAAAAACAATCATTACACTTTCTATTTTCAATTCCACTATATAATGCTTCCGAGTTTGTTATTTCAGCAGCATACTTCACTTGCAAAACATTTCTCAATCTGCTGTGATTGCTAACTTGGAGACCATTGAGGCAGGAATAAAAAAAGTTGCTAAGTACAAAAGCCCCATGTTCCTACTCTGGCTTATATCTTCTGAAAAAGCTATCAAAGTTATTAATATTTTAACAACTGTATGTCAGAGAATTCCAAACTTCTAGAAATACTTTTACTCCCTATAAAAAGACTGCATAACAGAAAATAAAGACAGCAATACAAAGGGAATATGTTTTGCAGGGAAATGTGAATTTATTGAGTTCAAGTGTCAAATAATGGGAAAATGTACTTAGTTAGTTTTTTACTAGTTAAGTCTTTCTGTATTGCTTACCTGTGGTATGACTCCAAAGGCCTTCCTCCATTGTTGCAAAGTAATTGAATCCCAAGACACACCATCTATTTGGATTTCTCCTTTGGTATTCAGCAGTCTCAAAAAAGCCAGTAACAAAGTGCTCTTCCCTGATCCAGTTCTTCCCAAGAGGCCCACCTAGAATATTAGAGTGATGGAATTACTCCTGTGACACATGGATACAATACCATAAATGCAATCTGATATTATACATGAATTTTAAAAACCCATGGAAAACATTTTTTTTAATCATCACCCAGGAAGTCTCACTTATTCATTCAAAACTTTGTACATACTTCCAATTCTGATTAAAACTGATTTGGAACACAGCAACTCTGGAAGACAATATAGAAACTGGCCATAAGGGACTGGATCCCTGATGCCGAGTTCATTTATCTCTGATTTTTACTAATGGCAAAAAGGTTAAAATAAGGTCCATTTCACATCGAAGAAAACAAAGGGTGTCTTAAAGCACGTAATTTTTGAGAATGGGATCAAGCCAGAAGCAGAGACCTACAGCTTGATCTGCTGCTGCTGCTAAGTCGCTTCAGTCGTGTCCAACTCTGTGCGACCCCATAGATGGCAGCCCGTGAGGCTCCCCTGTCCCTAGTCAAATGTGAATACAAGCTTGAAGATGAATAAATCCACAGGAGTTCTAACATTCATATACTGTCCATAATAAAATAGGTGAATGCCAAGTTCAGGCCTGACAAGACGGAATAAATTCAGTGAGCTACACATTATCTCAAAAGACAGGTTGGGCCTTGCCTCTTCTCAGTGGGTAAGTACCTGGACAGTTGTCAAATCAACTTCTTCCATCCATTCTGATTGGCAAGAACAGAATTTTAGGAAGCAAAAGGGATATTAAGGGAAAGAGAAAAAATAACCTGTTCCTGTGACTTAAAGACTCTACGAACACAGCACGGAACTGAGAAGGCTGTGCACTGCAAGGTGACAGCGAGTGCTTCGGGTGGCCCACACGGAGCCGGCTCTCTGACGCCAGCTCAGACCAGCACTTGGAGGAAGATGCTCAGAGCGAGGCCATTAATGAAGCCCTGAATAAACTGCTCAGCATTTAGTGGCACTGAACAGTTCTTTCTTTCCCCTTGCATTATTGCTATTTCTTTTTTCTCATTTGGCCTTTTTACAAGAGAGCTGAACAGTCTTGTAGAATCAGGCTTTTTACACCATTTGGGGTAAACACTTTCATTTTGTTTGGTGTTTGACTTTCCAATCCATAGCTAAGTATAAAATCAAACATGATTTTCTGAATTCTTACTCTCAGTTTCTATATTTATCTCATTACAGACTAGTAACAGTTTCTAAATCAGAACTAATTAGGGACTACAATAAATGCTTGAGAGCATACACAAATCAACAATAGTAATAACATACTGAATACCAGTTAGGAACTTTAACATATTAAATACCAATCAGAAAGGCCTAGGAAGTAAACTAGGACTTTGGGGTAAGCCAATAAACAATTGGGATGCATTTGCCTTTCTGTCCATTATAAGAGCCCTATAATGGGACTTGCACACATGCCTATTTTCTGAGACAACAGAAATCAGATAAACAATATGTTACACATGAACACCCTGTTGAGGTTCTTCATACTATGGATCACAATTGGTAATTATTTTATTTATTCTTTTCTTGATTATTGCTTGTGTTCACCCCAAGAATATCAGTTCAACAGGATAGGGTAATCCATCTTGTTTTCTATTGAGTTCTCAGCACCTGGCATAGTGGTTGGTTCACATAAGTGCTAAATAAAAAACTTATTTGGACTGACTGAGAGACAGTCAGATGAAAGGATGGATGGATGGACAAATTGGGGGGTGAGTAGGTGGCAGATAAATGGAAGAAATGAAAGAAGGGAGGGAAGGAGGAAGACGAAAGAAAGGAAGGAGGAAAAGAAGAGGGAAGGGCAGAATGAATAAACTTATTTAGTAGAATATGAATAAACTTATTATAGTAAATCTAAACAAATAGATATAGTCAATTTTGGTTAACTCAATTTAAAAATCTTGTTGAATTTTATATGCACACTTCTATTTCTGAATCAGCCCATTTTGTACAAACACATTCACCATACTTGATGATTTTCCAAACACAACAGTAAAGCTTTGTAGAAGCAATCTGAGTATGCCTTGTACAGGGAGGCATGAACAAAAAGAAGGTAAGGGAAATTCAAGAGCAGGAAGTGACCTGCTCTAAAGTCATATCAAGAACTTTTTATGATAAGTTCCTTGAGCTTCAGATTCTTAAATCATTAGCCAGGATTCTAATGATTAGGGTACATGACTACATTCTTTTTCCTTAAGAAGCAAATATTTAAATGTTTAGAAAACCAAGGTTTTATACTAGGATAAAACTGGATTAAGGCAATTTGTAAATCTTTACTTCTATAAAGTTTTAGCTATCTCTCTGGTTTCCTTATATTGCTGGTTTCCTTATATTGCATTAAGTCAGACATGGCTTTCAACAACATGTCTAATTGATTCATACCTAACAAAGTCTTCTGTTGTGTATATACTTGGCACATAATAATTCTTTTCCGGGATTTGTTTTAAGAAGGCCAGACTACTTCCCGCAAATAAGCCTTTAAGACAGATGCTAATTCTAAGTCAATGTTTTCTAGTAACTTCAATGTACCTCCTCTTTGATAATTTTGGATCAAGATAAATCGCAATGTTATGTGGAGAGTTAAACAGTGTTGAATTTGGTGCTAGTTGTAATTTCATTGTACCATGAATAGAACAGTTTCAGTACATTCTTCTCAGAGAGTCTTATTCACAATTTTAATACTGTAATAGATTGAAAACTGTTATAATTATCATTTATCTTCCTGTGGTCTCTATAAATCAAATGTCAAATCAAATGAAATTTAGATCCCTAAAGTTACAATAACTGTAATTTTATATGTTGATTGATCTGTTTATTATTAATAAAACATAATTTATAATGTAATAAGTTCTTGAGACTCTACTCTTCACATAACCGGTATAAGTAACTGAATGATTCCAATACTTCACATCAGTTTTTATCAAGTCAGAATGTCATATGTGTTTAAAAAAATCAAATAGATATTAGGTGCTTATGCTGCTATGATCTGAGCCCTTGATATTATTTGAATTGTTTCTAGCATCTCAGTATTTTAGAGAGACTACAAATGGAGAAAGCAGATAAGCTCACCCAGATTAGGTCTTGAAGTCTGATTAAATATATTTAATCAGAGGACTACCCAGTACTGTAATATATACAATATGTCATCTGAGGCATTTTGATAAATCTAGGTTTATCATGAATGACCTACCTCCAAATTAAAATCCTAGCCTATACTTTGAGATGAAAAAGAAAAGGAAAAAGAAAAGAGAGATACTAGTTAGGGGAAAGTGACGTTAAAAATTTAGGCAAAAATCAAAAGCTTTTAAGAAAAAACTATTTGAGACTGAAAAGAAAAATAAGTTTTCTTTTTTAAAGTTACTCTTTTTAAGTTAAACTTGTGAAATATTTGCTACATTACTCATGCACTGAAAATAAAAATTAAAGTACAGATTCTGTAAAGTAAAAGCCTAAATTAAGAGCCTAAAGAGTAAAAGGATTTCTCAACACTAAAGTAATTTCTATGGACAAAGTGCTTTAATAAGAAGATTGAACAATTTTTCTGCACAAAATATTATTTTGTCTTTTTGCCATGTAATGGGCTGAATATTTGTATCTCTCCTACATTCATATATTGAAATCCTAACCCCTCAATGTGACACTAGTAGAGGTAGGGTGGCTGGGAGGTGATTTGGTCACAAGAGTGGAGCCTTCATGATGGGATTCAGTAAAGTTCAGTTCAGTCACTTAAGTCATGTCTGACTCTTTGTGACCTCATGGACTGCAGCACACCAGGCTTACTGTCCATCACCAACTCCCGGAGCCTGCTCAAACTCATGTTTATCGCGTTGGTGGTGCCATCCAACCATCTCATCTTCTGTCATCACCTTCTTCTCCTCTCACCTTCAATCTTTCCCAGCATTAGGGTCTTTTCCAATGAGTCGGTTCTTCACATCAGGTGGCCAGAGTATTGGAGTTTCAGTTTCAAATTCAGTCCTTCCAATGGATATTCAGGACTGATTTCCTTTAGGATGGACTGGTTGGATCTCTTTGCAGTCCAAGGGACTCTCAAGAGTCTTCTCCAACACCACAGTTCAAAAGCAACAATTCTTTGGTGCTCACCTTTCTTTATAGTCCAACTCTCACATCCATACATGACTACTGGAAAAACCATAGCTTTGACTAGATGGACCTTTGTTGGCAAAGTAATGTCTTTGCTTTTTAATATGCTACATATGTTGGTCACAGCTTTTTTTCCAAGGAGCAAGCGTCTTTTAATTTCATGGCTGCAGTCATCATCTGCATGATTTTGGAGCCCCCCAAAATAAAGTCTCTCACTATTTCCATTATTTCCCCATCTATTTGCTATGAAGTAACAGGACTGGATATTGGAGAAGGAAATGGCAACCCACTCCAGTGTTCTTGCCTGGAGAATCCCAGGGACGGCGGAGCCTGGTGGGCTGCCGTCTGTGGGGTTGCACAGAGTCAGACACGACTGAAGCAACTTAGCAGCAGCAGCAGCAACAGGACCAGATGCCATGATCTTAGTTTTCTGACTGTTGAGTTTGAAGCCAATTTTTCACTCTCCTCTTTCACTTTCATCAAGACGCTTTTTAGTTCTTCTTTGCTTTCTGCTATAAAGGTGGTGTCATCTGCATATCTAAGGTTGTTGATATTTCTCCCGGCAATCTTGATTCCAGCTTCTGCTTCATCCAGCCCAGCGTTTCTCATGATGTACTCTGCATAGAAGTTAAATAAGCAGGGTGACAATATACAGCCTTGAAGTACTATTTTCCTGATTTGGAACCAGTCTGCTGTTCCATGTCCAGTTCTAACTGTTGCTTCTTGATGTGCATACAGATTTCTCAGGAGGCAGATAAGAAGGTAAGGTATTCCCATCTCTTAAAGAATTTTCCACAGTTTGTGGTGATCCACACAATCAAAGGCTTTGGTGCAGTCAATAAAGCAGAAGTAGATGTTTTTCTGGAACTGTCTTGCTTTTTTTGATGATCCAACGGATGTTGGCGATTAGATCTCTGTTTCCTCTGCCTTTCTAAATCCAGTTTGAACATCTGGAAGTTCACAGTTCGCGTACTTTTGAAGCCTAGTTTGGAGAATTTTGAGCAATACTTTGCTAGTGTGTGAGATAACCGCAATTGTGCATAGTCTGAACAGTCTTTGGCATTGCCTTTCGTTAGGATTGGAATGAAAACTGACCTTTTCCAGTCCTGTGGCCACTGCTGAGCTTTCCAAATTTGCTGGCATATTGAGTGCAGCACTTTCACAGCATCATCTTTCAGGATTTGAAATAGCTCAACTGGAATTCCATCACCTCCACTAGCTTTGTTTGTAGTGATGCTTTCTAAGGCCCACTTGACTTCACATTCCAGGATGTCTGGCTCTAGGTCAGTGATCACACTATCGTGATGATCTGGGTCACGAAGATCTTTTTTGTACAGTTCTGTGTATTCCTGTCACCTCTTCTTAATATCTTCTGCTTCTGTTAGGTCCATACCATTTTTGTCCTTCATTGTGCCCATCTTTGCAGGAAATGTTTCCTTGGTATCTATTTTTCTTGAAGAGATCCCTAGTCTTTCCCATTCTATTGTTTTCCTCTATTTCCTTCCATTGATCACTGAGGAAGTTTTTCTTATTTCTCCTTGCTATTCTTTGGAACTCTGCATTCAAATGCATGTATCTTTCCTTTTCTCCTTTGTCTTTTGCTTCTTTTCTTTTCTCAGCTATTTGTAAGGCCTCTTCAGACAACCATTTTGCCTTTTTGCATTTCTTTTTCTTGGAGATGGTCTAGATCACTGCCTCCCGAACAATGACACAAACCTCCATCCATAGTTCTTCAGGCAGTTTGTCTATAGGATCTAATCCCTTGAATCTATTGAATATAATCCCTAGAATCAGCCATAGGTGAACCCATGTCCCCACCCTCCCGAACTTCCCTCCCAGGCAGGGAGGTTCTTTACCACTAGTGCCACCTGGGAAGCCCTAGGGAAATCTAAACAAACCGCTGGAGGCTCAGTGTGGTAAAGTCTGAGAGTAAAAAACTCCCAGGGAGCCATTCATAGGGAAGACACACACACTTTTATAAGTATTACCTCCAAGAGCCCCCTACCAACAGTTAATCTCACAATGAAGTACACAGAAATATTTTCTGATATCCTCAGGAAAAGGTGAGAACAACAATTTTATAATATTCCAGAACATCCTGTTTTTCTTAACAAAGCCTCCTTCAAGAGAAACTATTTTACCAGAACTGAACCTACTGGTTTTTTTTGTTGTTGTTTTTTTTTTTTTAAGAACCTAACTGATCAAAGAAAGGAAAATATTCAGCACCAGCCCACACAAGTGTACTACTGCATCTAAAAGGGGAGAAAAATCTGAGAAGCACTTGTGCAGCCCAAGGGCACAGTCTCAGTAAAGGACCGAGACATAATTATAGAGCAATAGAACACTTCCCTTTACCCCAAACCCGACACGAGTGAAGGCCTAATTATTTGAGTTTCTTTTATCTAGAATATAATGCCATTTGTCAACAAAAAATTACAACATATACTAAAAGGCACAAAACACAGCGTGAAGACACTGAGCAAGCACCAAAGCCAGTCAGATATGCCAGAAATGTGACAATTATCAGTCTGGGAATTTAAAACAACAATGAACAATATGTTAAAAGCGCTAAGGAAAAAAGTAGAAAACATGCAGGAACAGGTATTGTAAACAGAGAGGAGGAAATGCTAATAAAATTCAAAAAGAAATGCAAGAGAGAAAATACAACAACACCATGGTAACAGAAAAGAAGAATGCTTATGGTGGGTACAGGAGACAGAACATGGCTAAGGGAAAAAATCTGTAAGCTTGAGGATATGAGAACAGAAACCTCCAAACCAAAAACAAAGAGAAAAAAGCCTGAAAGGAAAAATTCAAAATGTCCAAAAACTATGGGACAATTACAAAAGGTATCATGAGCCAATAATGGAAATACCAGAAAGAAAAGAAAGACAGAAAGGAACAAAAATATTTGAGACAATAATGAATGAGAACTTCTCCAAATTAATGTCAAAGACTAAATCACAGGTCCAGGAAGCTCATAGAACATCAAGCAGAATAAATGCCAAAAACCAAATATCAGATCAGTCGCTCAGTCGTGTCCAACTCTTTGTGACCCCATGAATCGCAGCACACCAGGCCTCCCTGTCCATCACCAACTCCCGGAGTTCACTCAGACTCACGTCCATCGAGTCAGTGATGCCATCCAGCCATCTCATCCTCTGTCGTCCCCTTCTCCTCCTGCCCCCAATCCCTCCCAGCATCAGAGTCTTTTCCAATGAGTCAACACTTTGCATGAGGTGGCCAAAGTACTGGAGTTTCAGCTTTAGCATCATTCCTTCCAAAGAAATCCCAGGGCTGATCTCCTTCAGAATGGACTGGTTGGATCTCCTTGCAGTCCAAGGGACTCTCAAGAGTCTTCTCCAACACCACAGTACAAAAGCATCAATTCTTCAGTGCTCAGCCTTCTTCACAGTCCAACTCTCACATCCATACATGACCACAGGAAAAACCATAGCCTTGACTAGACGAACCTTTGTTGGCAAAGTAATGTCTCTGCTTTTGAATATGCTGTCTAGGTGGGTCATAACTTTCCTTCCAAGGAGTAAGCATCTTTTAATTTCATGGCTGCAGTCAACATCTGTAGTGATTTTGGAGCCCAGAAAAATAAAGTCTGACACTGTTTCCACTGTTTCCCCATCTATTTCCCATGAAGTGGTGGGACCAGAAGCCATGATCTTTGTTTTCTGAATGTTGAGCTTTAAGCCAACTTTTTCACTCTCCACTTTCACTTTCATCAAGAGGCTTTTGAGTTCCTCTTCACTTTCTGCCATAAGGGTGGTGTCATCTGCCTGTCTGAGGTTATTGACATTTCTCCCAGCAATCTTGATTCCAGTTTGTGTTTCTTCCAGTCCAACGTTTCTCATGATGTACTCTGCATAGAAGTTAAATAAACAGGGTGACAATATACAGCCTTGACGTACTCCTTTTCCTATTTGGAACCAGTCTATGGTTCCATGTCCAGTTCTAACTGTTGCTTCCTGACCTGCATACAAATTTCTCAAGAGGCAGATCAGGTGGTCTGGTATTCCCATCTCTTGAAGAATTTTCCACAGTTGATTGTGATCCACACAGTCAAAGGCTTTGGCATAGTCAATAAAGCAGAAATAGATGCTTTTCTGGAACTCTCTTGCTTTTTCCATGATCCAGCAGATGTTGGCAATTTGATCTCTGGTTCCTCTGCCTTTTCTAAAACCAGCTTGAACAACAGGAAGTTCACGGTTCACATATTGCTGAAGCCTGGCTTGGAGAATTTTGAGCATTACTTTACTAGCGTGTGAGATGAGTGCAATTGTGTGGTAGTTTGAGCATTCTTTGGCATTGCCTTTCTTTGGGATTGGAATGAAAACTGACCTTTTCCAGTCCTGTGGCCACTGCTGAGCTTTCCAAATTTGCTGGCATACTGAGTGCAGCACTTTCACAGCATCATCTTTCAGGATTTGAAATAGCTCAACTGGAATTCCATCACCTCCACTAGCTTTGTTTGTAGTGATGCTTTCTAAGGCACACTTGACTTCACATTCCAGGATGTCTGGCTCTAGGTCAGTGATCACACCATTGTGATTATCTGGGTTGTGAAGATCTTTTTTGTACAGTTCTTCTGTGTATTCTTGCCATCTCTTCTTAATATCTTCTGCTTCTGTTATGTCCATACCATTTCTGTCCTTTATTGAGCTCATCTTTGCAAGAAATGTTCCTTTGGTATCTGATTTTCTTGAAGAGATCCCTAGTCTTTCCCATTCTGTTGTTTTCCTCTATGATATTCAGATGACAGAAAACCAGAGATAAAGAAAAAAATCTTGAAAGAAGCAAGAGGAAAAAAACACCTTACTTATAAAGTAACAAAAAAAAGAACTAAATCCAACTATTCTTCAGAAAACATTCAAGCCAAAAAAGAATGGAGTGAAATATTTAAAGTGTTGAGAGAAAAAAGCCACCAACTTAGAATTCTGTACCTTGTGAAATTAGTGAGAAGTAAAGACTTTCTCATTTTCAACTAGTCCAAATCACCTTTTAACAAACAGTACTGGAGTACTTCACAGGTAATAGAAGTATGTTATCATAACAAAATAAAGTTGCCCCTTCAACAGGGTGGATGTAAGGGGTACCCACCCTCTGTGCAGTCAATAAATATTCGCTCTATTTATCCATAGTCCCTTTGTATCTATGATTCTACATCATCTGATTCAACCACACGTGAAAGTTGTAGCTCTGTAGTGTTTACTATTGAACATGATCTGGGTGTAAGTTCAAATGTGTGTTGTTCAAGGGTCAGCTGTATTTCCACTTCCTCCCTCTTGTCCCTTGTATTGTTGCTGCCATTTATTTTACTTATAGAGAAACATAAACATACATAATTGAATACAGTGTTGCCATTATTATTTTGAGCACAATGCTATCAACAGATCTACATAAATGAAGAGTACCAGAAAATGAATAGTAAAGGAGTACCATATAATGATAAATGGGACAATAATAGTCCAGAAAGATATAATAATAATGTTTAATATGTATATATCTAACAGCAGCATGTCAAAATACATGAGGCAGAAACTGACAGAATTGCAAAGAGAAATAGATGAATCCACTGTTATACTTGAAGACTTCAATATACTATCAAAAATGGACAGACACAGAAGTGAAAAAATTATTAGAATTTTACATTCACCAAGATAAATCACATTATGGGCCATAAAACACAATATAAAGAATTTAAGAGAATGCATCTCATATAATGTATGTTCTCAGACCACAGTGGAATTAAACCAGAAATCAAGAACAGAATGACAGTTGGAAAATCCCAAAACATTTGGGCATTAAACAGCACATGGTTTAAAAAAGAAATCTCAAGAGAAACTTAAATATATTTTGAACAGATGAAAATCAAAATGAAATTTATCAGATTGTGTGGTATGTAGAAAAAGCAGTGCAGAGGGAAATTTATAACATTAAATGCTATAGAAAAGAAGAAATACCTAATATAGCTAAGGGGGTGTGTGCTAAGTCACTTCAGTTGTGTCAGACTCTTTGCAACCCCACAGACTGTAGCCTGCCACTCTGTCCATGGGATTATCCCGGTTAGAATGCTGGAATGGGTTGCCATGCCCTCCTTCCCAGGATCTTCCCAACCCAGGGATCAAACCCACATCTCTTGCATCTCCTGCATCCACAGGTGGGTTCTTTGCCACAGGTGGCATCCACTAGTGCCACCTAGGGAGCCCAAATATACTAATGCAATAGTAAATATTTATAGTATCACACAAATATCTAGTATAGAAAAGAATATAATATGTAATATAGAGAAGAATATCTAAAATCAATAGTTTAAGCTTCTATCATAGGAAATCAGAAAAAGAAGAGCAAATTTAATTCAAAATAGGCAGACAACAAATAAATAAATAAAAATTAAAGCAGAATCAACCAGTTGGATTGAAAACAAAATCAGTAGGGAAAATCAATAAAATATAAAAACTGGTTCTTTGAAAAGACAGTAAATTTTATGTTTCTAGCCAGGCCAACTAAGAAAATGAGAGCGATGACATAAACTACTATTGAAAATGAAAGAATAGTTACATTATTTAGCATAAGGAATACAGTTAATATTGTTATAACTTTGTATAGGGATGGATGGTTTCTAGACTTCTTGTGGTGAACATTTCATAATGTATACAGATGTCAAATCACTATGTAGTACACCTAAACCTTACATTATATTGTATGTCAACTATATTACAATTAAAAATATTTTTAAAGAAATGAAAGAGGAAAAATCATTACATCTGAGCATGTATTATTAAGAGAGTAATAAGGAAATACTATGAACATCTCCATGCCCAGTAGTTTCATAACAGGTGAAATGAACAAATTCCTCGAAACATACAAAATCTGCCAAAACTCATAACAAACAATCTGAATAGGCACATATTTTTAAAAAGAGATTGAACTGCTAATTAATAATCTTCCAAATCAGAAAGGACAAATTCTAGATAGATTCATGGTAAATTCTACAAGATAGTTGAAGCAGTAATTCTACCAGTTCTCTACAATCTCATTCAGAAGATGGAAGCAAAAGTGATACATCCTAAGTCATTCTATGAGAGTAAAAAGTGAAGCTGCTCAGTTGTGTCTGACTCTTTGCCATTCCATGGACTATAGTCTTCCAGGCTCCTCCATCTGTGGGATTTCCCAGGCAAGAATACTGGATTGAGTTGCCATTTCCTTCTCCAGGGTATCTTCCTGACCCAAGGATTGAACCCAGGTCTCCTGCATTGCAGGCAGACTCTTTACCATCTGAGCCACCAGTGAAGGCCGAATTGCCATAATACCAAAACTAAAGACATTAGAAATCAATATTTCTCCTAAACTTAGTTGTGAAGTGCTTAAAAATATTAACAAGTCAAATCCAGCAATATATACAGAGAATTATATACTACGAGCAAGTGGGATTTATCCTAGATATGAAAGGTTGGTTCAACATTTGAAAAATCAATGAATAAAATCTATATCAACAGGCATGAAAAATCATATTACCATATTAACAGATCCAGAAAAAACACAAGATAAAATCCACCACCAATTTCTGATTTTAAAAAACTCTTAGCAAAGTAGGAATAGAGGGGGAAGGTCATCAACTTGATAAAGAACATCTACAGAAATCCTACAGTTATTACTTAATGATGAAAAACTTAGCTTTCCTACTAAGATCAACTAAAGGCAAGAATTCTCCTCTTATTACTTTCAACATCCTACTAGTGTGTGTGTGTGTGCTAAACCACTTCAGCTGTGTTCAACTATATGTGACCCTATGGACTGTAGCCCCCCAGGCTTTTCTGTCCATGGGGATTCTCCAGGCAAGAATACTGGAGTGGGTTCCATGCCCTCCTCCAGGGAATCTTCCCAATCCAGGGATAGAACCCACATTTCTACGTCTCCTGTAGTCTTAGCTAATGCAACAAGACAAGAAAAGGAAATAAAAGGCATACTGATTGAGAATTAAAAAAATAAAACTGTTCTTGTTTGCAGATGAACTTACCATCTATATAGAAAGTACAAAAGAACAACACTATAAACTCCTAGAACTACTAAGTGATTATAGAAAGGTTGCAGGATACAGGTTTATATACATAAGTCAACTGCTTTCCTACATACCAGCAATGAAGAAGTGGAATTTGAGAACAAAATACAATTTACATTAACACTCCCCAAAATGAAATACTCAGGTATAAATTTAAGAAAATATATACAAGACAAAGATGATAAAAATACAAAACTGATGAATTTAATCAAATAAGACTTAGAGAAATGGAAAGATGTTCCATGTTCATGGATAGGAAACTCAATATGAACCAAGATGTTGGTTCTTTCCAACTTGATCTATAGATTCAGTGCAATCCTAATCAAAATCCAAGCAAGTTATTTTATGAATATGGAAAACAGATTCTAAAGTTTATATGGAAGTGCAAAAGAACAGTCAACATATTATTGAAGGAGAAGAACAAAGACAGAGGACCGACACTACTGAACTTCCAATACTTTGGAAGTTGACTGAAAAGACTGCTGCTGCTGCTAAGTCACTTCAGTCGTGTCCGACTCTGTGCGACCCCATAGACGGCAGCCCACCAGGCTCCCCCGTCCCTGGGATTCTCCAGGCAAGAACACTGGACTGGGTTGCCATTTCCTTATCCAATGCATGAAAGTGAAAAGTGAAAATGAAGTCGCTCAGTCACGTCCAACTCCTAGAGACCCCATGGACTGCAGCCTACCAGGCTTCTCCACCCATGGGATTTTCCAGGCAAGAATACTGGAGTGGGTTGCCATTGCCTTCTTTGCTTGAAAGATTAAGACAGCCTAATAAAAACACCTTCAGTTTTTCAGCTGTTTGCTCAATGGTTCTCTTTAACTTCACTTCTCTTTAATTCCACTTATCTCCTTTCCTCTTGTCTCAAAAACAAAAACAAACAAAACCAAAACCAAACAAACCCAAGTACTCTACAGTACCAAGATAATTCCATCTATGTACCCATCCTCTTAGACAAGTGTTCTTGCTTTCTCTTTCCCACCACCGACATTGTTGTTCTACATGACCCCTCATTTCAGGACTCACCCATTCCCTAAGCCTTTGCAATTAGACTTCTACTCGCACTCGTCTACACCTAATGACTCAGACCACTGTCCCCACTCCTTGGCCAGTAGGGCTCAAGAACATGCATTTCTCACAAGTACTCAAGTGATACAGGTGATGCTGGTGCAGGAACCACACTTTGTGAACCACTGCTCTCAAAGACCCTGAGATAGAAAATCAATTAGGGTTTTCTGAGTTATCAACTCCCTTCATTGCTTTGGCTCTCAAGATCCACAATCTGCATCATTTGCACAAATCTTGGCTTCGGTTACATCCTTTATGCATCCTCCAGTTACTGAACGACTGAACCAGTCATTGTTTTCTGTACATGCCTTGTGCCTCGTGTTATTCCCTCTGCTTATACCACCCTTCTTCACCCACATCTGATAATTCAAATCACAGTTTAAGTCTTAAGTCTCATTCTAAAGGCCAGTTCCTCTGGAAAACCTTGCCTGAATAGCCCAACTCCCAGCCAAATGGTAACAACTGGCTTTGAAAGTGGCTCAGCCAAATGAAGTCCTTTGAAGCCTCAGCTTTGTTAGCTTCACAGTAAATCTGTTTCAGCTCTTGCTGGATCTAGCATTTTGCCTTTTAGTCTGACATCTTCTGTGACAGATTTCTCTCTTTTTCTCCTCTTTCTTCTGCTTTTGCTTCTCATTCTTTTAAGAGAAATGAGTGAAAAAGAACTTTGAGGTCAGAGAGATCTGAGTTTGACATCCTCGCTATTTCACTCAATTGAACATTGTTTCTTCCACTATGCAGAAAAAGGGTAATAACAACTACCTTTGGAGTTATAATAAGACCTAATGTTATAGAAAATAAAGGTTTTTAAACACAATGTTAAACACAATGCTTAAGACACAATGTGCATTTGATAAACATTTACAGTCTTATGTAAATAATTTTCAATTCCCCCAAAGCACCTAGGGAGTGTCTTGCAAATACACACAGCCGGCTTACTGCATAAACATTCCGAGAAGATGGAATGCCTGAACATATTGCTCCTTCCTCATTTTACACTATCTCTGATCACTATTGTCAGATCAAGGAAACTACCTACAGAAATGAGGGCTCTAAAACTCTGTCACTCTCTTAGGACTTGTTTGAATTTACTTTAGTGGGCAAGTAAGCACTGGAAAAGCAAATGGATGAAAGGATGCCAGGGAGAGTGAAAGAAAATAATTTACCAAATCTGTCCTTGCTGTGTATCAACCTATCTGTTGCTATTATCATAAAGTCACAGTGCCTTTGGCATCCATCCTGGTGACCGTCAGCTGCCTATGGCATTCAAGATGTGTAAAGCAAAAAAGAGTAACTAATTATGCTTTTCTCAATGGAAAGGAAGAGTGAAGGCAAACCATTAATTTTACTTAGTTTCAAGGTGTAACTTTAAACATTCTCACTCTGATACTAGATAAAAATTCAATCTAAAACCTATTCATTCCATTTATGCCCATTTATACTTGTTTTCTGTAAGAAAAGGAAAAAAATTAATTCTTGATGAACATGAATGTAGGAGAGAGCTAATTTTAGTAGTATGTGAATATATTTTTCCTAACTAGAGTAAAAGTTAAGTCAAAATTTCCACTGTGCCACTGCAAGCCAATTAGCACAATATGTAGAGAATTTTTGCTCACTCTATGTCTTTTTCTTCTTAGAACTTTGTCTAATATATCAAATGATCAAATCTTCTAAAGCCACGGGCCAAGGCAAGGGAAAGTAGTCAGTTTTTACGTAGGTGACAGTGATGGTGGACTCTCACCAGTGTAAAAAGCAGTCTGTTTGAAATTAAACCACAAAGAGATGAAGTTTTAAATTTCAGTTTTCATAAAACTTGGCTCAATGGTATTCCATTTCAATTGTAAAGAAAAAGAAAATAGTCAAAACAATATACCACTCCTGTCTAGACTTAGAGGGTCGCAGAATAAGGAATCTGGAGAGAATGTAAAATCATATTTACAAAGCATAAAATGTGGGAGAATGACCATCCCCTTCTCAAACAATCAATTCTAGACTCTGTATTTGAGTAACTTCTGCAAATTCAGCCCAGCTGGGATCCATAAGAGACACTTCAAAATAGTGCAAGGTTATTTCTTATTAAATAATAGAAATGCTTGCCTCATAAATAATTATTCCTTAGCAAATTACTGGGGAAAAAAGCTTTACAATCCATACCATGATGAAGACTCCAACCAGAAAAAATGAAAAAAGTGAAGGAAAAAAGTACCACTTGTTTGAAAGACTGTCAAATAGGTAAAATTTTAAGTCTTTAGATGGAGTTAGCAACAAAATATTTCCCTCACCTGAAATGGAGGATAGTTTCAAGATGCAAAATCTAGAACTAAAATTTGGTTTATGTAACAGTTTCTTTAGTTAGTAAAGTAGCAATCAATTAGATATTCTGCAAGTATAACAACACTTAAAATGGTCCCATTATATGCCCAGGAGTGGGACTGCTGGATCATATGGTAGCTCTATTTTTAGATTTTAAGGAACCTCTACACTGTTCTCCATAGTGGCTATATCAATTTATATTCCCACCAACAGTCTAGGAGAGTTTCCTTCTCTCCACACCCTCTTCAGCATTTATAGATTCAGACAGGTGTGAAGTGATACCTCACTGTGTTTTGATTTCAATTTCTATGATAATTAGTGATATTGAACATCTTTTGGTAATCTGTATAACTTCTCTGGCAAAGTATCTATTTAAATCTTCCATCAATTTTCTGATTAGGTTGTTCTTTTCACATTGAGCTGCATGAGCTGTTTGTGTATTTTGGAGATGAATACCTTGTTGCTCACTTCATTTGCAAATATTTTCTCCCACTCAGAAGGTAGACTTCTTGGTTTTGTTTATGGTTTCCTTTGCTATACAAAAGAGAAGCAAAAGACAAATGAGAAAAGGAAACATATACCCATATGAATGAAGAGTTCCAAAGAATAGCAAGGAGAGCTAAGAAAGCTTTCCTAAGTGTAAACACAGCAATGGCCACAGGACTAGAAAAGCCGAGTTTTCATTCCAATCCCAAAGAAAGGCAATGCCCAAAAATCTTCAAACTAATGCACAATTTCACTCATCTCACACGCTAGTAAAGTAATGCTCAAAATTCTCCAAACCAGGCTCAACACTATGTGAAACATGAACTTCCAGATGTTCAAGATGGATTTAGAAAAGACAGAGGACCCAGAGATCAAATTGTCAACATCCACTGGAGGTGGGGATACTTGTTAATTTATGTTGCCTTAGAACCAGCCTCTTAGAGGAGGCTATTAGGAGTAGGAGCGGAGGGTGGGCAGGGGGATGGAGAGAAGGGCGTCTTGGAAGCCCGCTCTGCTGCGGCCCCACACAGACCCCGCCGCCCTGGGGCCCCAGTGTATCCCCTAGAAGTTTTTTTTAAAAAAAAAAACAAAAAACATCCACTGGATCACAGAAAACACAAGAGAATTCCAGAAAAATACCTACTTCTACTTCATTGACTATGCTAAAGCCTTTGACTGTGTGGATCACAATAAACTGTGGAAAATTCTGAGAGAAATGGGAATACCAGACCACCTGACCTGCCTCCTAAGAAATCTGTATGCAGGTCAAGAAGCAACAGTTAGAACTGGATATGGATAACAGACTGGTTCCAAATAGGGAAAAGAGCACATCAAGGCTGTATATTGTCACCCTGCTTATTTAACTTATATGCAGAGTACATCATAAGAAATGCTGGGTTGGCTGAAGCAGAAGCTGGAATCAAGATTGCCAGGAGAAATATCAATAACTTCAGATATGCAGATGACACCACCCTAATGGCAGAAAGTGAAGAAGAACTAAACAGCCTCTTGATGAAAGGAAAAGATGAGAGTGTTGGCTTAAAACTCAACATGGCCAATAGATGGGGAAACAATGGAAAATTGAGAGACTTTATTTTCTTGGGCTCCAAAATCAGTACAGATGGTGACTACAGCCATGAAATTAAAAGATGTTTGCTCCTTGGAAGAAAAGCTATGACCAACCTAGACAGCATATTAAAAAGCAGAGACATTACTTTGCCAACAAAGGTCTGTCTAGTCAAAGCTATGGTTTTTCCAATAATCATGTATGGATGTGAGAGTTGGACCATAAAGAAAGCTAAGCGCCGAAGAATTGATGCTTTTGAACTGTGGTGTTGGAGAAGACTCTTGAGAGTCCCTTGGACTGCAAGGAGATCCAACCAGCCCATCCTAAAGGAGATCAGCCCTGGGTGTTCACTGGAAGGACTGATGCTGAAGCTGAAACTCCAATACTTTGGCCACCTGATGTGAAGAAATGACTCACTGGAAAAGACGCTGATGCTGGGAAAGATTGAAGGAGGGAGGAGAAGGGGACGACAGAGGATCAGATTGTTGGATGGCATCACCAACTCGACGGACATGAGTTTGAGCAAGTTCTAGGAGTTGGTGATAGACAGGGAAGCTTGGCACACTGCAGTCCATGGGGTCGTAAAGAGTAAGATATGACTGAGCAACTGAACTAAACTTGCTATACAAAAGCTTTTAAGAATAATTAGGTTCCATTTGTCCATTTTCGCTGTTATTTTCATTACTTTAGGGGGTGGATCAAAAAAAATCTTGCTCCAACTTATGTCAAAGAATAGTCTGCCTATGTTTTTCTCTGATTTATAGTACATGGCCTTACATTAAGGTCTTTAATCCATTTTGAGTTTATTTTTGTGTATGGTGTTAGGGAGTGTTCTAATTTCATTCTTCTGTATAGAAAACCATAATTTGAAAGGATGCACGCACCTCAATGTCACTGTAGCACTATTTACATTAGCTAGGAAATGGAAAAAACCTAAATATCCATCAACAGAGGAATGAATAAAGAAGATGTGTTACAAATATATATGGAATTTTACTCAGCCCTTAAAAAGGAATAAAATAATGCAATCTGTGGCAACACAGATGGATCTAGAGATTATTATACAGAGTAAAGTAAGTCAGAAAGAGAAAGACAAATATTGTATAATATCTCTTAAATGTGACTTACTTGCAAAGCAAAAATAGAGTCACAGATGTAGAAAACAAACTTATGGTTACCAAGGGGAGATGGGATGAACTGGTGGATTGAGACTGATATATATACACTGCTGTATATAAAATAGACAGCTAGTGAGAATCTACTGTATAGCACAGGGAACTTTACTCAGTGCTCCGTGGTGACCTAGATGGGAAGGGAATCCAAAAAAGTTGGATATGTGTATGTATGTAACTAATTCACTTAGGTGTACAACAGAAACTAATGCAACATTATAAGGCAACTATACTCCAATAACTTGGAGAAGGAAATGGCAACCTATTCTAGTGTTCTTGCCTAGAGAATCCCGTGGACAGAGGAGCCTGGTGGGCTGCTGTCCATGGGGTTGCACAGTCAGAGATGACTGAAGTGCCTTAGCATGCAGGCATGCACTGGAGAAGGAAATGGGAACCCACTCTAGTGTTCTTGCCCGGAGAATCCCCGGGACAGAGGAGCCTGGTGGGCTGCCATCTATGGGTCGCACAGAGTCGGACATGACTGAAGCGACTTAGCAGCAGCAGCATACTCCAATAAAAAAATAAGTAAGATGGTTCCATTATATAGATTCAGGACTCTGCAAAATAAATTTCACATGAAACAATACTGACTCCATATAATAACTTGAAAATATTTGTGTTCAACATCCTAGTCAACAATAAGAGTTACAAATGGATTCTGTCCACACATTGCTTTAGGCTACTGAGATTCACCTACTGAACACAGGTTTAACAAAGCAAGCAATGTTTAAATCTTACCCTCTGGCCGGGACTTATTGAGAAGGATATGTTCTCTAGTATGGCATTCCCTCCATCTGTATACTTTGCTGTGAGGTCTTTGACAGTCATTTGGCCCCCTGAGGGCCAGATGTCATCTTTCTTCACATGTTGATTCTCAATGATCATAACTTTTGAGGGCTGACTATCCTTGGATGGTCTGAATGAATTGTTAGGTTTACCATCTTCTGTTGGCATATCAATAAACTTAAAGACTCGGCTCACAGATCGCATCTGAAATAAAAATAATATTTTATTTTTTAAGAGTTGCAGAGAATGTCAAAATTAGTTTAATGTTTCCTAAAATATAACTGTAGGATGTGATACTAGCTAGTCATCAGTTGGTTATTTGTTAGGTTTCTCAATGAAGTAACAGGAAATAATTGGATAGAACTAAAAGCTTAACCAAGAGAATTAACTAGGATTTCTATAAATGGGCTCTTTATAAACCTGTTTATTTTTGTGATCACTTAACTCTCAGTTATGCAAGCCACACATAAATAGCCAAACTTTATTCAGTGGAATAGATGATGTCAAGGGGAAACTTTTTTTCTACCATTGTGTAGTACAATGTTCTACAACTGATAAGTTACTATAAAATGTTTCAAACTTCAAAATCACTATATAAAAGGCTTTCCTTATTCTTGCAGTGCATTAATAACTATCAACAATTCTATGTCAGCTGGGTGGTAAGTGGACTCCTGAGGCTCAGTAAATTTTGAATAACTTCACAGTAATCTTCAAACAAATTTGAAGTCACTGGCATATATCTGTAGTTAAATATTACATTTTTAATCTAAATTACTTAAAGATCCATGTCCACTGCTGAGCAAAATGTGACTGTGTATAAGGGCTGTATTTGAAATTCAACCATTTTAAAAATTAATTTATTTTTAACATTTTATTTTATTGACGTATAGCTGATTTACAATGTTGTGTTAGTTTCTGCTATCACAAAGTGATTCAATTACTCAAATGTATACAAATCCTTTTTCATACTCTTTTCCATTACAGTTTATTGAATACAGTTCCCTGTGCAACAATAGGACCTTGCAGTTTGTCCATTCTGTATATAATAGTTTGCATCTGCTAACCCCAGTCTCCCAGTCCATCCCTCCCCCTTGGCAACCATAAACCCATTCTCTGTGTCTGTGAGTCTGTTTGTTTTGTAAATAAGTTCACTTATGTCATATTGTATGTCCACATGTGATATCATATGGTGTTTGTCTTCCTCTTTCTGACGTACTTTGCTTAGTGAGATCATCTCTAGTTGCACCCATGTTGCTGCAAATGGCATTATAAAATTCAACTATTTTGCACGAGTGCTTAAATTCTTTAATGACAGCATATTTCTCTGAACAATTATAACTTACAAAATTTGGAAAGTGATTTTTAAAATAGCCTGGCATATAATAGGCATCCAATACATAATTGAAAATATTTAAAGTAAATGTACCTGTGTGCTCAGTTGTGACAAAATCTTTGTGTCCCCATGGACTGTAGCCAAGCAGGCTCCTCTGTCCATCGGATTTCCTAAGCCAGAATACTGGAGTGGGTTGCCATTTCCTTCTCTAAGGGATCTTCCTGACCCAGGGATCGAACCTGCATCTCCTGCATTGGCAGGCAGATTCTTTACCACTGAGCCACCAGGTAGCCCATTAACAGCTTACTAGACAGAAAATTTTTTGTCTTAAAAGTAATTGCTGATTCTGCCTTTACCCAGTTGAGAATTTAACCTTCTTCTTTACAATGTTAATTTATTATCATCGTAGTTATTTAGATATTAGAAATATTTCTTTCAGCAAAAAAAAAAAACTGGTGAGATGAAATGATATGGGTATTCATTTCTATTATTTTTATTTTTCATTATGAAAAGGTGAAATGGGAAGAATTCTTCATCTTTAGTATGAAATGACTCATAGATGAATCAGAGAAGTTCAGATATTTATCCTTAATTGAACATTTAAAGCTTCATCTTAGAAAATCATATAGCATTGCCTGTTTTCACATGCACTGATCAAGACTGATATTTATAAAGAGCTTTATTCTATCTAGTAATTGTATGCTTCAATTTCCCTCATCTTGAATATATCTTCAAATTATCTTCAATAATTATTCAAGATTCAAAAAGAGAATCCTTTTAAGCCAAAACCCACTAGAAATGGGAGTGAAAAATATCCAAAGCCGATGTCCATCATAAATAACTCAGGAGGAAATAAATGGCATATTATAATTATTCCTCTGACATAATATTTTAAATTCCAAATTATGGGTGATTTTCAGAGTTTATTAAATCCTGACTCAGTTTTTTTATTAAATTTGAATTGAAACACACTGTTGACATTTCTGCATGTCAGTGCTGTGAAGAATTTTATACTAGTCTTTGTTAAGTGCTTTAACACGTCAAGGAAGGAACTGTATAACAAAAATCCATCCTATTTCAACACTTTCAAGCATCAAAAAACATTTAAATATTGCTATCAAAACTACTCAAAATTACATGTGTTATTATTAGAAAATGACATCAAAATGACTATTTTGACAGCACTAAAATGCCATGCACAATTTTTCTTTGTAAGCATTTGTCTGAGTACAGCAAATTACATTCTTCATTAGCAAGGGTGAACCCAGGACTTCTTTTGTTGTTGTTTTCTTGTTTTTTGAATTCCGAATTTCTAATGTCAGCTTTGGTATACAGAATGCACCTATCAAATTGAGAAAACACAATTTTCCACTCATCACCTTTCATATAATCTACTTGCTTAAAGTGACCCCGAGACAGGTTATTATAGTTATCCACAGCATGGTCAAATATCCCTGACCAAGAACAAGTTCACCTTAACAACAGGCACTCATCTACAGCCCATGAACTCACTCAACTCAATGGGCTAAAGTATTTTCTGACAGGAAGGAAAGGTGGCCAATGCAGACACTTGCATTATGGTTAGGTTTTCAGCCACTGAAATAGTGAATAGACGATGTGGCCAGATAATATTATGAATTACTAACTCCCTGTGCCTCACAGGCTCTCCAACTCACACATTACTTCCACTGCCTGTCAAAGGAGAAGGGACACAGAAGCAGTGCACAGAAAATCATTTCCGATCTTGCAAGTTGCAGAAAACTGCCTTTGTAGTCAGAGATTGATAGTTCAAAAATTTTGAGCCACAAGAATATTGCCTGTTAAGATTCAAAAACCAAAGCCTGAAGGACAGGGTTTATCTAAAAACCAGTAGTCAAGGATGATCTTCTGATGGACAAGAATCAGCTTCTCTCCTCACCCCACAATCTGACTCACAAATGGGCTGAAGCACCAGTTCCTCTAAAAAGAAGCACTGCCTTGCAACTGAACTCTGGTTCTATCCTCAAGTAGATTTGAGTGATTTTAGAACTTTGGAGGCCTGTGCCTCAGTTCTAAGGTGGATACAGGAATGGGGCAGGGCTTAGAGAAGCTTCCAGTGCCTGTATGGCATAGGAGTATAAGAGTGGACATGCCTGCATAGCATGTTGAGACACAGATGACTTGACATAGCTTTGGATTTTACTTGTGTTTCCAGAATGATGATGAGGGGGAGCCAAATAATCCCAATGCTTTGACCCCCTCGGGGTCTTCCATTCCTCAGGGATGTGGAAGCAGCTGAGAGAGTGCAGGCTCACCAAGGGAGAGCTAACAGTCAGGACCTGAAGGAAGACCCAATGTACCTGGACTGTACACCTCTAGGTCAGAGACAGCCCTGGATCCACTGAGCACAACAAGGGACAACCTAGGGCCAGACACCGCCCCCCCCCCCCCGCCACCACCCCCGCCTCGGTATCTTGGTATCCTGTAAACGCTGCTCACAATTGATTATAGAGTCACTTCTAGTAAGATCTCTGAATTCGCGGAGGTTTCTTCTACTCGGTGGAAGGCATGCTCAAATAGAAAATAAATATGACTATAACACAAGTAGTCGTATATCTTCTACACTTGATTTAACAACCAAAGATTCCTATCTGTAGTCAGGGATGGATCCAGGTGTGGTGGAAAGAGACTTAAGTAATGTGGGAGATTCTTCTTAAGAGAAGGTCTTAAGAAGACATCAATACTATATCAATACAATGAAATATTATTCAGCCATAAAAAGGAGGAAACATGAAATATTGTCATTTGCAACACTGATGAACACAGAGATTATGATACTAAGTGAAATCAGACAGAGAAAGATAAATATTATATGATATCATTTGTATGTGAATTCTAAAAAATCCATTTACAAAACAGAAACAGACTCACAGATACAGAAAACAAACTTATGGTTACTAAAGTGGGGGATAAATTAGGAGCATGGGATTAACAGATACACACTACTATAAATAAAAAGAATAAGCAATAAGGATTTACTGTATAACACAGGTAACAATATTTAAAAAAGAGAAGAAAGAAAAAGAAATAAAATTCTATATAGAAAATTAAGTACAGGATCTTCAAAAGGTTCCATGCAAGTGGCAGAATGTGAGCTTATATCTAAGGGGCTTCAGTTAAACCCACTGTGCCTATTACAGTAAACTTACTCAAGCACTGTTTATATATCTTCCCCACCAAGTGTTTAGCATCATGCAGTCCCTTAATAAATCTCTGTTCATAATGAATTAACCCATTGTTCCACCTCACATGCAGAAAGCGGTTTCTGAGCAGGGAGAATGGCAGTGCTGTAACTTAGTAGGAAATCCAGGCTGCAGTTGTAGCCTCAGCTCTCACCCTAAAAATATACATTGCTATTTGGATCAGAAGGACGTTGTAACATATCAAATTATTTTTAGTCTCATCTACTTGTTTTCATTAATCTTTTTAACCTAACTGAATCCTATCTCTAATTTGGGATGTCTAAATATTTTAAGGTGATTTATAAAAACTGCTGTGCCATTGTCCAGCTATGTAGCTGGAACTGGATGGAAATTCAGATTTGACCATTTTCTAAGTTCTGTAGATGGAGTTGGGCAAACTCTTTAACCTGAAGCTGCTGCTTCTGTGCATAGAAAAGTGTTTCCTACAGAGGAATGAGGGGGTATCGCTGTTTAGCTCACAAACAGCAAAGTCTCGATGTAGCCATTACCAGCTTAGGTAGGAACACATGTCTTAGATTTTAAGAAGTAAATGATGAAGCCAAAATGAGACTCAGGCACTGAAACATCAAATCATCAATCAAATCATCAAGTTTTCTGGAAAACTTCATATAATTTGCATAGGCTTTCCACAAAATTAGAGCTTAGTCAAAATGAAGTGGGGTTTTTGCTTGAGAAGCATCTCATTTAAAATTTTGGCATGATTATTTATATCATGTATTATACTCAAAAATTCTCCTGAGCCCATCTTTAAAAATCAATTTCATTATCTTTATGATAATGTCTGAATTACTTATCTAAGCATCAGGAGAACAAAGTCTTTTGGAGAAAGACTGCTCCATAGCCTCATCTCAACTTTACTTTGTAACAGATATACTTAGTGAAAGAGAAAATGATTCCTGATTTTCCTTTTCACCTTTTGTTAACAAAGAGGCAAGAAAAGGCTTAAAGACCTCTTTTAGGGCAAGTCAGGAAACCAAACTCTTTTCCCTGCACAAAATATTTGTTCTATTTCCTTTCATCCTTTCGGTTGTTTGGAAACCAGGCCATCAAATTTGTTCATTAACACCTAAACTACATGTAATACCCACAAAGTCACAACAATAGAAAATATATTGCACAAGTCTGAGATCTGGCTGGCAATGTTGTAAAGAGTGTTCATAACTGGTGGTTACAGGAAGATTACAATAAATAAATGTGAAGACAATCATCTATTAATAGAAAACTGACACCATGTGAAAACAGCATACATTTTGCAAGAGAAATTTTCAAAACGTGAAGTACATAAAAGGGAGGATTAAAGTGTTTTAAATCTTAGATTCTTCCTGGTAGGCCCAAACTAGATGCTTTTCATCAAGCAACTGACAAGTGTCAACTGACAGTGACCTGAGACCCAAGGCCATGTTAGAGTGATTAGCATAATCTTTAGGCCATGGATATAGACTTAAGAGATAATGGTTATCATGGAAATAGACTCTCTACCCAAAACATATTTTTGAAACTCTGATCTATCTTTCTGCACCAATTACTTATGCTCCTAGAGCCCTTAACAAGTCAATCAGGACTGTATTGCTATAAATTATTAACAGCATAAGTGAGTTACTTACAGTATACTATAGATTCTAACCCTTTAGAAATTATTATAGCTTGCTACCTAATCTGTGACGAATTATATGGCAAGTCAATTTGACTTTTTCTGACTGCAGGATGTGCAAACACACACACATACACACACACACACAATTAATGTCAAAAAGGCATATCTTAAATAAACACAGAGGTATCAAATATATTGGTGCCTATTTTCAATAATTAAGAGCTTCAATAATTATGGTACCAAGTACCAATAGGCAAAGGAGGACTCTGATTTATCTATCTAAAAAGGTCTGATATATCACTTATTACATCTACTACTCAAACTTGAATTTAGATGCTTCTGGAGTTACTATTTTCTAAAAGCATATGATAGGCTATCAACAAGTGCTTGGTGAATACAACTGAGCCTATGAGGTGTCCATTAAACATATTTCAAAGGAAATCTCAAGAAGAGGAGATTTACTAGACAAAAAAAATTAAAACAGATCAAAATATTTTCCCAAGGTTTTGACTATTTTAATAAGATTTTTTCTAAGCATCTTAACTTTGAGACAGCACAACTTCCCCAAGTTCTCTATCATTAAGCACCATTCTTTACACATCTTTCAGGTTTATATCTATCACTGGTCGATATACAGGATAAAAATAATTTGCTGATAGTCCATCAGTTCCAAAGTAAATTCTATCCCATAGACCAGAGGTGAGCAAAACTATGGCCCAATGGCCAAATCACACCATATCCATTTGTTTACATTCACTTTGCCCTACAAAAGTTTAGGTTTCCCAGGTGGTTCCATGGTAAAAAACCCACCTGCCAGTGCTGGAGCTACAGGAGATGCAGGTTCAAAACCCTGGGTTGGGAAGATCATGTGGAGAAGGAAATGGCAATCCACCCCAGTATTCTTGCTTGGGAAATCCCATGGACAGAGGAGCCTGGTGGGCTCACAGAGAGCCCACGTCCATGGCATCACAAAGAGTTGAACAGGACTGAGTGTGTGCACGTGTGCACACACACACACACAATCTTAGTTGAATAACTGCATAGAGACCACATAGCTCACAATGTTGAAAAAGGTACTACCTAACCTTTTACAGGAAAAATTTGCTGGCTCCCTGCCATGACTCACAGAAAACTGGGGTGAAAATGAACCTTCGAGACCCTCAAATCCAGTGAATCACAAGTCTATATATACCAGAATAACCTGGAGCACTTTTTAAAAGATAGACATCATGCCTGGTCACTTTGCCCTCAACCAAGAGAACTGCTTTAATTAGTCTCAGAGGACCCTGAGTAATCTCTCTTTTTATAAAGGTTCCACATGTGCTGTCAGGTTGGGAACCTCTGATCTAATCCATTCCTTCTTGGTACAAATGAAAAATTTTAAATCCAGGAAGTTTAAGTGATAAGCACACAGCTCCACAAATTTCCCAAACTTTCCTACACTCTCACAATCCCATCAGGTTCTCATAAGCCTCTCCTACCAATTCAAGACTCAACAACATCTTAATGGAGCTTTCTTTGTCTTTGTTGGTTCCAGTAACACACTGGTTAAGAGTTCTTTGATCAGCTCTGACAACTGCAGTGGTGAGTGACCTAATCACTGGACCTGAGCCTTCAGGGCAGTGGCAGACCCCTGGGACTCCCAAGAGCACCCGGAACAGTGCCTGCATATGTGCCAATGAGGATATCTTGAGATATCTCAGAGATTCAGAAGAGAATGTCACAACTAACAGAACCTTAAAAAATTTCCAACCAAACCGTTTCATTTACAAAGGAGGAAAAAGCCCTCATGCAGGTTATGACTTATTTGCCTAAGGCTGCACAACTTCTTGGTGGTGGCTAGAGCGGAACACGGCATAGAAAGCCACTTTATAGGATGGAAATAGAAAGGCTGGGTGAAACGAAGTCTTGGAACAGACGTCATAAGTGGAAAATACACCCCCAAAGACTCATGAGAACAGAAAAACAAAGAAAGGTATTATCAAGAAGCCATTAAAAGGAGGTTAAAAAAATATAAGAAATGAAGCCTCCCCTAAGATTCTCAGGGCAGAAACTATTTTCAATCCAAAAGAATTGGGCATCAGGAGAACTGAGAATTGAAGAAAAGCCAGGTTCCCCACTTCTCGCATCAGGTTTCTCATTGGTCACTGTACAATCAGTCACTTGATCTTTACTGGAACCCAAAATAAACACAGGCAATAAAAGGACAAAGGAGAAACAGAGGGAGTTTCTATTGACAGAAAACTCTTCTCAGATTACATCAACCTTGTAAGAACTTTCTGGAAACTCATTAACTGGAATCTAAATGTGAACCCTGCAGAGGTGCAGTCTTCCTTACTCATCCTGGAGGCTTCCACCCTCTTGTGTTACTAAGAACACACTATGCAACAGGGATGGTTTATTGGCTGCTACGACTGGAGAATTAAGAAAGTGGGTACTAGTCATATGCTCAGATATTTTAGTTTTGCTCACCAGGACGCAGACAGTCCTGAAAATAGATGAACTGTCAACTGCCTCATTCGAACAATGATACTCTTAGCGTGAGCAATTCACCAGTCACCAGATGGCTTGATACAACTAAGTCTGAAACATTACCTTTGGGTCCTTTCTAGCTCTCATTTATTTAATTTTCACTCATTCATGGAGGCAAAAATCTAGGTATACACTGACTATTTAAGACAGTGAAGTGAAAGTATCTCAGTCGTGTCTGATTCCTTGCGACTCCAGGGACTATACAGTCCATGGAATTCTCCAGGTCGGAATACTGGAGTGGGTAGCCATTCTCCAGGGGACCTTCCCAACCCAGGGACTGAACCCAGGTCTCCCACAATGCAGGCGGATTCTTAACCAGTTAAGCCACCAAGGAAGCCCATTTAAGATATATGAAGTTTAAATAGTTAACAATAGGAGACAGAGAAGCTTTATGTTGTTAAAAATGGCAGGCATCTTATGAATTCATACACAATAAGTACACAACTTTGTTAATTAATAACACAAAATGTTTTAAGATTGAATTTACTTTAATTCATATAGTACTTGAGGAATGGAGCTAAAAAGAATTAATACTTCTCTTTTCATCCCATCTACAGAATAGTATAAGCTTTGCAACTGAAATGAACAGAGAGACATACACATGTGCTGTGCTATGCTTAGTTGTTCAGTCGTGTCCAACTCTCTGTGACCCCATGGTCTGTAGTGTCCTAGGCTCCTCTGTCCATGGGGATTCTCCAGGCAAGAATACTGGAATGGGTTGCCATGCCTTCCTCCAGGGGATCTTCCCAACCCAGGGATCGAACCCAGGTCTCCCTCAGTGCAGGTGGATTCTTTATCGTCTGAGCCACCAGCGAAACTCATGAATACTGGAGTGGGTGGCCTATCCCTTCTCCAGGGGCTCTCCCCAACCCAGGAATCAAACCAGGGTCTCCTGCATTGCAGGAGGATTCTTTATCAGCTGACGTACCAGGGAAGCCAGATATACACATAAATTATGTTAAAATTAAGAGAGAATTAGAAGTAATAGTTTTTAAAACACTGTGGTATCAATTGAAATAACTGGAAATCCCCTAACATGGGAGTTTAAATGGGAATTAAGTTGGACTCTGATAATTTTACTATTTTTAAAATCTCTGGAATTACTCATGACCTATTATACTACACTGTTCATAAGGTGACAGATGAATTTTTTCCCAAACTCCTATATAAAGCTAGACAAACTAGTAGGCAGAATAGAAGTTTTGTTCACTTTTAATGGTCTCTTGATACCACAAGCATATTTCCAGGAGATTCCAAATAAGAATTTAAGAACTAAAATGTCAAGTCTACTGGAAGACAGTTTATCACTGTGTTTTATAAATACATGGAGGTGTCAAGTTAGTAGTTGAATATATATATATAAAGAAAGAGCAGAGGAGTGGTCTTAACTGGAGATATGAATGTGTGATTCACTGAGAGATGATTTCAGAAGCACGGAGTTAGATTATAACAGCCAAAGAAAGTGTAGATAGAAGAGGGCTAGCATACAGCTAGGAGAAGGCAATGGCACCCCACTCCAGTACTCTTGCCTGCAAAATCCCATGGGTGGAGGAGCCTGGTAGGCTGCAGTCCATGGGGTCGCTAAGAGACAGACACGACTGAGCGACTTCACTTTCACTTTTCACTTTCCTGAATTGGAGAAGGAAATGGCAACCCACTCCAGTGTTCTTGCCTGGAGAATCCCAGGGACAGGGGAGCCTGGTGGGCTGCCGTCTATGGGGTCACACAGAGTCGGACACAACTGAAGCAACTTAGCAGCAGCAGCAGCATACAGCTGGTGTTTAGCAATCTGAAAGAAGATAAGGGGTCAGCAAAGAGAACTAAGCAGGAACCAGTGAGGCAGCAGGAAAACCAGGTGTGAATAACATTACCCTAGTGAAAGAAGAAAGGATAACAAGAAGGATGTGTCCATGGCATGAGTACTACTGAGAGACTGAGAGATATAAAGATGCTGGCTCTGGAAAGATATAGGTTATGAGTCTGAGGGATGATGGAAATAAAATGAAGTAGGGTATGGAAAGAATTTCCATATTTCAAATCCTAAAAGATGTGCTGTTAAAGTGCTTCACTCAAGTTGCCTGCAAATTTGGAAAACTCAGCAGTGGCCACAGAACTGGAAACGGTCACTTTTCATTCCAATCCCAAAGAAAAGCAATGCCAAAGAACATTCAAACTACCACACAATTGCACTCATTTCACATGCTAGCAAAGTAATGCTCAAAATTCTCCAAGCCAGGCTTCAACAGTATGTGAACCATGAACTTCCAGATGTTCAAGCTGGTTGTAGAAAAGGCAGAGGAACCAGAGATTAAATTCAACATCCATTGGATCATCAAAAAAGCAAGAGAGTTTCAGAAAAACATCTACTTCTGTTTCATTGATTACACCAAATGGTGTGGATTTTGATGGTGTTGATGGTGGGGATCACAACAAACTGTGGAAAATTCTTCATGAGATGGGAATACCAGACCTCCTTACCTGTCTCCTGAGAAATCTGTATGCTGGTCAAGAGCCAACAGTTAGAACCAGACTTGGAACAACAGACTGGTTCCAAATTGGTAAAGGAGTATGTCAAGGCTGTATATTGTCACCCTGCTTAATTAACTTATATGCAGAGTACATCATGCCAAATGCTGGGCTGGATGAAGCACAAGCTGGAATCAAGACTGTCAGGAGAAATATCAACAACCTCAGATATGCAGATGATACCACCCTTATGGC
>NW_011495076.1:12857141-12887402 GCF_000754665.1 Bison bison bison | reverse complement strand
TCAAGACTGTCAGGAGAAATATCAACAACCTCAGATATGCAGATGATACCACCCTTATGGCAGAAAGTGAAGAAGAACTAAAGAGCCTCTTGATGAAAGTGAAAGAGGAGAGTGAAAAAGTTGACTTAAAGCTCAACATTCAGAAAATGAAGATCATGGTGTCCAGTTCATCACTTCATGGCATAATAGATGGGAAAACAGTACGAGACTTTATTTTCTTGAGCTCCAAAATCACTACAGATGGTGACTGCAGCCGTGAAATTAAAAGACACTTGCTCCTTGGAAGAAAAGCTATGACCAACCTAGATAGCATATTAAAAAGCAGAGACATTACTTTGTCAGCAAAGGTCCACCTAGTCAAAGCTATGGTTTTTCCAGTAGTCATGCATGGATGTGAGAGTTGGACTATAAAGAAAGCTGAGTGCCAAAGGATTGATGCTTTTGAACTGTTGTGTTGGAGAAGACTCTTGAGAGTCTCTTTGACTGCAAGGAGATCCAACCAGTCCATCCTAAAGGAGATCAGTCCTGAATGTTCATTGGAAAGACTGATGCTGAAGCTGAAACTCCAATACTTTGGGCACCTGATGCAAAGAACTGACTCATTGGAAAAAACCCTGATGCTGGGAAAGATTGAAGGCAGGAGGAGAAGGGAACAACAGAGGATGAGATGGTTGGATGGCATCACCACCTCGATGGACATGAGTTTAAGCAAGTTCTGAGAGCTGGTGATGGACAGGGAGGCCTGGCGTGCAGCAGTCCATGGGGTCACGAAGAGTCGGAAACAACTCAGTGACTGAACTGACTGACTGATGGAAAGGACTGGGAGGATGACATGGAGTAAAACACTGTTTCAAGAATTTCTTCTGAAAATAGGTCAAAGAAAAGGGGTGTTAGATCAAGGGATGGTATTTTTATGCTAGGGAGAAAGGTACCACAAAGAGGAGTTAATTGCATATACTGGCCTTTACACAGGAGCAAAGACACAGAGGGAACTGGAGCATATGAGCAGTCGTGCAGAATGGTGTTACAACTAGTGGAAAGAAAGGAAGAAATTCTTCCTGGCTCCACCTTTTTTTTTCTATGACGTATATAGCAAGATCATTGACTGAAAATGCAAGGTGTAGAATTATTAGAGCACCTGAGAAGAGACAAGAAGGTGATAAAGTGCTATCTTAGGGAATAAAACAGAGAGAACTTATCAGGAAAATGTATTAAAAGGTTTGTTGACCAGTTTTGAGTGCCAACCTCTGAGATGTGTAGTTAGTCATAAATACAAAGCTACCTGAGGCTGTGATGAGGAAGTGTTATCATCCAAATATTATTAATACCTTCACTGGCTGAAAGCTAAGGAAGTCTGGGCACCCGAGTTAATGAATGGATGAGCAGTAAAAGGAAAGTCATATTCTTGTAACTTCATATTTCTATTGATGTTTGATGTTCATGCTTAAACCCAGCCAGATGGGTAAATGAAATATTCTTTCCCAGTCTAAAGATATTTTTTTCCTGGCTATCTGTGTACTAAAAAACGAAAAGTGTCAAACAAAACACCCTGTTTATTGAATTTAAACTCAGCTGGAGGGACGTCCCTGGGTCCAGTGGTTAAGACTCCATGGTTCCAATGGAGGGGGTGCAGGTTCAATCCCTGGTCATGGAACTAAGATCCTACATGCCGCAAGATGTGGCCAAAAAAAAAAAAAAAAAACCTACCTGAGGTCTAAATTCATTTCAGAACTCAATAAAATAAAATGAGTTTTTATTTCAGAGTTTACAAGGACCTTTAGTGTTAACATATATGTAAACATGAAATTTGAGGTTACAGCTCTCTCTCCTCCAACTTTCAACATATGCTAGGTAAAAACTAACAAATCACTGGACAGCTGTAGCAGTTGCAGGGGTGGAAGCAGCAAGATGGAGTTAATAACTAGATAAATGCCAGCAAAGACTCAGGCAAGACCACTTGTGCTATTTGGCAGCGCAATGCAAACTAACATGATCATTTTGATATTCAAACAAAAGAATATAACTTTTAAAAATATGATGAACTCCAAATATTGATACTTTTCACAGACCGTATTATAACATAATATTTTATTGCAAAGATCCTCTTATGCCAGGAGATGAAAGAAACAAAGTCAAAGCGCAGGTCACAAAGTCTAGGATGACCATGTGAAAAACTAGCTAAATAAAAAAGCTTCAAAGAAACTTTAATGGAGATTAGACATGCAAAAAAGACAGGCACCAAACAAAGAGAGGCTGTAGAGGCTGTTACATAAACCAAGGAAATTAATACAATAAAGAGAAAAGAATTGTGCATGTACAAGGCGAACAAATGCTTCCAGATAAAGAAAAAGAAGTACATGAGGATTTTAACTGTAATGTCAAAGTTGAGGAAAGTTCGAACAAAGAATTAAATAGCCAGTACAATATTTACTTAGTATTCTCCTGCTATTTTCCAACAGAAACATTTTAAAGTACATTTACAAGACACAACCACAAACGTATACAAGCTAAGAGAGGAGATAAATAGAGTCACTAAAAGAGCTGGTCAAACTAAAATGAAACTCTGCTATAAATCATATTAAGGTTAAATAACCTTTCAATGAATTATTAAAATGCTTTTGTTAAATAAAATATTGTCACAAGGGCAAGAAGAGGGCAGGAAAAAAAGAGGTTTTTCCCTAGATGTATATTTTATAATGATATTTATTCTGACAGGAATTGATTATACACATTTCAACAACTGAATGAATATGTGCATTTTGAGAACATGTCAACTGTCTCAGAGAAAAAGAAAAAGACCATAAACCAAAAGGTCAGGAAAGAACCTAAACCAAAAGGGTAATAAATGATGGGGAGGCTGTGGAGAAAAGTGAACCCTCCTACACCCTCCTATTAGTGGGAATGTAAATTTGTGCACCCACTATGGAAAACAGTATGGAGCTTTCTTAAAACAAATTAAAAATAGAGCTACCATCTGATGTAGCAATCCTGCTCCTGGGCATATGTCTGAAAAAGATAAAAACTAATTTAAAAAGATATATGTACCCTAATGTTCACAGTAGCACTGTTTACCATAACTAAGGCATGGAGGCAACCTAAGTGTTCATGGACAGACGAATGGATAAAGCTGTGATTCATACATATAGTAAAATACTACTCAGCCATAAAAAAGAATGAAATAATGCAGTTTCCAGCAACATGGATGGACCTAGAGAAGAACATACTAAGTAAGTCAGTAGAGAAATACAAATGCTATATAACACATATATATTCTATATGTGGAATCTAAAAAGCAATACAACTGAATCTATACAAAACAGAAATGACTCATAGATACAGAAAACAGTTACAGTTACCAAAAAGGAAGGAATGGGGGAGAAATAAAGGAGTTTGGGATTAGCAGATACAAACAACTATATATAAAACAGATGAGCAACAAAGTATCCACAGGGAACTATGTTCAATATCTTATAATAATTAAGAATTGAAAATAATCTGAAAAAATACATATCATTGAATCACTTTGGTATACACCTGAAACTAACACAATATTGTAAATCAACTATACTTCAATTTTTTAAAAAGTCTGACATTATCAAGTGTTGTATATAATACCTATGGACCTCTGAGAATTCTTACACTCTCTCTTTTTTAAAAATACTTATTTATTTGGCTGTACAGGGTCTTGGTTGCAGCATGTGGGATCCAGTTCTCTGATCAGGGATCAAATCCAGGCCCCCCTGCACTGGGGGCGTGGAATCTTGGCCACTGTACCACCAAAGGGAAGTGAAGTGAAGTCACTCAGTCGTGTCCGACTCTTTGCAACCCCATGGACTGTAGCCTACCAGGATCCTCCCTCCATGGGATTTTCCAGACAAGAATACTGGAGTGGGTTGCCATTTCCTTCTCCAGGGGATCTTCCCGACCCAGGGATTGAACCCAGGTCTCCCACACTGTAGGCAAACACTTTACCATCTGAGCTACCAGGAAACCACCAAAGGGAAGTCCCCTCTTATACTCTTGTTGATGGGAGTATAATCTGGTACAATGGATCTTAGAACAATTTGGCACCATCCAGAGACTTCACTTTCACTTTTCACTTTCCTGCATTGGAGAAGGAAATGGCAACCCATTCCAGTGTTCTTGCCTAGAGAATCCCAGGGACGGGGGAGCTTGGTGGGCTGCCGTCTATGGCATCGCACAGAGTTGGACACAACTGAAGCGACTTAGCAGCAGCAGCAAAATTGAACATGGGTGAATTCTATGACCCACCAATACCACTCTTGGGTGTCTATCCTAGAAAAATCCTAGGCAAGGAACTGCAAGAATGTTCATAGTAGCACTAGATCTTGACTGTGGCTATTTATATGGAAGAAAGAAGAGATATGGGTTTAATAAGAGATACAAACAGTGAACTTCAACTCATCTGCAGTTTTTTATTTCTTAAGCTGGGGTTGGGTATATAGTCATCCCTTATGCTATTATCTATACTTTTTGGTTTGTCTGAATTTTTTTCATAAAAGTTAAAAAAAAATACTTACCAAGCTATCCACATCTATGCTAGAGTTTACAGCCCACTGCAATGTACCCATGATATTCATGGCTAAAGTTAGAATAATCCCAACTCTTCCTTCTCCTTCACCTACAGGTGGAAAAAATATATAAACATACTTTAGGCTACTTCTCTTTTCTGTGAACCGCTTTATGTATACTTAGAAGACAGATTATGTTAAACTTACATTTAGATTCTGTGCCAATTTAAACCATTTTTCATCTCAGTTCCCCAAAGCATGCATCACTAGTGATAATATGCCCTGTTAGTATTCAACCAATGTTTTAAATCAAAGAGTGACTGCATATTAGTAAAGAGTTGCCCTTTTTTTTAATGCTTCAGATATTGAAGGCGATGTTGGTGTTGGGTAATATTATTTTTAATCTCTTCTACTATTACTCTGTAAGTAATAATATCTTCAAAGACTACAATGGAAAGACTTTCTGTGTCTGAATAATCTCCTCTACAAAGAAGTCAAAAGCAGGAGAGAGGTGTGTGAGCAGCATCCAAAAGATGTTTAGATGTGCTTCATGTCTTCGTAAGGAGGACTTATCTCTGTCAATAAGATGCTGTTGGGAAGAAAGAACTAAGAGTTTCATGGAGAAGTCAGAACTCATGGGTCTGCCATTTGGAAAAAGAGAAGACTGCCTTTTGAATTAAAAAATTGATTAGTTCAGATAGGAAGAACAATACTCAAATGCTTAATTAGAGTAGTTAGTTTTTAAGGGCTAGAAGGGACCCCTAATTAAAATTTACAAATACTCTGTATTCATGGCCCTAAAGTTTTTCTAATAAGAATGTCCTTAAATTGTTATAAATTTATGTTATCAAGTCCTAATTGATAATCAATCCCTGCAGCTGTAATGCATGATAAAACAATTTTAGGGCTCGAAAATTGGGAGAAATGTCATCCTATTATTATGAATTGAAATTTTTGTTTACATAATTATTCTAATAGAAGATAAACCACAGACAGCAGGTATGTGGTTTTAGTACTAAATCACTTATTTTAAACAGGTAAAATTTATCCAGGGCCCAATACATTACTCATTCTGAATATTAAGATGAGAGTAAGATAAAATTTTAAAAATAATAACAATAATAAGTAACATAAAATTTTTGGGTACCTACTATGGACTAGGCACTACAGTAAGTGCTTTGCACAAATTATTACATTTAATACTCACCACAAACTTATGAAACAGGCACTATAATGTTTATTTACACATGAGGAAAATGAGGGCTTTAGAGTAGTTGGCTAAAGTGTACAAGTCACCACAGCTGAAGACCAGCAGAGGCAGGGTTGATACTAGCTGTGTGGCTAACATTCACTCCGGCTGGGCATCTGATTTCATGGATAGGTCCTGGGCGATACTGGTTCTTGAACGCTCTATCATGCCTAATAAGCCAGGACTCAATCGGATCCTTAATCATTACATTAGAGCACATGATATATTGGTGTGATTTCGCTGTTAACAAATCCTTGTTCATTCAGCCCTCTTGGATCCTGTTTCAAATAACTTAATTAAAAAATTGTTTAATTCTGAACCACAAAAGAAACTTTATTTTGTTTTAAGGTTGCCCCAAACTATTGTACTGCTAAGGATTTACTTAAGGATTTGCCTGCCCCCTTGAATCCTTTTGCAGAGTCATTTCCCAAAGCCTTGGGCTGAGGGAACGATGAAGGTGAGGAATCCACTACTCTCTCAGCACCTGTGGGACTGCAGGTGGACCAATATAAGCCTGTTCCCTGTTCTTGTCAATACTTGGTAACTGGACAGAGGAACTCAGCTGTTTACTCAAGGGCCCTGACTGGAAAGGCCATACCAGGTCCCTGTTGCACAGCCCTGGCACATTAGCCAAACCAGTCTTTAGAGAAAGAGAAATGAATGAAGTGGCCACAGAAAGGAATGGGCATGGCTGGCATCTGGCCTCCAGAGATGGGAAGCTCTGAGTATGACTCTCCATGACTGTTCCATTTCCCGTGGAGGTGCAGTGTGCCTTCTGCCCACAAGGCCCTCCTGGAACTCTCCAACATTTGCTTCATTTTGTTTGAACAGAATTCTGTTCTGTTTGGCAGTCCCTCGGAATCTTCATCCACTGTAACATATATATCTCAACACTTCTTAAAGCTCAGTAATTCAACTTTTTTCATTAGAAGAGCTCACTTGTCTATATAGGTCTTCATTTTACTTGTGATGAAATATATCTATCTAAGTTTTTCAACTGCATACAGCTCTAATTCAAAGAAATCATTCATTCAACAATAAACAAATTTTTGATTAATAAACTAAAAAAATCTATTTAATGATACCTAAAAATGTTAACTTACATGAATGCAGCATTTTACTGGCTGACAAAGCTTTAAATTAAATGCTTAGCTAAACAGTTGAGTTCATAGTACCTGTTGTTAAAATGGAAATGAAGGTAACAGCAATGAAGAAGATGACAAAAATCATTTCTATTCTCATTTGGAACCAGCGCAGTGTTGACAGATACAAGAACCAGTTGGCAGTATGTAAATTCAGAGCTTTGTGGAATAAAGTTTCAAAGTAAGGCTGCCGTCCAAAGGCACGAAGTGTCCATAGTCCTTTTAAACTTGTAACAAGATGAGTGAAAATTGGACTCCTGCCTGTGAAATATTTCCATAGAGAACAATGTAAGTCATGTAAATACATAATGCAAATTATTACTTTCGAAACATTAACTTAATGAGTAATCAAACAAGTAATCAAACAATGGACATCATTGGAAAGGCTTTTCATTGTGACTCAAATTTTGAATAGATGCAATCTGTTATTTTTTTTAATGAGTTACCTTCCTTTTTAACTTGGTTACCATGGATGGAAACTTATTATAAAATCGTTGCCATTATTAATTCATATTCCTTGGCTACCACTGGGTATTGTTTATCTGACTAATCCTAAATTAATCACTGCTGAAAATGTTTTTCTTTTGAGACAATTCATTCAATGCCTCAATTAAGAAAGTCTGTGTGACTTAATTTAGCAAATAACCTTCAATGTAGAAGCACACTGGAAATATATCCCCTGAAAATGCACCTAAGCAAAGGCTGTTATTGAACAATGAGCTTTCCAAAGAGCTCAAGCAGTGTTTGGGTGTGCACCAAAAGGCAGATCCCTGGAGAGAAAGCAAAGGTGTCTGGAAAGAACTTTGTCCAGTCTCATTTAGGAACACAGACAAACCTTTAGAAATAGTGGCACTATGGTTTCAATTTTTAATTTATAGAATTAAGAACAGATATCATATACATCCAGCCTCCTAAGACTCCATATACTCGTTTTAAATTCAAAATAAAGTCACATAGTCATTAATTCATAAAAATAATCTACATGTGTTTTATAATTTACTGTTTCCTTTTATATACTTAGATTTTTTTGCAGAGTTTGTGGTTTAACACTACATTTTAAATCTGAAAGAAGGCAATGGTCAAATTCTCAAAAATAATATTTAATAACAGTTTTGTTAATAAATTTGCTATTTATTAATAAATTTGCTATTTGTTAATTACTTGTTATAATAAAAATTATTTATTAACAAAATATAAGAACCAGGAGAGGTATATATGATGAGAATGTACAGAAATGGCCCTGAATCAAAGTTGAAATATACATTTTTAAAACTCATTGTCATATCATGCAAGTTTAAAAACAGGAAAAACGTTTTGAAAACTAGATGCATTGCAGATAAATATCCACAGGTAGCTCTTGTGGGCATGTCACTAGCTGTACCGTACCTTCAGATTCCAGCTGCTTGAGTTGTTGGGAGGTGTGGAGGAAGTAGGCTCTCAAGAGAATAAAAGCCGCTATCACTGGCACTGTAGCTAGGAAGATGTAGGGCTGTAAAACTGAGACGACCACCACAGCTCCGATCACAATTAATAACAACTGTAGGATCAAAGACAACACAGGGATAAGTAAATATTTCCATGTTGCAAAGGGACAAGGTATGTTACCAATGTTTCCTAAACAAGGTTTTCACGCTCTGTTCCATTTTAAAGACAGGGAAGGTATCTTTCTACTGGGAAAGTGGTCACATTAAAGCACATTTTTCATAAGTTCTATCAAAATTCCAAAAATTGCTTAGGTTGCTCATAATAATATTTTAGAAAACATGGTATTCTTGTATCTTAGTATATTTTCACTTCCTATACCCTTTAAAGTGTTGTATGACAAATTTTAAATGAATGTAATTTTTTCTTGCCTGGGCTTCTTTTATTTATTTATTTATTTTTAATTAATTTTATTTTATTTTCAAACTCCACATAATTGTATTAGCTTTGCCAAACATCAAAATGAATCCACCACAGGTATACATGTGTTCCCCATCCTGAACCCTCCTCCCTCCTCCCTCCCCATACCATCCCTCTGGGTCGTCCCAGTGCACTAGCCCCAAGCATCCAGTATCGTGCATTGAACCTGGACTGGCATCTCGTTTCATACATGATATTTTACATGTTTCAATGCCATTCTCCCAATTCTTCCCACCCTCTCCCTCTCCCACAAAGTCCATAAGACTGTTTTATACTTTTAAAATAAACTTTTTATTTTAAAATAATTTTAGTATGAATGGTCATCTAGGTAAGCTACTTGATTTCTCTGAATCCAGATGATTAACATTTAAGATTGAAAAAAATTATACTTGAATTTTACTCCACTTACTGTTTTTGTTCTTGGCCCTTAAAACAACTGAAGATGACCCTGATGCTCAAAAACAAAAGGAAGATTTTGGGGGTAGGGCTGATTTAATTTGAAATCAGATCATTTTTTCTCTTGTGTATTATCAAATTAATTTTGTGTTTAAGTCAAGCCCATTCATTAGAGAGAGTTCTTCACATTATCCACCCCAAAAGTGAAGCCATGTGGGCAGTCTCAGAAACAAGTTGATTACACTGGTGTTCTTCAGATCAAGTTAAAGGCTTAAATTCTATATTTCCAAGTGACACTAAATCCATATGTATAAAAAAGTAAAAAAAAAATCTGCCAGCATTTGCTCCCTAATAACCCATGTGAATAAAGTATAAAGTAACTGTCACTATAAGGGTTGAAAAATAAACCTATCATAACATCTATCTGACAATCAGCAATCCAGTTCTCTACCAGCTCCCATGGGTGACACATACACTTTCCAGCTGATGCAGAAATACAGAACATTTTGGCAGATGGAAACATGAATGAGGGTGTAACATCTGCATAAATCTTCTTTGAATGGGTTGCTATTTTCATCTAAAGCCTCAGATGATCATATCTCAATGATAGGTTTAATAGAGAAAATGCCTCTAATGTGTCCATCATCAAATTCTACAGTACCAGCCCTTCACTCATTTTTGTTCAACAAATACTCCGAAAAATCTTTGCTGTGCCAGACCCTGGACCAACTGCATATGACGACAATAATTTAAGGAAAGTAAAAGTGAAAATCACTCAGTCATGTCTGACTCTTTGCAACCCCATGGACTATACAGTCCATGGAATTCTCCAGGCCAGAATACAGGAGTGGGTAGCCAGCCCAGGGATCGAAGCATGGTCTCCTGCATTGCAGGCGGATTATTTACCAACTGAGCTATCAGGAAAGCCAATTTAAGGAAAGTCCTCTCTTCTGCTCTTGCCCTACAAGAGCCACCAGTACAATGAGAAAGCCTCAATCACCCTAGTTATTACACGACAAGACTTCATCAATGCAAAGGATTCAGTTTTTTAACTGAGGATATGCGTTTCTCAGAAAGAGAGTCTTACGGAAAAAAAAACAGAAAAATTAACTTCCAAGCAGTATTTACTAGGAACTACATTTTAAGTTAAATGGGCCACTGTATTAAACACCAGTATGTCTGAAAGATAAATACTGTTGCATTTGCAGCACAGAAACATTCAGCTGTTTCACTAGGATCAGGCTTTGTTCATCTGTTTACTGTTGACAATTGTAAAGAGCACTATGTTCGTTTGTCTGCTGCTATTTTTACCGTTAATTCAAATCAGGAGCTTTTGTGTTATAACAATGGGTGGGGAAAGTGATCATTGTTTTTTAAATTATTGCTGATATGGTTGATATTCTTAGGAATGAATTGTAACTGTGTTACAATACAACAGGAAGAATTGTGTAGCCGACCCAACCAATACAACAGAAGGTTTGAGAATAATGGAGAAGGTGGGAACAACTGGAAGTGATGAAATAGTCACAAGGTAGACTTCCAGTGATTATAATCATTTGTAATATAGCCCTAACTGAGAAGTGAAAAACTAAGTCTAAGCTTTGAGGAAAACAACTCAATCTGCTCTGTAAGGAGTCATCCTTAGGCACTGAGGTCAGAAGGTAATAATTTAGCACTTATGCAAAACTAAAGGCACTAGTTTAATATGCCTTGGTATTCTAACTACACAAAGAAACTTCAAATTCTGTCCTAGCTTGTAATTCGTAGTGAATAAGAAACAAGTCATACCAGACCAGGGGTATTAAAGAGAGGACAGCAAAATAAATAAATAGATTTAAATACAAGATGGAAATATGAGCACAGATCTTAATTCCCATTCAAGCTTATCAAAGTCCTAAAATTCTAGGGGAAAAAATATCAACAGACTATAAAACCTGCAAGGCACCATTTTCATCCACCAAAAACGGCTTCAAAGTATTCCTGACACAGAAGGGCACATGCTGTTGCCTGCGTAACTGGAGCAGATGATAAGAATGAAGGATCACTTCAAAACCATTTAGAAGGTGCATTAAGTAACTGACTGATTGATAAATATCTATTTAAAACCAGGCAATGAACACCAGATCTGCAATTTAGTTCATAATTGATAGCCCTTGAGAATTTTTAAGTAACAGATTATTGGAATTAACAGAATGAATAAGAGGGGGAAAGATGTAAAAGACAGCAGAGATCAAAGTAGAAGGGCTCACTGTATTAAGACAGAAGAAATTAAAAAACCTAAAGTTTTGAGGTTGAAAAGAGAAGATTTGCACATTTTAAGATGTACAGGCTTCTGTTTCATGAAAAAAAATCTGGCACTCAAACATAGAGATAAATTCTACATGTGCTCAGTTGTGTCCGACTCTTTGTGACCCTATGGACTGTAGCCTGCCAGGCTCCTCCGTCCATGGGGATTCTCCAGGTAAGAACACTGTGGGAGTGGGTTGCCATGCCCTCCTCCAGGGGATCTTCCCAACCCAGGGATCAAACACACGTCCCCTGCATTGCAGGTGAATTCTTTACCCACTGAGCTACCTAGGAAGCTCACAGATATAAATAGGATGCTAGGATACATTTTTTTTCTGTGTGGCTTCAAGTTCAAATTTGTCACATTATGATCCATTTCCAGTATGACAATCTGAAGCATATGACTTTGGTACTGAAAGTGATCATCATCAGACATCTTCCTCATTTTAGAAACCTGAGATCCTTAGAGATTAAGTGTCTTACTCAAGGTAAAATAAATAGTGTTATTTGCAAAACAGAATCTGGATCTTTCATTTTCACTATACAATGTCCAAGCCAGAAAGCAAACTTCCCAGAATATTATCAAATGTTAAGAACTAGAGTTAGTATAAATTATACTTTTTTGGAAAAAAGAAATTCATAGGTGTGCCTTATTCTGTGAAAAACCTGTTTCTGAAATGTGACTAGAAAGGAATTTCATTAACTTGAACATAAGTATAACCAACAGACCTCACAAGTTAAAGGACCTCTCTAATGCATGCATTTTTTAATAAAATCAAAATTAATCAGATTTTTATTGTATTTGATTTGCATATCATGCTTCCATAATGTGAGAGCCTCTTCTAAACAAAATAGGGAAATCAACATAAAGGAACCCTGCCCAATCACTTATGAGGCAATGACTAGTGAACCCCAAAACACTAGAAGTTGAGCAGAAACTATTCAAATTGCTGTAAGAGAAAGGATGAGACCATCACATGTGTCAAAAAGTGCTAATTCATAAAATACATGTTCAAAAAGAAACTCTCCCAAAGGATTTCTGAAATCAATCTTACACTGATTCAGAAAATACTCTGCAGGCTACAAAAGTTTTTAAAGAAAAAATTAGCAAGGGTTAACATTCACGAATCCTTTTGCAATCATGTCAGGATGTCCACGTTCCATTTTTTAACTGATTTAATATTATATTTCAGTCCGGTTATTTATAAGCATAGAACAAGGAAGAAATGTCCAGAAATTAAAGACATGGGCAACACTTCTTTACATGATGAACTCAAAGCTTTTTTTTAATGAATTCCAGCAGCAGCTGCTGAGTTATATCCCTAAACAGAGTAACTGAAGGAAACTCAAAATACTAAAGTTCACTTGGAATGGTTAATGTGTTTGGCTGTGCCAATCATTTCAGATGAGGCAAACTGGCAATCTGGTTTTTGTGCACCTGCCAATATTGTTGTATATACAGACAAAAGTGGCAGCCTTTATTTTATTTCACAGGTTCTCAGTGGTGGGATTGGGAGGAGGGATGGGGGATGAGGAGAAAGGGGCCACTCATCCCGAGATGGGTAGCATCCTGTTCCAACTATCTCCAAGGAGGTCACTGAGACTGCTTTGTCGTTTACTCCCTGAGGCTCAACCCAAGCCAGCCAGGAATCTGCTTTCAAACCTGGTTTAATAGCCAAGGTTATCAACTTACAACACTCAAGTTCTATCACTTAATGGAATCCTAATGTGGTTACCCCTAGGTCACCTTTATCTTCTTCCCTGCTCCATTTCACCATCAGTCTTCCCATCCCAGGACACATGCTCAGAGTCAGCCTGTGCTGGAGATGCCTTCAGATCTATAACCCAGGGATAATCCTCACTAATCCTGAATTTTTCCTTCCTCCCTCACCTGCCTGAAAACTTACCTATACTTCTGTCCCAGCATTATGGTCCTTACTGTGAGACTGCTAACTAGCCATCTGTGCCAAAGTTGTTCATGGATGAGCTTGGGTGAAACTATAGCCCACCAGGAAACCAACTGATCGTCATTGTAACCTAGGCCATCTGAATGTAGGTGACTTCTATCAAAGGTGATGCCAGTGTCAAAAACGTCACACTTCATGGACAGTGATTTGGGGGAAAGTAGTCTGTTATAAGTCTTAAATCACTTCTAAGTAGAGAGCTATTATATCTAAATGAGGAATTGCCTTAGGTTCTGGTCAAGTAAGGGCTTCCCAGGTGGCACTAGAGGTAAAGAACACACCTGCCAATGCAGGACTTAAGAGACTTGGGTTCAATCCCTGGGTTGGGAAGATCCCCTGGAGGATGGCATGGCAACCCACTCCAGTGTTCTTGCATGGAGAATCCCATGGACAGAGGAGCCTGGTGGGCTACAGGCCATGGGGTTGCAAAGAGTTGGACATGACTGAAGCAACTTAGCACAACAGCACACGTTGGTCAGGTAAACAGTTTTGACTTATTATTGAATTTACTAAATTTATGACTATCTTGAAGATTTTTTTTTAATATTGAGAAGATTCATATACTAGACACGGTTCAAACTCTTAACCAAATGAAAAATAAGCAAGAATTTACTCTTTATAATTTTTCTAAATACTTTTAAAAAGTGCAACAAAGTGAAGTCACTTAATAATACTTATTTTTACAAACCTGAACAAAATCAAATATGGTAAGAGGCAGAAGATCATCCAAAACTGCTATATCTTTGGAGAATCTATTAAGAATCCCACCTGCAAGGTAAAGAAACATTCTTCAAAAACTAGTAATCTTAAAAGATATATCAAAATTTGATAAACTTGGATCATAGCAGAAGGACTCAGAACTCAAATACAAATGAACATATAATCAGAAGTATAAGGCTATAGACAATTTCAGTGTTCTACAAGGATTCTCTGATGCTGGGAAAGACTGAGGGCAGGAGGAGGAGGAGGCATCAGAGGATGAGAAGATGGTTGAATGGTAACACCGACTCAATGGACATGAGTTTGTGCAAACTCTGGGAGACAGTGAAGGATGGGAGCCTGATGCATTGCAGTCCGTGCAGTCACAAAGAATCGGACATGATTTAGTGACTGAATGACAACAAACAGAAAGGATTCTAAGAAACTTTTTATACAAAGACTCTAAATAACTCTGTGTTCAAATTTTTGTCTCTACTTGTAAACTTTTATGAAATAAAGATTGCTGTAAGATTCATGCAAAGCCCAACGTCTCTAACAGAGCCCTATCACAAATTACGTCAGGAACAGGCACCCTTCTACTACTATAATCCCACACTTACAAGCCTGAGTTTTGTGATAATTTTCTGGCTGTGCTTTCATCATTCCCTTGTTTCGTAATGTAGAGCCTCCCTAATTTTCAACTTCCACACCTTTCTGACACACCTCAGCACAACCTGTTCTCAAACCCTCCCTGCCCACCATGTGGCCCTCTTTGGCCATGTTCTCCTTTTTTACCGTCTTCACTGACAATTTAACTTCAGCCTGTCTTCTAAATTACAGACTCACATTTGTAAGTCTGATCATTTTTTCCTTCAGTGAAAACAATGTCACACATGGAGTGTCTACAGGGCACTGGGCACAATGCTAGGCACTGAGATAACAGATGTGGATCAGCCAATGCTCCTTGCCCTTAAGGAATTCATCGCCTAGGGGTTAGTTAGACATACAATTAAAGTATAATAATACTGTACAGATTGTTTTTGATAAGATTGAATCTTATCATGTACCCTCCCCCATGAACTGCAGGATAAAGTCGTAATTTCTTAGTTTAATACTTAATAACTTCCATGATTTTGACCTTAAGTCACCCGAGGAACAAGCTTCCTCTTTTCAAACATTCTGTTTCAATCTGGTTTATTCTTTAAACACACTTTACTCTCTCCTATTTCTTTGCACTTTCCATATGGTTCCCTCTGCCTGAAAACCCTTTCCCCTCATCTCTACTTGCTAAAAAATATTGTCTTCTTCATGGCCCTATTCAAAATGCCTCTCTGGCAAGGACACATCAATGTTTGCACCAGTTCAAATTAATCCCTTCCTCCTCTGGGCACACTGAATACCTTTGCTATATCTTGTCAGCACTTCTGTGTTATAATAATTATATACATGTTGTATAGTTGCTTGTACACATGTCTTATCTCTTTTTTCTAGATTGCAGATTTTGAGAGGTCACTGGGACCATGTCACATTTATTTTGTGTCAATCTGAGCCCTCAGCAAAAAGCTTTATGTAGGAATTATCCAATGCTTATTTTCTGTCACTATCTCCTAGTCCTTACTAATGATACATTATTTAGCATATTTAATCAATCATATTTGTATACCTTTTCATAAATAAATAAAAAATTGTGGGGGGAGTAGCCTATGGTATTTATTTTGTGTAGAAAATGAAACTCACTTTGGTAAAAAAAAGAAAAAAAAAACATCATTCTGGTGCTTAGTATATTTCAGATGGGAAACAATAGAAAGGGAATAAGAGTGGGTAATTGGCATTGACCTGATGTTGGCTATGTAATGGCCAGTAGGTGATGACCTTGTTTCATTTCACAATGGTCTTTTGAGATAAGAATTCCTTTTCTCATTTTACAGATGTGGATGCAAGTCTCAGAAGAGTAACTTGCCCATGATGATCACCCTTAAGAGGACAAGACAGAGCTCAAACAATGCCCATGCTCCTTCCATTATATCTCATTGCCTGTTTCTCACTGCTAGAATCTTGGGTAAAACCCCTACCTTCTCTGGAGCTCAGCTCTCCCATTGAAAAAAAATGAAATCACTGGATGAAGGTAATTGGACATTCCCTTTTAGGTCTAAAACATCTTAGCTCTAAAATGGAAGCATGGTGATGAGTATATCCAAATGGGGCAAGACTTTGGTGACACACGAGGGCTTCAGAATAAATATAAGGAAGATCCTCTTGAATATTAACACTGAAATGTTATTACACAGAAAAAAAATGATGGTTAATTCTTATCTTGAGGTTTTTAGATACAAATTACTCTAAAACTCTGACTTGGAAATTATTTTTTCCTTTATAATCAAATATTCCAGTTCTTATCAATTATGGTCACCACATTATACACTAGATCTTCAGACCTTACTGATCTTATAACTAAAAGCTTGTACTCCTTTACCAACCTCTATGATAGTGTCAAAAGTATTTTCAAAATATATCTGGGATACCCCAACCCATTTAAAATAAAACCTGGAATGAATTTATGGGATTATCTTTGAACAGTTATATGAAACTAGATTACTCTATCTCATCAAAATACTTCATTAGTAAAAGAATTTTGCTTTTTGGATCTCTTCAAATCATCTCCCCTTTTAAACAGCACTATACATTGACAACAAGATACCTAGAAGGGAGCTAGCTCAAATACCTGAAGAGAGAAGGATATTTGACTCAGAAGGGGCTGCTTCTGCTGCTATAGTCCCATCAGCATCATGTCCTAACAAACTGTGCTACTCTAATAAACAGAAATATGAAGAGTGACAGTACCTGAGAGCCTATAATACCCGAGACAGGCCCACGCCCAACATAAGGAAGCTCAACGAAGGGTAAATGCCTCCATGCAAAAGCCAGTGTTATCACTACAAAATCAACCAACTTATAGGCCCTCTTTGTGGAGGAGCAGCAGCTTCATCTTGTACATCTAGTTAAGTACCTGTTTTCAACGTGTTGAGGGTTGACATAGGGGCTTGAAGAACAGACTGTAGCATTTTGTGGTGTAAAGTTTTTGACACTGTGATTAGAGTATGCACCAGTGGTAAACCTCTGAAGAGTCCTAGAGCAAGCAAAGTGTCAGCCACTCCCACATAAATGTAAAAAATATAATACGAGCTGGTGCTGGTGATGATCACTGCATAACTGTTATTTGCACTCTTAGTACTGTTTCCTTTGTCTTGAAAAAATATTCTGTAAAGCAAAAGGAAATTATTATTTGACAACCAAACTTTTCTAATGAATTACCTATACATGTAAATGATGCTGAATTTGAGTCCAAAGAAATACAACATATTTCATTAGCAGAATTTATGCCTTTAACCTGAAGGACTTACTATTGCAAGAAAGCAGACTAAGCTTTCCACCACTGAAATAGATAAAATTTCAAATACTAACTTTGCAAGGTCATCTCAAACATTGTTATTGCATTTTATGGAAACTAAACACGACTAAATCTTTTAAAAATTGATAATGAGCTACAAAAACTGCACACACAATTTTAAACAAAAGAACTCAATTCTCTACTACATTACTGTGGGGAAATGAAGCAGAGTAGAAATTACAATGTTTAATAAAACCCAAATAATCAACAGAAACAAAATACAATCCACAATAGGACATGGAATACTCACTTCGGAAATAGGCACAACACAACCAAAGAAGCAGCCACCTGGAAGGGAACAACACACACTTGACTTTTTCCATCCTCTTTTCCCATTTTTCCCACACCCACCTCTAATTCCATCATGACCAATATCAAAATACACGCAATTTTATTTTCCTTGGCTTTACTTTCCTGGGTCCAAAAGCTGCCATAATTGTTCTAGGAACTATTTGAGGTGAGACCATGTTAAGCTAATGGAATTCAAATTTCACCGAATAAAATACTTATTCATTTCTCTCCTTCATTCAACAGGAACTATTCATTGAACCTCACAGAAGAGCTAACACTGGAGTTAAATGTTTTAAGTAATAAAGTTTGTTTCTTATGAAGAGATTACTCTCAGACTGCTGGCAGATAATTGATCTCGTTGGTGGCTATAAATAATTTAATTTGTCATACAATGATTATGAGGGACTCATAACTATAAGTCCAATTAGTTATGAGAAAGGATGAGATACATATTCAGGAAACTTGGTTAACATTTCAAAAGGGCAAAAATTCACAGTGTTTTAATAAAGTGCATTCACATTAAAACATACTACTGGCACTATGTGGGCTTTCTCATGGTGGAAATTTTTGGCTGAGGAACATATATTCTATATCATAACTAAAAAAAATGAACTATCATTTGTTTATTATCTGAACTCTGTTCTATTTCAATTTGGCATTCCAATTTCCTAAAACACTGTGGGGAAACAATCTTGCGATGATACCAACACAATCATAATACTAGAAATATTTACACAATTATAAGACTGATAGTATGCAATTAGGCCAATAATAACTTTAACAAAGAATCAAATAGAAAAATAGGAGAAACTGTAAGCAAAATAAAAAAATTTGAAAATGAACACAGACCAAAAACAAATAGGGGAGAAACAAATATGCTTGCTATAAGAAATCTATGTATTATTTCATAATCAACTTAAGCATTTAACAGTATCACATAAAAACTATGGAGAATAGTTAGCAGTAATTAAGAAATTACATTATGAAGTCTTAGAGTCTAAATAGTATATAGTGGTGGTTTAGTCATTAAGTCGTGTCTGACTCTTTGCAACCCCATGGACGGTAGCCTGCCAGGCTTCTCGGTCCGTGGGATTCTCCAAGCAAGAAGTGGAGTGGGTTGTCATTTCCTTCTCCAGGAGATCTTCCAGACCCAGGAATTGAACCAATGTCTCCTGCATTGCAGGTAGATTCTTTACTGATGAGCTACGAGGGAAGCCCCACTTTATGTAAATTTGCCTATCAGATTGGAGTATCATAATGAAAAAGCTAATGGCATCATTCACAATTTCCTACTTTTTCATTACACATGGCCTCCATGCACCTATTGACAAAAAGTACCTTTGTCTCCTTGAAATTCAAGTGAATTCAAAATGACAAGAAACTGAACAATAATCTTGCTACTTCAAAAGTCTCTGTTCCAGTAAAAATGTTTTCTGATTTCCCAATACTAATCAAATTACTAATCAAATCAAAGGGTATATTTCTCAGTTACCCTTTGGTTATTGTAGTCCCTCTTTGTTCCAATGAAAGAAGTGTCAACAATGTTGGCATTCCAACTTCTCTGAATGTGAGTAAATCCAAGAAATAAATATTCTATAATATTTACTATGGAACAACCAAAGCAGTTGTTCAAAGACCCTGGTCTAATCTGTGCAATATAAAGGTATTTCATGGCTCTTGTCAACAGAGACCACTTATGGAACTACCAACCCAAACTGCTTTTACTGACTGGAACACAAACGTTTCCAAGGACTTGACATAATGACTTTAATAAAAATGTCTGGGGCATGTATAAACAATTGAGCAGGCAAGTTCTAGCATTTAATTTCTAAAATGTCTGAGGTTATAAAGTTCATGCAGTTTAAGATAGAATGACAAGTCCTGAAAGACTAAAGAACAAAAGTAAAAAGGTCATTATTTTCAGCTTTGTTAGGGTTTGAAGAAGCATTCCTTATGTTGAAAAGGGTATAGTCTAGATCAGCAATGTCCAACAGAAACTTCCACAAAAATAGAAATGTTCAATATCTGCACTGTTCGGTGTCATTACCACTTAATACAAGTGGCACTTGATCCCTTGAAATGTGGCCAGTGTGGGTGACTGGGGAACTGAATGTTATATTTTGTTTCATTTTAAATAACTTAATTTACATTGTCACACATAGCAGGTGGATACTGTACTGGACAGTGCATGAATAAACTAAGCCTATTAGCTCCGTAGGGTTTTAGCCAGAGTACTTATTCCCAGGTGGCTCAGTGGTAAATAACCTGCCTGCAACATGAGAGATGTGGGTTTGATCCCTGGGTTGGGAAGATCCCCTGGAGGAGGAAACGGCAACCCACTCCAGTATTCTTGACTGGAAAAGTCCATGAACAGAGGAGCCTGGTGGGATGCAGTCCATGGGGTCGCAAAGAGTTGGACACACTCACATGCACATGCTCACCACCTGCATACACTTATTCTATACCCGTCTAATCATCAGGAGCCTGATGACAGTGTTCTCTAAGGATAGATCCATGAACAGTCAACATGATCACTCACAGACTTTGCAAATGACCACAAATGAAAAACTAGTAGCCAGTATTTAGAAGCTAAATCATGATTTAAATTATATAGATGATTTGTCTGTATGATTTAAAAAATAATGGCATGTTGGGACTAGAGGACCATAGTATATATATATTCAAAGAGAAGCCAAGTGCCTATATCTGAAAGACTTATTATGATAAATTAACTAGTAAACATCCTTGGAGATGTGATAGATAAAGGTTGATGATGTATGTAGTAAAACTCCAACAGTATGGTTTCAAAAACAAGATGTGATGGAGAACTAGAGCAAGAATATATTCAAGACATAGGAGGAACCTACCATTACATAACCGGGCCAGTACAAGTCTGACACTCACCACAAAAGAAAATAGGCATGAAAAGAGAACACTGCCAAGATCGGGTATAGAAAAGGTTCAGAAATGTGAATATAACCAAAAGAGGTATAATGATCCAACATTCTATCATGAAGAACTTCAGTTCAGTTCAGTCACTCAGTCATGTCCAACTCTTTCAGACCACATGGACTGCAGCATGCCAGGCTTTGCTATCCATCACCAACTAACAGAGCTTGTTCAAACTTATGTCCATTGAGTAGGTGATGCCATCCAACCATCTCCTCTTCTGCTGTCCCCTTCACCTCCCGCCTTCAATCTTTTCCAGCATCAGGGTCTTTTCTAAGGAGTCAGTTCTTCGCATCTGGTGGCCAAAGTATTGGAGTTTCAGCTTCAGCATCAGTCCTTCCAATGAATATTCAGGACTGATTTCCTTTGGGATGGACTGGTTGGATGTCCTTGCAAAGGGACTCTCAAGAGTCTTCTCCAACACCACAGTTCAAAAGCATCAATTCTTCAACACTCAGTTTTCTTTATAGTCCAACTCTCACATCCATACACGACTACTGGAAAAACCATGTTTGGCAAAGTGACTTTTGTTGGCAAAGTGACGTCGCTGCTTTTTAATACACTGTCTAGGTTTGTCATGCAAGCATCTTTTAATTTCATGGCTGCAGTCACCATCTGCACTGATTTTGGAGCCCAAGAATATAAAGTCTCTCACTGTTTCCACTGTTTCCCCATCTATTTGCCATGAGGTGATGGGACCAGATGCCATGATCATAGTTTTCTGAATGTTGATATTGAAGCCAGCTTTTTCACTCTCCTCTTTCACCTTCATCAAGAGGCTCTTTAGTTCCTCTTCACTTTCTGCCATAAGGGTGGTGTCATCTGCATATCTGAGGTTATTAATATTTCTCCTGGTAATCTTGATTCCAGCTGGTGTGTCATCCAGCGTGCCCTTTTGTATGATGTACTCTGCATATAAGTTAAATAAGCAGGGTGACAATAAACAGCCTTGACATACTCCTTTCCCAATTTGGAACCAGTCTGTTGTTCCATGTCCAGTACTAACTGTTGGTTCTTGACCTACATACAGATTTCTCAGGAGGCAGGTCAGGTGGTCTGGTGGTCCATCATGAAGAACTTCAATGAACTTCAAAGTAGATACTCTTAAATATTTCACTGAAATATCTGTAGACTTTTAAATATGCCTTAAGGGTCTGAACACTGTGGCTGTTTAGCCTAGTTAATAAGAGCTATCTTTTCCTGTCATAACAGATGTTCCTACCTTCCCTCTTGTCCCTATCCAATCCATTTTCCATATACCACAGTGATCTTTTTTTAAACATAAAAAATCATACCATACCTTGAAAGAAGGCGTTCCAAGTTTTCCTATTGCACTTAAAATAAAACTGAAGTTCTTCAGCGAATGCTTCTGCAGACCTGGCTTTGATTTACTTTTTCAGTGTCACCACATGATATGCCACTCACCACTTTCTCCCATTCCTCCAAATGTGCTGGCCTTCGCTTAGTTTCCACAATTCACCAAACTTCTCCAAGTCCTTTGTATTTGCCCCAGTTTCTGCATGTCTGGAGTACTTTTTATGCTTCAGGTGTCAACTAAATGTCATTTCTTCAGGAAGACCTTCCTGTCCTCTCTGTCCAGCTTTATTTTAGCCCACTATTTATCTCTTTATGGAACTCACTACATTCTGTGATTATTTCCATCAAAACTTATTTACCATCTGTCTTCTCCCTCAGAAAGTGCTTCATAAGATCGAGGAGGAGCCATCTGTCCTCTTTCCCGTTGCATGCTTAGCTTAGTGTCTATAACAATATCCAAGAGATAGTAGGCATTCAGTAAATCTATCCTTAATAAACAAAGGAAGGGATGAATAAGAAGATACTTAAAAAACACAAATGTTTTTTATTTTAAAACATTTAAATACAAAATGGAAATTAATTTTATTTATAATTATATAAACAGAAAGAAATTATATACTAAACAGAAAGGAATTATATACTAATCACATAAAATATTTTTAAAATGTTTTAAAAACATTTTAAAATGCAGATGACATTTTATGTGGTATAAAGAACCAGAACCAATTCATAAGTTCTGTACATCTATAGAATTCAGAGCTACCTTCCAAGCCACACAAGAAGATCTATGTTTAAATGAAGACCTGTTAAAACAGTATTGGCATTTTGAGCTTTCACCAAAGGAATACAGTATTGTGAATTCTGTTTACACTGTAAACATAAGTACATTGGTGTAATCCATTGGTATGTTCTGTTTTGTCTTCGCTGTAAACAGAGCATATAGAATCATGCTTGGCATATTGAAAGAACTTGAAAAATATGTGTTGAATGAGTAAGTGGCTGAATGAATGAGTAAAGAGTAAGAGGCAGTAAGAGTAAAGTGACACCTTGTCAAGACTTAATCACAGATTTCAATGCTTTGCAGGTTAAATCATGCCCTAAAACATAGACCCTTGCTAAGCAATACTGCCTTGAAAGTATTACTATCAATAAAGGTATAACTATCATTAAGGTATTATGGGAGCATAATATATATTGAGGGATTCCTCATTAAGAAACAAAGAGGACAGACTTTGCTGCAGCACAGCACACAGGCTCTTCCCAGAGCAGGGATTAAACTCCTGTCTCCTACATCACCAGGAGGAATCTTTACCACTGAACCACCAGGGAAGCCCCTACTAAGCCTGTGCTCTAAAGCCCGGGAGCTACAATTACCGAGTCCATGTGCCCTAGAGCCTGCAATCAGCAACAAGAGAAACCACTGCAATGAGAAGCCCATTCGCTGCAACTTAGAGAGCAGTCCCAACTCACCACAGCTATGCACCAAAAAAGCCTCCACACCAATGAAGATGCAGAATGGCCCAAAATTAATAAATTGTAAAAAATAAAAATAACATACTTTTTAAAAAGAAACAGAGAGGAAGTCATTTAAGAATAGTACATAGCAGTTCTCTAACACATTTCTTAAAACACAGGCATAAAAGGACCAAATGTGATCTTTAGTTATTTGAGGCAACAATAATATACTCTGGTTGTTGCAAAAGAAAAGGTGGGCACTGCCTCCTACATTATTTGCATTTCTTTTCTATCTAGTCAATGATGCACTGCCAAATAGAAGCACTAGAGAGACCAACATAATAGAAATTCTAAAGCCTGTATCCTTGGTTCTAATATCTAAGAACTTAACAGAAGATACTATGCTATCATAAAGAAAACAGCACAAAAATATAAAGGTATACTGATTCACTTAATAAATTAACACACTATAGATAATTTGTTGTTGTTCAGTAGCTAAGTCATGTCTGACTGCAACCTCATGAACTGCAGCAAGCCAGGTTTCCCTGTCCTTCACTATCTGCTGGAGTTTGTTCAAACTCATGTCCATTCAGTGAGTAATGTCATCCAACCATCTCATCCTGTCACACTCTTCTCCCTTATTGCCCTCAATCTTTCCCAGCGTCGGTCTTTTCCAGTGAGCTGTCTAATTGTAGTAGGTAGCAAAAGTATTTTGGAGCTTCAGGTTCAGCACCAATCATTACAATGAATATTCAGGTTTCATTTCCTTTAGGATCAATTGATTTATCTCCTTGCTGGAGAATCTTCTCCAGCACAATTTGAAAGCATCAGTTCTTCAGTGCTCAGCCTTCTTAGCAACTCTCACATTCATACATGACTACTGGAAAAACCATAGCTTGGACTACAAAGACCTTTGTTGGCAAAGTGATATCTCTGCTTTTTAATATGCTGTCTAGGTTTGTTTGGCCTTGGAGTACAAAATGAAGAAGGGCTAAGGCTAACAGTTTTGCCAAAGAACATGCTGGTCATAAAAAAACACCCTCTTCCAACAACACAAGAACTGTCTCTGCACATGGACATCACCAGATGGTCAATACCGAAATGAGACTGTTTACATGCTTTGCAGCCAATGATTGAGAAGCTCTGTACAGTCAGCAAAAACAAGACCGGGAGCTAACTGTGGCTTAGATCATGAACTCCTTATGGCAAAATTAAGACTTAAATTGAAGAACATAGGGAAAACCACTACGCCATTGAAGAACCTAGGGAAAACCACTACGCCACTAAATCAAATCCCTTATGACTATACAGTGGAAGTGACAAATAGATTCAAGGGATTAGATCTGATAGAAAGAGTGCCTGAAGAACTATGGACAGAGGTTTGTAACACTGTACAGGAGGCTGTGATCAAACCCATCCTTAAGAAAAAGAAATGCAGTAAGGCAAAATGGTTTTCTGAGGAGGTCTGACAAATAGCTGAGAAAAGAAGAGAAACTACAGGCAAAGGAGAAAAGGAACTATATGAATGCAGAGTTTCAGAGAATAGCAAGGAGAGAAAAGAAAGCCTTTTAAGTGAAAAATGCAAAGAAATAGAGGAAAACAACAGAATGGGAAAGACTATGAATGCAGAGTTTCAGAGAATAGCAAGGAGAGAAAAGAAAGCCTTTTAAGTGAAAAATGCAAAGAAATAGAGGAAAACAACAGAATGGGAAAGACTATGAATGCAGAGTTTCAGAGAATAGCAAGGAGAGAAAAGAAAGCCTTTTAAGTGAAAAATGCAAAGAAATAGAGGAAAACAACAGAATGGGAAAGACTATGAATGCAGAGTTTCAGAGAATAGCAAGGAGAGAAAAGAAAGCCTTTTAAGTGAAAAATGCAAAGAAATAGAAGAAAACAACAGAATGGGAAAGAAATGGGAAATTTCTTCAAGAAAATTAGAGATACCAAGGGAACATTTCATGCAAGTTTGGGCACAATAAAGGACAGAAACTAAATGGACCTAACAGAAGCAGAAGATAATAAGAAGAGGTGGCAAGAATGCACAGAAGACCCACTTGACTTCATATTCCAGGGTGTCTAGCTCTAGGTGAGCAATCATACCATCGTGATTATCTGGGTCATGAAGATCTTTTTTATACAGTTTGTCTGTGTATTCTTGCCACATCTTCTTAGTATCTTCGGCTTCTGTTAGGTCCATACCATTTCTGTCCTTTACTTTGCATGAAATGTTCCCTGGTATACCTATGGCTGATTCATGTTTATGTATGGCAGAAACCAACACAATATTGTAAAGAAATTATCCTTCAGTTAAAAATAAATACATTAAAACAATAAAACCTCTGCAAAAACCCATTCTATAAAATTATAATTATATATACTACAAATCTACACTGAAGTATGACCCCTGTGAAAATTAAAAATGGATACATCACTTTCACAAAGGAAGAAGTGGATCTTAACTTTTCTCTGGGTCTCTGATCATGTTGAATATGAAGCTCTATTAAACAATATTTAAAAGATCTAAACTATCTTCCTGGATTAGTACCTGTACTATGATGCAAAGCTCACATGAAATATTTCAGTGGTAATGAGAAAGGGCCCACTAGTATTAAGAAAGGAGCTTAGTCGAACAGAAAAATTATGTAAATTTTGATTCAAAGAATATGAGAGAACTGTGAACATCTGAATGATTTGTTTAGCTGTATAACTATGCACATAATGAAAATGGTCACTATTTGTCTACTATCACTAAGTTTTTGTTATTCAAAATTTTGAGAGTCAGTTAATTGGAAATGCATTCAGGACACTGACCTGAAAAGACTCATCATTTATCTATTATTTCTTGCCTAGAAAATTACGTTATCAATTTTTTCCTACAAAAAGACAAGTTTTTGCAATAATTGTGAGTTCAATTAAAAATGGGAAGTTATACAACATTTACATCCTGTGTTGTAGTTTGGATTCCAGCCTGAAGACAAAGGACCACTGTCATCTTGAGTAAGTGAGCTAATAATATTGTACATATGCTCAGAGGCTCTATGCTCAGTCACTAATTAATTAACTATACACTGTTTTTTTGGGCTCCAAAATCACTGCAGATGGTGACTGCAACCATGAGATTAAAAGACGCTTACTCCTTGGAAGGAAAGTTACGACCAACCTAGACAGCATATTCAAAAGCAGAGACATTACTTTGCCAACAAAGGTCCGTCTAGTCAAGGCTATGGTTTTTCCTGTGGTCATGTATGGATGTGAGAGTTGGACTGTGAAGAAGGCTGAGTGCCGAAGAATTGATGCTTTTGAACTGTGGTGTTGGAGAAGACTCTTGAGAGTCCCTTGGACTGCAAGGAGATCCAACCAGTCCATTCTGAAGGAGATCAGCCCTGGGATTTCTTTGGAAGGAATGATGCTAAAGCTGAAACTCCAGTACTTTGGCCACCTCATGCGAAGAGTTGACTAACTGGAAAAGACTCTGATGCTGGGAGGGATTGGGGGTAGGAGGAGAAGGGGACGACAGAGGATGAGATGGCATCACTGACTCGATGAATGTGAGTCTGAGTGAACTCCGGGAGTTGGTGATGGACAGGGAGACCTGGCGTGCTGTGATTCATGGGGTCGCAAAGAGTCGGACACGACTGAGCGACTGAACTGAACTGAACTGACACTGTTTTGAAAGGTGTATAAGTTCAGCTCTACAGCTTTGCATGGGCAAGGGTCTTATAAGTGAATATAAATCACTACCACATTCACAGAACCATTTTTTCTCATAAAACTAAAGACATTCAAGCAATGTTGATCTTCAAGGAAGGGGTTCAGATTATTAACAAAGTGCTGGTTTGAGATTAAATGTGACACAGGAATGAGTTTCATTCACATTAATGCTGGTCATTTGGCATAACTGGCAGAGATTAATGAGGTAAATTAAAAATACTTTTCAGTGCAATTTGTTACTCATGTGAGAGTGTCAAGTTACTCAGCCCATATTTTCATTAAAGTATAAAAGGGATTCTTGAAAATTTCATTATATCTCTGCTGTGGATTTGTTCACTTCAAATTAGCTTGAGCTTTATAATGATGATAGATGTTAAGGATATTAGTCAGAATAGCAACTAACATTGCTCACTATGTGCCAAGCCCTACAGTAAGTGCCTTATAATCATCTCTTCACTCACAGAAATGACCTATGAAATGGGTACAATTACAACCTCCGTTTTATAGATGAGGAAACTGAGGCTTAAAAGAGGTTATCTAACTTGTTCGGTGTAAATGGTGTTAAGAACACAGAAATAAAATTCACAGTCAGGTCAGTCTGATTCCAGAGGTGACACTCTGCTGTATTGTACCTCACATCCAGCCTCCATTTGTTTTATTAATGTAAAAATAATAGGAGAGCAAAAGATAAGATATCATCAAAACTCAAAGACCAATTGGAAACCAACACTTTATAGGTAGAGTGGTATATAAAACTTTTGGTATATACCTTTAGATATTTTCCACTACTTGGTCAGGGAAGAGTGATAACATTTTATGTAGACTTCTTAACTGAGGTTAGAAACAGCCTAATAAGACAACAGGAACTTCTCTGGTGGCTCAGTGGTAAAGAATCTGCCTGCCAATGCAGGAGATGTGGGTTCAGTCCAGGAGTCAAAAAGATCCCTTCAAGGAGGAAATGACAACCCACTCTAGTATTCTTGCCTGGGAAATCCCATAGACAGAGGAGCCTGGCGGGCTATAGTCCGTGGGGTCGCAAAAGAGTTGGACACGACTTAGTGACTAAACAACAACAAGACAATGACGGAGTTTTAAGCCTGGGTTTGATGTGTGCATAGAACTATATGCGCTCAGGAGAGGCAATACTTCACCCAAGTCATATCTCCCCTGAAGGCAACCTGGGTCTTTATGCTGGACTCAGGCTCTGCAGTGGGAGACATCCAGCAGTATCCTCTGAGATTTACCTAGTGTGGTCATACAAGGCTGAATCCAATCCAGATGTGTTTTCTCGTATGCACATAGTGTTCATCTGCTTGTTTTACTTTAACCAACGACCCACATTAAAAAAGTAGAAAATGTTTACAGGAAAAAAAGAAATCTGTATCTTCATCTTATGTTGTTAAATAAGTTTTAGTGAAACTGATCCCAGATTTCCTTATGGGAAGCCATTGACTGGTTTTGAGTTACAATTGCCTCCTTTAGACAATCGAAGGGTATTTTCCATCCTGCCTCAAAGCCACTTTACCACAGACATCCTCTGCCAAGCCTCTTTTAACATTTAAGTGGCTCCTCCTGACCTAGAGAAAAACCTCATCCACCAACCAGATTCGGAAACCTCTTACCTGGTGCTGAACTGGTGATGTACTACCCCCTCTTTTATTTTAACCTAGTGATTTGATGTGTCTCTTTTCCAGGGGCATGGTAGAGAGATCACAGCAGTGGCGTGAAAACAAAAGAATTCTGAAGCAAATGGGTGATCTGAATCTTTGAAAGGCTTGTTTAAAATGGTTGCAAAGCCACTAATATATATTTATTTAATTTTGTGAGGAAGTAGTATTTTAAAGCTGGCGATTCATCATCAGCATATTTAATAAGAGTTAAATGAGTTTAAAATTTAGTACAAATAATTTTCTTTGTTAATTTCAATTCATACAGAGCGTTCTACTTTGAGGTTTTGAATCACTCTATTAAAAACTCTTCATATAGAAGATATGTGCTTAAGTATATTTTATATACTATGTATGAAGTAACAAAATAATTTTATAATATAAAATTACATATATACATATACACTTATATTTATGTATATGTAGTGGGCCTTAGAAAGCATCACTATGAACAAAGCTAGTGGAGGTGATAGAATTCCAGTTCAGCTATTCCAAATCCTGAAAGATGATGCTGTGAAAGTGCTGCACTCAATATGCCAGCACATTTGGAAAACTCAGCAGTGACCACAGGACTGGAAAAGGTCAGTTTTCATTCCAATCCCAAAGAAAGGCAATGCCAAAGAATGCTCAAACTACCGCACAATTGCACTCATCTCACATGCTAGTAAAGTAATGGTGAAAATTCTCCAAGCCAGGCTTCAGCAATATGTGAACCGTGAACTTCCAGATGTTCAAGCTGGTTGTAGAAAAGGTAGAGGAACCAGAGATCAAATTGCCAACATCTGCTGGATCATGGAAAAAGCAAGAGAGTTCCAGAAAAACATCTATTTCTGCTTTATTGACTATGCCAAAGCCTTTGACTGTGTGGATCACAATCAACTGTGGAAAATTCTGAAAGAGATGGGAATACCAGACCACCTGATCTACCTCTTGAGAAATGTGTATGCAGGTCAAGAAGCAACAGTTAGAACTGGACATGGAACAACAGACTGGTTCAAAATAGGAAAAGGAGTAGGTCAAGGCTGTATATTGTCACCCTGTTTATTTAACTTATATGCAGAGTACATCATGAGAAACGCTGGATTGGAAGAAACACAAACTGGAATCAAGATTGCCAGAAGAAATATCAATAACCTCAGATATGCAGATGACGACCCTTATGGCAGAAAGTGAAGAGGAACTCAAAAGCCTCTTGATGAAAGTGAAAGTGGAGAGTGAAAAAGTTGGCTTAAAGCTCAACATTCAGAAAACGA
>NW_011495076.1:12853957-12856796 GCF_000754665.1 Bison bison bison | reverse complement strand
CCCTTGGACTGCTGGGAGATCCAACCAGTCCATTCTGAAGGAGATCAGCCCTGGGATTTCTTTGGAAGGAATGATGCTAAAGCTGAAACTCCAGTACTTTGGCCACCTCATGCGAAGAGTTGACTAATTGGAAAAGACTCTGATGCTGGGAGGGATTGGGGGCAAGAGGAGAAGGGGACGACAGAGGATGAAATGGCTGGATGGCATCACTGACTCGATGGACATGAGTCTCAGTGAACTCCAGGAGTTGGTGATGGACGGGGAGGCCTAGCGTGCTGCGATTCATGGGGTTGCAAAGAGTCGGACACGACTGAGCGACTGATCTGATCTGATGGAGAAGGAAATGGCCACCCACTCCAGTAGTCTTGCCTGGGAAACCCATGGACAGAGAAGCCTGGCGGGCTACAGTCCACAGGGTTGCAAAAAGTCAGACACAATTAAAGCAACTTAGCACACATGCACACATACAAGTATACATAAGTATACATGTGTGTACATATATAAGTTCTTCCAAACTATTCCCAATTAACTTTAAATCACATTAATATGTTATAATAGAAAATTCTTACCTCAACCAGAAAAATGACTAAGCACCAAATTAGCACAAACATTAAGCTCTTGTGGACAGTAATATATCGAAGGTATGTGTTCCATGTAGTCACTGCTGGTATGTTCTCCACATCATCAAAAAAGCAATCCTGTAAAAAAAAAATCCTGGTTATTACAATGAGGCAATATAATTTCATACAACAATTGTGGTCTTATTTTGAAAGTGAGGAAATAAATATTACTATCTGAAACTAAGTGAATTTCAATGAATATAAACCATTATGAATGACACATGCTATGTCACTTTACAGCCAGTAAAACTGGAGCAAGATAGCTTTTTGCAAAAATGAGAAACACTGCAATTCTTTAAACTGTGAACATAGTATCACTGATAATACAACTGTACTGTTTTTGGACAATTTTACCATCTTAATGCTTAACAGTGTCACACATTTTATCAATAAATGGTACTAATAAATTGAAGCTTCCCAGAATCCCCTTGATTTAACTCTTTCCTTTGTGGGGGGTTGTCCATGGAAAAATATAGTTTGGAATTTTGCCAGCTCTAGTGGTCTTCCAATAGACCTGAAGGCCGCCTGATGCTTCTACATTCCGTAGTAGCTAGGATTCTCTTTCCCAACTATGACTTAAGTTACATAAATCTAACCCTCAGTCTTCATCTGTTATTTGAGAGCTATAGTTCAATAATTTGAAATAGAGAAATTCCAGATATTTCAAACGGAAAGGATAGTTTTTTATTACCAACAAAATTTACAGATGAAGTGCTAGAACCTCAGAGAAAAGAACCCTATGAAATCAGAATATGGCACTCTGGTTAGGTATAAAGACTTCTAAAGTCAAATAAACCTGGTTTTGATATTGGACTCCTCCATTGCCCTCCTAGGAGCTGCTTGAATTCAGGCAGCTAAACTTTCCTAAAATTTAGTTTTCTTATCTGTAAATGAGGATAATGACAGGTCCCTTCTATTCTATGTCATGGCACTAGAAGCAATCAACAAATACTATTATCAGTCAAAGTGATCATCTTTACCATTCAATTTATAGAATCCAGTTTGAGAAATTCAATCAGATTGATAATTACAACCATACAGATAAATTATCTTTTAGGAAACCTTTTTCAAAATTATAGAAACACAAAGTAGGTACTTGAGAGATCACCTATTCTGTTCCCTCATTTAACAAAGAAGAAAACTTTGGCCCTGAGACATTAAATGACATGCGACTTGCCAAAGTTCACACTACTCTTAATTGATCTAAGCTATTAAACATATCAATTGATTATAACACTATTTCATCCAAGGCACTGAAGAAACTCTTCTAGTAAAACTAAAAAATTAAAACTTCCTCTTTCTACTGCTTCCTATTTTAAGAAAGAAAGCATTTTATTCTTTAGAATTTAATATAAAGTACTTTCTACCTGAAAGTTGGCAGTAGTATATGTTGAATTTCACAAACCTTCTTTAAAAGAAACCTGCCCAGAAATCCTATGTATAAAGCCAATTTAAAAGATGAAAAAGCTCAGGTTTAACTAAGTTCAGGCAAGACTGATGTATAAACCAGAAAATTAGTCCTGCTGAGAGACTAGATGTATATATGCCTTGGAGAGGCTACCTGCATACAGAAACATTTTTTAGGCTCTCAATAACTGAAGCTACTATTTGTTTATGTATTTATTTTCACTCCACCTCTTCCTACAGAGGTTTTAAGGGGGTAATGAAACAGATTTATAATAATTTATAATTTTTCTAATTGATAATAATGATTATTACTGCTTAGAAAAGGAACCAATAATAGCCCTTGCTTTGACTTACATCTTATGGTAAGAGACAAAAGGAAATCACAAGGGGAAATAGTTGATTCCTCTACATTTTGAAGTTGCTTACATAATGTACATACTTTGGACTTTGGGAATCTTAAAAATAAACCTCATCCTAAACTCAAATTTAAGTAACTTTTGCTATTTACTCTGTATTTCATTCCACTCTGTGGCCAAAAGAAAAAACCAAACACCACACTGATAATTTATACACACCCTTAAATCTTCTTCATTAATTTCTTCACTTATTTCCAAGCCAGTATCTTGAGATAACCGTCTTGAATATATATCTATTTCGGCTAAGCTTGCCTGAGGAGCCAGTGACATTTTTCGTGTGGATGTCGCTGTCTTTCGATGAATGCTTTGACCTTGGTTCACTGAGGAGCCGGTCATAAGGTTCAGAACGGACTGCCTCCTCCCTCCCAGAAATGTGGGGCCACTGTTGACTGCATT
>NW_011495076.1:12775600-12853857 GCF_000754665.1 Bison bison bison | reverse complement strand
GTTGACTGCATTGCTCCGAGGCAGGATCCCCTCTCCAGGTTCAGAATGGGGAACTAAGGATAGTCTTCTCTCTAAAGGCGCATCAGCAGCTCCTTCGATACCATTCATTTGTAATGAAGTCTTTTGTACAACTGAAAATTTCCTTATAGAGTTGATTGAACTGAGAATGGAGTTCTTCCTTTTTTCACCAAACTCTCCAGTCTGTTTAAAAGAAGGCTTTTTCGTTTCATTCCAGGACACAGAAGTATCTCCTTCTAATGAGAAACGCCGTAAAGTCTCAGTTATGATTGAATTTCTTCGTTCTGCAGTAAACTGGTCGAAAGTGTCACATCCCATGAGCTTCGAGCTGAAGTCGGGCCGCTGATTTTGTAATTCAGAAAATGTCCCATAAAAATAGATGCTACCTTCATGTAAAATTAATATTTTGTCAGCTTTCTTTAAGTGCTCCATTTTAGAAGTGACCAAAATCCTAGTTTTGTTAGCCATCAATTTACAGATACAGCTTTAAGAATATAAAAATATATAAATATTAATTTTATAAACATTTTATTATAATAGTATATGTATTATATTTTAACACTTTATTAATGTACTCCTGTATATTACTTCTATTATAAAATGTTATTATTACACTTAAATAATTCTAAAAGTAAATATTCAATAGTAATTAAGTTGGTACTTCTTGATTATGTAATGAAATATTGTGTTATTTAATTATTATAGTATGCTACACCATAAAGTTAAGTGTTAATAGACCTAAAATGAAATTAAATACCAGACATTAAATAAACATTTGACTTTGAACAAACTAGTTACCCTTTGGGCTGTGGTTGATTCATCTAGAAAATGAGAGAATCGGATGACCTTTAAGATTCCTTAGCGGCTATATTTCTACATGCCTTCTAAAATGTCAGAACTTTCTTGTTCTTTAAGTTTTCTGCTCCTTTTCTTTTATATTTTAAGTTGATCACTAATTTAGACCTCAAAGTTTATACTGTAAGCAGGACCTAACACATCATAAAGTAACTATATGCCAGTAAAAAGTTAATTTTAAAAACCTTAAGACTAATTTACTTGTTAAAAACACAACAATAACCTGAGAATTGTATAAGAAATCTGAACTTCCTCCAACAAAATTTCCCTCTAGTGTAGAATTAAATCCTGACTAGAACCATCTAAGGAAGACCAATTTCTTTTAGGCATTAAAACATTATATATTTTATAGAAAGAGCCATAATTCTAGACTACACTTTAACATACTAATACAACTAGCAAAGTTTATATAGGTAAGAAGGTATTTATAATTACAGAATTGTAAAAATAGTATCACAGATATTAAATTTAACCAAATTCTAGGAAAGGTGCTTCTAGGAATAATGTGGTAATTTAATACACACATACATCTACATCCTTACTGATTAAACTACTTCATAGTCTACAAAATCATTTTGATACCTTAAAATCAAGTCATATAGCCAACTGTTCCTCTTAGAAACTTCACATACATTGAGCCCTAATGGGAGCTCCAAGAAAACGTACACCCAAGCTCTGTATGACTGAGAAAGAGGTTCTGAAGGAGGTATTGAGGTAGACGAATACTTAGAGCATTCACCTATATTAAAACATCAAAACATTCAACTTCTTTGGTTCCTTAAGACGTTTACTATCTAAGGAGTAAAATACACTAAAAAGTAAATTTAAAAAATTGAGTAAAATAATCAATTAAAATAATATAAGCTGTGTCACAAGACAGTAATACTATCAAAACTCCATAGACAGTGACAGTTAAAGTACCAGCGATGGGAGACATTGGTTCAGCATAAGGTGGACAGAAAAGTGAAGTGATCTTGACCATGGAGGGAAGATCAGATTTAAGCAGCTAAATTACATAATGCCACACTGAGTCACAGTGGTGGACCTATTTCTCAAAGAATAATATGTAGCCTATGGTGGTATAGTCATTCTTTCTTGTCTCTTAGAATGAGTATTATAAATTATTCAAGAACATACCTTTCAAATATTTCTTTCTCTGTTAAAACATCTAGATATCCAAAAGGAGAGTCTAATAGGTACAAATCAGCATCTTTGTATACTGCTCTAAAAAAGAAAAAGAAAATCAAATTAGATTCCTTCAATATTTACCATTTCATTTGGTGTAGATGATTCTAAATAAATTTAAAAAGATAAGTCACATAGGATTTTTACAATTTTGCACAATACTCCAAAAACTTCTGAGGTCATTTTGCTAAGTGTAAGTGACATACACTTGCAAAAGTTACAAACTAAATCACACCATACATACAATTTTAAATATTGCCTTAAAAAAGAAAAAGGAAGAAAGAAAACCTTTCAACAATAGTACCTATTTTCAGCAAGCACTATGCTACATGCTGGGAATATAATGGTAAAAATTACACAAGCCCTGTTCTCAGCAATTTTGCATTTTGGTGGGGAAACAAGGAAAAGAGAATGTTTCCATCCTGTAAAGTGTCAGAGACAGCAACTAAATCTCAGCACTTAAGTGAAATTATTTTTTTATTTTTTTCACTGTTGACTGTTACCAATAAACCGATAGCAGTACTGTTACAACTGTATGATTGATATTGCTCTTTGCTCATTATAGTCCTAATTTAAGGACCATACTCATAAAAGTTCCACAAAAGTGCAGGATGCAAAATTTGTGATAACAATGTATACCCATATTATTTTATATTCTAAGTTAAAAAATAAAATTTTATGAGCAAGTAAAATCTTCATTAAGTTCATCTTAGGGCAGTAATAAAATGAAGATATGGTCCCATACGAATGTAAATGCGGTAATTTCTTCAGAACATCTAAATTTCTCAGCTGCGGTTGTGAGTAACCCTATACCTATACCAACCACATACAACTCAATGTTTACATGTAATTCTGAAAAAAAGAAACTATGCTTAGTCAGCAGGTAACTAAGAGAAATAAAATAATTAAAAACAGAAATAGCAAAAAGTCAAAGCAAAATCTAGAAGGACATTTGCAATGTAAATTATCTTTGAAAACAACATTCAGGAATTAGATAAAAGACCCCCAACAAAATGTACCCTCAAGAGCTTTCTTCCCATACTCAATTCTTCTCTCTCTCTCCTTCACATTTATGACCAGGTGCTCAATCACTTCAATCGTGTCCAACTCCCCGCGGACCTTAGCCTGCCAGGCTTCTCTGTCCATGGGATTCTCCAGGCAAGAATACTGGAGTGGGTTGCCATTTCCTTCTCCAGGGAATATTCCCGACCCAGGGATCAAACCCAGGTCTCCTGAGTCTCCTGCATTGCAAGCAGATTCTTTATCTGCTGAGCCACCAGGGAAGCCCCATTTATGACCACAGTTTCTCAAAAGATTAGAAATAATATACGCATCATCCAAAACTGGTCAACACATGACACATTCAGATCAGAAGAGCAATAAACAACGATTTTCTTTAATACAGCAAACCATATTTTATAATATATAAATATATATATATAAAATATATATATATAAATATATATAATATAATAAACCTGAATCTTCAACTGGTAAATACAGACTTAATTTTATGCTAAGGTTTGAAGCCGTATAGCATGTTATCCTAAATTTGAAATGAAATATTTAAGACAGTCTTACTTTGGCTCACAGATTAATCAACTTTCCTTTACTTAGAAGCCATTATTTTGTTTGTGAATTACTCATATCTATATATGGGCTATATAGATATATTGGGCTTCCCTGGTGGCTCAGTCGGTAAAGAATCTACCTGCCAATGTAGGAGACACTGGTTCAACCCCTGGATGGGAACGATCCCCTGGAGGAGTAAATGGCAACTCACTCCAGCATTCTTGCACGGAGAATCCCATGGACAGAAGAGTCTGGTGGGCTACAGTCCACGGGTTGCAAAAGAGTTGGACATGACTTAGCAACTACACAACATCATTGATTTATTACTTGACATTGTAATCCCAAAGTTGATTCACGGTTTAGTGTTAAGTCAAGATGACCTGATTCAAACTGTAACTCTACCATTTCCCAGTGTGGCTTTTGGCAAGTTAAGATCTAACCACCTCAATTACCTCATGATCTCTTCCATAAAAAGTGGGGAGAACAATTCTTTTTTGGCAGACTGATATGTGGATTAAGTAAAATTACACATGTACTCACGCACACCCCGCCCAGAATAGTACTAGGCAATTATAGGTGCTCAGTGAGTGAGTTTCCTGTCCCAGCTTTTGGAAACATGAGAAAATAAGGGGGATAAAGGCCAAAATATCAGTAAGTCATTGTGATTTCTTGTTAATAACTTCAGCAACACAGTAAGAAGAATTTTATTCAAATAAACCTGGAGGAACATTTAATATCCCACATCATCAATATTTTTTTAAACTGAATGTTACATTTTAACCACAAATTAACTTATACATACACACACACACACACACACACACACTTCTCTTTGACAGCTCAAAATGCTTAGACCAAGAATGTCTCTACTAAGAGACCACCATACCCCGCACAATATTAGATATGCTTGTCCCATTTGTTTTTCTTTGAAGATTACAGACCTTAAGCTTAAGTACATCATCTGCCTTGCTATTTCTGTTGTGAGATTAATTAGTTATGTTGAAAATTTTGAAAATTTATGTTTATCTAAGATGGGGAAACAGTGGAAACAGTGGCTGACTTTATTTTTCTGGGCCCCAAAATCACCGCAGATGGTGACTTCAGCCATGAAATTAAAAGACGCTTATTCCTTGGAAGGAAAGTTATGACCAACCTAGACAGCATATTAAAAAGCAGAGATATTACTTTGTCAACAAAGGTCCGTCTAGTCAAGGCTATGGTTTTTCCAGTGGTCATGTATGGATGTGAGAGTTGGACTGTGAAGAAAGCCGAGCGCCGAAGAATTGATGCTTATGAACTGTGGCGTTGGAGAAGACTCTTTGAGAGTCCCTTGGACTGCAAGGAGATGCAACCAGTCCATTCTAAAGGAGATCAGTCCTGGGTGTTCATTGGAAGGACTGATGCTAAAGCTGAAACTCCAGTACTTTGGCCACCTGATGCGAAGAGCTGACTCATTTGATAAGACCCTGATGCTGGGAAAGACTGAAGGCAGGAGGGGAAGGTGACGACAGAGGATGAGATGGTTGGATGACATCACGGACTCAATGGACATGGGTTTGGGTGGACTCTGGGAGTTGGTGATGGACACGGAGGCCTGGCGTGCTGCGGTTCATGGGGTCACAAAGAGTCAGACACGACTGAGCGACTGAACTGAACTGAACTGAAACCAAGAAACAAAACCAGAAGCCTAAAGCAGATGTGTACATTTTGGGATAGGGTGAGCAGGCAACTGTCTGAAAGACTAAATAAAAGTATACATATTCTCTTCCCTGTGCTAGGCAGAATATTAGGGTTTTCCATTTGTAGGGAATCATAAAGCAAACAAACATATACACACTAACAAAAGGGCATGCATTTTAAAAAAGCCATGAGCTTTATCAGATATAAATATCATTATCTATAGTTCCGAAAGGTTAGTCTTAACCTGCTATCTATAAGATCCTGGGCATTTTTTCAATTACAGAAAGAGGATATAAAGAAACAGAGAACTATCTATAATGTTTTACACTCATTTATACAACAAATGCTTGCTGGACCCATAGGCAGATATTCACCTTGCTAAAGAAATTCTCGCTCGCTGACCTCCACTCAGTGTGATTCCACCTTCTCCGAGAACTACGTTGTCTTTCTCTGCAAACTTGGAGATGTCCTATTATCAAAAATAGAAAGTTAGGAAAAAAAGAAAAACACAGAAAGTTAGGAATTGTCAGAATGTCAGATCTGAATTTAAAAGGTACATTTTCCTTCAAATATAATCATGTATCAGACTTCCACTTTAACCACAGCAGAAACTGTGAACACCGCATCTCAGCTATTTCAAATGCATTTCAGTTGGTCAAAACATTGCTGAAATTTCATAAAGTTTTTCTTTAATATTCCAATTGCTATTTATGATCATTAAATAAGAACTGGAAAATATAAAAAGTAAAGCATATGTAAATCTATGATATGTAAAGATGTGCCATCCACTGACCATTACAAAAACCCAGTGCTATTAACATGCTAATATGCACTTCCTTCCAATCTAAACCCACTCTTTTAAAAGGAAATCTCCAAAGATGAATAAACCTCCTAATAAGGAAACAAAAAGAATATCATTTACATCTCCCTGCAGTATCTAAGCATACTCAGTGGGTGACCATAAGTACAAGGCACCTCCTTTCCACACCTCTCTCACCTACTCCCCCCTGAAACAACACAGCTTTCTTTCTCATCCATCCTCCCATCTCATCCTTCTGTCCTCTCCCCATCTACTCTGCCCCTCCTGTCACCTTCCTGCCACATGTGTCCTTTCTTCAGTTCATGAGATTTTCTGTGGCAACAACCATGCTAGACATTCTAAAAGATTAGAATTTATAAGAAATTGTGTTCAAATTGCTATCATTGTAAGCCTAACTCAGAAGATAAGCCATAATTCTGGAGAAAGCTAGGAAACATCCCAAAGAATCAATTAACCATTTTAAGACAAAACAATACATAATTAATTGGCAAATTAATTCTTCTGAATATAGAAGTATTATAAAGTAGGTAGAAAATGCTAGAAGGCTTTCTGGAATAGATGAGGTTTGCCCTGAGACTTGAGAATGAGAAGAGTCAGGTGAATAGTATTCAGGTGCTCAGTGGTAAAGAATCTGCTTGCCAATACAAGAGACACAAGTTCGATCCCAGATTGGGAAGATCCCCTAAAGAAGAAAATGGTAATCCACTTCAGTATTCTTGCCTGGGAAATCCCATGGACAGAGGAGCCTGGCAGGCTACAGTCCAGGGCTGCAAAAGAGTTGAATACGACTTAGCAACTAACCAACAACAACAATTCTTTAGTTTAAAACAAGGTCTTTGCCTTTTATTTTCTCATCCCCATATAAAATCTCTTTTCTTTTGTTACTACCTTCCTCTCTCTTAAAAATACTCTTCCATTTAAGTTTTCTTTTTTCTTTCACAACCCAGAAGTAGTTCATCTGTTCTCCTTGATCTGACACTAGCATTATCTATATTTAAACTGCCAAAATGGTTGCTTTTATTGTTTCTGTTATATACCACATGAAAGTTAAATAGAACTTCATATACAGCTATAAATTTATAGCTGGTAAATTAGTAATCATTTATATTATGAACTAGCTTGCAGCTCCTATAGGCTGAAACCATGCCAGCCACTGCCTCCAAGGAACTGCTGTTGTCAATACTCTTGACCTAAGAGGACCAAACATGATTTTTTTTTTAATGTGGTAAAAAAAAAAAAAAAACAAACACTGACATGTAAGAGAAGATACAGCAGGAGCCAGGGGAGCTGGCTACTCAGGCACTGGAGGAGACCAGTGAGACCCATATAGCACTGCAGAGAAGAGGACCTTCCATAGTTAAAGACCCAGGAAAACAAGTGCTTGATTTCTTTCTACTGGACCAAACTGTTTTGGTTCAACTTATGAACCAGACCACATACCTATGATTCCATCCAAATAACAAGGATTGCAGCTAAATTCCACACCCCTGTTTTAAATCTCAGTCTTGCTGAAGGAGCACACCCAGGAGCACCTCTATCTTGAAGCCTTACCTGAGCTGTTCTACGCAGCACATCCTCTGCCCTCGATCTAGAGCAACTGGTAAATCAACTCACAGGTGTATTTCTTCTCTACTGTACCGTCTTTCCCTTACCCATATTCCATTCCCTTTTAGAAAATTAAATATTTTAGAGGAAAAAAATGGATACTTTTTTGTATATGAATAAATTGAGTGTAGGCTTTTGTAAAGGAGACACATTTTCTAACACAATATGAAAAAACCAGAGGTTGCCAAAATTATTGGAGCTTATTTTTTTTCTCCAAATTTGAATTCAATACAGTTTTAGTTAAATCAGATAAATTTTCTAATTTTTAAAATTTAGAAATATCAGTAGTTATCTTGATGGTATGATTATAACACAGTTATAGATTTGGAGGGTGCAGAATCCTAGCCCAGTGCAACAATTTAACAAAGATTTGTGGAATGAAGGAAGAAAAGAGGAGAGAATGGAGGAAGGGAAGGTAAACAAATATTAAGCTACAAAGAAAGAGGTATATATAAGAAAAAGAAAATGAAGAAAGGTGTACAGCCTAGAGAAAGAAAGAAAATGGGGATAAGAATAATTGTCAGAAGCAGCATATATCAGTAGGAAAAAGCAGGAAGATAGTGGCAGTATAGAGACAAGAAAAATGAAGGGGAAGATAGGAAATGACAGAAGACAAGGAACCAGAGTTGACACTTCAGCAAATATCCCTGGTGAATTCGAATGTGCAAAGAATACAAATGCAATTTATTACAATAATTTTCTTAAGACAATATATAAGAGATTGTTTCAGCCAAATATCTCTCACAGGAGCCGGTAATACTCATCCTTTCAACAAGCTAAGGAAATAGGAGGGAGAAGGAAACTAAAAAATCTCTTCCTTCTTTCCTACATGAACAGGCTGAAATATAACACTAGAGAAAGAAATCAGAAGATCCTCAAGTGAGCTCATGCTTTTTACACTCAGACTGAATGGAATATCATCAAATTCCTCCAAAAAAGACCAGAAATAGCATTTCCTTTGAGTATCACTCCTCAAATCCTGACTTGGAGCTGGTCCAGGGAAAGGAGAAAATGCATTAAGAAAATGAAGATTCAAGGAAGGAACTGCTTGAATGGTTTCTCAGTACCAAGTTAATCTATTTCAACTATAATACAAGCTACTGTTTCCTTTTTATTTTCAGAACAGTATCAAATTTTAAGCTCCTATGACAATGAACTCTGCCCTGTGCCTGGGATGCTCAGCTCTCTCAGTCAGTAAGCTATGCCAGCATCCCTGGGATGCCCAGGCCTGCCTGGAATGATGCCTGGTGAGTCAGTCACCTTCTTTGGCCTGGCTTAGACAGAATGGGATTTCTCAGTGTGAAACTTCCACTCATACTTGGGAGAATTTCCAGGTTGGGTGCATTCTTGGAAAATGCCATGAAGAATTGAATCTAAGCATCCTTGCCCCCCAGGTCACTAGTGAGCTGAAATCTGAATGATTTGTGGTACCCATTTAGAAAGCAGTTGGGATGTCATGTAAACCATGCTAGAGGTGACTGTTCAATAAAGAACAAAGCTGGAATACTCAACTGGATAGCATGGGACCCAGGATTTGAACCCTGGTCTATAAGCTATTATGAAATCTCAGTTACTTAAAAGCTTTGTAATTTAATTCTCTTAAGCATAACCTGGGTGCAATTATAGCCCATCTTTTATAAAGGTGCCCAGTATGAGAATTAGAAATATGGTATATACAAAGAAATTCAATAAATATAAATAAAAGAGATGAAATGTGCCGATCTAAATGGAATATTTTTAATTCTAAAATAAAGCTTAAAACAAAATAGAAAATATGAATGGCAACATTGACCACAGAACACAGAGACCTATTTTCCAGCTGTTTCCGTTAATAACTAGATAAGTAGCTTTGGGCAAGTCTCTTCTGGGCTTCAGTTCTCCATCTATAAAAGGGGATAATAGTACCTTCCCTTAACAGGTTCAAAAATTTGATGTAATTTAATATAAAGAGCTTGGTCCATAAATCACACTCAAACATTGGTGATGTACAGTTTTAGAATGAGATGTTTACCAATGATTTGTATACATCATTCATTTCCATTTGGCCTTGAATAAAATGTTCACCTGATGTAATACTATGCCCCACTCTCCTACTAAAGGAAAAGCAAATTCTAATTAGTCTGAAAATATAGCCTTTATTCATATTATCATAAAAAAGGTACAAGGGATAATGCAGGGGGAAAGAATTGGACTGAGAATTGGAAGTCCTATGCTCAAGTCCTAACTTTGTATGTCTTCACCAAGTGTACTTTGGTTGAGGTTGCTATGTACACATATTTTGAAACTTACAGTTCAAGGTTCTTAAGAGTGACACCATATTCTTAAGAGTGACACCAGATTAGATCTAGATACTTTCCAAATGCTACCACTTTGAAGATGGCTGTTTAATTTTATTTAACATTTTGTTGTTGTTGTTCAGTCGCTAAGTTATATCCAATTCCCTCACGACCATATGGACTATATAGTCTGCCAGGCTCTTCTGTCCATGGGATTTCTCAGGCAAGAATACTGGAGCAGCTTGCCATTTCCTTCTCCAGGGGATCTATCCATGCTATATTGTGCTATGATAGTTTTATTCATTGTATTATCTCCTCAATATAAAATAATCAAGGGGGGCTTAGGGAAGGCCAATTCTTTACCTTCTATTTTCCAAGAAATGTTTTCACACTTTTAGGATGATTCTGTAGTATTTGATTTGAAATTTCCACTATCATATGTTTTTAGCAGTACAAATAAACAAGAAGACTATTTTTAAATCCCTACATTTTTCTGCTAACTAAGATACTACTGAATGAACACCTAGTTAGACAAATAAATACTTTAGTAATCAACACTACAGTAACCTTCTTCATGAGTCAACATAAGAATTCTATAAGAAAATAGATGGACACAAGCTGCTTTCAAGGAAGCTCTGTGCTCAAATTCACTTCTCCAAATTTTTTTCCAGTCTGGACTAGACTGGACTGGAAATATAAGATTTTGTATTTCAAATTATATAGTTCTATCAAATGTTCTATGACCTTCCCTGGCATTTAATACCAAAAAAGAAAACACACACACACACACTCTAATAAAACTGTTGTACATAAATCATTGAGATTTTGTGATTTTTATTTCTATAAGATATATTCTTATTAGTAGGATAGCTTGGCCATTGGTATGTCTTCTTTCTTTTTAAGAGAGGCTGTTGCCAGAATCCTTACCAAACCACATTTAAAAGTTAGACTTCCAAAGTTGCAGTTTTCCCAGCAAGATCTGAGAGTTCCCTTTTCCTCAAATCATCACCTACAATAGCTATTATATTTATACAAGGTATGAGATAAGCATCTAGTCTTATTTTCTTTTACTATTATAGTAAACATGATTTATTAAATAAATGATGTTTTCAATTAATTTACATATCATCTATCATCATCTCACATTTCCAAAGATCTGCTTCAGGACTATTTGGTTCCTTCTATTTCTACAATAATATTCTGCTGAGTTTTTGGTGTTTAGGTGTTTTAATGGCTTTAAGTAAGATTTAATACCTGACAAAGCACAATCCTTCTTCATAAATTGTGGTCTCTTTTTGCTCAGTCTCCTATATAACAATATTAACAATAAAAACAATGTAAGTAAGAATGCTAATAAGAGCTAATATATATTGAGTGTTTACTAGGTAACAGGTAGTATTTTAAGTCCTTTATGAGTGTTAACTTTTTTAATGCTCATCACAATTCTATCCCTCTTATAAACATGAGAAAATTCAAAGTTAGAAAAGGTAAATGTCATTCCAAAGATAACACAGCCAAAAAACAATAGAGGCAGGATTCAAACTAAGGCAATTTGTCTACAAAGCGTGGACTCTAAACTCCTTTTGGTATTTCCTCCCACATGAAATACACTTTAGTAAAATTCTGAAAACAATCTTATTCAGATGTATTTGCAGTTTCATTAAATATAAACATAAGTTTGAGTGCAATTTGCATCTTAGAATGCTGCTGGTGCTACTCAGTTGCTTCAGTCATGTCTGACTCTGTGTGACCTACAGACCGGAGCCCACCAGGCTCATCTGTCCGTGGGAGTCTCCAGGCAAGAACAGTGGAGTGGGTTGCCATGCACTCACTCCTCAGGGGATCTTCCCAACCCAGGGCTCGAACTCACAGCTCTTCTGTCTCCTGTACTCTCGGGGCCGGGCAGGGGGTTGGGGGGGTTTCTCACCACTAGCACCACCTGAGAAGACCCTCTTAGGATGCTAACTCTTATTAAAAATCATGATCTTTCCATTAATTCAGTTCTTGTTTTGGATCTTTCAATAAGATTTTCTGATCTTCTATATACATGTTCTGTAAATTTCCTATCAGATTTATCCTTAAGTATTTTATCATTTTCTACTAGTGTGAACTGAAGAGCTTTTTATTTCCATTTCTAGATTGTTATTGCTAACATAGAGAAGAGCTAATTATTTTTATATGTTTATCTACTATTCAGCCATCTTATCATATTCCTTTATCAATCTGGCAGAGTTTTGCTCTCTGCTTCTGCTAGAATCTCTTGGGGGTTTTTTAGGTGAACTTTTTTTTTTTCAGAAACATGTAACGTTCTTTTTTTAAGACAAACAATTAAATTTTACCATTTAAAATAATGCTTACTTTGGAATGTTTGGTTAAAAAAGTTACGAAGTTTTTTAAAATGAAGTTTTCTTCTATTCTTACTTTGAATTTTTATTACAAATCACTGCTAAATTTATGTAAGATTCTTTTAGCATCCACTGACCTTGTTACATGGTTTTTGTTCATTGCCAATATACAAATTATTAATATATCATATTTATAAATTGTTTATATTGAAGCACTCATATTTCTATTCATGAATCTTGCTTGATCATCTTTTCATACCATGCTGAATCCTATTTATTAATACTTCATTTAATAGTATTTTATTTAAATATCTATATTCCTAAGTATGATTAACTGCAGTTTTCTTTTTTATATAACTTTTCAGATTTTGATACAAATAATCTTCTCGCTTTAGAAAATGAAGAGTTTTTCATTTTTGTCTATAATTTGGTATAGTTTAAATAATATAGGAAGTTATGCTATTAAAGGTGAAATATAATCCAGCTATGCAATTTTCTGATAGTGTCTTTTTAAGTAATACACATTGAACTATCTTTACAGTGATAATCTGTCTATTCAAGTTTTTTTGTTTCTTTTTTCAATTTTGATCATTTGTATTTCCTTAGTAAATCATCCAGTTCCTCTAAGTTTTAAATCTGTTTCAACAGAATTGCACTAACTTTTAATAATAATTTTAATCTTGCTCATATTTTTGCTAAAGCTTCTTTGTTATTCCTAATATTGTAAGTCTTTTCTTGACTACAAACAAGGATAGATTCAACAATTTTATTGATCTTTTCAAAGAACTGGCTTTAGGAATTATATTGTCTTTCATTTCTCTGTTGGTTTTCTCCTTCATTAAATTAAAATTTGATCATTACTTACTCCATTATAACTTTTTATTTAGTTCCTTCTTTAAAATTCTCAAGAAAAATATAAATGTTGTATATTTTTAGCCTTGTTTCTTAATAATAAAGGTATTTAGAGCTAAAAATCTTCTGAGTGCAGTCATGTTCTACAGATTGTTATATGAAGCATTCTAGGTTTCAAATAATTTATAGTCAGTCAGGAGATTTTACCTTTCCAAGTATTTGTCTTCAACTTACCTGGCTTAATTATATCTAAATAGATGTAATTTTTACCAAGCATAACATGTTTTGTCATTCTCATTAGAACCTATGACTTAAGAAGAAGCTAAGCAACTATAAAAAAAAAAAAAAGTTTGAGTGGACAAAGAGTAATATTAGAAGGTCTTACATGTATTTCCTAAAATTTTAATGGATTTTTACAGATCTTCAATAGCAAAACTGAAAAAATTGGGGCTTGGGCTAAATTTAGCTTAAGAGGAGAGATCTTCAAACATATTTTAAAAAGATCTAATCTGATATGAAATGTAAAGGTATTGTTTGTTGTTTTAGCAAACTGAAGTTGTTTTAAGTATTAGATAAGACTTTATCCTCTAGCACTACTTTCCTCAATAATATTTTAATGGTATATAAAATATTTTCATTTATTAGTATATCTAACCAGAAGCTATTACAACTGCTATCCAAAATATTCATTATAATGACTGGAGTATAGAAATACACATACATTTGAATATACATACATATATAAACACATATAGATTGCATTTTTACACATCTGTATATATGTGCATATACATGTACATACATGTGCATATAATACATATGTGCCTGTGTATGTATGGCATGCATACAAATATGCAGGTGTTTATTCAGCTTGATCTCTATCATCCACTATTATTGTGCTAAGAAAAGAGAAGTCTGCAATAAGTAAAAGAGGATTATTATTTTATGAATTAGATTACTATTTCTCTCACCAAAAAAAAAATTTTAAATATGTGAAAGATAATGGAGTTCTTAACAAACAAGTTGTCTCACTTTCCAAAGGTTTATTCTCTTCAATCCTATTAATATAACATAATGAGAGCTGACTGACCAAGAAGGCTTATTGTATCCCATGACCCTAAAATACAGAAAAGTTAAATTTTTTCTCACTTGATAGAGGACAGCTTGACCAAAGAACATGTGATCCAAAGTACTCTAAACAATTCAAGTTCATTCAATCCAACTGATCGTGTCACACCCCTGTTTATAACATCACAAAACAAACAAACAAAAAAATATACTGGATCCTTGTGAGCTCCAGAATAAAATCCAAGCTTCAAAAGATGGCATACAAAATGTTTCCCAGCTCACTTCTTCATCCTCACCTCCCAGCACGCTTCCAAATGCATCTTGACCCCTGGCCACACTCAAGTTTTATTGTGCTCCAAATTTACCACCTTCCACCATCTGCACCTGCTGGTTCCTCTATCGAGATGACTTTCCTCTACTTCTTAATCTGGCAAATTCCTTTAAGGTCAATAAAAATTTAATATCCTCCATAAAGTCTTCCATTATGTTAAAAGGCATGTTCCTATGTGTTTTAAGAGCTGTTTATGTTCCTATGAAAGAACTTTCATCTCTTTTCTTATTGTCTGTTTACATTATCTTTATCCTCAAAGACTGCAAGCTTCTCAAGGACAAAGACAGAATTATTATTTGTTCTATGCTTTGGGAACCAGGACAGGTTTAAGATATTATTGGTATATGTTATAAACAGTGAGTAAAGTATTTTAGGCAACTTAGAGATGGTTAAGATTAATCCTCTGCCTTCAGAAGCTTACAATCTGCAGCCTACCAGGGACAACTTAATGAAAGACCTGGATTTTGAGTTAAGATGTGGCTCCATGCCTGAGAACTTCGTGTCTTCCTCATCCAACTTTACCAAGTCTGCCCCCAACTTACCTCTCTGGCCAGGTTGACAAACTGTAATAAGACACCAGAACACATTCATTAACCCTCAACCCTGAATATTCATTGGAAGGACTGCTGCTGAAGCTCCAACACTTTGGCCACCTGATGTAAAAAGCCAACTCAATGGAAAAGACCCTGATGCTGGGAAAGACTGAAGACAAAGGGAGAAGGGGATGACAGAGGATGAGATGGTTAGATAGCATCACTAACTCAATGAACATGAACTTGAGCAAACTCCAGGAGATGGTACAGGACATAAGAACCTGGCATGCTACAGTCCATGTGGTTGCAAACATTCAGACATGACTTAGCAACTGAACAATGACAATAAATACTGTCATTTTAAAAGTAGATTGTGATGTGAGATTAAACAGATAGATGAATGGAACAGAATAAATATTTCACAAACAAACATGTAGATCAGAACCTAGCATAAAAGTGTCAGAATGACAAATTATAGAGAAAGGAGAAACTGCTCAAAAAATGATCCTGGGACAAATGGATCTCCCTATGGAAGATAAAATTAGACCCCTAGCTCACACCAAATACAAAAATTAATTCCAGCGGTTTTTAGTCCTAAATGTAAAAATTGAAGCTAAAAATACTAAAAATATATAAAAAATATATTTTTATCATTTGTGTTAGAATGTCTTAAAGAAAAGATAAAGAACAAACCATAAAGAAATACACAGATACAATTTGTTATATGAAAATCAAAAGTCTATTTAACAAAAGGCTTAGTGCAAAATATACATTGCATCATCTCCCATCCATAAAGGATAGTAATGCAATGTATTTAACTGTCTTAGTCCAGTCCTTCCAAGCTGTAGATACCAAGAAAGTATTAAACATGAAATTATCTTATTATGGGAAATACTTGTATAACAGAAAATAGGAAGGAAAGCAAGGAAGGCTGGGAGAGGTGTCAGACCTCGATGCAGTTTCAACCCTCCAAGTGAAGGAGAGAAGGACAGAAGCTTGAATGGAAAGACATCAAAACACAATCTAAGCAAGATTTGACAGAGCCGTCTAGAAGTCTCTGAGCCAAAATCCGTAAATAAATAAGTCCCATGTCTTTCAGACACAAGATCTGCTTCAGTATCCATGCCATACTTGATCAATCAGGGAAAGCAGCCTGTGGAAGGAGTAGTCTCAAAACAAACTCTGAAAATGAATGATTTCAACTCACAATGATGGACTCTCATTCAATTACATTCCCTACAACAGTGGTGCATAAGGCACATCTCTCAGCTACTATGAACTTAGCAAAACAATTGACATAGGATATGAAGTCAAACAGCTAACAAATATAACCTCACAAGCAGTCAGGGAATTGCAAATTAGAACAGTAAAGAAATATGGGGACTTCCCTGGTGGCACAGTGGACAAGAATCTGCCTGCCAATGCAGGGAACACAGATCCAATCCCTGGTCCAGGAAGATTCCATATACCATGGAGCAACTAAAGCTCATGCGCCACAACTACTGAGCCCATGCACCACAGCTACTGAAGCCTGAATGCTTTAAGGCCTGCAAGTCACAACCAACGAGCCCCGTAAAGCAACTACTGACACCACGTGCCCTGGAGTCAGCAATCTGCAGCTACTGAGCCCACATTCCACAACTACTGAAGCCATGTGCCTAGAGCCTGTGCTCTGTAACAAGATAAGCCACTGCAATGAGAAGCCCGTGTACCCCAACGAGAAAGTAGCTCCCAATCTCCACAACTAGAGGAAGCATACATGCAGCAACGAAGACCCAGTACAGTCAAAAATACATAAAAGTTAAAAAAAAAAAAAAGAAAGAAAGACAACTTTTTACAACTTAGAATGGTAAAACTTTAAGTCTCTGTTAGTAAGAAGCATTTTCAAAGATTGAGGAAACAGGAACACTCATAAATGGCTAGTGGTAGTGTAAATCAGAACAGCTGCTTTAAAGTGCAATTTGGCAGTGTCTAGTGATATTGGCAGAAAGTGAAGCGGAACTAAAAAGCCTCTTGATGAAGGTGAAAGTGGAGAGTGAAAAAGTTGGCTTAAAGCTTAACATTCAGAAAACAAAGATCATGGCATCCGGTCCCATCACTTCATGGCAAATAGATGGGGAAACAGTGTCAGACTTTATTTTTCTGGGCTCCAAAATCACTGCAGATGGTGACTTCAGCCATGAAATTAAAAGATGCTTACTCCTTGGAAGGAAAGTTATGACCATCCTAAATAGCATATTGAAAAGCAGAGACATTATTTTGCCAACAAAGGTTCATCTAATCAAGGCTATTGTTTTTCCTGTGGTCATGTATGGATGTGAGAGTTGGACTGTGAAGAAGGCTGAGCGCCAAAGGATTGATGCTTTTCAACTGTGGTGTTGGAGAAGACTCTTGAGAGTCCCTTGGACTGCAAGGAGATCCAACCAGTCCATTCTGAAGGAGCTCAGCCCTGGGATTTCTTTGGAAGGAATGATGCTAAAGCTGAAACTCCAGTACTTTGGCCACCTCATGCAAAGAGTTGACTCACTGGAAAAGACTCTGATGCTGGGGGGGATTGGGGGCAAGAGGAGAAGGGGACGACAGAGGATGAGATGGCTGGATGGCATCACTGACTCAAAGGACGTGAGTCTCAGTGAACTCCAGGAGTTGGTGTTGGACAGGGAGGCCTGGTGTGCTGCGATTCATGGGGTCACAAAGAGTCAGACACGACTGAGCGACTGATCTGATCTGAGTGATATTGGAACTTGCCTGGAGAATCCCAGGGGTGGGGGAGCCTGGTGGGCTACTGTCTCTGGGGTCGCACAGAGTCAGACACAACTGAAGCAACTTAGCAGCAGCAGCAGCAGTGATATTGGAAAGCAAAGACCTTACTTTGCCAACAAAGGTCTGTCTAGTCAAGGCTATGGTTTTTCCAGTGGTCATGTATGGATATGAGAGTTGGACTGTGAAGAAGGCTGAGTGCCGAAGAATTGATGCTTTTGAACTGTGGTGTTGGAAAAGCCTCTTGAGAGTCCCTTGGACTGAAAGGATATCCAACCAGTCAATCCTAAAGGAAATCAGCCCTGAATATTCTTTGGAAGGACTGATGCTGAAGCTGAAACTCCAATACTTTGGCCACCTGATGCAAAGAACTGACTCATTGGAAAAGACCCTGATGCTGGGAAAGATTGAAGGCAGGAGGAGAAGGGGAAGACAGAAGATGAGATGGTTGAATGGCATCACTGACTCGATGGACATGAGTTTGAGTAAGCTCCAGGAGTTGGTGATGGACAGAAAAGCCTGGTATGCTGCAATCTATGGAGTCACAAAGAGTCAGACACGACTGATCAACTGAACTGGCTGAGTAAAATATTAGAACAACCTAAATGTATGTCAATAACAAGGTGAATAAATAAAATGTTACACATAAGCACTATATAGCAAATGAAAAGAATGAAATAGAATTTCTACATCTAAATGGTATAGCTAGACCTCAAAAAGGTAATAGGAGCAAAGATAGCAAGCTGAAGAATGATGTGTACAAATTATACTATTTACACAAATTTTGAAGCCACACAAAACTATTAAGTATTGTTTATAGATAAATATATTTAGTGTAAATTCATTTAAATGCATTGGAAAAATATGTATCACATTTGTAATAATGACTGCTCGAAGCTTGGGGTTTATGAAGAATGATGTTGAGGATTTAGGGAAATGTTCTTCAAATTCATCCAGAGCTCTAACAATAAAGAAAACAGGGATATTGTCAAATGGATGTTTCCAAATCTAGAACAGATGCTAGTGATACAGATTACATTGTAAAACACAAAACTAAAGATTCCTGCATCTGAAAAAGATTTGATGTTCTCAACCAACACATTTGACCTTCTTTTCTGGAATGAAATCATTTTTGAAGAAAAATGCATCAATGTGGATAATTTAATAAGTATGTCAAAGATTATAATAGAAAGCTGTTCAGATTGAAGTGAAACAAAATAGTCAGGCTAGACTGAAGAGAACTGTGAATAAGCCTTGTCCTTTAAGATCAAATACATTAATAACATCAATATCCTGCTAATGTGAGTACTTATTCTGATTACTTTATTGTTCATTTGTAGAGTTCTTTATTAGTATTTAGCTTCTATTTGATTTAACATAAAACACTTTGTTTTGAATACACTGTTAAACATTTATCTTTGCTGACTACTAAAGGCACTCCAATCTGGTGCTATATTTATCTTAAGGGTGTTGGTTTTCAGCCTTGGTGCTATCATGAGTTTAAAAAGCAGTACAGAGCATGAGCTGCTCAGAGAAGCTTTGTACCCAGAGACAAATGGTTTCTCTTTGCCTGCACTGCAACTTCTCTGGAGTTCTCTTGGAGTTACCCATAAAAACTGTTGGAGGAAATCATTGATTGGAATTAAAGTACAGGGCTGGGCTTCCCAGGTAGCTCGAATGGTAAAGAATCTGCCTGCAATGCAGGAGACCGTGGTTCGATCCCTGGGTTGGGAAGATTCCCTGGAGCAGGGCATTGCAACCCACTCCAGTATTCTTGCATGGAAAATCCCATGAACCAGAGGAGCCTGGTGGGCTACAGTCCATGGGGGGTCGCAAACAGTCAGACACGACTGAGCACACACACACACACAAGCTAGAGGACATGATTTGATTACTTATACAAAAATTAGCTATTGAGATTTTTTAAACCTAAGTCAAAATAAATCAAATTTAAAAATTGTGATCAATTAATTTTCTTATTAAAGGAGACCTTGAAAAATATTTCTTTGTAACCACCCTACACTGCCATTTTAATAAATTTCTCAGCAGTTTACCTAAAAATAAAATCAAATATCTGGATCATTGGTTTTCAAAGTTATTTATTTTGACCAATTATTTTCATAATTATTTCAGAATCACCTAGGGAGTTTGTAAAAACTGCTGCACCTATTCTTACTCAGAAGAAATAGACCAGAGTGCAGGAATCTGCATTTTAACATGTGATTTTCATGCCTGCTTGAACCTGTTCTTTTGGCTAACTTCCTTTACAGCATGCTGGTCAGAAAAGCAAATGTCAACTTCAAAGGATTCTGTGCACATAATATATTAAGTCTGTTTGAGATTGTAAAGCACTTGAAAATACTTCGATAAAGAGTACCAGAGAGGGTCAAAGTAATATTATAATAAAAGTCCAATAAAGATTAACTTATTTTATTATTTAGAAGTACATAACATACCCCATGTTATGGACATACTTTTTACACAAATGTGTATCACTTTATTTTTTTAAATGCATCTAAATTTCATCACCTGATATTATTCAACTGAGCCAGACAAATCAGAAGCTATTAAAAGAGGAACTGCTAATACAAAGCTCATTAACTCTGTCTTGAACATATCAGAGAAACAGTAGAGGGTATTATATTGAGAGAGAAAGAACTTTAAAAAAAGGGTGGAGTGTTACATTAACTGGCCCTGTGTAATTATGCAATATTTGCTGAGTACATTCGAGCTTCCTGTGACTTTGTAGATAGGAAAATACCATAAACCTTGTTTTATACCTGTATTATCACTCTTCAGAACAACCTTGACAATACAGCTGCTTGTGGTAAGGGAAGATGGTAAGAAGCTTGGGTTGACGGAACATGAACTTTAGAAGCAGTGCTATTCAATAAGGAATGTTTGTAACCAATCTTTAGACAGTTAATGCCACTGTTATTAATGTTTAGTAATTATTAAGCACTTGTATTGTGCTTTATGTACAAGGACACTAGGCAAGGAGGAGGAAGGAGAAAAGAAGTGTTGGAGGAACAGAGGAAAGGGGAAGGGAAAGGAGAGGAAGAAGAGAATTTGAGAAAGCCCAAGAGCACACTGTAAAGAGAAAAAGAATGAACTAACCATTTTTGCGCAAAGCTGCTGTAAACGTGGATGTAGCTCTGCATGATATGTATCAACACAGGGAAGTTAACTTCTACAGCAGGAAATATACACGAACAAATTCATGAAGTAGCCTGTTTGCCTAAGTCAAACTTGATTACAAATAACTGTGCATACAAATATTGGCTAAAGATTAGTCCTTATCAGAAAGTGTAGGAAGTAAGAACTTTTTATCAACTTGAAATATAAAAGCTCTTCTTTCACTGGGCTTTGGTACTAAGTCATAGCAGAAAACTGAAATAAACTGAAATTCCAATGTATTTGTTATTGGACCCAACACAAGTACAAAAAGCACTATTATAATAGATGTTACAGTCTTTGTCACCAATATTAAACTATTGTTTAATACTCAGATATATATATATAAACACATACATGGTTTTATATATGAATTTGAAAGTATATACATAATTCTATTAATATCTCTATGCCTTTGATGTCTATTTCTGTATGTGTGTAGGCCTATATTTGTATTTGAAAACTAATAATGTAAGCATTTTTAAAGGAATAGCTTTGAAATGCAGGGCTTTAAGGTATTTCAGGGTAAGTGTTTCCAAGGAAGTAAAGTTAGAAAAGATACTTGAGACAAATAATTTTATTTATTGTATTCTAGCTCTACGTTAGACTCATTTAACCCCAGATTTCTGAACTCCAGATTTCAGATTCTCTGGAATGACCCTTGACAACCTAGTTTTGAAAAGCTCTCTACATGATTTTGATTCAATTGGTCTAAGAATTGGCATTTAAGAATCTACTCATTCCTTAACTATCTCTTCCAGGTCTACCCACCCAAGATGCTGGGACAAATCCAATCTGTGAAAAGCACTCCTTTCTTAGAACTTTGCTGGCACATGACTGTGCTGCCCTGCAGCTGATCCTGCTCTGGAGTTCCTCACAGGTCTCCCAGGTCTCTAGAACTAGGACTCCCCAGGAGCTGAGCTTGTGTACTACCTCACCCATCACCTCTGAAGAAATCCTATGAAAATCCTTATTCTTTCTACAGGTGACTTTGGAGAACCAGCTGTTCAACTTGCCCTGATCGGGCTTCCTTCCCAAACTGACTGCCCTTCTACTTGGCCACCTACTGTATTTTAAATTTGAGGTCATGAGGCATGAAGAAAAGATTCTGCCCCAGTGGCAAGAAGAAAAAAGTTTACTTGGGAGAAGATGAAAAAAATTTTCCTGACCTTTAAATTTCAAGTGTGTTTTTTTATGTTCTTTATCAAGCCTTTATCAAGTGTAGTAGAAAAGCTTCTGTATACTCCATATATAAATAATATGTATAATATATATTTTAGAAAACTTATGAATCTTTGCCTAACTAAAAAACTTATTACATTTTGATTCCACTTGCTTGACTTAATATGAATAGAATGCTAGATTCTATTTAGAAATCTAGAATCTAGAATGCTAGATTTCTATTTAAAAAAGAAGATATGCATCAAGCAACAAAGGTTTACTGTATAGCACAGTGAACTAGTCAATATTTTATAATACTTTACAAAGGAAAATAATCTCAAAAATAATATATGTGTACATGTATAACTGAATCATCTTGCTGTGCCCTTGAAAAATTGTAAGTCAACTATACTTCAATAATACATATATGTATACATATTAAGAAAAAAATAAAAAATACATTTCAAGTGTTAGGATAGGTGATTTTCCCAAGATCCAGGAGTACAGATTTTATGAATATGGTAGCTTGATACGTCATTTATAGGAAAACAAGTCATAACCTCCTCTTTCACAAAGGCAGCCTTACAATCCCAATGGTTTAATAATACTGCTACAATCATAGTGAGATTAACCAGTCTAAAGTTCTAACTCAAAATCTGCAGTGTTCAATGCAGAAGGCATTAGCGTCTAAGAATTTCTAATACACAATCCTAATCAAGCATAGCAAAAAAAAAGGTAAGTCAGAAGATCTGGATTCTCTCACTGGTCTCATCAATTATGAGACATATGATTCCAATAAGTCTCTTAAATTTTCACTTCTTACACTTTAAAATGTGAATAACAATATTTCATAAATGTCTAACCACATCTCCATTATCTCCCTCCAGTTTGTGTGTTACACTGGATAAATCTTCCTAAAACACTGTTTTTATTATGGCACTCCCCCCAGTGAGGGAAGTCACCATGCAAGATACTGTGGACCCACCTGCTCCCTGCTCCCACTAAGCACCATGTTTCGCCAAATCCTCTGCAGCTGGAGTGTTGCATGAGAATTGGATTGCCCCAGGTATATGTAATATGAAAGTCAAGTGTGGAGGACTCTGCCTTTCTGCCTTTTTTGGCTATTTGGTTTAATTGCTGGCAAGTGCAGAGACAGAAATCATGATCTGCGTGTTTTCTCCCGGTTCAGCTCTCACCATAGACCCCTTCTTTTCCAGACTCTACCCTTGCTGCACTGCCTAGAGTTCCCCTTAAAGTGCACTGTTTTTGCTCGACTCCAGCCCATTTCATCCTATACCCCAGCCACACCAAACTGACTCTAGGTACAAAGGTTCAACAAACGTTCTCTGCTAGCTCCAGGTCTTGTACATTCTGTTCTCTTTCTGGAATGTTCTCCTGTTCTTCATTCAGATGATTCTTACTCATCCATCATCTCTCACCTTAGCTGTCACTTCCTTCAGGGAAACCTCATCTACCCATCTAAGACCAGATTAAGTGCTGTTTCCATATACCACATGAGAATCTTACATTAACCAATATCCTAGAACTTAACAAACTGCACTGGCTTTACTTGCTTATCTTCACCAGAATGAAAGACCCTTGAGGACAGGGATTGCTCCTATTCACCAATAATTCCCAGAGTTTGATGTCCTTTGTTCAATAATTGCACTCACAGATATTTACTACACAAGTGAATATATATACGTGTGTGTGTGTGTTTTGTGTATGTGTATATACATTTTCCCCCAAAATACTGTAAGTCAAAAACTCATAACAAACAGGATCCTTGTTATACTTGCATGCAGTATTCAGAGTGCCTAACATATACTGTGTCCACAGGGGAAACTCAATAAATATTTATTGAGATCAAAATTTTAATTTATGAAATTTGAATCATGGATACTTAAACTTTCTAAATAAAAATTAGGTATTACAGATTTGGCCTCAAATATATTCTTGATAATACAATTGCTGTTTCAAAGGCTATTTTTGTCTAGAGAATACTTTTACACTCAATTTTTAGAAAAACTAAGTTTCCCTTCCTGGAAAGGCCTTTATGAATATTATTACCAAGTTCTAAGTTTCTAGTAAAGTCTAAAGTTCTCTTAAATATAAGTGTAAAATCTTCTCTCGATCTTGTCTAATTAGCCATTGCTACAAAACAGAAAACTCCAAGGGTGTGGGGTCCAGAATACTAATTCTTCAAGAGGATGAAACATCAGGCTTATCTATAAGATACAGCATGGCTTTGACCTTTGGAAAACTTAGCTAATTTTTTGTTTGATTTTTAATATGAAAGCCTGGCTTAACTTTCTGAATTTCATTATCTATTCATGAGCTAGCTTGATCCCACACAGTTATAATTAAATTTTTATATGACTGTTCTGTGGATTTGCCCACCTCTTAGGAAGAAGGGCAGTCTTTGGGTTATTCTGGATTTAGAGATGTCAGAACTGTCATTTAAGTTAATAATTAGTTCCAGAATTGCAATCGTAATTCCTAAAAGTTAGTTCATACTTTTAGAATTTAGCACAGGCTCATCTCGATTGCAAACTCTACAGAAAGCTGTCACTAGATAACTAGAAAGTGACAATTCAAAGGACCAATGTGTGCAAAAACACTCGGCACAGCACTACTGACTTGAGCCCTCCCAGTGGATGTTAACTAGTATTTATTTTTTAAGTTTCAGGGTTCAAATGATGTGAAATAACAGTCAGTTCAGGAAACACTATGGTGTTCCTGCTTGGTCCTGGTTCCATAGTATTATAAAATAAAGGTATTTGCTTCATATTACAATAAGTAAATGGCAGTGCTTTCAAACTTAATTACCTATCAGTAGAAAATGACAGGTGGATCAAGGTACAGTCACTTGGTGTGGTTTATTCTGGTTTAGGGAACGTAGTTCAGTGTGTTTCAAATATCTGTTTTCAATGTTTATTATTTCTTGGCTACTACTGAATGCAAATGTTAATTTGTATGGTATCTTTTTATTTACACATCTCCCAAGTGAACATTCCTGAATTCTCCTACAATTGTGGATTGACCACCCAAAAGTTAAGCCTCTGTTCAATGCAGGTTAGTTTTGGCCAGATGTGAAGATCCAGGGGTCAAATTCAAATATAATTAGTCTTGTGGTATGTGTAAGATGGAATTTATTTTCCAGAAGAGTTAACTCATTTCTTTGCTTACTTCCCTCCCAAGTTTTTCATATTTCTTGCCAATTTCCCTCCCAAGTTTTTTTTCCTCTTAATAATTTCTTGCCAACTTCCCTCCCATTTTTTTTTCTTCTAGTGACTTAAATATGAAGACTGCATAGTAGAAGGGAAAACACAAACAGATTTTACATCTTCAACTTACATAGTAAATATTTTTTATTACAATGTGTATGTAATGGCTGTCTTGACAAATATTTACCCAATGAAGACCATTTTGTGGTTACCAAAGGATTGCAACAACTTTGTGGAAACCAATTACATATACTAAGCCTCTGATCTTTTCTTACACCCCCCACCCCACACAATTATAAAAGCCAATTACTGCTCCAAACCAGGTACTTTTACATAAGAGTGAGTCACTAAATACAGTCCAATTATTTGGTATCCAAATGCTGGCCTGCCTAGAATCTGTTGCTGTCAGTTGTAGGGTAGTATGGTAGGATAAGGTATTGAAGAATTGCAAATGGTTGGTATTCTGGAAATTTTAAGAAGGTAAGAGAATAGTGAGATATTACTCTTACAGTACGAAATATGATTAAACTCTCCTTAACGGAGAAGTAAGTTAATGTGGGGCCAATTACATTAATTCCTCTTTTTGGGCTAGCAAAATCTTCAGTGCTGGTTACAAAAGTCACAAATATTTAGGAGGATTTTAAGGGAAGTTTGGGTACATAGAAAGTAAACAATGGGAGGATAAGTCAATGGACACAAGGATACACAATGGTATTTTAAAAGAACTATTAATTTGTCTAGAAATCCTTTTACTATAATTAAGATTTGAAGTATGACATATAAGCAAGACTTGGAGAAGTTCCTGAAAGAGGAGATCTCAGGGTAAAAAATCTGAGCAGAACTTGCTCACTCGTGTCTGCTCGTTACAACTTTTCTATCAGCATAGCCCTGTCTCCATGCCCTTCCCTGTGATAAAGTCTTCATGCAACTCCACTGACTGAATATTTTCAACCACAGACTGAAATCAGGAAACTATGTGAACTATGTTGTGCGTGCTTTTTCCTATCCAAGAAAATTTACACATACCTGCCTAATCCTATGACACCAAGCATCATTACACACGCAAGTACTTTGTGGGTATTAAAGCTGAAAAGAAACACCAAAATGAGGAAGAAAATACTCCGCCTCATCTCCAGTTCCAGATCTAGATGTAGTATATTAAGAAACAGAACAGCTTTGGCAGTCAAAGTGAAAACATACTGGATCATGTATGTTTGTATTTGCAGATGGGGCTACAAACAGTGCACAGAGGAAGTCTCAGCTGATACCAGCTGTTAACCCTCAAGGACTCTGTAGGTATTTTGTGCTCCTGTGCTCAAAATTCCCCCATGCTTAAACATATAAAACCTTCATTTTTGGAGGTTCTCACTGGCCTTTTTCAAAGGTGTGAAGACTTGCTTAACAATAACAAAAATTGGAAACTCTGAAGTCACTGAAAATAGGAAAAAATTTTCATTTTGACTGTCAGGATTGTCTAGCACTTTTAATTATTTTTATTTGTCCCTCACAACAACAACTTGCTGTTGTATAATCATCTCCTCAAATTCTGAGACTGAGAAGCTCAGAAAAGAACATTTTCTGAGTAAAATTCTTGCCACTGACATGCCTACTTCAAAGCTTATCTCTGAAACAGTCAACCAATAAGAACTTATCCTTATGCCTATCAATGTGCTTGGTAGAGTATCCCAAAATAAAATTTTTAGAATCACCATTCTCAAGAAATTTACCATGTAGTTGGATAGATAACAACATACAGGAAACATTCAGAAGGAGTCATATACTAATGTACTCACCATACTCACTGCGTTTATCAAAGTACAGGAATTTAGGAGATGCTGGATGTTTTTGCCTATCATAAGATGAGTAGGAAGATCTAAATTAGTTGCAAAAGCCAGCAGAACAGTAAGGAGCTGGGACTCGGGGACTATTAAAAATAGAAAACTAAGTGCTTTATTTGATATTTGAAAGCAAAGAGGATGAAGAATGAATTAAATGGTGGTCATCATTGTCATTACAGCTGATCTAGTGGTGTCCTCCACTGGTACTCTGTTAGCAAGACCAGTGGTCCCTCTGCTTGATCAGATATCTCAATTCTATGTAACTGATCTCCACATCCTTCCTTTCTAAACCCATGGCATTTCTACTTGTCCTTCTTTCCAGTTCCTGTTATACAAGGAATCCTTAATCCTAAACCAACTACTCTTCTCTCTTAATTTCTTGAGGAAAAAAAATATTCACTATTTCTCAAAGGCTCATTTTCCCTGATGCCGTTTGTAAGGATGCAAATAGTACACAAAGAGATCCCTATCTTCTCACAATTCCTCTGCTACTTTTGTCTCTTGTCCATCGTTGACATTAGCTGGATTATTGAAATAGCTTCCTATTAGTCTTCGTCCTTCTAGTCACAATAACAAACAGTACGGCTCCTCCGTCCATGGGATTTTCCAGGCAAGAGTACTGGAGTGGGTTGCCATTGCCTTCTCCGAAACAGTACTACAACTACTGCTATTAATAATAATCACTGATTTATTTAGTGTTTGCTATGTGCTAGAAGAATCCACAAAACTGTACAAATTAGGTAATAATATCTTCATATTGCAGAGGATAAAACTCAGTATATAGCAAGGTTAAGTAATGTGCATCAGCAACCCACCCTGTTAGATTTCAAAATCTCTTTTCCTTCTGCTACCCCAAAAAAGTGTGAATCATATCCACCTTAATTCTGCTTCACATTTCATAGTCAAAGAGATATATCTAAATTGCAAAGCTGATTACATCACTCCCCTGATTAAACCTCTCCAAGACCAAATTCCTGAGACTTGTACACAAGCTCCCAAGACATGGCCCTCCAGTTTCCTTCCTCCCTACTCACTGTCCCCCAGTTATACCCTCATTCTGTCAAGATGCTTGTGGTTCCCTGCACTAACCAAGTGGTTTCATGTCTGGTATTTCTGCTCATAGTTTTCTCTGTCCAGAATATCTTTTCCATTAACCTTAATGGAAATGGAAAATTTCAATTTTCCGTTAAAATTTCCTTAATTCCTTCTACTTATCCTTCAAGGTGTTTTTAGAGAAAGCCTCCCTGAACTGACCAGGCAGGCTGAAAGTCCTCAACTGGGCTTCTGTAGTGCCGAGAGAGCTTCTATCCCAACATTTGCTATATTATATTGAAATGGTCTCTTGGCATATGTTTTTCACCAATCAGCCTATATGCTCTTTGAGTGAGGGAATAATCAAGTTTTCATTCTGCACCTACCCTGCCTCCACCACAGTGAAGAGAATCTGGTAATCACAGAAGTCATGCTGTGAGATCCAAAAGGGAAAGAGAAACTGGAATCACCTCTCAATCCCATGGCCATTTCTGGAGCATGGAACCAATGGGCCAATGCTCCAAACTTTCAGGATTGTATGCCAACTCTTTTCTTCCAGAGAACACTCAAACTTCTGTTACTTTGGTCATACAGACCAACTATAGATGACCACTTTTAAAGTTTTCTCTCAGAACTACTTTTGTCAATATTAAAATTCATACTGATGACTTTTTCATGATTCTGATTCACGGTTCTCTTCAATTATGCCAAACCCCACCTTGTTTCCATAGCACTCAATAACAAGAACTGGCTTTGAGACACATGCCTTGTGTCATGCTCTCTAGCAGTATTCTCTACCTCCAAAGAAAATAGAAATTAGCTACAGCTCACTGAGTGGCAAATATGCACCAAATGCTGTGTTAGGCACTTTCTCTTTATCTCTTTTCTCAACAATCCAGTGACTATCACTTATCAATCTTCACTTCTCATATACCTAACCTTCTCTCTATTTTACTGGCAACTCCAATGTTCTTAATAAAAAAAAAATTCCTCCAACACCATAAGTTCCATTCTTGTCACCATTAGAATTCGACAGGGAATCATTCCATCAGAAAAATGGCCTTCTGCCTCCTCTGAAGGTTATTTCATCATTAGCAGACCCAGATTTCTCCTTTTACTCCTTTAGAAATGCCTCTTTTTTTTCCCTGTTAGAGTAACCTTACATTCTTTATTGATATATTTTCCTATTGGCCCATGAACTTCCAAAGTATATATATTTTATTCTATTCATATTTTCATAAAATGTCTCAATAAATGTTTTCAAAATTAATACCCCCTACTTTCTTCTAGTTTAAAAGCTTAATTAGGCACAGAAAATTATGTTATATGATTACATTTTTGTGAAATATCTAGAATAGGAATATTTTAGAGACAAAATGTTGCTTACAGTTAGGTAGAGAGGTTAGGGATGAAAGAATGTAAATTGATTGCTAATTGAGGTTTCTTTTAGAGGAATTGAAAATGTGATGGTTATTCAACCTTGAGCATATGAAAATAAAAACTACAATGAATTATACACTTTAAAAATAATTTTAAGACTAGTCATGGAATCGGAAAAAAAATAAAATGATTTTACTCTTCCCCTGTTTCTCTTGTTATTTTAGCAGTTTTATCATGGTCCAATTCACATACTATACAACCATTCATTAAAATACAGGTCACTTTATTATGCACTCTTTAGAAAACAGACCACACCCTATTCACCCTGGCATTCTCAGAACCTATTCAGAAGACAGCAAATGTACATTCTATGAATTAAGTACCTATACCTCTGAATTTACTACTACTAACGTAGCTACGTCATGCATGCCTGCATGCATGCGTGCTAAGTCGCTTCAGTCACGTCTGACTCTTTGTCACCTTTTGGGCTGTAGCCTGCCAGATTCCTCAGTCCAGGCAAGATCACTGGAATGGGTTGCCATACCTTCCTCAGGGAATCTTTCTGACCTAGGGATCAAAACTACATCTATTATGTCTCCTGCATTGGCAGATGGGTTCTTTTTACCACTAGTGATACCTGAAAAGCCTATAGTTTTGCCATATTTAAATTAAATATATTTTTAAAGGTTTACTTGGGGGAATCAGGACAGCATTTATAAAACTATTTCTATGAGAAAAGATATATTTAAAAGCAATAAATAAAGGTACCAGAAGCTTTCTAACACCTTTGCACTAATAAATAAACAGAGCTCATGCTTTATCTTGCAGGACATTGAGTATCACTCCTACAGCCTAGCCCCTCATAGACAAATACCTACATTCTCTAGAAACATGCAGAATTTTTTTATAACAAATTTAATGAGTGTTCCAACCTCCAGGTTGTGAAATACTATTCTTGGAAGAAGAGCTTTTGAGGAATGAAGAATGTTTTCTTCAAGGTAAATCAAATATTTTTCAGAATAGCTTTTATTTCATTATGCTTTCAGAGTGTGAAAATAAGAGAATTAAGCCTTTAAAAGCAACTGTTGAATGAGTCTGTATATACATAAAGAGTCATTTGTTCAAGCATGTAGCTCTCTTTTATAAGGACTGTAGTTTCTATCTAATCCACAATCAGCCTTTTTTTTTTCCCTATTTTTCATATGCTGTATATTAAGCTTCATTTTATTCCCAGTGCAATTTTTTTCATAGAAGTTGATTTAAAGGGTACTACTAGTATCAAATGCCACCTATCAAGGAGAGTGATTTTGAATCAAGATCAGTATTCAGGCAATACCACTGACAAACCTCATAACATGATATTTTCCCTGCTGATAAAACTCATCATGGTACTTTCCCTACCCTACCATTAACATCATAATGACACTTTCCCTAACATTAAGATCCAGGGGATCTTCCCAACCCAGGGATCAAACCCAGGTCTCCTACAGTGCTTCCAGAGTCTTTACTGTCTGAACTACCAGGGTGAAAAGTGAAAGGTTGCTCAGTCCTGTCCCACTCTTTGTGACCCCATGGACTATACAGTCCATGGAATTTTCCAGGCCAGAATACTGGAGTGGGCAGTCTATCCCTTCTCCAGAGGACCTTCCTGACCCAGGAATCGAACCAGGGTCTCCTGCATTGCAGGCGGATTCTTAACCAACTGAGCCATTAGGGTGTGAACACTTTATCATAAAATTTATGTGCTGAATAGTACGAGATCCATATATTGGCTTTACTTGGAATACTTTCTGTATTTCTAGATGATGAACTCAGTCCTCAATATTGTTATGAAGTGATTCATCATAATTTTGCCACTGTTTCAGAGGATTACAGACACTAAAGGTTATATAGTTACATGTCCAAGGTCAAAGGATGAGATATAATCATAACTTTATCTTAGATTCCCTATCGGCAGGTCAGTGTTTGTTTCTTTAGGCTATGGTGTTATTAAAATACTTAAAATTCTCTTATGTAATTCTGAAGTACCTTTAAAAAATGCATCCTATACAAATGCCCATTGAGGACATTTGTCTCACTAATAAGTGAACAAAATTCTTGCCATTTCATAGAATTTTTATTGTAACCAAACCAGCCCATCATTTAAAAAATGAAGTGCATATTAAATTCATTAAAAAATGAATTATATCTTTATGTTTTTGCAGGCTTCTTGTAGCAGGGGTCATATATTTTATCAATTACTTTACTCACAGTAGTTTACTCATAGTGGAAATGGGATTAATATATGTAGACTTATTAAAACATTAAATATATAATTTAGGTAGTTTGAAGGTTTCATATGCATAACCAGAAGTTTTTCACATAATTACTTACCTCTTCTAGTTGGCATGCTTTGATGACACTTCTATATCTATATTCATCATAGGAAACACCAAAGATGATGTTATCTTTAATGGTTCCAGGCATGATCCAGGAATACTGAGAGCAGAATGAAATTCTTCCACTGTGCTTAATTTTACCCTCTGAAGGTTCCAATTCTCCCATAATCATCATGAGAAGTGAAGTCTGGAAATACAACTAGTGTTATTAAGTCAAATCATTTGATCAAATCATTCTCAGGATGCAGGTACCACCAACTGTCATCCTAAGCATAGGTATCCTAATTTTTAAAGATTCTGTATTCATTCAATTCAAAATTTATGAAGCACTTCCTATTTTGGGTATGCTGCTATGCACAAAAGATACAAAGGGAGACAAGAGACAACTACAACAGAATGTGATAAGTGCTACACTAGAGGCTCACAGAGATGGGGTGCTGAGTTCAGATTGTTGGGATGGGGTTGGAAGAGGTCAGGGAAAGATTAGTAATAGCTGACATGTATTGAGTGCTCATTAGTTTTCTCACATGCCTTGTTCAATCTAATTCTGTTGTACCTTTCTTGGAAACATGTGCAGAATCTGACTGCTACTTCCATTACTATCCAGATTAAGCTAACAACATCTCTTGCCAGAATAAATAGAATAGCTTTCTAACTTTCTCGGAGAAGGGTTCTAACTCCTTGCTCCACCCTTGTCTTCCTACAGTCTATTCTCTAACTCCTTGCTCCACCCTTGCCTTCCTGCAGTCTATTCTCAAAGGGGCCCTGTCAAAATGTATGTCAGATCATGTTACTTTTCTGCTTAAAACCCTCCAATGGCTTCTAAAGTTTTCAGAAAAAAGGCCTAACTCGTTACAAAGCCCTTTATGAGGCTCGCAGGGCCCTTATGTAATGGTCTCGCCCCCATTACTTCTCTGACAGCTCTACTCTCCATGGCTCACTCTGAGCCCACCCCACTGACCTCCCTGCTGCTCTGTGAACCAGACAGACAGTCCCATTTCAAGGGTTTGCTCCACTCTCTACCTGGAAGGCTCTTCCCCAGATGATCATATGACCTAACCTCTCACCTCCTTCAAATCTTTTCTCAAATGTTACCTTTCAATGAGGCCTCCACTGCTTAAAATTGCACCCCTATCATCAATCTTTCTTTCTGTTTTATCTTCAAAACATTTATCATCGTATGACATTATATATACATATATATATATATATAAACATTTTACTCAATAATATAATGACATTATTGTTTGTTGTTTAGTCATGTCTAACTCTTTGCAACATGATACACTGTATTATACATTTTAAAATAAGGGTTCAATAACTTTAAAAAGTGAATTACTGGTACATAAATAGACAAATCAATAGTATAGAATTAAAGCTACAAAAGTAGATCTAAATGCATAAAAGAACTAGTATTTGATAAAGATGGCATCTAAAATGAGTGGAGAAAAATAGACTATTCAGTATATGTTGTGGGACAACTGAACAGCCATGTGGAGGGCAGACAAAAAACCGTAGCCATATGCCACACCCAACACGTGATGAATTTCAAATAGGTCAAAGAATAAGTACAAAAATAAGACTGTAAGAATACTTAAAGAAAACACTGAAGGATGTCCAAAAGAAAAGTAAAACAACTACCATAGAGTAAGAAAGCTTTCTATATGAATCAAAATCCAGAAGTCATAAAATTAAAAAATAAATCACATTATAAAGGAAAAAAAAGACTTGGGCACAGAAAACAAAAGGAAAAAACATCAAACTGAAGTAAATGTTTGCAAGTTATATGACACAAAGGAATAATTTCCTTCTTGAGTGATATTAAAGTCAAAAAGAAAAATAACAATAACTCATTAGAAAACAGTACAAAGTATACAGATATTTCACCAAAAATTAAAATAGAGGTGAGCCTTAATCATATGATAAAGTTTTTACTTTATTCCTAATAAGAGAAATGCAAATTTAAAAAAGACTGACATATGACTTTACCCAACAAGACTGGAATAAATTCAAATGTTAGATAACATATGCTGGGGATGCTGTGGGGAAACAAACCTATAATCTACATGGACTGTAACACATACACACAAATTGATGCAGCCTTCAGGTAAGAAAGTTTCGCAGATATACAGAAATACTAGTAGACGTGCTAAATGACATATATGCAACATTATTCATAGAGTCATTCTTCATATTAGCAAAACACTGGCAATAACCCAACTGTCAATCAATAGGTGATTCATTATATTACAAACATCTATCCAAACAATGAAATACTATGTATAAAAGTATATACATTCAAAAAACTAACAAGAGTGTCTGTCTGAATTGGGAGAAAGAATGGTGAAAAGTAGAAAATAACCAGAGGAGAAAGAGAAGTGAGAGAAAAATTTTCGAATTTTTTTGCACTTAAAATTTTAACTTTAACAAACAGTAATACCACCTAAAATATATTAGGAAGAAAGAAGGATCAAGAGATAGACACTTTTTTGATACCTATTTCAGTAAATTTTAAAATTCTTATTGTATATGGAAAATACCCAAAATTCCTTCAGTTCAGGTGTTCAGTCATGTCCGACTCTGAGACCCCATGGACTGCAGCACACCAGGCTTCCCCGTCCATCATCAAATTCCTTACTTCTACATATAATTCTTCTGTATAATTGAAACTGTAAGTATTATTTTCATATAGAACAGATTTTTAAACCCCAACAATGGAATGGATCTGATTACATATAAATATATACACACATATTACATGTATATATATATACACACATACATATATGTATACACAACATATATATATGTATACACAATATACAGGTTTGGCTCTATGTAAGTTTGGATCTATATCAAATACAAAGGTTAAATATATATTTAACAATATTTATCTATATAAACATATAAAATTTATCAATATTTTGGTATTTTGAGAGATGCAAATTTAAACTGAATTAATATATATAAAATGCCAAATATTGATAAGACCTTGGTTTGTTTCCTGGGTCAGGAAGATCCCCTGGAGTAGGAAATGGCAACCTGTTCCAGTTGTCTTGCTGAAAAATTCTATGGACAGAGGAGCCTGGTGGGCTACAGTCCATGGGGGTCACAAGAGTCAGACATGACTGAGTATGCATACACATACATATGTATACTGATTGAATAACATGCCATTATATAACTACACCAAAATTTACCTAATCAATCCCCTATTATGAGATATTTAGGAGTTCTCCCAATTTGCAGCTATTGAAACAACGTGAGGAATATCTTTATATAAAAATCTCTGCAAATATACTAGGGTAAATCATACAAATAGAATTGTTAATTGGTTATTTTTAAGGCTTTTAATACACAAATTACCAAATTGAGTGGTTCAGTATTATCTTGAAATGTGAGTATTTGCAATTATTCTATCTTATATTTTAGCTAGCTCTTTTATCTAATAAGAGTATAAAATGCTCCATTCCTACTGAAATAAAAGGACGTCCTTGTAGACTTAGTTGCCAAACTCTGTTTCTCAGAGGGGTTTAATTATTCCTAAGGAACAACTGCCTCCATCTGACTCTGTCTTCATATCTACTTCTCAGAAGATGTAGCTGTAACTCCAGCCAGCAATTATCTGCTCATCAATTCTTAATAGAGTTGCCTGAAATTTAATTGCTGGTTAAGTCCCATATTTTGTAATTCCAAAGCTGTTTGTTTACACCTTTCAAAGAAGTAATTTTAAACACATAAAATTAATTTTAAAAAATTCGGTGACACACAATTACTATCTTCCCATAAGCAATCATTCTCAGTCAAGTCATCTGTGATTTCTTTATTAGCAAATCCTGCTATGGTATCATTTTCTTTTAATAGTGAAAATTTCTAGTTATATAAGAAATAGAAGGAAAAAGTAGCACTTTAAGAAGAAATACATTTTTCAAAGAAGAAAACGTACAACTATAGCTGCTTTATTGAAAGGCCTATTTTACAGGTGGGAAAACACATAGAGAGAAAAAAGCAAATTGTATATTGCTACAATTATGAACACCAAATTCAATGACTAGAAATTTTCTATAGTATTTTGTTTCCCAAGTCTCAGACTAAATTCTTTAAAATGTGATTCTTCCTTAACTAGACATTAATAAATAACTATTTTTCAGGGGTATTTAATTTCTGTTTATATTTACATTTTTATCTTACAGTGGCACTGCTCCTTCCTTCCTTCTTCCTTTTCTTTCATCATTCTGAAGAGTTTTAAGAGGACACTAAACTTTTTTAATTTTTCCAGAAAGTATTGTAGCTAAAATTACAGTCAAGTGGGAATAAGAACCTCCTTTTAATAGACTTCCAAAGCAAATATCTATTATCCTTAAGTAGTCCATTTCAAAGCCAAGAGACCCTTTCTTATCTCTGATTGTATTCCTTCATGCCCTTTGAATGTATTTCCCAGATAAAGAGAACAAGTGTTTAACATTATCTGAACAATAGCTCAAATCATTCAAGACTAATATAAAGTCTTCTCCTGACAATGAAATTTGACCCTTTAGTTTTTTAACCTCTTAATTTTTGTCAGACGTATCTCCAAATATCCATGGTTTATAATTAAATGAGGCAGGGTGGAAGGCTGATCAGCACAGAATACAGATTCCTATGTACTGTCATCAAAAAACTATCCCACTCAATAATTTTCCCTCATAATAAATTATAAGCAAGCCTGAGTCCATTCTCCAAAAAAATTCTTTGTCAACAAAATGGGGATCTTTTGCCCATGTGGTTACTAAAGTAAAATGTAAGCCATAACTGTCCTGGACCAGCTCTGAGAAAATGTCTTTGCCACAGATTGGCGAAAAGGGATGCTTTACTTGTTCAACAAAGTTATTAAACGCTCACCATGTATGCGCGTGACACTGTACTGAGTGATGCCCATAATATAAATATATAAAAGTTACTGAAGATATCAGAAAGAAATGAAAGGCTAGAGGACACTATCAGTGGAATAATTATACACAGTATCCAAGTATTCTCCTTTTACAAACTAGAAAAAGAAAGGAGAAAAGCATGTCAGGTTAACATCTTCACGGTGAGGTATAAAAGAGACTACCTTGCCTGCTCCCGTAGATCCAGCAACTGCCAACAACTGTCCTCTTTCTATCTTGAAACTGATATCTTTCAGGACAGGAGTACCAAGAAGTAAGTTACTGAAGAAGAGGCTGTTATCACCATTGGAAATTTTTCTATTGTTATTATTTTCTTTTGCTTTCTCAAATAATTTACTAAATCCCTGTAAAAAAGAAAAAAACACAGTAAATAAGAAGGTATGTTTCTCAGATATTTTCAATGTGTGTGTGCGGGTGCAGTTGTGTCCGATTCTTTACAAACCAGTGGACTGTAGCCTGTCAGGCTCCTCTATACATATAATTTTCCAAGCAAGAATATTGCAGCAGGCTGCCATGTCCTTCTCCAGGAGATCTTCCTGCCCAGGGATCGAACCTGCATCCCTTCTGTCTTCTGCATTGGCAGGCAGGTTCTTTACCAGCTGAGCCACCAGGGAAGCCCAATATTTTCAATAGCTATTTACATGATGTATTATTAGTTTGAAGAGTATGTGGACATGGTCCATACTTTATAGCACACAAGTTATAGCACATGATTTCTAGAGCACATGACCCAAAATATTTCAAAATTATAATAATAATTTCAATTGCTGATTGTTGCTCAACATCAAATTTAATTAAAGATATCTAGCTGGCAACCCACTCCATTGTTCTTGCCTGGAGAATCCCAGGGACGGGGGAGCCTGGTGGGCTGCTGACTATGAGGTTGCCCAGAGTCGGACACGACTGAAGCGACTTAGCAGCAGCAGCAGCAGCTATCTATACAAAGGTATCTATCTCCTCTCCCATAGGCTGAACACATACACATATTTATTCAATCTTCAGCAGAGTAACAATATATGAGGTAGACTTTATAAACTCTTTCATTCAAAGTTGTAGACTTTGACTCAGAGAGGTTAAGTAACTGAAGTCATTTAAGTAGTAGGCCTGAGTGGAATTACAACCCAAATCTTCTAACTCTATCACGCTGGCACCTTACTCTGAGAAGCTCAAAGTATTTTAGTAGTTATTACTAAGTGTAAATGTGATGATACTACCATTTAATTTGAATGAATTCCATTCTTGCAAAAGTGCTGGGAGAAGGAGTTCTTTTTTGAAAGCTCCCTGCTTCTGGACTGCGCTATGGGATGCGTTAGAGTGTGTGCATGTGCCTAGTCACTCAGTCGTGTCCAACCCGTTTGTGACCCCATGAACCATAGCCCACCAGGCTCCTCTGTCCATGGGATTCTCCAGGCAAGAATACTGCAGTGGGTAGTCATTCCCTTCTCCAGGGGATCTTCCCAACCCAAGGATCAAACCCAGGTCTCCTGCATTGCAGGCAGATTCTTTACCATCTGAGCAGTCTTCAAATCACAGTTAATAGCACTGCAGGTGATCAGGAGGAAGGTAGTTGTTCACAGAGTTTTAAGAGAATGTGTTTTCACAACCTCAACATCCCGAAGTACTCCTTCCTAAAGTTAATCATCTGAGAATTCGCTTGCTCTGTCACTTCTCTTTCCTACTTTCTGCTTCTCCCCTCAGAGAAGAGGCAGCCTTCTCACCAGTCCTAAGTTTAGCTAGGCTGCCCTTTCCGGAGTGTTAAAACTCCATGATACAAACATGGGGACCATAAGAGAATGATTTTCTCTTGATAGGGGATCCCATAAAAGCAAAGCCAGAAATACTGAAGGAGGTAATATTGTGTTTCACCAGGTTTCAAAGTGATGGCCCTTTGGAGATGAATTGAAGAACAAGTTATTTTAATTAACTTATTATTTATCTAATTTTAGTAATTTAATAAATTAATACAAATTATTATCTGCACTTTAAAGTTACATTTTCCTGATATAAAGCAAGTAATATTTATCTGATTGACTTAGCAATCAGACTTGACCCTATAAATTCATTTTATTTTCCATGAAATTGAAAGTACTGAAATGGCAGCTCCCAAGTTTTGACAAAAATCCATTTAATATATGAAGACACTATACAATAGACAAGAATTACATTCTTTACCACCACTTAAACCTATGTTGAAAATTCATAAGTCAGCTTAAAATGTATCAGCAGTATACAGATTTTCAGTACTATCAAACCTTTAGGGCATACATAAGCAATTAAGGTTTAAGACTACTGCTTGAATTCTTATGAGATGGATAGCTAACATCTCTTTCAGTCATCAAATAACTAAAAGCAAATTTTTAAGAAGTAGGCAATGAAAATTCTTCAAGTGAGACAAAGGCATTTTTTATTCTATTATTAATTTATTGAGCATCAGCTGTATAGTAAAGACCACCTCAAAAGTCTCAAATAGGAGAGTAACAAATGGGCAGATATTAATATTGTATCGTGTTTAGGGCTACAATGGAAAACTCACACCAAGTCCTATAGGAGCACATTACATAAAGCAAGTTACTCAGTCTGGAGCTTGTCCAAGTAATTAACCCAGTATTAGGCTATGAAGGATATAGGTGGTATTTCACAAGACCAAGAAATAGTATAGGCATTCCAGGAAGAAGGACCTGCATGCATGATGATTTAGGCTTAAAAGGACAACATACACCTCAGGAGTGGTGAGTGGCTAGGTGAATGTATATAGTAAGATGACAAAGGACATCCTCGATAAACTGGGCAGTACAGACTGTTAAGGGGCTCATTTTCCATGCTTAGAAATAGGGTTTTTATCCAACAAACACTTGGACCAATGGAAGGTTGCTTTTACTTTAATTTACTTTAATTTTAACTCCTGATTACAGAAGTCAAAACTTACTTCAGAAAATTTGGAAAACAGATAAAAGCAGCAAGAAGAAAAGAAAAATCAGCTGTAGTCTTAACACTGAGAAGAAATCATGTTTAACATTTCAGTGAGATCCCTCCACTCCTTCGCATATACGTAAAATCATATATAATTTACATTAAGGAAAAATTATACATGAGCTTTGTGATCCTCTTTTTCTGACTTATAATATAAATCATAAATATTTTCACATACCATTAAACACTCTTTTTGATATAATTTTAAGTTGCAGGATAGTATCAAAGAGTGTGGATAAACTATAAATATTAATAGTTCTCATTTTTTACATTATATGACTTTCTTTTTAACTTAATAATTCTGTGATGTGTGTACTTTGCTATAAATCTTGGAACAAATCTCTGGTTTTTTTAGTATAAATTTCCACAAGGGAAATTTCCAGAGCAAAGGTATAGCAAACATTCCAAGTCTTTGGAAAAGTAGTTTCAAATTCTCTTCCATCAAGGTATGAGAGTGCTAGATTTCAGGAACCATCATTAACAATGTTGATTTCTGATTTGGGATTTATTTTGTTTTGTTCTATTTTTGTGTGTTTTGTAAGTGAAAATGGAATCTCAGTATTGATCTTATTCTTATTTATTTGATCCCTACTCTGGCTGAACACTTTCTGTGTTTACAAGCTCCCTGTAGTTGTGAGAGAAATGATTATGGTATCCTTTGTCTTTATTTCAGTATCTGTCTCATCTTCTCAACTAGCTGCATAATAATTGATAAATTATGACATTCTGAGCTTTAGGCTCCTGGACTGTTGAGGATCTTAAGTGAGATAATATAGATGAAAGTATTTTGTATACAGTAAAACAGTAGTCCATTTTTTTCATTAGACACAGGATGGTGAGTAGAAAAAACATTTAGAGTCAGAGAAGCCTAGGCTGACCTTTATGTCCTAACCAGTTGTATAATCTTGTTCTAGTTACTAAAATTCCCTAAAGCTCAGCTTCCTGATATATAAATAGAAATTGTCCCTACTCACAGGTGTGAAGTGAGGGAGGAGTCATATATAATTCATCAGGGACATGCCTCTTGAGTCACTGGGTGAATGGTGAAATCATCAAATGAAGCAGAGAAGACACTGGAAGAAGCGGGTTTATGAAGCTTGGGAAGTGATGAATGTGAAGTGTTTGAGGACCTTGCAGGGAATTTGGAAATAATGTATGAAGTTCAGGAAAGAAACTGGGGCTGAAGATTTGCCTTTGAGAGTCATCAGCACATATATGTCAGTTGAGCCTGGGCTGAGTCACCCACAGAGAGCATGAAATACCAGAAGGCAGTGGGGACCCTGTGGCCGACCGCCACTTCAGAGGCAGGCAGCCAAGACTGAGAAGTCATGGTTGGAATATAAGATTACATGGAAAGAGTGGTTCATGAAAGCTAAGTTAAATAAATATTTCAAAAGAACAGTTTTTAATGCATTGGTAAAGACAGAATCCAGATTGCAGAAGGCAAAAGTCAAAAGATGAGGAAGTAAGAACAGTTTTAACAACAAAGGGAAGGAGAATGATAAGGCTTGGATGATGGGGTTCGGGGGGGCAAAAGTCAGAAAAGAAATTTCTTTAACTTGAAAATATTTAGATATTAAAAGAAGTCAGTTGAAAAAAAAGGAATTGCGCTTCTAGACTGAGAATAGTTGCTGGCTCCATGTCCTGAGAAGATGAAGCAAAATAACAATAGTTCAGCTAAGGGCCGGGGGAAGCATACATCCTTCTCTTAGACAAGAAAGAAGAAAATAATAATCTCAAGGGTGAAGAAAGAAGCTGTAAGCATTCATATATGACACTCTATATTTTATAGCATCTATATACTTTCTCTCTGTATTACAGAAGTCAAGGCCATCTGCTGGGGGTGAGCATATCTGGGAGAGATTGGGAGTTTCAGGAAACTGGTAAAAATCTGGAATTGCTTTTAGGGAAATGGTAAATAAAATTAAGTAAAGACAAATGAAAACATTTCCCAAGAAAGTTTACAGGCCCATTTGAAGTTGAAACAGTAACTGTATAAAACTTATAACTGACTAGAGTATTTGATTTTCCCAGATAGCATTCCCTTCACCAAAGCTGTTAAGAGAATGTCTTACAGCAAACGATTCAGTGAAAAGAAAAGGGGATTGAGGGTGCTGCTGTAGGAACAACTGAAGTGACTGATGGAGGTTAAACCAGGAGGAGTCCAAAAGGGAGAACTAAGGAGACTAGAAATCTTCATGAAATTGGAAGGCGGTAAAGGTGGGATTAAGAGACTGAGAGAGCTAGGATTAGGAAACTCTAAACTGAGAAAGAGATTCCAGAGCAGGACATTTCCAAAGTGCAGTAAGTCTAGGCAATCACCAAGCTCAGCATATGAGCATGAGAGGAAGCTTCTGAAGAAGTAACTGTAAACAGAAGTTCTGAGGACAATATTGGAAGGATTTCTCATGTGGGTGTTAAAGTCTTAGACACGATGAGAGCGGTTTAACCAGCACCACTGTCCTGGGTAAATATCATCAAGGAGTGTCCAGAATTTGCTAGGTGATGGTGAGAGTCGGGAGGACGAGGATACAGCCAGATGGAAGGCAATGGTTCAGTGAAAGGGTTGTAGACCGTGACATTTGGTCCAAAACTTAGCTTCATCCCTTGCCTGGTACATGAGCTGAGCCAGGTCCTATAACCTTCCTAAGCCTCCATTCCCTTATCAGCAAAATGGAAATATTAAGATTACATCATAGGAATGTTGTAAGAAATAAGACAAAACATGTAAAGTGCTTATCTAGTACCTGGCACATAGTAAGGGCTCAAGCATGCTATCTATTTCATTAGATGAAAGGAGAATGAGATGGAGATTAGAAAAACAATTGTCTGCCAAACTCCTTGCTTTTCTTTCTGTCTAGAAGAGCATTTGAAATTCCTAAAATCAAAGAAGTAAAATCAATCTAACACACACACTTCTCCATAATTTTTCTAGGCAGATAAAGAATTATTCTCTTACCCCCATCTTAAAAAAAGAATTACAGTGACGCCCTTAGGATCAACTTACTTATATAAATAAAACCAGTTTAAGATATTGTGAAATATGTAGAAATAGGACATTGCTTGCATAATGCCTATGTTTACTCAACAGAAAAAAGTGATAAGGAAAGAGGAACTCCACTGGTATTCTCTATAATCAAATATTAGTCCTTTAGAAGCTGAAAAATCATTAATAACATTTTTTCTGACCATGAGAAATGAGAATTTTTAATAGTGAATTAAAATAAGTGAAAATAGTAGAAAACAATACATAGGTCTACCCCATATACACCTTTATGTTTACTGGTATATGCAAAGCACGTTGGACTGGAACTTGAGATCAGAGAGGGTAGCATTTACTGAGGAACTATTATGTGTGCGGTACTATGCTGAATACTTCCCATAAGTTATCTCAGTCAAACTTCACAACAACCTTGTAAGGTATATATTAATATTCCCACTTTACAGATGGAGAACCAGAGGTTCCACAAAATTCAGTAACTTGCACTAGAGAGTAAATGGTAGAAACAGTACTCAATTCCAGCTCAATTTGGCTCCAAAACCTATGAGCACTGCATTACTTCCTAATTTATTATGTGAAGCAAATTACATGACTTAGAAAAACACGAAGAGGCCTGTCTGTCATATTTCATATTCCTGGGCCTCCACCTCTTAAACTACAAAATAAGTGGAGTGATTCCTCTTTCAGTTCTAACAATTCTATCATCATTCTAACTTTATTGCCCATTAAGATGAAAACCAGAATCACAAATAAGAAAAGCTTAAATATTTAGAGCAAACAAACAAAAAATTCTGACCTCCTCCCAGAAGGCTGTTACATTCTCCATCACTACATCTGTAGTTGTTAAGTTATATTCCAATGTCTTATATTCTTGCTTTTGTAAGAAATCCTGTTTACAAAAGAAAGCAAAAACATATTATACAACTAGGATACTGTTAATACATTATTACATCTATTTAAACTCTAGTAAGTGCTGCATTTTGTATTTTATGAATTATATTAGAAATTTTTTCCTAAAAAATAATTTTATAAGTGTTCTAAAGTTAATTGTCAAGTACTAGGATTCATTATATTATAAATGCATTCTTTAAATATGTGACATTTTACACAACTTCAGTTCAGTTCAGTCGCTCAGTCATGTCCAACTTTTGCGACTCCATGAATCACAGCACGCCAGGCCTCCCTGTCCACCAACAACTCCTGGAGTTCACTCAAACTCATGTCCATTGAGTCGGTAATGCCATCCAGCCATCTCATCCTCTGTCGCCCCCTTCTCCTCCTGCCCTCAATCCCTCCCAGCATCAGAGTCTTTTTCAATGAGTCAACTTTTCACATGAGGTGGCCAAAGTATTGGAGTTTCAGCTTCAGCATCAGTCCTTCCAATGAACACCCAGAACTGATCTCCTTTAGAATGGACTGGTTGGATCTCCTTGAAGTCCAAGGAAATCGCAATAGTCTTCTCTAACACCACAGTTCAAAAGCATCAATTCTTTGGCGCTCAACTTTGTTCACAGTCCAACTCTCACATCCATACACGACTACTGGAAAAACCATAGCCTTAACTAGACAGACCTTTGTTGGCAAAGTAATGTCTCTGCTTTTGAATATGCTATCTAGGCTGGTCATAACTTACCTTCCAAGGAGTAAGCGTCTTTTAATTTCATGGCTGCAATCACCATCTGCCATGATTTTGCAGCCCCAAAAAATAAAGTCTGACACTGTTTCCACTGTTTGTCCATCTATTTCCCATGAAGTGATGGGACCAGATGCCATGATCATAGTTTTCTGAATGTTGAGCTTTAAACCAACTTTTTCACTCTCCTCTTTCACTTTCATCAAGAGATGTTTTAGTTACTCTTCACTTTCTGCCATAAGGGTGGTGTCATCTGCATATCTGAGGTTACTGATATTTCTCCTGGCAATCTTGATTCCAGCTTGTGCTTCTTCTAGCCACTGGAGAAGGGAATGGCAAACCACTCCAGTATTCTTGCCTTGAGAACCCCATGAACAGTATGAAAAGGCAAAACGATAGGATACTGAAAGAGGAACTCCCCAGGTCAGTAGGTGCCCAATATGCTACTGGAGATCAGTAGAGAAATAACTCCAGAAAGAATGAAGGGATGGAGCCAAAGCAAAAACAATACCCAGTTGTGGATGTGACTGGTAACAGAAGCAAGGTCCGATGCTGTAAAGAGCAATATTGCACAGGAACCTGGAATGTTAGGTCCGTGAATCAAGGCAAGTTGGAAGTGGTCAAACAGGAGATGGCAAGAGTGAACGTCGACATTCTAGGAACCAGCGAACTAAAATGGACTGGAATGGGTGATTTTAACTCAGATGACCATTATATCTACTACTGTGGTCAGGAACCTCTTAGAAGAAATGGAGTAGCCTTTTGGTCAACAAAAGAGTCCGAAATGCAGTACTTGGATGCAATCTCAAAAACGACAGAATGATGTCTGTTTCCAAGGCAAACCATTCAATATCACAGTAATCCAAGCCTGTGCCCCAACTAGTAACGCTGATGAAGCTGAACAGTTCTATGAAGACCTATAAGACCTTTTAGAACTAACACCCAAAAAAAAATGTCCTTTTCATTACAGGGGACTGGAATGCAGAAGTAGGAAGTCAAGAAACATCTGGGGTAACAGGCAAATTTGGCCTTGGAATTTCGGAATGCAGCAGGGCAAAGGCTAATAAAGTTTTGCCAAGAAAATGCACTGGTCATAGCAAACACCCTCTTCCAACAACACCAGAGAAGACTCTGCACATGGTCATCACCAGATGGTCAACACCGAAATCAGATTGACTATATTCTTTGCAGCCAAAGATGGAGAAGCTCTATACAGTCAACAAAAACAAGACCAGGAGCTGACTGTGGCTCAGACCATGAACTCCTTATTGCCAAATTCAGACTTAAATTGAAGAAAGTAGGGAAAACCACTAGACCATTCAGGTATGACCTAAACCAAATCCTTTATGATTATACAGTGGAAGTGAGAAATAGATTTAAGGGACTAGATCTGATAGAGTGCCTGATGAACTATGGAATGAGGTTCGTGACATTGTACAGGAGACAGGGATCAAGACCATCCCCCTGGAAAAGAAATGCAAAAAAGCAAAATGGCTGTCTGGGGAGGTCTTACAAACAGCTGTGAAAAGAAGAGAAGCAATAAGCAAAGAAGAAAAGGAAAGATATAAGCATCTGAGTGCAGAGTTCCAAAGAATAGCAAGGAGAGATAAGAAAGCCTTCCTCAGCAATCATGCAAAGAAATAGAGGAAAACAACAGAATGGGAAAGACTAGAGATCTCTTCAAGAAAATTAGAGATACCAAGGGAACATTTCATGCAAAGATGGGCTTGATAAAGGACAGAAACTAAATGGACCTAACAGAAGCAGAAGATATTAAGAAGAGGTGGCAAGAATACACAGAAGAACTGTATAAAAAAGATCTTCATGACCCAGATAATCACGATAGTGTGATCACTGACCTAGAGCCAGACATCCTGGAATGTGAAGTCAAGTGGGCCTTAGAAAGCATCACTACGAACAAAGCTAGTGGAGGTGATGGAATTCCAGTTGAGCTGTTTCAAATCCTGAAAGATGATGCTGTGAAAGTGCTGCACTCAATATGCCAGCAAATTTGGAAAACTGAACAGTGGCCACAGGACTGGAAAAGGTCAGTTTTCATTCCAATCCCAAAGAAAGGCAATGCCAAAGAATGCTCAAATCACCGCACAATTGCACTCATCTCACACGCTAGTGAAGTAATGCTCAAAATTCTCCAAGCCAGGCTTCAGCAATATGTGAACCGTGAACTTCCTGATGTTCAAGCTGGTTTTAGAAAAGGCAAAGGAACCAGAGATCAAATTGCCAACATCCGCTGGATCATGGAAAAAGCAAGAGAGTTCCAGAAAAACATCTATTTCTGCTTTATTGACTATGCCAAAGCCTTTGACTGTGTGGATCACAATAAACTGTGGAAAATTCTTCAAGAGATGGGAATAGCAGACCACCTGACCTGCCTCTTGAGAAACCTATATGCAGGTCAGGAAGCAACAGTTAGAACTGGACAAGGAACAACAGACTGGTTCCAAATAGGAAAAGGAGTACGTCAAGGCTGTAATTGTCACCCTGCTTACAGAACTTATTTATACATTAAATTTTAACATACCACTGACTCATCCTTGTACTAGACTACATGTTAACCTTAGTAATGAATTTAAAAAGCACACCTGAACTACCCACTAAGTGCCTCAATTCAACATTAAGAGAGAGAAAACTGGTATTTTCATCTTTGTAGCATCCTTCTTTTATTAGTCCCTGGTCCACCATTGGCAAACTCTGTTGGTGGTTTAGTTGCTGGTTCTTGTCCCACTCCTGTGACCCCAGGGACTGTAGCCTGCTAGGCTTCTCTGTCCATGGGGTTTTCCAGGTAAGAATTCTGGAATGGCTTGCCATTTCCTTCACCAGGGGAATCTTCCTGACCCAGCCAGCGATCGAGCCCGGGTCTCTTGCACTGCAGGCAAATTCTCTACTGACTGAGGTACTAGGGAAGTCAAACTCTGGCCTAGGTTAAATAATGGCAGAACTACCTTAAAGTGGCTCGCCCTTCCCCCTCATTTTTTTACACTTATGGCACACTGATTTATTTTCTGGATTAAATATTTAAATATACATCACAACAGCATAATAAAACATTTTGAATTGTATACTAATTCTAAAAATTATAACCACATCCAAGTTCCTGGTGGTGATTCCATTAGCTTGGCATAAATTGAGTCTAATAACCGTAAGGACTTTAGAACTTCTCTTCAAAATTAACAGCTACGTCAGAATGCTGAGATTTTAAGGTAATTAATGTGGCATACATTGTCATTCTCATCCATCATACTGTTCAGAAAAATACTTGGAAAAGTTTAAGGTAAACATTCCTAGCATTAGCTAGAAAATTTAATAACTTCCTGATAAATCTGCCACCATGATTTTGCACATTTGCCAAGTTCATTAGAACTATTTGATTGATTGATTACTTGAATAATAATCTCCAGAATACGGAAACAATATTTTTTTCAATTTCTCTGACTAAAATCTCATGGGCTCTCATTTTATTTCACTAGGCTTTACAAGGGCTTGTTGGACCACATATAGACATCAAGAGAGGAAATACTGTACATCAAACAGGTCCAAGGCCAAGAATTCATCTCTAGAGAGTTTGCTCAGGACAAAAGTTCTAAACTGCTCTAAATTCATGGAGTCAGAGGACCCATTTTGGTACACTACCTGTATTTTGTTTATTGCTCCCAGAGAATCATACCAAGTTTGTACAGCCCAGGGGAACTGCCGAGTAACTGCCATGCGCAGAACGATGCAGAATGAGATGGTTGTGAATATTTTTCGAAGGATGATTCCTTTGAGCAGTGCATAAGGAAGCACAGATAAAAATACCACAAAGAACCCTGAGAAGAAGAAGGCTGAGCTATTGAGGTATCTCACATAGGCTGCCTTCCGGGTGAGTTTCAGTTCTGTTCTAAAAAAAAAAAAAAACAACAACAAATAGTAAGATTTGGGGTGCTTATATATACTTTCCAAAATATCAGGCATCTTGGAATAAAAAATCTGCACATAGACTCTCAAAAGCTTTCTCTCTGCTTTCTGATTCTGGTTCTACCCTAGATGAGCTGTGTGACCTTGAACAAGTTACTTAACCTCTCTGGGCCTCAGTTATCTTTTCTGAAAGAGGGGTGGATGACAATGAATATACCAGCATATAATACGTATAAATACTATTTTTAAATAATCTCAATAATTATTACATTATTTTTATATCTTCATTCACATCATTATTAATTTACAGATTAATGAAACTAGTAATTTTTTATTGATTGGTGTTTTAAGTATTTAAGTACAGATATGAGAATAATGTTGAAAGATTTATAGAAGGAAAAGACAATTCTGGGATTCCCTAATGGATTGTCAACATTTTAGAAGTTCTGGATTGGCTTTGGATAACCTTTAAAATAACATATGAGCCAAAGAGAAGTGGTTCTCAAGGCTTAGCAAAGGTAAAAATCACCTGAGAAACTTTTTAAAATGAAGTGTATCAGGATCACCATTCAGAGATATTGACTGAGTCTGCAGTAGGCCTCCAGAATCCGCTTTTTAAAAAAGATTGCTGCCAGTAATTCTTGGAAAATTACAAGAGAATAGATATTGCATCCACCCTCTCTCCTTTCAGGATAATTATTTGCAATCATACTTTTTTTCAGTCTGAACTGCAAATGTGAACTATTTTTTCAACACAAACAGAAGAGGTTTAAATGCACCAAAAGCCAGAAAACAGGGAGTGCAGAGCTGGCAAAAACAGAAGACAATGCTTCCTTCGACCTTCATCCCACCCTCACAGGATCATCAAAACTGGAGTCACTTGTGATCCTTCCGTTCAGCTCTTGTGAGGGAAAGAGCAGAGATGAGTCAGACAAGTAGAGTATGCTGGTGGGAGGGGGCGGTAGCTGTGCCTGGCATTTGGGTGCTAGTTCCACATGCTTGTACAACTCAGAAAAGTTCTCATTCTCAAGTGGTAGAATTCAGATGAAATCTTTTTTTCAAGTCTGAAAAAAAATGTAATCCTCAGCACTCTGATGAAGAAAATGAAGTTCAGTGCTCCCACCTACATTGTGATTCCCAGTCTAATGTGGTTTAGCTTACCTATTTTAATTATTTGGCATTAAAGGCAGATTATGATTTTGGAATCTAACTGGGGTGTGACTCAGCTCTGCTGGTTATAGCTATGCCATCTTAAGCAAGTTGCTCTTCCCTCTGTCCCTACAGAATCCACATCTACAGAAGAGAAATGTAACATCTCCCTTGTGGAGTTGTCGCCACAATAAACGACAGCACAGGAACTTGCACTTAGAACTTTCATGTCTCTCTAATCTTCAACTGAAAGAATACTGTTGGCTAGGCTTATATTTTTTTAATGCTAGAAAATGCTGATTACCAAAATGTTAATAAATTTGTCAAAACTGTCATTGTATATTATAAACAGTTGAGGAAAATGAAGGAATGATACTATAAGAAAAGAATAACGGGCTCAAGAACATGTATTGATGTAAGAATCACCCAGAAAGCAGTACTCCCCATAATAATAACACTAACACTTTGAGTCATAAAAACATTTTATCTTATTATGATTAAAAAAAATTGAAAGTGACTTTATTACCAGAGAGCAGTAAAGAAGTAGATTTTCAGGGAGCACTGCATAGCCTTTTACCCAGTTCATCAGTGACCCTTGAGAGCTAACTCAGTTGTTAAAGAGAAACATTTCAACCAACTAAGCAAGATCTTTACGGATGTTTCTGGAAAGAAAATATAATTCCTTTCCTGGATTTGTCTTGAAAGGCATAATAAAAACAGGTGACCAATCATGTTTGGGCAATAAGTAGTCTTTTACTCTTTCTATTTACATGGCAAAGGACTTACCATTTCAGCATCTCTTTTGTTGTTCCAATCACACACCTGCAGCTCAGTTACCACTGTCTCCTGGACTCAGCAGCCTGAATCCCTGATAATCATATTCATATCATCTAAAATGGAACTCTTCTCTTTAGTATCTTTTCTTCCTTTGAAATTCTCATGAGCTAATTCATTCTGAAATTATTTGCCCTTTAACAGAAGATCTATGCCCACTGAGTCTCCTTAGAACCCTTTTTTAAAATTGCAATTTGTAGAACATGGAACTTGACTAAAGAAAAATGGTCTTAGGGCTACAGAAACACCTTGGTTTATATCATGTTCAAAATTTTCTCAGCAATAGTATCCCAGTCTGTGCTGTACTTTTTTTCTGGCTATAATCTTTACTAACCAGTGAAAGAAAGTTATCTGAGGCAAAACAAGACCAGAGATCAAGATGGGTGCCAAGTACTGATTCTACTTCAGGCGGTGGCTTTCATTACTTGAATTGATTTTTCAAGTGGAGGGTTTATAGAACACAATTTATAGATATTACCCTGGCATTGCTCTTAAGTAAAGGAAGAACAAACATATTTTAAACAGACAGAAGGGTTTTTTTTGGTTTTCTTTTCATGAGCCATAACATACAAATTAAGGAAGTTATAATACTAGAGAATCATTTATTTGGCTCAGAGTTGTATCTTTTTTACTCTAGCAGCTCTATTTAAGGTTTCATTCAGTCTTTAGCATCATGATCATTAGTTTAGTCTATTAAGCAGCTGTAAACACAAATAGGCAGTTCTTTGTAAGATATCCTTGTAGTGCAAAAATAGCTCACCTATGTAAAATGCCAGTCCCATGAAAATGACATTAGACCACTAACACATGAATACTGATATAACTTAACACAACTATTTGGTTGTCAGAAATTTCAAATATGAGCTGAAGTCCACTGTGACATACTCCTTTTAAATATATTAAACCTTAATTGACTAATTTAACTGATATTAACATTTTTCGAATGACTTACTGTCTTAGGTTTTCAATGATTTTTTCCATTGCTTCTTCCCAGCAGTATGCCTTAACTGATTGGATATTTTCAATCATTTCTGACGTTATCACCAGTCTTTCATTGATCTTTCCAGCTCTCTGATCTCTGTAAATTATTTCATCCACAAATCAAATACTTAGTAAAAATAAGGCAAGCCGCCCACTAAGAACTGCCCAAGCTTTTAAGAAAAGCCACATTTCTTTTATTAAACAGATGGATGCTTATTTTATTATCAAATACACAGTGACAAAAATAGTAACACTCAATCAGTAAATGCCTCCCATGTGCAGACCATGTATGAGATGCATGTCATATACTATGCCTAATCCTCCGAGGGAGGCGACTATTTCATTTTCAAAACTGAAAAAACCAGAAACACAAAGGTTGAAGCAGCTTGACACAGGTCGTATGTCTAGTAAGGTGCAAAGTGGGATTCAAACTAAGAACTATTTGACTCCAAAATTTGAACACTTTCTTTCACACTCTAGCTGGCAAACTCCAGAAGTCCTCTTTCATAAGCAGTGATTGGGATCACTGAATCATTCAGTAAAAGAAAGCCACTAAGGCTGTGATGTGATGATTCATGAACCAGAGTAGAAAAAGCTCATGAACTTTACCTAAAATGTATGCATTCCCTCCCATTCACAATGTTTTGAATACAATGTTTGGATACAATGTTTTATCCATTGTACCTAAATCTCTGATGTGCAAAAAAGCAAAATGGATGGTAACATACTTATAAAGAAATTCTATAGACTGGCAAGCTAAAAAATGTACCATTGATATAGAAAGTATCATTTATATCCAGGTCCCCAACCTCTGGGATCTAATGTCTGATGATCTGAGGTGGAGCTGATATAATAATAACAGAAATGAAGTGTACCCCTCTCCCCGTCCATGGAAAAACTGTCTTCCACGAAACCAGTCTCTGGTGCCAAAATGGTTGGGGACCTCTGATAACATCATGAAAATATTCCTTTTTGCGACACCTAGTAAGAAGATCCAAGGTTCAGTACATAGAGAAGTTCTGGTTTTACCTGAGTGGGCTAGTATGTCATACACTCTGCCTAATCCTTCTGACAGCCTAAGGGAGATGATTATTTCATTTTAAAGATGAAAAAAACAAACACAGTGGCAGAAGCAGCTTGACACAAGTCATATAACGAGTAAGAATGCAATCTGTGTTTCACACTATTTAAAGAGTTTCTACCTGTACTTCATCATCATTTTCCCTAATCCGGCTTGAAGAAGGGCAAGGACTATGAGGAAAGCAAGCCCACAGAAGGTGAAGGCCTGCAACAACTCCCAGAGCAGCCCCATGAGCAGCGTCACTTGCAGAGGAGCGATCCACACAAAATGTGCCAGTGCGAGTCCCTGAAAAATAAAATCACAGTGAAAACCATGGACATTTTATCCTCCACCCCCAAAACAAAGAGAAAATCAAGAACAGGAGAAAGAAATCAAGCACAGTGAGCTCATACAATCATGGTTCTGAATGCACTAAAATCTAGGTATTCATTACATGGAGCACACAGCAATGTGCTTAAACATTCTACACAGAGACTAACTGCAAGTTAGTCCAAACCAACTGCAAGTCACTGTGATTTTTTCCAGTGGATATGTGTGGTGATTGGATATCACCACACCACTTAGGTACCGTGTCTAGAATTCTTTAAGTAACTTATTCCTCTGTGAATAAAGCAAGAGCCATGACACAGAACATGAGAAGACAAGACTCTCCTGAATTTCAGTCTATAAAATTGCACAACCCTATTACCTGACCAAATACTCAGAAAACAACATGCACACTCAATTCAAAGTAAATTACTTAGCACTTGCTGAGAGTCTGATAGCATGCTAAATACTAGAAATGCAAAGATAAATACATTGTGTATAAAATACATAATCTGTCCTCAAGGACCTTGAATTTTATTGTGACAGAAGACAGCCCTAAACAAGAATTTTTCAGAGTATCATACTCAGCCAAAGGAAATAACTGATTTAAAGCATTAAAATGAAACAAGATCTGATAAGGATTTAATTTTGAAAAACCACACCAAATAAAAAGCCAGCTGAGGTGCCCTTGAGTTGTCTGGTTCTGTGAGATCCCAAAATGGCACTCTGCTACACAAGTCGGTTTTCAGAAATAGGGAAGCTAGGAATGCTTACGACATAACCACTCACTAGTTATCTGACTCAGAAAATCTTTGGGGTTGTATGATTTATAACAAAGGTGCATAAAAGAGTAAATCAGTAGGTACATACTTCATCAAATTTGTTCAGGTTGTTGGAAAGGAGACTAACAAGTTGTCCAATACTTATTTTATCCAGAACACGGCTTGATAGCTTCAAAGTCTAAAAGGAAATTAGAAGTTAGATGATGTCACTGCACAGTAGACATATTTATAAGCATGGTATAATACAGCTGAGGAGTTAGGTAACTATGCATGCATTTTTTAAGTAAACCTAATAAAATTATCTTATGTTCATTTAATTTAGTATCTTCTCAGATTTATAAATATTTCTCTTTACAATAAATATAATGGCATGCCTCTACTTATATTATTTAACAGTATCTATGGGGTCGCAGAGTCGGACACGACTGAAGCGACTTAGCAGCAGCAGCAGCAGTAGAGAGGGTTAACAATTGTTTCTAGTCCAAAATGGGAAAAATATTGTACTTAAATATTCATTTATATACTGCAGAGGTTTGCTTGTTGTTTTTTTATTTTTGTTTGTTTTTATTACAGATGAAACTAAAGGCAAGTGAAATTTGAGATTAAAACTTCAGTCTCATAGGGAATTATATTCAATATCTTGTAATAACCTATAGTGGAAAAGAATCAGGAAAAAAAAAAGATATATATATATCTGCATCACTTTGCTGTATACTTGAAACTAATAATAATGTAAGTCAATATATTCAATAAAATTTTTTAAAATAAAATCTTGGCCTTAAATTTTTCATGTACTCTATGGTGACTATTGAATAAAATTACAGTTAAAGTCAATACAAGTATATTATAAATAATTATTAATAATTGTCTGAAAGATTACATTAACAACAAAAAATTCTTAAATTTTACAATGAAAAATACATCCATATAGACAAACAGGATTATAAGTAGATAAATTAATTATTATTATGAGCGGTCACAGGCACACTTCGCCTACAAAATTTAATAAGAATTGGCTTTGACTGAAGAGTACCCATTTAACATTTGCTTCAACTGACTCTCACACATGTATTGAGCACTTAGATACAAATCACTGTATTCAGGGTTTCAGGGATTATTATTAGTTATTAAAAAAATTATTACCTCAAGACACCTAACAAATACATAACTAAATATGATAAACTAGTTAAAGGGAGTGGAATATAATAGGGTGGTTAAGAGCAAGTTTACATATCTGGTTATAAAAATCTGTAAATATTTCACTGAGGGAGAATTTAAGATGGTGTGGAATAACAGATAGTGTTTAGATAAGCACAGATGAAGAAAGAATAAAGCTGTTAACTCCAAATGCTATTAGAGTAGTATGTGGGGGCAGGGTCCATTGAGCTAGATGATACATGCTTTAGTAACACACTCAGTCTCAGGTGACCCGAATTCTATAGTGCTTAACATGGAATGTACGTGCACAATAAATACTCAGTGAATATCTACTCACTATATAGTTATCTTTCTCAAAATTCACAGGCAAAGTTCAACCTAGTTTGCATTTAGATTCATTATTTAAAATTTAATTTGAATGTATCATGTTGCAGATTTTGGAACAAAGAAGATGATGCTCTATGACAAAATCTATAATAATCTGGGAAGAGTCAGTGGCTGCCTGCCACATGGATAAAACTGGTCAGATAAGGCACTAGTTAACTTTAGTGACCAAACCACACATGGAGATGCAATTGTCTTCTTAGATGGTGATGTCAGTGCAGGTCAGTAGGTATGGCTAGAGGGGTAAAGTAAGCTGGGTAAGAGCACATATAAACAACACCGAGAAAGAACAGACATAGCTTCCAACTTTTCATTAACGCATCCTGGGTTTGAAGGAACATATATTGCTGTATTTGTGCTAAACATAATATAAGAACTAATCCACAAACTAAACAACTCTTTGCCCTCCCTTCCACTTTAGCCCTGAGGGCTTCATGTCTCTCTTTCTATGTAACACAATTTGACTTGCAACATTATTTCAGTACCTATCTTATGTTCTCTAGTAACTGGAAAACCCTTAACTTCAAGAGGGAAGCCCATGTGGCACAGTGGTAAAGAATCTGCTTGCCAATGAAGGAGACATGAGATGTGGGGTTTGATCCCTGGGTTAGGAAGATCCCCTAGATAGGAAATGGAAACCCACTTCAGTATTCTTGCCTGGAAAATTCCATGGACAGTGGAGTCTGGCAGGTCCATGGGGTCATAAAGAGTTGGACATGACTTCAAGGATTGTGACTTATCCACTTTAGAAATTTTGAAGCAGTTCTTACACAGTGTTCTATACTTTTTAGGCCTTTAGTTTATCAAAATATTTTATTCATAAAATAGGAATAATAGTTTCTACCATATAGAGTTTTGAGGAGGATCAAATGAAATGATATACCTAAATCACTTAGAAGTTTGTCATGAACATCAATTATCACTATAATAATCACTTTTATAACTGTTTTTATTTTTTTAAGCACGGAGTATAATTTTATTTATTTATTTATTTATTTTTATTTTATTTTTAAACTTTACAATATTGTATTAGTTTTGCCAAACATCAAAATGAATCCACCACAGGTATACGCATGCTCCCCATCCTGAACCCTCCTCCCTCCTCCCTCCCCATACCCTCCCTCTGGGTCGTCCCAGTGCACCAGCCCCAAGCATCCAGTATCGTGCATCGAACCTGGACTGGCGACTCATTTCATACATGATATTATACATGTTTCAATGCCATTCCCCATATTTCCCTACCCTCTCCCTCTCCCTCTCCCACAGAGTCCATAAGACTGATCTATACATCAGTGTTTGTTTTGCTGTCTCGTACACAGGGTTATTGTTACCATCTTGCTAAATTCCATATATATGTGTTAGTTATAACTGTTTTTAAACTGGATTCAACTTTCTTTTATATGCATCTTGTCTAAATTCTATCTTCTAAATGATATCTAATAATTTATTCACTTATATAAAATTTCTGGATCAAGATAAGATTTTTATTGATTTATCACCTGTGCTTTCCTGGCACTTGTAAACTGATGAGATTGCAGCTGGGGTGATTTGGTTACACTGTGGACTCAGTTTTTCACTTGGGCCTCCATAAAAGGTCTTTTTGAACACTAATGTATAACTATCAAGGTTTTACAACACCACTGACCTTGCATGTATATTATGGAAATGTTAATGGGTTATTTGTAGAGGGAATGTCAGGTCCACAGCTCTTATAAGCCAAATATATAAAGTTTTTATATTGGGGGAATAAGAAAGAGAAGAAGGGTAAAGAAAATAACCAAAATAACCAACAAACTATCTATAAAAAAAAAAAAATAAGAAATCTTTAATCTTGGTAAATCAAAGAGTCACACATAAATCAGGTTGGTGAAAGCATGTATCATTGTGTCACTAAGATGACCTTAAAATGTGTTTGTAAGGTAAGAAATTCCTTTTTTTCCCCCACTGTGATGCATGGCATGCAGGATCTCAGTTCCTCAACCAGGGATCAAACCTGGGCCCCATGCAGTGGAAGTGTAGGGTCTTAACCACTGGATCACCAGGGAAGGCCTGGTAAGACAGTCTTAATTTGAATCCACCCAAAGCATGGTTTAGCAACGTGGGCTTTTGACTTGACAATGAATACGGAAAAGTAGAAAAGGTTCTTACGGTTGCCGTGTATGTGTTATTTCAAAATTTTTAATTTCCAAGACTTAGGATGACAAAAATCTAACTCAAAATAAGGCAGTGGATACTATCATTTTGTCATAACTAGTTAAAAATAGCACGAAGTCATGTCCAACTCTTGTGATCCCATGAACTGTAGCCTGCCAGGCTCCTCTGTCCATGGGATTCTCCAGGCAAGAATATGGGAGTAGGTTGCCATTCCCTTCTTCATGGGAACTTCCCAACCCAGGAATTGAACCCATGTCTCCCACATTGCAGGTAGATGCTTAACTGAGCGAGCTATGGAGGAAGCCCCCATAACAAGTTAAGGTAGAAATATCAATTGCTTGGTTGATCAATAACAATTACACACTATATTCTTGTTATTGCACATAAAGGCAAATGGCATTTTACCATAAGATGATATTTTGTCAATGACTTTTATGCACACAGCAAGAATCATTTCAACAGGGAGCCATGGATTCCAAAAACTGATGATATGGAAAAAACAAATATGAAGCTTAAAATACAGGCAGTTTACAGAATTACTCAATAATTATTAGTTGAAGGGAAGTATCAAGGAAAAATTAGAAATATTCATTATTCCTGCCATTTACTTCACAGCCTACAAAACTGATTTTAGCATTTATCCCTTACTTGTACTAGTGTAGCATTTAAACACAATGCCACTAACAAGTAGCATAAAGACTGTGCAAGGAAGTATTACCTTCTTATAAATCAAACTAAACATAGCTATTCTCATCTGCATTCCAATGTGATGGAGACCAAAAATGGCTGGGTGCAGGAGCAGTGTCCTCACGATAAAGAGAAGGCATAGGCCTATGCCTAAGTAAATGGCAATGGAGCGTTCCACCTTGTTATCTGGGTCATAGGAAGCTATGATTCTTCCCAGTAAGAGAGGCTGGACTGCTTTGGTGACTTCCTGCAGAAGATGGAAAACAGAAAAATGAAATTTTATTTTTCTTTCATAAAGTGCCCTCACAATTTCAACACAAGCAGTTTCATCTTTACAGGAGGATTTAAAATGGGCTTACACAGCAGGCCATGCCATACGTGAAACTCTTGATGTCCTTTGTAATATCTTTATACTATGAAATAAGACTTTATTTAGGTTTTAGCAAAAATCATTTGGAAACATTTATGTATGAGGTGTTTTCTTTCTTTCTTTTTCTTCTTTTTTTTTTTTTTACTAAAAATATATAGCAGCCATAAAGTAAAGGTCCAATTTCTAAAGTAGTGTGTTAATTGGTAACATCTACATTGCACTTAACACTTTATAAAATATTTTTCATTTGATTTTTATGACAACTTCAGGAGTCAAGAGTAGGCATTATTAGTTTCACAGTGCAGATGAAAAAACCGAAGCCAAAGAGACCAAGCGATTGATGTGATTTCAAAATAGAACTCTCAAAAGTACTTTGAGTGATAGAATGAACAGCAGAATGAACAGCTTCTTGAGACAACCACATAAAGGGGAGCTGGCAACAGGAGGGAGGAGCAAAAAGGCACTGGTGCTATTCACAGTCCGATGCTGTATCCTTCCCAGTCTGGGATAGGTGGTGACTTTTAGGAAGAAGTGTGTCAAAAAATTGCAGCCTCAGGCCAGTTTCCAACTATTCATCAAGGGCTCAAAGGTCTATGAGTTAACAAGAAAGAAAAGAAAGTGAAGTTGCTCAGTCGTGTCTGACTCTTTGAGACCCCGAATCCTGAAAGATGATGCTGTGAAAGTGCTGTACTCAATATGCCAGCACATTTGGAAAACTCAGCAGTGGCCACAGGACTGGAAAAGGTCAGTTTTCATTCCAATCCCAAAGAAAGGTAATGCCAAAGAATGCTCAAACTAGCACACAATTGCACTCATCTCACATGCTAGTAAAGTAATGGTGAAAATTCTCCAAGCCAGGCTTCAGCAACATGTGAACAGTGAACTTCCTGATGCTCAAGCTGGTTTTAGAAAAGGCAGAGGAACCAGATATCAAATGGCCAACAGCTGCTGGATCATGGAAAAAGCAAGAGAGTTCCAGAAAAACATCTATTTCTGCTTTATTGACTATGCCAAAGCCTTTGACTATCTGGTTCACAATCAACTGTGGAAAATTCTTCAAGAGATGGGAATACCAGACCACCTGACCGGCCTCTTGAGAAACCTATATGCAGGTCAGGAAGCAACGGTTAGAACTGGACATGGAACCACAGACTGGTTCAAAATAGGAAAAGGAGTTCATCAAGGCTGTATATTGTCACCCTGTTTATTTAACTTATATGCAGAGTACATCATGAGAAACGCTGGACTGGAAGAAACACAAGCTGGAATCAAGATTGGCAGGAGAAATATCAATAACCTCAGATATGCAGATGACACCACCCTGATGGCAGAAAGTGAAGAGGAACTCAAAAGCCTCTTGATGAAAGTGAAAGTGGAGAGTGAAAAAGTTGGCTTAAAGCTCAACATTCAGAAAACGAAGATCATGGCATCCGGTCCCATCACTTCATGGGAAATAGATGGGGAAACAGTGGACACAGTGTCAGACTTTCTTTTTTTGGGCTCCAAAATTACTGCAGATGGAGACTGCAGCCATGAGATTAAAAAACGCTTATTCCTTGGAAGGAAAGTATGACCAACCTAGATAGCATATTCAAAAGCAGAGACATTACTTTGCCAACAAAGGTCCATCTAGTCAAGGCTATGGTTTTTCCAGTGGTCATGTATGGATGTGAGAGTTGGACTGTGAAGAAGGCTGAGCGCCGAAGAATTGATGCTTTTGAACTGTGGTGTTGGAGAAGACTCTTGAGAGTCCCTTGGACTGCAAGGAGATCCAACCAGTCCATTCTGAAGGAGATCAGCCCTGGGATTTCTTTGGAAGGAATGATGCTAAAGCTGAAACTCCAGTACTTTGGCCACCTCATGCAAAGAGTTGACTCATTGGAAAAGATTCTGATGCTGGGAGGGACTGGGGACAGAAGGAGAAGGGGACGACAGAGGATGAGATGGCTGGATGGCATCACTGATTCGATGGACGTGAGTTTGAGTGAACTCCGGGAGTTGGTGATGGACAGGGAGGCCTGGAGTGCTGCAGTTCTTGGGGTCGCAAAGAGTTGGACATGACTGAGCGACTGAACTGAACTGAACTGAACTGGTCTGTAGCCCGCCCGGCTCTTCTGTCCATGGGATTCTCCAGGCAAGAATACTGGAGTGGGTTGCCATTTCCTTCTCCAGGGGATCTTCCCAACGCATTCCCAGGTCTCCCGCATTGCAGGCAGAAGCTTTATCCTCTGAGCCACCAGGGAAGCACAGGATGAGTTAACAAGGGAAGACCAAAGTTGTGTTTTCCAAATCCACTTTGTCTGATCCTCAACTGACCACTGAATCAAACTGTTCACCAAATCATTACCACTTTGCCTGGATATGTAAGAACAGATTTGAACACATGGATTTGAATCCAGACGGTCTAAGTCTTAACCATCTTGCTAAACTGCCTTCAAAAGAAAAAGACATAATTCTTGTTTCATGGTGGTCTAGTGAAATGGGGATATGAGGCTAAACCTTGCCTGGAAATAATGCTATGCTAATTGAGTCTATTTCATATGTATATTTTCAACCAGACAGCCCCTCCCCCCTTTTTGCCTAGCGTTATTCTCCCTCAGCTGATAATTTGCTCCACCCACCCCACCCCACCCCCATTTTCTACAATGTCTTTTCTAAACCTCAGTGCCCAACTCCATCAGCCCACTCATTCTCAATAGGTAAAGTGCTTTCCTATAACCACATCACCCCCACAAGCTATAAGCCATAGTGCCATCCTTGACTGACTACAGGCTTTACATAGCTATTCATTCAATACTTGGTATTCAGTACCTCATTTCAAATTAACTACGTAGACCAAGGTTCTGAATGTAAGAAAAATTTCAAACCTTTTTAAAAACTTTCCAAACTAATCACAAACATGGAATATTAGAATTCTCTCATCCCATATAGTCACATTTTAATATAAGTTTGAATTGTACCAAACAGACAGATACTAAAAAAAATAAACAAACATGCTAACAACCTACCCAGATAAACCAGGTAAATAGTTGGCCATATCTACTAAAGAGTCTATTTATCTTCCCAGGTGGCTCAGTGGTAAAGAAGCCACCTGCCAATGCAGGGGGCATAAGAGATGTGGAGAAGATCCCCTGGAGAAGGAACTGCAACCCTCTCCAGTACTCTTGTCTGGGAAATCCCATGGATAGAGGAACCTGGTGGGCTGAAGTCCATGGGGTCGCTAAAGACCCAGGACTTAGCGACTGAGCACACATGCACACAGAAGAGTACCTTCTATCTAAAAGGTAAATAAGTACAGAAATTACTGCTTGTTGGCATGTACCATTTTATGCATGCTTTGTACTTTTGTTACATGTACATTCATTTTTACAATATATAGAATTGTTTTTGAGGCTGTAACCTTTATATAAATGGTATCATATTGTGCTGCTTGCAACTTTCTTTTAACTTTTTAAACACAGTTGTGTTTCTGACATGTAGCCCCAATGATACTTATATATCTACCTCATTTATTCTAAGTGCTGTTTACATGACATCCTGTGACTAAATCAGGATAATCGCCTCATTCCCTATGCTGGGGAAGATGGGCTGTTCCCATTCCTCAACTATTAAATCTGTGCAAGTGCTGCCCTGGCTGTTTTTATTAAGTTCTATAGATTCATGCCAAACTTTCTCTAGAATAGATCATTTATTTCAAAATAATTCCTTAAACTATGAAAATGTACAGTCAACATGAACCTTAGATTTGAAACTACATGTATAAATATATCCATAATACAAATGTAATTTTCATAGTATGCTTATAGTGGCACTATTTCATCCTCAAACTTAATTTTACATCAATGTTTTATCCTAGAATTTTTCCATATTATGTCTACATTCTTCATAGACAAATGTCAATGCCACATCTATACTGATTTATTTTTACACTAATATTGGGTTTGCATTTGGTTAAAATGCTCTCTTGATTGCAGTCAAGAGGAATGAACTCATATGTGCCACCCATGTTGGATATACTGTGTGTGGCCATGAAGCAGAGAATAAGTTGGGAGCACTACCAGACATAACAGATAAAATGTCATTTCTTGTTCATTATAAGACTTTAGCCAGAAGACTATGATGTGTGACAACTTTCCATGAATCCAGCTGCTTGTATCATAATTAGCATAATCACCTTCCTCCTTTTTCCAGGACTAGTAGATACTATTATTGAATATAGAACCACTGATAAAAACCACCATGCATATTTCTAAGGAGTGACTCTTATCTATGGAATGCCAAAAAAGAATATTCTGAGGGAAAAGAGAAATATTTTAGTAATTGAGCTGTACACAGAATTTTTAGAGTTAGAAATATATGGGTTTACTTAAGTTTTCTCCTACTGAGTAATCTGAACTAAAGTCCCTGCCACTGTATCACCATTATATTTTTTCCATAACCTGTCACCTCACAACAGAACTATTTGCAGAATTGGAATTCAGTTGTGACTTATAACAAAATAAATAAGACTGTGTTAATCTGATTCAGATACCTATTCTGCAGGTTGCATGACTGAATTAATTAGCTGTCACCTTACCTCAAACAAAAAGAGAACATATTCATCCTTTGAACAACAATGGCTATTCCACAATGACATTGGTAGCATTACTCTGGGAGGGTACATGTTCACAGAAAAAAGAAAAGAAAAATGCAGAAAATTTTTGGTAGAGAAAATTTTAATAATTTGACCATCTGCCAACAGCAAAACATAAACCTCATTGCCACATGGAACCCATCAACATTCAAGGACAAAATCAGCACTCCAGACCCCTCCTCCTATAGTTTTCCATGCTCTGTTTTAAGCAGCATGTTCTCTAATATTTATAATGAAAGCACTTACAGACATCACCTGATTTTATTATTTGGAAAGGAAAACAATGGTAACTGATACCTAGGCTTAATCTATGTGTGCAGTCCTTTAAAAAACCATCGTGGTAATGACTGGGAGAAACACAGTCCTCTATTCTTACTTCGTGTGAACCCTGTTGCCAGACTATTTTCATTACACAAGAAAAGTCCCAATTTGCGACCATATAAAATAGTGCAAGCTGACTAAGGCTTGAATGTAATGAGGTAGAATGCAAATTTATTTAAAATTTGATAAAATATTTTATTTTTAATCAGACACAAATCAAGATGAAATTAAGAGTTCACTTAGATAATGGGAGAAGCCTGATACCAATCTTTAAGTCAGCGTGACAAGGCAATAAACACTGAAATGAGAGTCATGAAATCCAAGTTCTTATCCCAGCATGTTACCTACACTCTGTGTCACCTTAGTCACTTCCCTCCTCTTGACAGTTTCCTCACTCATAAACTAAGTGGTGGAGCAAGCTTATCTTAAAGATCCCCTCCAGAGCTAATATCTCAGATTATATGATCTGAGTTCAGGGAATCCCACGGCAGAGGCTGAGGATTCCCTGGACAATTGTCTAGCACACATCCTGACATTGCTATGTGTGTTTTCTACTCACAGGGATGCAGGTATGAATAGTATGAGTTCAGAAGACCATCTGGGTAGACGGGGTCAAGCTAGAGAACAGCACAAGTGACTACCTTCCTGTTGGGAATATATTTAGATTAGCCTGCCAAGAAAAAATTAAGAAGCCTGAAAATACCTCCTGGGAAATACATCTGGTCTCTCCCGGGATCCTCTAGACCTCAGCTTAAATGAACTGTAGTGGAGTCTGAATCCTTTAACCATTTTGTTTTATCTGCACACTTAGGACAGCGTCAGATGTTTCTAGAGATATGAACGTCCGCTGGATAGTTAAACCAAGAAAGAAAGTTCAGGTGAAAACAGAAAACTTGGTTCATGCTTGCAATTACATTAAATTAATTAATCCCAAGATTACTTTAAAAATTATAATTGCAAATCCAAAGCATAGTTGTTTCTAATACAGGAGGAATCAGTTGAAAAACCTCTAAGGTTACATTGTTTTCTATAGTGTACAGTCAGTAAAATCATCATTATCATCTCGACTTGCTTTATATATATTTTATGTATCTTAATCCCAGAAATGTAGAAAGAAAACAGAAATTATATAAAATAAGAAAATAGATTCCTAGATACCAAGAGTAATAATTAAGTAAGCATCCCATTTCTAGTAACAATACAACAAATGATACATTGAAAATACCAATAATTAATATATACATATCTTAAAATATATTCTAAAAAACATTACTAAGACATATTTTTAAAGTCTTAAGTAAATGGAGAGACTGTAAACTTTCTAAAAAGAAAAAATGAATATTACAAAGCTAACATTCTCTTTCAAGTTATTGTATAAAATTAATACAATCTTCATCAGAATTCCTAGTGGATATTTGGGCATGAACCATAAGAGCAGGGACTGTCAGCTTTTCTGAGAGTCCCAACATCATGCACCATACCTAGCACAGAATATCCATTCAGCAAATACTTGAATCAACAGATAAAATGATTCAAAATTTCATTTGGAAAAAAACAAGAGACTAACCAAAAACATTTGGGGAATAAGAATAATGTGTGAGAAGATCTACCTTACTGGGTATTAAATTATATTATACAGCTCTAATAGTTTGGGGAATGACAAAGAAATAGACTGATTTGTCTGGAATATTCAAGAACAGGTCCAAGTACAGACAGCAATTTTATATGTAATAAAATATGTCATTTTATTTCAGTGCAGAAAGTACAATAAACAATGGAGACACTCACACTTATTTTTTAAAAATTAGATTTCTATCTCAGACATGGGCTTCTCTGGTGGCTCAGACAATAAAGAATCTGCCTGCAATGCTGGAGACCCAGGTTCAATTCCTGAGTCAGGAAGATGCCCTGGAGAAGGGAATGACTATCACTCTAGCATCCTTGCCTGAAGGATTCCATGGACAGAGGAGCCTGGTGGGCTATAGTCCATGGGATCACAAAGAGTCAGACACAACTGAGCAACTCGCACTTTCACCTTCATTTCATACATACATCCAAATAAATTCAAATGGATTCAATAATTACACATAACGCTGGATGCTTGGGGCTGATGCACTGGGACGACCCAGGGGGATGGTGTGGAGAGGGAGGAGGGAGGAGGGTTCAGGATGGGGAACACATGTATGCCTGTGGCGGATTCATTTTGATGTTTGGCAAAACTAATACAATTATGTAAAGTTTAAAAATAAAATTTAAAAAAAGAAAAAAAAAAGATGAAAAAAATTTTTTTAAAGAAATATGCACTTACAACTCTGGGTAGAGAAGATTTTTTAAATGTCAAATGCCAAAGACAGAAAACAAACCTAAAACAAAAAGTACAGGTATGGGCAGCAAGTTTTTAAAAATTGAAACTTCTGATCATTAAGAAAATAAAAAATTAACAAAACCCACTAGAAACAAATAACAGGCTGAGGAAAACAGCCTTTCAAAAAGCAATAAGAAAATAAAAATAAACAAATAATATTAAAAGGCAATCAATTTACACCCCTCAAAAACTTGTATATATAAATGCTTAATACATGTGCGTGCATGTTAAGTCATTACAGTCATGTCTGACTCTTTGAGACCGCATGGCCTGTAACCTGCCAGGCTCCTCTGTCCATAAAAACTGTTTAAACTCAGTAGGAGACAAAAATAATTCAAATAAAAATGATAATACACTTTTTAACAATTTGGAAATGTTTTTAAAATTATAATACCTATTGTTAGGACTGAATTTTCATACTTTAGTATAAGGAAAGTAAATTAATACATCTTTTCTGGAAGGCAATTGGAAAATCTACTAAAATTTAGCTTTTAAAGAGATGTGCATTGAAAGATTATTTATAACAGTGAAAAATTGGAGGCAATCTAAATGTTCAATGATGAGGAACTGATAAAATAAATTATGGTACAGCCACATGAGTCATTAAGCATTAAAATGACTAGGTAGAAAAGTACCTAATGATATGAAAAGGCATTCATAATGCATTAAGAGAGGTAAATTTATAATGCATTATTTAAAGTAATGATTCACATCCCTTCGTTAAGTATATATATTCTTATGGGAAAAAGTTGGAAGATAAGCATCAAGTTTATCAATAATTATCTGATAATTTTCTTAATCATAAAAACACTCAAAATTAATAAACTTTAGATAGAAAGTTGTATATACCTTATGATAGTAAATAAATGATAAAAAGAAAACACACATACAAAAAAATGGAAGTGTAAACACACAGGCAGGGATATACCCAGAATTTACCATAAAATACAAACAGTACTGGCTTACATACCAAAGGAAAGGCTTATGATTTGAGAGAGTAAACAAAAGTGTCAAATTTTTTTTTATCTTGATACACTACAGTCTGATGGAAATTTTTGACTTTATACTAACTGCTAAACAAACATTTTACATATTTGACATAGAAAATAAAACCTACCCACTGTTCCAACTATGCAAGTTTTGCAAAAATGTATGTACACCAACACCAAGAACAGAATTCAAAAGTATCATCATAGTATCTGTCTACCCTGAAGCATGTTTTTAGATTCAATGCCTAACTGAAAATGTTTTGCTTTTGGTATTTTCCTTTGAGTGTTTATTGATTTAATAACTATTACTAGCAATGTCTTTACTAGAAATCTAAGCTATGTTCTTCATGTTTTATAAGAACATGTTCCTGGACTTGCTGATATAGTAGCAAGAGTAGGCTTAATTCAAAAAATGGAATACTATAAGATATGTTAAAATATTAATTTTAATTTCTGAAATAATAGTTAGAGTCTAGGTATTTTTATACACTCTAGAAATATGAAATTGGTACTCTAAGACTTGCTTCTAGAGTATGGAAAAATAAGTAAATGCAAATAATAGGAGTATTTGTAAAGGTCGGTATAGACTATATTTAATGGTACAGTAACAGGTAACACTTATGAAGCACTTTCTTTGTAACAAGATATACTCCACATGCTTAACTTTAATTTGCACAATAATTCTATGAAGTAAGAGCTATTATTGTCTCCATTTACAATTTTTAAAAACTGAGACAAACAGTCTAAATAACTTGTCCAGTGTCAGACAGCTAGCAATTGGTTAAAACTAGGATCAAACCAGTTTGGTAACAGAGCCTCAACTCTTATTTATAACCTTAAATCAAAATGAAAACTGTTATAACATGACCTGGTTTTCCCCAAGTTGATCATCAGTACAAGCATTGTGATTTGTTCAACATTAAACTACCAAATCAAGTTATGGTAATATCACTGCAATTTAAAATAAATACTATTTTTCTAGGCCCCATATGATAGACACATAATTTAAAAGTTAAAAGGAATCATAGAAACTGTACACCATCACCACATCACACTCATGAGTCACCACTCGATACTGGTTAACTAGAAGACATAAAGAGGCCCCAAGCTCACAGCAAGAATGAGGAAACTGGGCCACTGGTCCCAAAAGAGTCGGACATGACTTAGTAACTAAACAACAATAAACATGCAGTTTAAGCTGTAAGTACAATACATGATCACAGACGATTCCTAATTTATAAATCAACTTAATTCTAAAGTTTCACATGTGAGAACAGATGCATTTTGCCCCAGAGACAATATCCTATGAGACATGGTGTTGGATTCCTAAATTCGTCTTTAAAAACACATGTAATGCTAAATGCTTGTGCAGCAACTTTGTGTTCAATAGTACTGTAAAAGCCTAACCAACCCACATAATATTGTTTTTAACAGAAAGAGATTGGATCATCTCTCCATGCAATCTTGAGAGTACCTCCTAGCTATACCTTTGCCCTCTCCATGCACACTGTCATCTACTCTCCAACAGAGTCTTGAGAGAGAGTGCCAGAGTAAGACACAGAAAGTTAATAGTTAACATTGGGACTTTGAAATAAACCCTTCAGTTCAGTTCAGTTCAGTTCAGTCACTCAGTCGTGTCCGACTCTTTGCAACCCCATGAATGGCAGCACGCCAGGCCTCCCTGTCCACCACAAACTCCCGGAGTTCACTCAGACTCACGTCCATCGAGTCAGTGATGCCATCCAGCCATCTCATCCTCTATCGTCACCTTCTCCTCCTGCCCCCAATCCCTCCCAGCATCAGAGTCTTTTCCAGTGAGTCAACTCTTCACATGAGGTGGCCAAAGTACTGGAGTTTCAGCTTCAGCATCAGTCCTTCCAAAGAAATCCCAGGGCTGATCTCCTTCAGAATGGACTGGTTGGATCTCCTTGCAGTCCAAGGGACTCTCAAGAGTCTTCTCCAACACCACAGTTCAAAAGCATTAATTCTTTGGCACTCAGCCTTCTTCACAGTCCAACTCTCACATCCATACGTGACCACTGGAAAAACCATAGCCTTGACTAGACGGACCTTTGTTGGCAAAGTAATGTCTCTGCTTTTGAATATGCTATCTAGGTTGGACATTACTTTTCTTCCAAGGAGTAAGCGTCTTTTAATTTCATGGCTGCAGTCACCATCTGCAGTGATTTTGGAGCCCAAAAAAATAAAAGTCTGACACTATTTCCAGCTGTTTCCCCATCTATTTCCCATGAAGTGATGATCTTCATTTTCTGAATGTTGAATTTTAAGCCAACTTTTTCACTCTCTTCTTTCACCTTCATCAAGAGGCTTTTTAGTTGCTTTTCACCTTCTGCCATCAGGGTGGTGTCATCTGCATATCTGAGGTTATTGATATTTCTCCCGGCAATCTTGATTCCAGCTTGTGCTTCTTCCAGCCCAGCATCTCATGATGTACTCTGCATAGAAGTTAAATAAGCAGGGTGACAATATACACCCTTGACATACTCCTTTTCCTATTTGGAACCAGTCTGTTGTTCCATGTCCAGTTCTAACTGTTGCTTCCTGACCTGCATACAAATTTCTCAAGAGGTAGGTCAGGTGGTCTGGTATTCCCATCTCTTTCAGAATTTTCCACAGTTGATTGTGATCCACACAGTCAAAGGCTTTGGCATAGTCAATAAAGCAGAAATATTCCTGTTCATTTCCAAGGCAAACCATTCAATATCACAGTAATCCAAGTCTATGCCCCAACCAGAAACACTGAAGAAGCTGAAGTTGAACGGTTCTATGAAGACCGACAAGACCTTTTAGAACTAACACCCAAAAAAGATGTCCTTTTCATTACAGGGGACTGGAATGCAAAAGTAGGAAGTCAAGAAACACCTGGGGTAACAGGCGAATTTGGCCTTGGAATACGGAATGAAGCAGGGCAAAGACTAATAGAGTTTTGCCAAGAAAATGCACTGGTCATAGCAAACACCCTCTTCCAACAATACAAGAGAAGACTCTACACATGGACATCACCAGATGGTCAACACCAAAATCAGATTGATTATGTTCTTTGCAGCCAAAGATGAAGAAGCTCTATACAGTCAACAAAAACAAGACCAGGAGCTGACTGTGGCTCAGACCATGAACTCCTTATTGCCAAATTCAGACTTAAATTGAAGAAAGCAGGGAAAACCACTAGACCTTTCAGGTATGACCTAAATCAAATCCCTTATGATTATACAGTGGAAGTGAGAAATAGATTTAAGGGACTAGATCTGGTAGAATGAGTGCCTGATGAACTATGGACAGGTTCGTGACATTGTACAGGAGACAGGGATCAAGACCATCCCCATGGAAAAGATATGCAAAAAAGCAAAATGGCTGTCTGGGGAGGCCTTACAAATAGCTGTGTAAAGAAGAGAAGCGAAAATCAAAGGAGAAAAGGAAAGATATAAGCATCTGAATGCAGAGTTCCAAAGAATAGGAAGAAAAGATAAGAAAGCCTTCCTCAGCGATCAACACAAAGAAATAGAGGAAAACAACAGAATGGGAAAGACTAGAGATCTCTTCAAGAAATAAACCCTTAGCCACACTTAATCTCAGTGGGATTCCTGTGCCTTTCATTCAGGGACTCCTTGGCCATGATAAGTCCACCTAGTTCTTTTCTCACAACTGTAACTTCTAACTAGCCTTTCTTTTCTATGACCCTGCAAGTCCCTGCTACTCAAAGTATAGTGCTAGGAAAAGAGCATCTTCACCTGTGAGCTTTTTTCTTTTTTTAATTTTTATTGGCATATAGTTGATTTATATTATCGTGTTACTTTCTTGTGAAGTGAAGTGAAGTCGCTCAGTTGTGTGTGACTCTTTGCGACCCCATGGACTGTAGCCTACCAGGCGCCTCAGTCCATGGAATTTTCCAGGCAGGAGTACTGGAGTGGGTTGCCATTTCCTTCTCCAGGGGATCTTCCCAACCCAGGGATTGAACCTGGGTCTCCCACATTGCAGGCAGACGGCTTTACTGTCTGAGCCATCAGGGAAGCCCTTTCTTTTAGAGATGAAGAATCTTAGGTTCAACTCAGAAACTTCTATATTTTAGCCAGGTGGGAGGAGCTGCTGCCTAGTATGTATATAAAAGTTTGAGAAACATTGTCCTTCTGTCATTAAGGGAGCTAATAATTATTTCTATGTTTAAAAATTTTTGATATCATCATTTTAAAAAATTCAACTAAAAAGTTCCAAAAGTACCACCCCACCCCCCATATCCTCACCTTAGATTCTAACGAAAGTCAGATGCATTCAGTGAAAATGTTCATGCCAGTCTACCTCAATCAGAATCACTGGGGGAATTTTATTCCAGAGTCCATCTCAGACCAAATAAACCACTTTATGTAGGGTCAGACTGGTTACACTAAAGTAAAAATAACCTGTTTCAAAGAAATCTAAACCATATAATTTTCCAAACCTTGTCACAGGAACTGGATAGTACACTATGGGCTGCACAAGTAAGTGTAGCCATGTCTTAGGAATGGGGGTTCTAGTAGAGGACGGAAATATTCAGGATACAGGGTGAGTGTAGGCAGTATAGCGTTCAAGACCCCAATGGGGTAAGAGAAGAAGTTAGATAGAGGGGATGGGAGAGGAAGCTGAAAAGAGTCCTCCATGACAGCCATCTAGATTTGCTGGAGGTAGCTGACCTTTACCATCTGAGCCACCAGGGAAGCCACTTCCCTGGTGGCTCAGATGATAAAGCATCTGCCTACAATGTGGGAGACCTGGGTTTGATCCTCTGGAGAAGAAAATGGCAACCCACTCCAGTATTCTTGCCTGGAAAGTCCCATGGATGGAGGAGCAATGGTAGGCTACAGTCCATGGGGTCACAAAGAGTTGGACACAACTGAGCAACCTCACTTTCTTTTTGACTTTCACTTTCAGCTGACCTTAGGTTAAAGGGACATGCTAGTAAAAGTTATGCTTAAAGCTCTTCAAGCCAGGCTACAGCAGTATGGAAACCAAGAACTTCCAAATGTACAAGCTGGGTTTAGAAAAGGCAGAGCAACCAGAAATGAAATTGCAAACATTCCCTGGATCATAGAGAAAGCAAGGGAATTCCAGAAAAAAAAAAAAATCTACTTCTGCTTTATTGACTACACTAAAGCCTTACAAGCACAACAAACTCTGGAAAATTCTTAAAGAGATGGGAGTACTAGACCACCTTACCTTTATGCAGGTCAAGAAGCAACATACAAACTTGTACGCAGGTCAAGACGCAACAATTAGAACTGGATATGGAACAATAGACTGGTTCCAAACTGTCAAAGCAGTACATCAAGGCTGTATTGTCATCTTGCTTATTTAACTTAACATGCAGAGTACATCATGTGAAATGCCAGGCTGGATGATTCACAAGCTGCAGTCAGGATTTTGGGGAGAAATATCAACCTCAGATATGCAGATAATATCACTCTAATGGCAGAAAGTGAAGAGGAACTAAAGAGCCTTGTGATGAGACTGAAAGAGAAGAGTGAAAACGCTGGCTTGAAACTCAACATTCAAAAACCTAAGATCATGGCATCTGGTCCCAACACTTCATGGCAAATAGAAGGGGAAAAAGTGGAAGCAGTGACAGATTTTAGTTTCTTGGGCCCCAAAATCACTTCAGATGGTGACTATAAGCATGAAATTCAGACACTTGCTCCTTGGAAGGAAAGGCATGACAAACCTAGATAGCATATTAAAAAACAGAGGTATCACCTTGTCAATAAAGGTCTGTATAGTCAAAGCTATGGTTTTTCCATATGGTAGTTATGTAAAGATGAGAGAATTGAATCATAAAGAAGGTTTAGAACTAAAGAACTTATGCTTTCATACTGTGGTGCTGGAGAAGACTTTTGAGAGTCCCTTGAACTGCAAGGAGATCAAACCAGTCAATTCTAAAAGAAATCAACCCTGAATATTCATTGGAAAGACTGATGATGAAGTTCCAATGCTTTGGCCACCTGATGCAAAAAGCTGACTCAGTGGAAAAAACCCTGATGCTGGGAAAGATTGAAGGCAAAAGGATAAGAAAGTGGCAGAGGATGAGATGGTTAGATAGCATCACCAACTCAATGGACATTAGTTTGAGCAAACTCAGGGATATAGTGAAGGACAGGGAAGCCTGGCGTGCTGCAGTCCATGTGGTTGCAAAGAGTCAGAGTCATAACTTAGTGACAACAACAGCAACAATGAAAAGGGACATAAGTAAGTCAAAGTGCCTACACCAGAGACTACTCATGTGTAGAATTTCCCCAAACACTCTCTTCATTAGCAGTATGCCTGAACTCAAACACCTACCCAATGTCTTTGTCCAAACACGACAACAAAGATCTTCTTTGGCAAGACAGACTGTGGGACTTGACAACTCTAGCACCACAAGTCCCAAGACATCTTTATGCCCTTTAAACTTCTGGGGCTTAAGAAATTTAAATAATAAAAGTAGTTTGACCCAAGTTTTACTGATGTGTATCTCAATTTGATGATGGAAATATGCCCAGAGCTGCCTAGGAGTCAAAAATATATTTGAGCACGCACTTGTAAATTTCTTATCATAATAAAAGTATCATGATAACCATATTCTCTAAGTAATCTGCTTATAGAACTCCCTTCCCTTGACTCCCTCTAACTGTCCTTAATTGACTCACATAATTTTTCAACAGTCAGTTTCTCTCCTATGCTCAGAGTCTTAGATGTTAAAGGCAATTTTGTATCTGGCTGCTGAGTCAAATGCAGAAAAGAAAAAAAAAAAAAAACAAGTACATAGTTAATGAGGAGACGCCATAGCTAATATGACTTAAAATTACATCACTATTGCAGAGAGACAAACTCTTTCCTGATGGCATTTCCTTTTTTTTCTTAACCTTTCACAGTCAACAGCAAATTTTATAGTACTTTTTCTATCAGTCCTGAAACCAATCAAACCTTCTTTACACCATAATTATTCTGGTTTAGAGGGACTAAGAACACACAGGACATCTTGAAAGTATGTCCATCTTTTACCAAGAGTAATGTTATAGCAGGTTCGAGAATCCCTGCTCATTTAATGAAACAAAAATTACCAGAATGACACACACAGAGGAAAGAAGAAACACCCAGAAAGAATACAATAAATACCAAGGCATTTGGTACAAGTTGTTTAAAAGGAGAGAGGTCTTATTAGAATAGTGAATTTTTCTCTCCTTCTTTTCTTCCTGTAACCGATAAAAAGAATGGAGTAGAGAGATCAGATGCCCTGAGAAGCTACAATCATCTTAATGACCACCATATAAATTCTTAAAGACTTAACAGTTTTCAACATTTTCACTGCTTAAAACTGCACAGTGAGGCCATGAAGGCTTTACTCTGTGACAAGGCTGAGAAACCCACAGCCTCAGCACACCTGTGCCAATAAATATTCTCTCCCTGCCTTCCCACCATACACATGTCAATTGCTTTCCCCATCAGTCCTTTTCCTCACCCATATTCTGCTGGTTATCAGCGGAAGTTGAGCTGATGGAAATCAACTTTGCCCTTTAAATGTGCTGTCAGTTCCAGACCAGGGGCTTTGGGCCCGGCTTAGCTCAGGAGCATCCGTCACTCCTCACTCCCACCTCTGGGTAGTTAATTAATACACCTACAAAGGCTTTAAGATTCCTTTTGCTGGGATATTTTTAGGCTTGAGACATTTAAGAACAAGCTAGTCTTTCTCCACATTCACTTCATTCTTCTACTACTTAATTTTTTCTGTATCTTTGACCCTTAGCACTTCTGGCTCTTGGGTGGATTTCACACAATTCCTTTCCAAGTATAAGCGGAAACATTCCAGTTGGTTCCCCTGTCCTGCCACCAAAATCTGAATTTTCTTCAGATTTGTCCCTGAGGTGACCCTAGAAGAATCCTCAACCTTCAAACTTTTAACCTGTATCTCCTGAGAAGATGCAGAGTAGATCAGCAGGCCCAAGACTGATTACTACAGCCACCATTCTATTTAGTACTGACATACAATCATTATATAGTGATAGAGCAATTATAATCTGATCTAATGGAAGGGTCACAGGCTTTGGAACCAAAGAGACCTGGCTATCACCAAATTTGCCATATGCATAACTTTGGAAAAGTTAATTTCCTGCATCTCAATTTTCCTTTCTGTTGGAGACACTAATGCCTGCTTCATAGCATTACTAGGAGAATTAAACAAAATAATCTTTATAAAGGGCTTAATGCTGAACCTGGAATAGCTAAGATACTCAATAAATATTAAACTATATTTTGATCTGTGTATATCAGACCAAACATAAATTTTATAAATATGTTCATGCATCATCTAAATTTCCATGTTTAGATGAGGGCTTTTGTTCACATGAAACTTCTATCCTGGTGGAATCTAGAGGAACAAACTATCTCACAAGTCAGGCAGAGCATAAAAAGGACTTAATAATTCAGCCTTTCTCCCAGCTTCTACTCAGTTGTGTTTATGTTAATCAATGGAAGCAGCATGTGATGGAGAACATGAAGAAAAATGAGTTTCACCACGGCCTTAGTAATGGCATAACAATTATCTAAAGTAGTCACTTTGATCCAAGGATGACCATTATATGTTATGGCCAGAGAGAATTGTACTTTTAATACTCTGATTCAAAGGCAGAGTTTGTAGTCAGCAAGGCAATCAACACATTTTTTTAAATAGATAAAACTGTTTCCCAAAGTCTGGGTGCTCACATTAAGAAAAATCACCTCAAAAATATCTTAAAAGATAATGAATTCCTCAGCTGCCTTATTCATATTTACAAATAAAATAGCATCACCCCCAAACTACTGCACATTTCCATACAGATAGATAAACAGATAATTTCAAAAGGCAGAAGAATGTCTTCCATGAGGTCATCAAGAGGATTATAAAACATGTGATCATCCTTGTCAAAACAAATGTGGAAACGTACTTATTTGGTATGCATTAAGCACAAGTTCTTAAAGCAATGCAACTTGCTGGGCACCTCTTGGGGAGCACTAATGCACTCCTCACTTCCAGAGGCATAAAGACCAATATAATTGCAACACAAATCCATCCAGTTGGTACCTAACCTCCCAAAGTAAATATTGTACAGTAAGTTTTCAACTTGCCATCACTTTTACAGGTTACAATCAAGGATACAAAATGATGCTCTGGTGATGTAAAAAGTAATAGATTAGAGTCACATTTGACAGCAGCTGGGGAACATAGACTGCACTTGAGCACCATAAAGCCTGGAGTCCTCACACATGGAGATCTCTTCACAATGCAGGTGACACAGAAGATTGAGAAAACATACTGCAGGAGTACTTCACTGCTGTATTTTTAATTTTTGCTATTTAAAACAATTCAGCATGCAGATATGATTTCAAAATATTACAAATACTTATGTATGAAATTAGCTGAATTTTACCTAATTCTCCTGATACTGTCTCCTGACCTTCTTATGTAGAATATAGGAAAATAAAATCACCCGTAATCTTATATTCCAGTACAATAATGTGATTTGTGATAACAGAAATGATTTTTTTTAAGATTTATTCTACTGAACCCATTTTAAATTATAATACGCCACCTGTGTTCCAGTATCTCTTAGTTCCAAAGCACTTTTTACTTGTCTCCACTAAAGTTTTAGTGGTTTCTTTGTATTTGGAGTTAGATTAGTCCTTTTTCCTGTGTACCAGATTACCCTATTCCTTTTACAATCTTAAAAATGAATGTAATTAACTACAGTGAGTTTACAAATAAAAGCCTTACCCCTAAATATAATATGATTCCATAGAACATAAATCTCCAGAAAAAGCATCGTCGAAGGGCATTTATGAGTTTGGGATTTTTCTTTGAAGCCAGTTCTCTGTCCCATTCTCTGCAAAAGAATAAAAAGTGGGACCAGTAAGTTGCATGTGCAAATATTTGAATTCTCTATTTCCCTTAACATAGTTTTATTCACACAAGTACATCCATGGAGATTAACCCAAGTGACCAGAGAGACAAAAACTTGTGGGGGAGCTTCCAACACTATCTCAGGCAGATATTTGGCTGAATTCAATGCTCCACCATACACTAATTTTCAAGGAGTTGACTTCATGACAAGTCCACATTATATATGCTAAAGAAATGTTCTGGGATTCTAAAAATCAATGAATGTGAGAGTTGGATAAATAAAATACAACTCTTATGAATACACATAACCATGCTTGGAACAAGGTGAAAAATAAATACTTAATTTTTTCCTTTACGTCTTATTCTTTATCTATTTGTAACTGTAGTGGACTGTACAAAATTTTGCTGTAAAACCAAAAACAAGGTTAAAAGTCAGGTGGATTTTTCTGTGATTTAACATTAGAAAAATGTATTATTTGGATTTTGTTTTTAAATGTAGGAGTATGGAACAAATATCATCAAATGTCACTTTCATATAAAAGTCTTTGGAAAATTGGGATATAATCAAATTCTGTATTTTCTGGTAGAACAGAAACTTAAAAGTATGAAAAATGGTTGGTATTAAATAAATGTTGCTTTTTCTTTAAATACTATACATCCATAACCTGATTATATTTAAGGTTTTGCCATTACTTTCTGTTAATAAAAACCTTCTTCTTTCCAAGTGGTTAAAATATATCCCTAAATGTTACCCTTCATCTTCCTTTTTATACTGTACAGAGATGAGAAATTTCACAGGAAAGAACTATATAAAGATTCTGCATTTTTTCAACAGCTATTCTCATCACTGGCTTTCTCTAGTAGCTCAATGGTTGAGAACCTGCCTGCCAAAGTTGGAGACTCGAGTTCAATCCCTGGGTTGCGAATAACCCCTGGGGAAGGAAATGGCAATTCACTCCAGTATTCTTGCCTGGGAAATCCCATGGACAGAGGAGCCTGGTGGGTTACAATCCATGGGGTTGCAAAAGAGTCAGATGCAACTGAACAACAAATTCTCATTACTATCCATCTACCTTTATTAGAGGTGTTCTAAGTTATTCCAAAGGAAGCTCACACATCTGAGATATGAAGGCAGATTTGGCAATCATGGGCATTGTACATGGACACTCGCTTTCCTGAGAAGCTTACTATCTATCATGCCTAAACCCTATGCCATCCATCTATCTGCTCACACTCTTTCCACTCCTTACTCACACACAGTACTTGCCTCCCTTCCATGTCATGCAGTGATTCACAACAGGGTAAGAAGCAAAATATGGAGGCAGAATCTGCCTCTTTCAACGGAAGAATGAGTCGGATGAGAAAACCAGGAAGACAGGTGGTACATAAACCAAAGAAACGATTTCAAGGTGGGAAGAAGTGGTCAACCCTGAAGTCATGGTAGGAAGATGTCATTATATTTCATACTAAGAGACCTCTGGTGAACATGGTCAACATCATCTTAACAACATGGTAAACACAAAAATTATAGTCAGGGAGCTGGGATGTAAAGGAAAGGAGGAGAAGTGGAGAAACCAGGAGAGCAGAGAATATTAAGAATGAAAAAAATTAAAAAAAAAAAAAAAGAA
>NW_011495076.1:12773336-12775500 GCF_000754665.1 Bison bison bison | reverse complement strand
AAAAAAGAATGGGGTAGCGATCTGAGGGGGAAAACAAAGCTGCAGAATTTTTTTTAGTGGATGGGACTTGTACTACTGGAATGTGAAGGAATTGGCAGTGAGGGTAGATGCTGTGTTAGACCCAGTAAGCATTCTGAACACCAAGAGCTGAATCACAAGGGAAGAAATTTTATACTTAGCAAGTACGTAGCTGAGTTATACTCATGAAATGAATGTGTGGTTTGCACACAGGAGAGTTACACAGAGTTCAAATCCAAGGTCACAAACTGAGCCAGATGGACCAATGTACTTCAACTGCAGGGTAACTGCCTGAGGGCCTTTGTCACAAATCAGTTTTCGAAATATGAGGCAGGGTCACTTTCCAAGGGTGTAGTGGAAACAGTGACTGACTTTATTTTTGGGGGCTCCAAAATCACTGTAGATGGTGACTGCAGTCATGAAATTAAGACACTTACTCCTTGGAAGGAAAGTTATGACCAACCTAGACAGCAGAGTTGGACACAACTGAAGCGACCTAGTAGCAGCAGCAGACAGCATATTAAAAAGCAGAGACATTACTTTGTCAACAAAGGTCCATCTAGTCAAGGCTATGGTTTTTCCAGTAGTCATGATTGGATGTGAGAGTTGGACTATAAAGAAAGCTGAGCGCAGAAGAATTGATGCTTTTGAACTGTGGTGTTAGAGAAGACTCTTGAGAGTCCTTTGGACTGCCAGATCCAACCAGTCCAACCTAAAGGAAATCAGTCCTGGGTATTCATTGGAAGGACTGATGTTGAAGCTGAAAATGCAATATTTTGGCCACCTGATGCGAAGAGCTGACTCATTTGAAAAGACCCTGATGCTGGGAAAGATTGAAGGCAGGAGGAGAAGGGGACGACAGAGGATGAGATGGCTGGATGGCATCACCGACTCAATGGACATGAGTTTGGGTAAACTCCAGCAGTTGACGATGGACAGGGAGGCCTGGTGTGCTGCGGTTCATGGGGTCGCAAAGAGTCGGACATGACTGACTGACTGAACTGAACTGAGAGTTACAAAGTACCATAAGTGTATGTTACTCTTCCAAAATGTTTGAATAAACTCTAAGTAACAACTTTTATTTAAAAAAAAATACATAAGAGAAAAAGAAGAAATACCCCCCAAAGACAAAAATATTAATAGGGTTTGTGGACTTATGCTGGCACATAGCTGTTGAATTGGAAAAAAGTGGGTACATTTGATATGAAGACAATGAAAACTGAGGAGAAAAAAATGTTAGACCAGATAATACTACAAATTCAGGTATATGTCCTCTATTCAGCCACAGATAAAAATAAACCTGGAGTAAACAGGTTTTGAGTAGCCTAGTCCTACTGTGATTAATCTTTTGTTCAGCATCCATTTAGAACTTAGATATTCACTATCTACTAGATTATTTTGAACTTGCTGATAAAACTACAATGTATTATGTTTATATATTTTATCCCTGCAGCAGTGTTACAGGTTTTTGCATAATGTCAGCCATTTCACATTCAATCATCATTTATTCATTCAACAAATATGTACTAAGCACCTACTAACATGGCCCTACATGTCTTCAGGTTCCACATCTGTAGATTCAACCAACGGGGGAAGGAAAATATTCACCAAAAAATTTTTTTCAAAAAGTTTCAAAGAGCAGAACTTGAATTTTTCATGTGCTGGCAACTATTACATAAATTCACATTTTATTAGGCATTATAAGTAATCTAGAGAGATAATCATGATGGTGTGATCACTCATCTAGAGCCAGACATTCTGGAATGTGAAGTCAAGTGGGCCTTAGAAAGCATCACTACGAACAAAGCTAGTGGAGGTGACAGAATTCCAGTTGAGCTATTTCAAATCCTGAAAGATGATGCTGTGAAAGTGCTGCACTCAATATGCCAGCACATTTGGAAAACTCAGCAGTGGCCACAGGACTGGAAAAGGTCAGTTTTCATTCCAATCTCAAAGAAAGGTAATGCCAAAGAAAGCTCAAACTACCACATAATTGCACTCATCTCACATGCTAGTAAAGTAATGCTCAAAATTCCCCAAGCCAGACTTCAGCAATACATGAACCATGAACTTCCTGATGTTCAAACTGGTTTTAGAAAAGGCAGAGGAACCAGAGATCAAATTGCCAACATCTGCTGGATCATGG
>NW_011495076.1:12755971-12772965 GCF_000754665.1 Bison bison bison | reverse complement strand
CAGATGACACCACCCTGATGGCAGAAGGTGAAGAGGAACTAAAAAGCCTCTTGATGAAGGTGAAAGAGGAGAGCGGAAAAGTTGGCTTAAGGCTCAACATTCATAAAACTAAGATCATGGCATCTGGTTATCACTTCATGGGAAATAGATGGGGAAACAGTGGAAATAGTGTCAGACTTTCTTTTTTTGGGCTCCAAAATCACTGCAGATGGTGACTGCAGCCATGAAATTAAAAGATGCTTACTCCTTGGAAGGAAAGTTATGACCAACGTAGATAGAATATTCAAAAGCAGAGACATTACTTTGCCAACAAAGGTCCATCTGGTCAAGGCTGTGGTTTTTCCTGTGGTCATGTATGGATGTGAGAGTTGGACTGTGAAGAAGGCTGAGCACCAAAGAATTGATGCTTTTGAACTGTGGTGTTGGAGAAGTCTCTTGAGAGTCCAAGGGAGACTGCAAGGAGATCCAACCAGTCCATTCTGAAGATCAGCCCTGGGATTTCTTTGGAGGGAATGATACTAAAGCTGAAACTCCAGTACTTTGGCCACCTCATGTGAAGAGTTGACTCATTGTAAAAGACTGATGCTGGGAGGGATTGGGGGCAGGAGGAGAAGGGGACGACAGAGGATGAGACGGCTGGATGGCATCACTGACTCGATGGATGTGAGTCTGAGTGAACTCCGGGAGCTTGTGATGGACTGGGAGGCCTGGTGTGCTGCGATTCATGGGGTTGCAAAGAGTCGGACACAACTGAGCGACTGAACTGAACTGAACTGAAAGTGAATATATGTAGGTTATTTGCATATAATATAACATTTGGTATAAGGGACTTGAGCATCCATAAAGTTTGGTATCCATAGGGGATCTACCAAGGGACAGACTCTATTCTAGACTTTATTCTGCTTATTTATCATAACCAGAACAAACCAAAAAAAAACAAAAAAACAAAAGTAATACTGCCTTAATGGCACTTACATATACTAAGTGCTCAATAATGGAAGCTGGTGCTTGATCTTGGAAATGTGAATCTGCTACTTTCACTATACTAATTCTTTGAATAAAACCAAGAAACAATAAGGCTAAACACCTTATGTGCCTTGAAACTTCAAAAGAAATTCAATGAGTTTAATGAAAATAAAGTAAACGAATTATAAGTCTACTCGACTATTTTATTTTGGTGCTGTTAAAAAGTAGTTGCTTCTCTTTCTTTTTTGCCAACTCCCTTTCCCTTTCCCCCTCATCTGGTATCAGATCCTGTACTGCTGGCACAAGACTCTGTCCAGCTCATTCACAGATTGTTGTTGGTCCAAGAAGTAAGCATGTGACTCAAAAGTTTCTGGGATTTTTCACTTTTGGAAAAAAGACTCTTTCCTCAGTGGTCTGTAAAGACATGAAAAAAGCGTTCTGAGGACCACTGCATGGAGGAAGCCAATCTGAGACAATAAAACCAGTTCCTGGTTCCACTGAGTCCCTAACGGCAGTTCTGTCCCTAAGCTTTTACACAGATAGACTACATGAGTCAATACATTTCCTCTTTTTATTTACTTAAGCTACTTGATTGGATTCCTGTCACTAGCAATCAAAAGGATTGTAACCAATACTCTTTAAAAAGAAGACTTCTTTACAATGGGAAACACTGTTTTTGGGGAAGCTGGGAGTATGGACCCAAGTTTGAATCAGAGCTCAGCCATTTATTAGCTGGAAAATTTATCTCTCTGAGCCTCAATTTGCTCTTCTATAAGATAGAGATAATGATACTTTCCTTCCAGAGAGGCTAAGAGGAGATACCATACCTGGCATTCAACATGTGCTCAAAAATATGAAACTTCTACATATTCTTGACATCCAACTGCCTTTACCCTAAGATTTCTGAGTATGCGTATCTGTATTCACGATTTAAGATTCTAGAGGCAAATATACACAACTTGCTTCATAAAGATGTTGTTCCGGTCTTCACAAAATCCACTTAATGTTCTTTAAGTGACAGATAGCTTCTCAGAATTCCAATATGTATTTTTCAAAAAATAAAAAAGATCTTTTCCCAGGGAAATGGTTTTCTTTCATCCCTTCTATGGTTAATTCTTAATTGATCAAGACTTCATCAAGAAAATAGGATGTTCCTATTATAAATACCCCATTTTAAGAATTAGGCCCTCCAATAGTAGTTCTCTAGTCTCTAATAATATTAATTTCTCTCTTCAACTAATAAACAATGTTCATGAACATACCTTTCCAATTTTTCAGATAGATTGTCAGCAGAATCAGAAGAAGAGATATGGTATATGTCTGACAATTCCAAGCGCTGTCTGTATCCTTTCTTCAAAATTGGTCTGGTCCAGCTAAAATAAAGAGAGGAGAAACAGATATAACTGTTAACTTGATCTCCAATGTAGACTTGAAATCAGATAAAGTTTCAAATTTTCTAACATGTGGAAAAGAGCCGCACATAAATATGAGAATAAAGTAAGGCATCTTCTATGAATATCAGAGATTCATATCTCACAGAACTCAACTGTATAAAACATCAACACCTCTGAACTGATATGACTATAGCTTTTTCTAAAAGGATTAGGAATGGTGGTAGAATCTTTCCCAGAGAGGAAAAAAAAGAAAACTGCTAAACATTCTATACTAAAAGTATAAAAATCTGAAAGGAAGGGCGGGAAGGAGAGAGGTGGGAAGAAATTTCCCTAAAATAACCAGATATTAAAAGTTTATAGTTTGTTGAAGTCCAGCCTCTACAAAATGATCTATGAATGATAAGACAGACACTCAAACAACACCCAACATATCATAGTACAAACTCCTCAGCAATGTGCTATTTGTGGAATGAACTAACTGTAGCTGGAGGGCTAATGAGTAGTGTGTGTCAATTTGTTGACTTAATCATCACCCCTGAATGACGGTGGGGATCATAATTTTCTTGTGTTTGTCTCCTCATCTTACAACAGTTACGCACTTTGGCCCGCTACATATCTAATAAATAACAATTTATGATGGAAGCTGGCCTGGTAAATGATTAGGCAGGATACTGCAGTTATTTTCAAGTACACGTTTCTAACTATTGTGAATAAGGCAAAATAATCTTCACAGAGAGGCTTTCCAGGTGGCTCAGTAGTAAAGAATCTGCCTGCCAATACAGGAGATGAGGGTTTAATCCCTGGGTGGAGAAGATTCCCTGGAGAAGGAAATGGAAACTCACTCCACTCTCCTTGTCTGAGGAACCCAATGGACAGAGGAGCCTGATGGGCTACAGTCCATGGGGTTGCAAAGAGTCAGACACAACCTAGCAAATAAACAACAACAACAATCTTCACAGAGGTGAGAAAATCTAAAAACAAAACAAAGAAAAGGGAAAACAAAGAGGAAGGAGGGAGGGGCAGGAAAACTGTTAAAGAAATTATGTACAAAAAGAGACTTCTAAATGAAAGTTGTTGAGCAAATGAGACCTTTCTCATGTGAAATGTCATGTATTTATTAACAAAATGAATTGAAGTTGAAATTAGTGATTCTCTGGAATCAAGATTGCTGGGAGAAATATCAATAACCACAGATATGCAGATGACACCACCTTTATGGCAGAGAGTGAAGAGGAACTAAAAAGCCTCTTGATGAAAGTGAAAGAGGAGAGTGAAAAAGTTGGCTTAAAGCTCAACATTCAGAAAACAAAGATCTGGCATCTGGTCCCATCACTTCATGGGAAATAGATGGGGAAAAGGTGGAAACAGTGTCAGACTTTATTTTTCTGGGCTCCAAAATCACTGCAGATGGTGACTGCAGCCATGAAATTAAAAGACACTTACTCCTTGGAAGAAAAGTTATGACCAACCTAGATAGCATATCAAAAAGCAGAGACGTTACTTTGCCAACAAAGTCCATTTAGTCAATGCTATGGTTTTTCCAGTGGTCATGTATGAATGTGAGAGTGGACTGTGAAGAAAGCTGAGCGCTGAAGAATTGATGCGTTTGAACTGTGGTGTTGGAGAAGACTCTTGAGAGTCCCTTGGACTGCAAGGAGATCCAACCAGTCCATTCTAAAGGAGATCAGTCCTGGGTGTTCTTTGGAAGGACTGATGCTAAAGCTGAAACTCCAGTACTTTGGCCACCTCATGTGAAGAGTTGACTTACTGGAAAAGACTCTGATGCTGGGAAGGATTGGGGGCAGGAGGAGAAGGGGACAACAGAGGATGAGATGGTTGGATGGCATCACTGACTCGATGGACATGAGTTTGAGTGAGCTCCGGGAGTTGGTGATGGACAGGGAGGCCTGGCGTGCTGTGGTTCATGGGGTCGCAAAGAGTCAGACATGACTGAGCGACTGAACTGAACTGAACATATGTTTTTACTCTTACTATCTTTCTTTTCTTCAGAGAGTTCTAAAGTTCGGTGTCACTGAGAATTTGGTAATATCAAGGCATGTCACCCATAAAAAATTAAAAGAGTGTTTTAGCAGTATCTGAGAGGCCAAATAAACTCATGACAGCAAAGTATTCTAGCAAAGCTATTCTGAATAAAAAGAGGAAATGCTATGCCAAACACAAACATTTTGACATTGTTTCAGGGAAAAACTACAAAAGGCTCTTATGTCTACCTTCACCACTCCCACCCAACGGGTCCAGATTCTTGTTTACACTTCCCTGGTCTTCACCCCTTCCCTGCGTTCCCGGTGTATCTACAACTTGTCCTTCCTTAAAATTCAACTGAATTACAACCCAGCTCAAAGGCTCAGGAGTTTCACCAACCATTTCTGACCAAGATATCAACAAGTGACAATGGCTTAATATGTCAGGTTTTTTTCATTTTTACTTGCAATGTTTGCATCTTAACAAGAGCCTTCAAATCTCAACAAAGGATGATAGTAAGGTTCATCTTTATTGCCCATTGTGATCCATTGGCAGTTTTTCAGAGAGAACAAGAACAAAAATAATTGAGGACAGTCTGAACACAGTAAAGAAGTCCCATGATCTAGCATCTACAGTGGGCATTGTCTGAGAGAGTGTTGGCACACCCACCTGGTGCTTGCCATCCAGTAGCAAGCATAAGCACTGGAGCCACATTTGCTGATACAGGGGTCGGTGAGAGTGTGAAAAATCTGGGGCAGCAATTTTAGGATATAAACTCTATTCTGTTAGTTATAAGCCTTTGTAAAATAAAGTCAATAAGTGAAAAGCTGAAGCAAGTGTTTACTACTAATAAAAAAAATTATGTGTGTACAGCACTTTCACAAACACTAGCATATTGTCATTTTAATTTGAAAGTCTTGATAGGTAGGCAGAACAAAGAGATGACTGCCTTACTTTAAGCATAAAGGAATGGAGGCTCAAAGATGCTAAATTTGTTTGTTACTAAATGGCAAAAACTATATTTTACCACATTCTTCTGACATCATCCCTTCCTTTACCATGTTCAGCTTTTATTGTCTAGGAAAATTAAGCTTGGTGGGTTATTCTGGACAGAGTATGGAAGGAGGGTCTAGCAGCAGGGAAATCAAAAGCTAGCAAACTGCAGGCAATGATATGGTGTGCTAGCATGTCTTCACCCATGCCTTCCTCAGAAAAACAAAAGGTGACTTATGGCATCGGCCAGTTTCTGTGTTGTAAATGCTCCCACCATGACCAGTTTCAAGCCATCAAATGTGAAGTCACTGAGCACCAAGTTGGGAAGAGATACACAGTTGCATATTATAATATAGTGTGATTACCATTCAGATACAATCAACTAACCTCAGTAGCATAGATAATAATGAATAGGCAGCAATAACTTTCGAGTTTTTATTATCTTTATTTAACATAATTTATTTCAATTAATTTTTAATACTAGTTGTGCTTAACAACCAGCTCACGAAGTTCCTGAAAATTTAACAATCAGCTCAACCAGAAAAGGGCCAACTTGACCTCGCGGATTCAATCTCTGGGTCAGGAAGATCCCGTGGAGAAGGAAATGGCAACCCACTCCTCTAATCTTACCCAGAAAACCCCATGGACAGAGGAGCCTGGTGGGCTGCAGTCCATGAGGTCGCAAAAGAGTTGGATAGACTGAGTGACTAAACAACAACAGCAAAAAATGGAAAATTTAGAAGAGAAAAATATACTCCCTCTATTGCTAAAACTTTCATTTTCAGTATGTTTAAAATTGTTAAAATATGAAACTAAATTTACAAATAAAGAGAATCTCACTAACTGTAAATATTATAATACCATAGACATTTGCAGGAAGTTTAAAAACAATTTTTTTCTTTTAAAAACTAATAAACATACATCTTTTGGTCCATATCTAAGACCTGATCACCAATTCCATAAATGACTTTCTAGCTCATTTTAAAGTAACACAATTTGATGGCTACGTTTATAAAAAGCTTCCTTGTGTTATCTGTGCCCATTTTAATACATATATTATAACATTACCTCTAGTCTTGATTATAAAGAGCTCCATAGCCCAGCACCATCAAATCAAACATATTCAGTAGTATTAAGAGTTAGCCATTAATAATGATTAATACAGTTTAGTGTTTCTGACAGATTCATTACAGTAAACCTATATTCATAACCTGAAACAGAAACTTAAGGTTAATTATGAAACCTAAAATCAATTAACTTTAAGCTGCCTGGTAATCAATCACCAGTTAACTGAAAGAATTTATTTTGTGAGATTAAGCCAAAAACAACTGAACAAAATCTCTGCTCCATCATGGAGGTCCCCCTGACTACCTCAAACCAATCCTAAAAATAAAAACAAGCAAATAAAAAAATCCCAGTTATCTATATCTAGACACTCAATGAAATATTAGTTACTGTAAAATTCCAGCCACTGTTTCTTTTGAGTGAGCTTGAGTATGTTCAACATACTTGGATAGAATTTAGGATGACAACTCAGGATACCTACCTCAAAATTTCTTCCATTAAAAAATGAATGAGCATGCAAGTGTTTCATAATAGCTATGGAGGTACACCTGCAATAACCAAAAGCAATAAACCCTGTTCTTCCTCACTTTCCTCAAACCTGCTCTCACCATCCCTTCCCTCATCTCTAACTGATCTTATCCTCCTTTTCTGTTCATAACCTGTAACTGCATATTGAAAATGGATTTATAAATTGAACTTAGAAACTGTGACAGTTTCCAAAGTTTTCACTATTTCTAACAGAAACTCACTAATCATTAATTACAGGGCTGCAGAGATTCTTAAGGTATACAGTTCTTTATATCCTAAAGTTTTCAGTTCAGTTGCTTAGTCATGTCCGAATCTTTGCGACCCCATGAATGGTAGCACACCAGGCCTCCCTGTTCATCACCAACCCCGGACTTTAGTCAAACTCATGTCCATCAAGTCAGTGATGCCATCCAGCCATCTCATCCTTTGTCGTCCCCTTCTCCTCCTGCCCCCAGTCCCTCCCAGCATCAGGGCCTTTTCTAGTGAGTCAACTCTTCGCATGAGGTAGCTAAAGTACTGGAGTTTCAGCTTTAGCATCAGTCCTTCCAAAGAACACCCAAGACTGATCTCCTTTAGAATGGACTGGTTGGATCTCCTTGCAGTCCAAGGGACTCTCAAGAGTCTTCTCCAGCACCACAGTTCAAAACACCACAGTTCTTCGGCGCTCAGCCTTCGTCACAGTCCAACTCTCACATCCATACATGACCACTGGAAAAACCACAGCCTTGACTAGATGGACCTTTGTTGGCACAGTAATGTCTCCACTTTTGAATATGCTATCTAGGTTGGTCATAACTTTCCTTTCAAGGAGTAAGCGTCTTTTAATTTCATGGCTAAAATCACCATCTGTGGTGATTTTGGAGCCCAGAAAAATAAAGTCTGACACTGTCTCCACTTTCTCCCCATCTATTTCCCATGAACGGATGGGACCAGATGCCATGATCTTCGTTTTCTGAATGTTGAGCTTTAAGCCAACTTTTTCACTCTCCTCTTTCACTTTCATCAAGAGGCTTTTTAGTTCCTCTTCACTTTCTGCCATACAGGTGGTGTCACCTGCATATCTGAGGTTATTGATATTTCTCCTGGCAATCTTGATTCCAGCTTGTGCTTCTTCCAGCCCAGCGTTTCTCATGATGTACTCTGCATATAAGTTAAATAAGCAGGGTGACAATATACAGCCTTGATGTACTCCTTTTCCTATTTGGAACCAGTCTATTGTTCCATGTCCAGTTCTAACTGTTGCTTCCTGACCTGCATATAGGTTTCTCAAGAGGCAGATCAGGTGGTCTGGTATTCCCATCTCTTGAAGAATTTTCCACAGTTTATTGTGATCCACACAGTCAAAGGCTTTGGCATAGTCAATAAAGCAGAAATAGATGTTTTTCTGGAACTCTCTTGCTTTTTCCATGATCCAGCAGATGTTGGCAATTTGATCTCTGGTTCCTCTGCCTTTTCTAAAACCAGCTTGAACATCTGGAAGTTCACGGTTCACATATTCCTGAAGCCTGGCTTGGAGAATTTTGAGCATAGACCAACACAAAAAATAAAAGTCTAGCACCCAGACCCATTGCACATTTAATAAGAGACTTCAGGTTTTATTAAGAAAAAAATCAATCACTTGATTAAAAAATAAATACACACACAATGAAACTGTATTTAGTTTCATTTCTTAGAATAAAATTTCTGATTTTTGCACAGATGTAGAGTGACTTGTACTTCCTTATGATGAAAAGAATTTTCCAATTATAGACATTATTAAAGCTTTGATTTTTCAAGAAACCTATCCCTGTAAAACCACATAATTAAAGCTTATAATCACCTTCCCATTTGACATTTGGCTTTATTAATCCACCAGAGGCAACTGACATTTTCATCTGCTATAATTTAAGATGAAGGTCAAGTATCAGATCTTTTCAGTTTAAGATGATTTTGTTTGTATAAAACAATCATGTCTCTACATTATGTAACATTATTTTTTATTTATATAGCCAAGTGAAATAAACAGCAAATTCAAATCCATGGTTGCATGACACATCTCCCAAATACTGACAAATCGATAAACTCAAATGACGAAGACTTTTTCCTTTCTGCATGAAATGATACTTAAGGAACTAATAGAAATTATTGTAAACTGCTTAGTATAGACAAATTTAAATACACTAGAGGTTTTCTCCTCATCCAGTGTATTTACCATGGTTTGAAATCCCTCAAATATGTTGGATAGTCCTAAAGAAAATGCTGAAGTTTAGGAAGAGGAAAGGAGGGGAATCATTTGAACAGACTGTGACAATAAATCTCAAATTTCTGCAGCACGTTTTGCCAGTTTGCTTTAGCTTTTTGAAAAATGGCTATGATGGGAAGAATTGGTTTCCGACCAAAAGTTATTTCATCTCTACAAGGATGTCGTTTTCAATTCATGTAAATAACACTTTAAATGTCACAACTGTTTAACCAACTTAGATCCAGGGTTATTTGTGTCAGATGTGTTTTTCCTCAATGAATTTTAGTAAAGATAAACCTTGAGAAAGTAATGGCATCTAGCCCTCAAAAGTCCTACATAAAACTTGTAGGTTTCAAGAATGTACCTCACAGCTGCAGCACTGGGGTGCAGGTCAAGTCAGTGAGTCTGTCCTCTGACTCCACAAGGTAATTAAACAGTGTTTGCCTTCTTGCTTGCTAAACAAGCTATTTTTGTGTTTGAGAGTTAATTTCTCATGAGGCACTTACCAACAGAACTGTAGAAATTCTTTTTCTTCGTGCAGATGAGTTAACAGTAAATAAATATAGTCAATGAATTTTAGAAGATTTGGAAAGATGATTATTTGCTGCTCAACAAAAGCCTACAAACCAATCTGAAAAATCTTCCAGAGGCCCACAATTTAAAGCCATGATACAAATCAATTTAATTTCATGCCGAATGAACCTAAACTTAAATAGAAAATTGATAGACCTATTTTATAAGATGCTTCTAAATATAAATGTATCAGGAATGCAAGCGTATTAAAACATCTGGCAAAAATACTTTCTTTTTGCTTATCTATATTCAGTAATGTCTAACGGTGTATGTATAACTTGAAATAAGAAAGAAGTTCTATTTAATTAAAGAAGAAGGCATATATAATTAGTACTCGCTATGGCTATCTATGCCGGAGAAGGCAATGGCAACCCCCTCCAGTACTCTTATCTGGGAAGTCCCATGGACGGAGGAGCCTGGTGGGCTGCAGTGAGCCTAACGACCATGGGGTCGCTAAGAGTCGGACACGACTGAGCAACTTCACTTTCACTTTTCACTTTCATGCATTGGAGAAGGAAATGGCAACCCACTCCAGTGTTCTTGCCTGGAGAATCCCAGGGACGGGGGAGCCTGGTGGACTACCGTCTATGGGGTCGTACAGAGTTGGACACGACTGAAGCGACTTAGCAGCTGCAGCAGCACGGCTATCTATGCAAATAAACTTTCTAGTCAAATATACCTTAACTCCATGATTTTCACGTAATTTTCACTATAAATTTTAATTCCCATAAACTTTCATTTCTTTCCCGATATAACTGTCTGAGGTAAAACTACCATGAAGACTAAAAAAACTCCACTTAATTTCTACTATAAATCTGTTCTGAAAAAACTGAACTAGTGATTTTAAGTGGAGAAGGCATTGGCACCCCACTCCAGTACTTTTGCCTGGAAAATACCATGGATGGAGGAGCCTGGTAGGCTGCAGCCCATGGGGTCATGAAGAGTCGGACACAACCGTGAGACTTCATTTTGACTTTTCACTTTCATGCATTGGAGAAGGAAATGGCAACCCACTCCAGAGTTCTTGCCTGGAGAATCCCAGGGACTGGGAGCCTGGTGGGCTGCTGTCGATAGGGTTGCACAGAGTTGGACACGACTGAAGCACCTTAGCAGCAGCAGCAGCAGTGATTTTAAGAAGAAAATTTTAAGTTTTAATTCTATTATTTCCCAGGCATGTGACCTTTAAAAAACTCTTATTAAGATCTCTTAGCTGCAGCTCCTCCTGGAAATAACAACTATGACTATTTGGTTTTCATGGGGGTCAGATTCAATGTTGTTCATAAAATATTATAGCTGTAGATTATTATATTGCTTCTTCATAGAATCTACATGGCTTTAATTTCCAGAGCACTAGAGTTTATTATTGGGACTATAACAAAAGTAATAGCTTACATTAGTAGACTATTACTATAATTCTGTAAAATTCTAAGTATTTCACATTCATTATTTCATCTGATCCCCACAATGATTCAAGTCCTAGTTTTATCTAGTTAAGTCCTAGTATTATCTTCATTTTACAGATGAATAACAGGCTGAAGGAGCTTAAATCATTTATCCAGGGCAGAGTTAGAATTTCAAAACAGGACTGTGATACCAAAGCCTACACTTGTACCAAATTTGCCATATTAGGACTAATTTTAGGAAAACAAAAATAATATACCCTTAGGTATAATATGAAAAGCATAAGCAACAACAGAAAAAAAACAATATATTAGACATCATCAAATTATAAAAATTTTATGCCTTAAAGCAGACCATCAAGGAAGTGGAAAAAATAATCCAAAGAATGGGAGAATTTTTTTGCAGATCATACATCCAGTAAGAGATCTGTATGTAGAATATATAAGGAACTCATAACTCAATCATAAAAAGACAACCCAATTTATAAACGGGCAAAGGATCTGAATGGACATTTCTCCAAAAGAGATATATGAACACCCAAAAGCATATGAAAAGATGTTCAACTTCATTAGCTGTTAGAGAAATGCAAATCAAAACCACAATGAGATTCTACTTCATAACCATCAGAATGGCTATAATCTAAAAGACAGGTAACAGGAGGGCGGTCCTAAGATGGCAGAGGAATAGGATGGGGAGACCACTTTCTCCCAACAAATTCATCAAAAGAACATTTAAATGATAAGTAAATTCCACAAAACAACTTCTGAATGCCGGCAGAGGACATCAGGCACCCAGAAAAGCAGCCCACTGTCTTCAAAAGGAGGTAGGAAAAAATATAAAAGACAAAAAAAGAGACAAAAGAGGTAGGGATGGAGCTCCATCCCAGGAAGGGAGTCTTAAAAAGAGAGAAGTTTCCAAACACCAGGAAACACTCTCACTGCCGAGTCTGTGGCGAGCCTTGGAAGCACACAGGGCAACATAACAGGGAGGAAAAATAAATAAATAATTAAAACCCACAGATTATGAGCCCAACAGTAACTCCCCCAGTGAAGAAGCAGCACAGACGCCTGCACCCGCCACTAGCAAGCAGGGGCTGGGCAGGGAGGCACGGGCTGCATTGCTTAGAGTAAGGACCGGGCCTGAATGCCCTGAAGGCAATCTGAGTGAACTAACTTGGGCTAGCAAACCAGACTGTGGGATAGCTACCATGTGAAAAGCCCTAAGACACCTCCAGGCCCACGCACAGAACAAAGGGCTGAACAGAACTAGGCGGCTGCAAACCATCCCCTTCTGGTGACAGGCAGCCAGAGCCGGAAGGGGGAAATCACAGCCCCAGAGAGACATTATCTACCGAACTGCAAGCAGGCTTCTTTTCTAACTAAGACTTCTTGGGGTTCTGGACAGTCAACATCCGCCTGAGAAGGTGCACCGGTTCTACACCCAGAAAACCGAACAGCAGGGACGGGGGAGGTGATAAGTTGCAGCGACCACGCTCTCCAAACACCTCATCACCTGAGCTGCTCGGACCTGGAAAGGGCACAAAAAGCAGGCCCAACTAAGTCTGCGCCTCTGAGAACTACCCAAGTGCCTGAACCTGAGTGGCTTAGAACCGGGAGGTGCATGCAGCCCAGGGCCAGCCTCGGACAGTTCCTGGTAGAGCAACCTAGAGCCTGAACAGTGTGGGCAGGGAGGGCACATGTGCCGTGAGTGGGGGCAGGCCCAGTGTGGCTGAGACACTGCAAGCACACGCCAGTGTTATTTGTTTGCAGCGTCCCTCTCTCCCCACAGCGCAACTGAACAAGTGAGCCTAAAAAAAGTGTCCACCACCACCCACTTTGTGTCAGGGTGGAAAGCAGACACTGAAGAGACCAGCAAACAGAAGCAGCTAAAACAGAGGGAACTGCCTTGGAAGTGACAGATGCAATAGATTAAAACCCTGTAGTTAGTACTGACTGCATAAGAAGGGGCCTATAGATCTTGAGAAATAGAAGCTGGACCAAGGAACTATCCAAAAATGAACTGACCCCACAATACCCACAACAATACCAGAGAAAGACCTAGATATATTTTTACTATTTTTATGATCATTCTTTTTTTTTTTTAATTTTTAAGTCCTCTATTACTCCTTCAATTCTTTAATTTTCACTTTTATAACCTACTATTACTTTGCAATAAAAAGACCCTATTTTTTAAAGCAAACTTCATATATATATTTTTTTTTAATAATTTTTGTGACTTTGTTTTTTCTTTTTTTTCTTCTTTTCTTTAATATTGTATTTTTGAAATTCCAACCTCTACTCTAGATTTTTAATCTTTGCTTTTTGGTATTTGTTATCAATTTTGTACATTTACAAACCCAATCTTCAGTACCCATTTTTCACTTGGGAGCAAGATTACTGGCTTGACTGCTCTCTCCCGCTTTGGACACTCCGTTTTCTCCACCAGGTCGCCTCTGTCTCCTCCCTCCCCCTTCTCTTCTCTACCCAACTCTGTGAATCTCTGTGTGTTCCAGACGGTGGAGAACACTTAGGGAACTGATTACTGGCTGGATCTGTCTTGCTCCTTTTGATTCCCCCCTTTTATCCTCCTGGCCACCTCTGTCTTCTTCCTCCCTCTTCTCTTCTCTGTTTAACTCTGTGAACATCTCTGAGAGATCCAGTTGTGGAGTGCACATAAGGAAGTGATTACTGGCTAGCTTGCTCTTTCCTCTTTTGATTCACCTCATCTCATTCGGGTCACCTCTAGCTCCCTCCTCCCTCTTCTCTTCTCCATGTAACTCTGTGAACCTCTCTGGGTGTCCCTCACTGTGGAGAAACTTTTCATCTTTAACCTAGATGTTTTATCAATGGTGCTGTATAGAAGGAGAAGTCTTGAGACTACTGTAAAAATAAGACTGAAAACCAGAAGCAGGAGGCTTAAGTCCAAATCCTGAGAACACCAGAGAACTCCTGACTCCAGGGAACATTAATTGACAGGACCTCATCAAATGTCTCCATACCTACACTGAAACCAAGAACAATCCAAGGGCCAACAAGTTCCATAGCAAGACATACCACACAAATTCTCCAGCAACACAGGAACACAGCCCTGAGCTTCAATATGCAGGCTGCCCAAACTTACTTCAAAACCATTGACATCTCATAACTCATTTCTGGACACTTCACTGCACTCCAGAGAGAAGAAATCCAGCTCCACCCACCAGAACACTGACACAAGGTTCCCTAACCAAGAAACCTTGACAAACCACCCGTACAACCCCACCCACAGCGAGGAAACTCCACAATAAAGAGAACTCCACAAACTGCCAGAATACAGAAAGGCCACCCCAAACTCAGCAATATAAACAAGATAAAGAGAGAGAGGAATACCCAGCAGGTAAAGGAACAGGATAAATGTTCACCAAAGCAAACCAAAGAAGAAGAGATAGGGGATTGACCTGATAAAGAACTCCAAATAATGATAGTGAAAATGACCCAAAATCTTGAAATCAAAATGGAATCACAGATAAATAGCCTGGAGACAAGGATTGAGAAGATGCAAAAAAGGTTTAACAAGGACCTAGAAGAAATAAAAAAGAGTCAATATATAATGAATAATGCAATAAATGAGATCAAAAACACTCGGGAGGCAACAAATAGTAGAGTAACAGAGGCAGAAGATAGGATTAGTGAAGTACAAGATAGAATGGTAGAAATAAATGAATCAGAGAGGAAAACAGAAAAACGAATTAAAAGAAATGAGGACAATCTCAGACCTCCAGGATAGTGTTAAATGCCCCAACATTTGAATCATAGGAGTCCCAAAAGAAGAAGACAAAAAGAAAGACCATGAGAAAATACTTGAGGAGATAATAGTTGAAAACTTCCCTAAAATGGGGAAGGAAATAATCACCCGAGTCCAAGAAACCCAGAGAGTCCCAAACAGGATAAACCCAAGGCGAAACACCCCAAGACACATATTAATCAAATTAACAAAGATCAAACACAAAGAATAAATATTAAAAGCAGCAAGGGAAAAACAACAAATAACACACAGGGGTATTCCCATAAGGATAACAGCTGATCTTTCAATAGAAACTCTTCAGTCCAGGAGGGAATGGTAAGATGAAAGAAAATAACCTACAGCCCAGATTACTGTACTCAGCAAGGATCTCATTCAAATATGAAGGAGAAATCAAAAGCTTGACAGACAAGCAAAAGCTCAGAGAATTCAGCACCACCAAACCAGCTCTCCAACAAATGCTAAAGGATATTCTCTAGACAGGAAACACAAAAAGGGTGTATAAACTTGAACCCAAAACAATAAAGTAAATGGCAACGGGATCATACTTATCAACAATTACCTTAAACGTAAATGGGTTGAATGCCCCAACCAAAAGACAAAGACAGGCTGAATGGATACAAAAACAAGACCCCTACATATGTTGTCTACAAGAGACCCACCTCAAAACAGGGGACACATACAGACTGAAAGTGAAGGCTGGAAAAAAATATTCCATGCAAATAGAGACCAAAAGAAAGCAGGAGTAGCAATACTCATATCAGATAAAATAGACTTTAAAACAAAGGCTGTGAAAAGAGACAAAGAAGGACACTACATAATGATCAAAGGATCAATCCAAGAAGAAGATATAACAATTATAAATATATATGCACCCAACATAAGAGCACCACAATATGTAAGACAAATGCTAACAAGTATGAAAGGGGAAATTAACAATAACACAATAATAATGGGAGACTTTAATACCCCACTCACACCTATGGATAGATCAAACTAAACAGAAAATACAAGGAAACACAAACTTTAAACAATACAATAGACCAGTTAGACCTAATTGATATCTATAGGACATTTCACCCCAAAACAATGAAATTCACCTTTTTCTCAAGTGCACACAGAACCTTCTCCAGGATAGATCACATCCTAGGCCATAAATCTAGCCTTGGAAAAGTCAAAAAAATTTAAATCATTCCAAGCATCTTTTCTGACCACAATGCAGTAAGATTAGATCTCAATTACAGGAGAAAAACTATTAAAAATTCCAACATATGGAGGCTGAACAACACGCTGCTGAATAACCAACAAATCACAGAAGAAATCAAAAAAGAATTCAAAATATGCAGAGAAACAAATGAAAATGAAAACACAACAACACAAAACCTGTGGGACACGGTAAAAGCAGTGCTAAGGGGAAAGTTCATAGCAATACAGGCATACCTCAAGAAACAAGAAAAAAGTCAAATAAAAAACCTAACTCTACACCTAAAGCAACTAGAAAAGGAAGAAATGAAGAACCCCAGGATTAGAAGGAAAGAAATCTTAAAAATTAGGGCAGAAATAAATGCAAAAGAAACAAAAGAGACCATAGCAAAAATCAACAAAGCCAAAAGCCGGTCCTTTGAAAGGATAAATAAAACTAACAAACCATTAGCCAGACTCATCCAGAAACAAAGGGAGAAAAATCAAATCAATAAAATTAGAAAAGAAAATGGAGAGATCACAACAGACAACACAGAAATACAAAGGATCATAAGAGACTGCTACCAGCAAGTATATGTCAATAAAATGGACAACGTGAAAGAAATGGACAAATTCTTAGAAAAGTACAACTTTCCAAAACTCGACCAGGAAGAAATAGAAAATCTTAACAGACCTATCACAAGCACAGAAATTGAAACTGTAATCAGAAATCTTTCAGCAAACAAAAGCCCAGGTCCAGACGGCTTCACAGCTGAATTCTACCAAAAATTCAGAGAAGAGCTAACACCTATCCTACTCAAACTCTTCCAGAAAATTGCAGAGGAAGGCAAACTTCCAAACTCATTCTATGAGGCCACCATCACCATAATACCAAAACCTGACAAAGA
>NW_011495076.1:12742117-12755303 GCF_000754665.1 Bison bison bison | reverse complement strand
TATAAAATCAACACACAGAAATCCCTTGCATTCCTATACACTAATAATGAGAAAATAGAGAAATTAAGGAAACAATTCTATTCACCATTGCAACAAAAAGAATAAAATACTTAGGAATATATCTACCTAAAGAAACTAAAGACCTATATATAGAAAACTATAAAACACTGGTGAAAGAAATCAAAGAGAACACTAATAGATGGAGAAATATACCATGCTCATGGATCAGAATTATCAATACAGTGAAAATGAGTATACTACCCAAAGCAATCTATAGATCCAATGCAATCCCTATCAAGCTACCAACAGTATTCTTCACAGAGCTAGAACAAATAATTTCACAATTTGTATGGAAATACAAAAAAACCTCAAATAGCCAAAGCAATCTTGAGAAAGAAGAATGGAACTGGAGAAATCAACCTGCCTGACTGCAGGCTCTACTACAAAGCCACAATCATCAAGACAGTATGGTACTGGCACAAAGACAGAAATATAGATCAATGGAACAAAATAGAAAGCCCAGAGATAAATCCACACACCTATGGACACCTTATCTTTGACAAAGGAGGCAAGAATATACAATGGATTAAAGACAATCTCTTTAACAAGTGGTGCTGGGAAATCTGGTCAACCACTTGTAAAAGAATGAAACTAGAACACTTTCTAACACCATACACAAAAATAAACTCAAAATGGATTAAAGATCTAAACGTAAGACCAGAAACTATAAAACTCCTAGAGGAGAACATAGGCAAAACACTCTCTGACATACATCACAGCAGGATCCTCTATGACCCACCTCCCAGAATATTGGAAATAAAAGCAAAAATAAACAAGTGGGACCTAATTAAAATTAAAAGTTTCTGCACAACAAAGGAAACTATAAGCAAGGTGAAAAGACAGACTTCAGAATGGGAGAAAATAATAGCAAATGAAGAAACTAACAAACAACTAATCTCAAAAATATACAAGCAACTCCTGCAGCTCAATTCCAGAAAAATAAACGACCCAATCAAAAGTGGGCCAAAGAACTAAATAGACATTTCTCCAACGAAGACATACAGATGGCTAACAAACACATGAAAAGATGCTCAACATCACTCATTATCAGAGAAATGCAAATCAAAACCACAATGAGGTACCATTTCACACCAGTCAGAATGGCTGCGATCCAAAAGTCTACAAGCAATAAATGCTGGAGAGGGTTGTGGAGAAAAGGGAACCCTCTTTCATTGTTGGTGAGAATGCAAACTAGTACAGCCACTATGGAGAACAGTGTGGAGAGTCCTTAAAAAGCTGGAAATAGAACTGCCTTATGACCCAGCAATCCCACTGCTGGGCATACACACCGAGGAAACCAGAATTAAAAGAGACACGTGTACCCCAATGTTCATTGCAGCACTGTTTATAATAGCCAGGACATGGAAGCAACCTAGATGTCCATCAGCAGATAAATGGATAAGAAAACTGTGGTACATATACACAATGGAGTATTACTCAGCCATTAAAAAGAATACATTTGAATCAGTTCTAATGAGGTGGATGAAACTGGAGCCTATTATACAGAGTGAAGTAAGCCAGAAAGAAAAACACCAATACAGTATACTAACGCATATATATGGAATTTAGAAAGATGGTAACAATAACCCTGTATACGAGACAGCAGAAGAGACATAGATGTATAGAACAGTCTTTTGGACTCTGTGGGAGAGAGAGAGGGTGGGATGATTTGGGAGAATGGCATTGAAACATGTATATCATATATGAAACGAGTTGCCAGTCCAGGTTCAATGCACGATAGTGGATGCTTGGGGCTGGTGCACTGGGATGACCCAGAGGGATGGTACAATACTTTTAACTTTACAATACAATATTGTAAAGTTAAAAAAATAAAATTAAATTAAAAAAAGAAAAATAAATAAACATCAAAGTAAAAAAAAATAAAGAAAGCTGTGGTATATATACACAATGGAGTATTATTCAGCCATTAAAAATAATAATTTGAATCAGTTCTAGTGAAACTGGATGAAACTGGAGCCTAGTATACAGAGTGAAGTAAGCCAAAAAGAAAAACACCAATACAGTGTACTAATGCATATATATGGAATTTAGAAAGATGGTAACGATAACCCTGTATGTGAGACAGCAAAAGAGACACAGATGTATAGAACAGTCTTTTGGACTCTGTGGGAGAGGGAGAGGGTGGGATGATTTGGGAGAATGGCATTGAAACATGTATAATATCATATATGAAATGAATCCTCAGTCCAGGTTCGATGCATGATACTGAATGCTTGTGGCTGGTGCACTAGGATGACCCAGAGGGATGGTATGGAGAGGGAGCAGAGGGGGGTGTTCAGGATGGGGAACACGTGTATACCTGTGGCGGATTTGTGTTGATGTATGGCAAAACCAATACAATATTGTAAAGTAATTAACCTCCAATTAAAATAAATAAATTTATATTAAAAAAAAGAAATATACAGCTAGCAGTGGAGCGCTTTGCTGAATGTGCTCTTTACCCCCTGGCCTGCTGGGCATATCTTAAACCAATTTCCTTCATATTTTATGGTTGTACCTATACCTTAAGAATGTCAATTTTCCTTCTTTGTGCTTATTTCCTCTCAAAGATATTAACCTAACAACAATATTACTTTGGACAAACCATTCACAGGCCTTGGTTTTCCTATCCATAAAATAACTTGATTTTTGGTAGAGAACACCTAACTTTCTTTCAGCATTATATTTCCAATTGTCTAATGTCACAAAAGAACCTCAGGCTATACTCTTTCTGAAAAGCAATTTAACAATAATTTCTAAAAAACTTTTAAAAGTAACTGCACTTTAAGAACTTTGTTTTAAAGAAACAGTCATAAACTTTAACAGAGATTTATTCACAATGATGTTTATCTTAGATTTGTTAATAATAATTTAAAAGTCAGAACCAGCTTAGATAAAAAACAGTAAGAAAAACTAAATTCAGATACTTATATGTTTGAATATTATAATGTTGGGATATATTTAAATATTGGAATAAAAATTTCCAGAACCATTGAAAATAAAGATTTCCACCAAAATATGATAATGAGGAAAAAGTTTTACAATCCAGTGTTAAATTGTTTATAAACTCAATCTGTAAAATACATATGTTCATGGGAAGAAAAGTTGGAGGAAATAAAAATGAAACTTGTAATTACCAAAAATAAATAAATAAATAAATAAAAGGCAGGTAATGGTACGTACTGTCAAAGATGTGGAAAAGTGAGAGCCCTCATACCCTGCATTCTAAAATTAGCTACAGTGATAGTTACACATCTCTTCAAAAAACATTGACTTGTATACTTTGAGTTAATTTTTTGGCATGTGAATTATATCTCAAAAAATCTGGTATTAAGACAAACAAAGGTGGTATAAAGAAATCAATTGTCAGTGTGGATTTAGGAAAGTTTTCCCAAATGTTTGATTTTCACTCCTAAAATTGGTAAAATGCAAAAATTTATTATGTTGACTTTGACATCATAAACCCTTTCATAGTCAGTGCCTGGGTAGCTGCTACAAGGGATTAAGACTATGAAGAGCCCACAAATGGATCCAAGGACTGGCAACACGCAACATGAGACATATAAATTACCTCCTGGGTCCCAGAAGCAAAGCAATTAACTGCTGCAACCATAATACTATGAACACAGAAAAAGTGAGAATGTTGATAGTACACTGAAGAAACTGAGGAATGAGTAGCATTGGCATAAAAAGACCATGTGTAACAGCTGTACTTAATTCATTCACAAGTGCTGGATTTCAGGGACTCAAGCAACTGAGAGATAATAAGCAATGCTACCAAAAAAATAGCCAAGACTGTATACTTCAGAAAAGCAGCCTCAGAGTATTGTTTCATGATTTTAATTTTTTATCCTATCTTGGCATGAAGCCAAAAATAAGAGACCCAGAATTAATTGTGGCTGCAACAACTGGCTAGGAAGCTAGGATGATTAACTGTTCTATAAAATTGTGGCATCTCCTATGAGTTCACTTTCAGGAGACCTTTACTAATCAAGAAAGACAAGTGATAACATTGCTCTCTGATTTCTAATTTTTATTTCCATTGGTAAAAAGAAATATATTTGAAACCAAGAAAATAAGGAAGAAGGGAAATGGACTGGCCTCCAGATTTTACAGCAGAAATGCCACTGGATTACTAGCTGGCATTTGTAAAAATTACGGAGAAACTTGTGCAACTATCAGAACTTCTCCACTATTACTGTTGTTTTAGACAATTCCATACTAGCAAAAAGAGCAGGGAGGCAATTTCAAGCACGCCCAGTGGTAACTGGGAAAGAAGGAAAATGAGTTCTACATCATTTTCTAAGGTAGGAACAAAATATATTTCACTTCACTACACTTCACATAAAATTCAACATTCAAAAAATGAAGATCATGGCATCTGGTCCCATCACTTCATGGCAAATAGATGGGGAAAATGTGGAAGCAGTGACATATTTTATTTTCTTAAGCTACCAAAATCACTGCAGATGGTGACTGCAGACACAAAATTAAAAGATGCCTACTCTTGAGAAGAAAAGCTATGGCAAATCTAAACAGTATTTAAAAGCAGAGACATCTATTTACTGACAAAGTTCTGTATAGTCAAAGCTATGTTTTCTCCAGTAGTCATGTACAGATGTGAGAGTCAGATCACAAAGGCTGAGCGCTGGAGTACTGATGCTTTCAAATTGTGGTGCTAGAGAAGATTCTTGAGAGTTCCTTGGACAGCAAGGAGATCGAACCAGTCAATCCTAAAGGAAATCAGTGCTGAATTCACTGAAAGGACTGATACTGAAGCTGAAGCTCCAATATTTTAGCCACTTGATGCAAAGAGCCAATTCACTGGAAAAGACCCTGATGCTGGGAAAGATTGAGGGCAGAAGAAGGGGGCAACGAGATGAGATGATTGGATGGCATCACCGACTCAATGGACATGAATTTGAGCAAACTCCGGGAAATAGTGAAGGACGGGGAAGCCTGCCATGCTGCAGTCCATGGGGTGGCAAAGAATAGGACATGACTTAGTGACTGAACAACACACATGATATATTGATTTAACTGGTATTTGCTTTATATTAATAATTATCCCACTTATTTGATATTCCCTCCTTTTTTACAGAACTCTGAATCCCTTCCTGAACTTCTTTGTTTACCTAGTTTGTTCAGATACCATCACTACGACCCAAAGTCGGAGAAGGCAATGGCACCCCACTCCAGTACTTTTGCCTGGAAAATCCCATGGACAGAGGAGCCACGTAGGCTGCAGTCCATGGGGTCGTTGAGGGTCGGACATGACTGAGCGACTTCACTTTCACTTTTCACTTTCCTGCATTGGAGAAGGAAATGGCAACCCACTCCAGTGTTCTTGCCTGGAGAATCCCAGGGACGGGGGAGCCTGGTGGGCTGCCGTCTATGGGGTCGCACAGAGTCGGACACGACTGAAGTGACTCAGCAGCAGCAGGACCCAAAGTACACACTCTCTAAGAGGCTTCTCCATCCTTCAGCAACTAAAAACCCACATCTTTCGGAGGCACGCTTGTCATTCTAGAATTAATTCAACATCTGGAGTCAAGGCTACTTGATACTTCTCTGTTAAAGTCTTTCTCACAATATGGAGATGACTTTCCTCTCTTGGAGACAGAAATCCTGAGAGGCTCTGGGATGTGGAGTCAGGGATCTGTTTGGTATGAGCTGCTATAGGCAAATCACATGCTAGGTTCACGACCTTCAACCTCCAAATTACTTAATTATTCCTTACCATGTGTACCCCCCCCCAAAAAAAGCACTACTTATTAAATCCTCTGTGACATCTGCTTGCCAATTACTGCCTCAAAGCAACATTTTTCCCCCAAATTTTTAAAATGCGCTATAATTCCACCCAACATAGTTTGAGGATGTTTACTTCTTTATTTTGCTTGGTAGACAGAATGGTGAAACGGAGGTTGGTGGCAACTTCAGAAATGTTTTAAGATGAAGGTGTTAAGATGTAATCATCCTCCAAGGGAAATATTCAAACACGATACATTAGGAAGACAAAGCTGATAATTTTTAATTTAATCATGATGAAGCTGGTCTCTTGGGTTTCACTTGGAATTCCCTAGCCAGATAAATGCTTGGTCAAATTCTAGAATTTTTCTCATTTATCTTAACCTTCTCTTCACTCTAATTTGTTTACACTGTATGCTCTGCTATACTGTTATCCTACTGTTACTTTTAGAAGGATTCAAAGAGCCATATGGCATTGTATACAGACGTCTCAGCTGCAGATGATTTCCCGTCTTCAAACTATATATGAAATTTGGTCATTGGTGGCATTTTAACCTTTATTATCTTCCATTGTTATTATTTCACCCTCTAAAATACAAATCACAAATTACACATTGAAAGATAAATTTAGCATCTTCATTTCTCCCTGCTTTGGCGAGGTGGGGAGTGTTGTAGATATACTGTATGACTAAGGATTTACATTTCAGATCCTGTTCCTGAGGTTGTGGAGCAATGCTAATGTTATTTTTCATTTGCTTAGAGCCTTGATATTACTTAGAGGAGAGGAGCACTGACGGTAAAATTCCTAAGAGGTGTAAGGAGAGAACAGTTGTGGCTGAACCCTCACTCATCCCAACTGTGAACCTCAGAAAAAAAGAAGCCAGACAAAAGCTGAGAACAGAGACAGCCACTCGTTTAAGGTTTATCATGGAAATAAGACTTTACTGCATGAGCCTTACTTTAAATCCCCTTCACTTAATCTTTCTATCTTTCTTTCATTTAGGCAATATCTAAGCAAATAAAGACCCACAAAATATCCTGTTACTTTTTCCCCCCAATAGCAAAAAACAGGATAATGGATGACTGAATCAGTAACTGAACCTAATAAACAATTTAACAGTTCAAAACAGTCACCTTTGCAAACGGGTCCTTAAAAATAGAAATCATAACACAAACGTTGATAGTTTAGTGAAAATCATTTTATAGGCATTTAAGAATTATTGTGACTTCAAAATGTCATAATCTTTTGCTTGCAGACACACTTTAGGAAAAAGAACTTTAAAATAAACATCAAGTCAAATTCTCCTCTGTTTGAACTCTGCAGGAGCTCCCAGTGGATGAAGCCATTGATAATAAGGTGGCTCTTAATTTTTTAAAGGATTCTTCTATTTCCATAATTTGATACCGTATTTTTTTGTTTTTATTCCAACACCAACCAAACAACAGGTGACGCTGAAGAAAAATTAACAACTATCTCAAAATAAAACCTGACCTCTATTTCCCAAAAATCTCAAATGTATTGAAATAATTTCATATGAATTATGTATGGGAGTGGCTCACATACATAATTCATTTAATTTTCCTCCCATGTGTTCCATTCGCTTCCATACTTCCTCCACCTGAGCTATTACTAATTGTCTATTTTCTTGTCTGCCAATCTATCATGTCTCCAAACTCACTAGATTGTAAACTCCCCAAGGGCAAACACCTTAGAGATATATTTTTTTTACTGCTATATACCCTGTACCTACTATGAAGTATAGCATATAACTGTCACTCAATTATTTTTTAATTGTTAAATTTATGTTATCACATTAATGTACATGTCATATATATTTTTATATGTTCATTGTCTTGTCCAGTGCCTAAGGCAGTGATTACAAAAGCTGAATGAATTAATGTGCTAACTAATTAATTACTCAAACCTGATATTTATAGCCCATGTTAGGACACTGATACGACTGCAAATAGGTGTTGCCCAGTCATTACTCCTGGTCCAATGTATTAAAAATGAAAAAAAAGTGAGAATATGTTTCAAGTTGATGATAAAAGCAATGCAAACATGAGGGTGTCAATAGTTTTCCACCAGTCATTCTTTTAATAACAGTTATGCCCCCTTTCTGAATCATTACTTAAAGCCAACAATCTTAAAACTTCCAGCCAAAATTACTGAATTCTGCTCTAAAAATGTTTTCATTTTTAACATTCTTCATTACCAAAACATTCTAATGTCTGGTCTGGCTTTCATTCTACTTATTCTCAGTGGCTGCTGCTGCTGCTAAGTTGCTTCAGTCGTGTCCGACTCTGTGCGACCCCATAGATGGCAGCCCACTAGGCTTCCCCGTCCCTGGGATTCTCCAGGCAAGAACACTGGAGTGGGTTGCCATTTCCTTCTCCAATGCATGAAAGTGAAAAGTGAAAGTGAAGTCACTCAGTCGTGTCCGACTCTTCAGGACCCCATGGACTGCAGCCTACCAGGCTCCTCCGTCCATGGGATTTTCTAGGCAAAAGTACTGGAGTGGGGTGCTATTGCCTTCTCCGATTCTCAGTGGAGATGTACCAAAACTTCATAAATGGAAAGTCATTCTTCAGTCTATTCAAGAGCAATCAGTCCCTTTTTTTCTGACCCTTCTTGACAGTTCCCATATCATATCACTTGACATACTCTGCACTGTTCCCATGTTACTTGTGTTCCACCACAGATGAAAAATTTTATAAATTAATGTAACTCTCTACATATATTATACTTTATTGCTTCAGATTGCTTCCATATCTGTTTCTGTTCCTGAAGACCGTTACTATTAAGAGTTGAATCCTAACCCCCAGTACTTCATAATGTGATCTTTACAGAGGTGAACAAGTTAAAATGAGTTCATTAGAGTGGGCCCTAACCCTATATGACTGGTGTCCCTGGAAATAAAAAGGAAATGTGAACACAGAGACAGGCACACAGGGAGAACACCACGTGAAGATGAAGGCAGAGAGCAAAGTGAGGTGTCTACCAGTCAGAGAGTGCCAGCAAATCACCAGAAGCCTGGGAGCTCATGAAACAGAGTCTCTCACAGCCCCAGAGGAAACCACACATGCTGACAACTTGGTATCAGACATCTAGCCTTCACAACTGTGAGACGCTGCATTTCTTTTTTTTTTTTTTAATTTTTAAATTCAACTTTTAATTTAAGATTCATATACAGTTGTAAGAAGTAATACAGAATGCTCTCAGGTACATTTTACTCAGTATATTGCAAAACTCTAGTGCAACCAGGATCTTGACGTTCATATAGTTAAGATACAGAACATTTCCATCACCAATACTTTCCTCCCACTTCCACCCCTTGCCTTAACCACTGGAAACCACTTGTCTCTTCCCCATTTCTACAATTTTATCACTGCACGAATGTTATAAAAATGGAATCATATTTTTAAACCTTTTAAAATTGAATTTTTTCACTCAGCATAGTCTCTGGAGATTAATTCAGGTTTTTACATGTATTAATAGCTCATTCTGTCTTTTTTTTTTTTTTTTGCTATACCATAGTCTGTTTAGCCATTCATTCATTCATTGGAGGACATCTGTGTTGCCTTCGGTTTGCTTCTACGAGATGCTGCATTTCTGTTGTCAAAGCCAGTCAGTTTTGGGTACTTTGTTAGAGCAGCCATAGCAAACTAATACACTGGCTTAAAAGAGTATGACGGTAAGACAGTTAAGTCACAGAGCAAGGATTCCAGCAGGTTCTCCTTGATTCCAAAGTACTTCTTTCTTCCCTTATACACTGCTACTAAGAGTTGACAGTAAAGATAGAGACAAAGTAAATGTGAGATCATTTTGTAAGAGTATAGGATAGGTGAAAGGACTCAAAGGAAGGCCGTCGATGACAACCAATATGAGGGAACCAATATTTCAGTGGTTTTCAAACAATGGACCCCAACACCTAGTGTTTCTCTGTGATACTTCCTGAAGTTCACCAACTTTTGGTTTGAAATGTTAATATTTAAAACTATGTTTTATTATTTTAAAAATAGGAACAGAAAACATTACACATTCCCAAATGTGTTATATGAAAATTTTATCACACTGGATCCATCCAATCATCATCCTGGAGTTCAAGGCTAATTCAATTTTGTGTCCACTATGTAGGAAAGCTTCCCCTGACATCTCTTTGAACCTATTTAAACATATTACAACCTGTCACTGGGTATATCCACACTGCATCAGTGAGCATATCACTGCAGACACATGTGAGCCAAGCTCAGTTACAGCCCATCCTATCTCTGACATACCTGCTCACACAAGGCTTCATCTCAGCATAACAGAGAGTTGTGCAATCCCAAGACAAAGATAACAAAAAGCATATGATATTATCTTGGTTTTACAATACGTTACCATGCTTACTCAACAATTAGGTGACATTGATTAATTACAAGACTCATCATCATTGTAGTAATAGCCTTTCAAAAAAAAAAAATCCTACTACATTAAATATACACGGTTTAAATTTTTTCAATATTATATACTTATTCACACAATTACATATCACTTTCTTCTTCAGTATCATAAAGTTTTCGTCTAAGCCTCCTTCACATTCAGATAAAAAATATTCTTTTGAATTATTCTTGACTACTTAAAGTTATAAATAAAGTTACAGTGACAATCACATTTACAGTACACCAGCAGGATGTGTGCGTGTTCAGTAGCTTCAATCATGTCCGACTCTTTGCGACCTTATGGACTGGGGCCCACCAGGCTCCTCTGCCCATGGAATTCTCCAGTCAGGAATACTGGAGGGGGTTGCCATGCCCTCCTCAAGGGGATTTTCCTGACCCAGGGACTGAACTCGCGTCTGTCTGCATCTCCTGCACTGCAAGCAGATTCTTTAACCACTGAGCAATCTGGGAAGCCCACAGGTAGTATAATTTCGAAGTATAGTGATGTGCTGAGCTTGGGCAACTTCTACTTTAATTACTGTCCTTGGTATGCCAGACAAATTTGAGACTAAATATTAACTGTTCTTTTAAAATCAGATCACAGAGTAATCTTTCTCAAGAAATTTCAAGCAAGAAACTAAATTTAAGTTCAAAGTCAACCTTGTGGGGTACAAGCAATGCAAACAATCAGCTGAGGTTACAGATACTGTTGTTCAGTCATTAAGTCGTGTCTGACTCTTTGCGACCCCATGGACTACAGCATACCAGGCTCCACTGTCCTTCACCATCTCTTGGAGTTTGCTCAAATTCATGTCCACTGAAGTCAGTGATACTATCTAATCATCTCATCTTCTGCCACCCCTTCTCCTTTTGCCTTCATTCTTTCCCAGCCTTAGGGTCTTTTCCAATGAGCCAGCCCTATCCTCCATGAATTGCTAAGTTAATAACTACAAGTTATTTCTAGGCCTGATGGCTGACAGGTTTCTTTTGACATCAGTTACAAGAGGCATCTCAGTTTCAGAAGTATAATGTGAAAAGCATTAAGCGTACATGACTAAGAAAAGAGCATGCAAATGTTACATAATCATTTCAGCCCTTATTTGGGCACAGGAGGTTAACTATATCTTTGTATTTATGGAGGGTTTACTGTCTTTTATTGTCACTTTTATTTGCATACATTGCAGCTCCATGGAAGAGTTCATTTGAAGTCTGGATTCACTGATTAAATGTATTTAGACAAAAAAACTATAAAAGAAATTTCCCACTGCACTAGAAAACTCCAAGGTTTATATATACAAAGTGTCAAATATCAAGTTGAAGAACCACCTGACAGGTGACTCTGCCTTTTCCTTCAGCCCCAGGAAATAGAGCAAGAGTAAACATAAAGAAACAGATGACAGGAAAGATGGACAACCAGGGACTGGTGATGAGAGCAGGACACCAAAGAGAGTGGGTGTTGAACCTGCAACTCAGCAGAGGGGGTTAAGTTAGTAAGGTAAGAAGAGTAGATACAAAAACTCAACAGAAGCCTAGGTTTGACACAATGGAAGAAGACAAGAAGCTAGATTTGGAACATGAAAAAGATGAAGTGAGATGATTAGTAAATGATTAGTACTTGCATGGAACAAATCAAGATAAAAAGTACAGTCTGGGTCAGTTTTATAAAACTAAGCTGTTTCCGTGGAACAATGGTTGGCTACTGACATGCTTTTGGCTTACCACATCTTTCACTCTTCAACTAGACACTTAGGATTTTAAAAACCTCATTAACCTGCAACAATACCCTTCCCTCCTCTCTTCAACGCTATCCTCCTCAAGTAGTTTGTCACATAGACCTCTGCAAAACACAGTGAGAAGGCATGCTTCCAAGAACTGAATCTAATGCCTTATTTAAATAACATTATTTATTATCTATGTATAAAAAATAAATTTCAGAGAAAAGAAAATTAAGAAAACAAACTAAGTGAAATAACAATTTCATTCAAGATTTTTGGATAGTATAAAATACTGGTCACAAAAGAGTCAGAATTGACTTAGTGACTAAACAACAATAACAAATACACTAGTTAAAAGCAGAGTTCTAGAGATCTAAGCTCATGGCTTGACTTCACAGTAACTAGCTAGGTGACCTTTTACAAAACACTTTCATCTTTGTAAACTACATATTTTTAACACTGTTTGAAGATTTCATTGAGATAATACATATAATCTCTGGCACAAAGAAAGTACTTAGTAAGCCTGTGGCAAAATTCAAAGATTTTAACAACTATTTAAGAGAAGACTGAATTCTGCGCCAAGTTGAATGATACCTCTTGTTAACTTACAAAAAATGTAGTCTTTCAAAATTCTCCTCCTTGGACCCTAAGGTTACAAAAGAAGAATGTTAGGATGCAACTAAAGATTATCATACTAAGTAAGGTAAGTCAGAAAGAAAAAGACAAACACCATATCATATCACTTATCAGATCAGATCAGATCAGTCGCTCAGTCATATCCCACTCTTTGTGACCCCATGAATCCCAGCACGCCAGGCCTCCCTGTCCATCACCAACTCCTAGAGTTCACTGAGACTCACGTCCTTGGAGTCAGTGATGCCATCCAGCCATCTCATCCCCTGTCGTCCTCTTCTCCTCTCGCGCCCAATCCCTCCCAGCATCAGGGTCTTTTCCAATGAGTCAACTCTTCGCATGAGGTGGCCAAAGTACTGGAGTTTCAGCTTTAGCATCATTCCTTCCATAGAAATCCCAGGGCTGATCTCCTTCAGAATGGACTAGTTGGATCTCCTTGCAGTCCAAGGGACTCTCAAGAGTCTTCTCCAACACCACAGTTCAAAAGCATCAATTCTTCGGCGCTCAGCCTTCTTCACAGTCCAACTCTCACATCCATACATGACCCTGGAAAAACCATAGCCTTAACTAGATGGACCTTTGTTGGCAAAGTAATGTCTCTGCTT
>NW_011495076.1:12741284-12741920 GCF_000754665.1 Bison bison bison | reverse complement strand
CATAGCCTTAACTAGATGGACCTTTGTTGGCAAAGTAATGTCTCTGCTTTTGAATATGCTATCTAGGTTGGTCATAACTTTCCTTCCAAGGAGTAAGTGTCTTTTAATTTCATGGCTGCAGTCACCATCTGTAGTGATTTTAGAGCCCAGAAAAATAAAGTCTGACACTGTTTCCCCATCTATTTCCCATGAAGTGATGGGACCAGATGCCACGATCTTCGTTTTCTGAATGTTGAGCTTTAAGCCAACTTTTTCACTCTCCACTTTCACTTTCATCAAGAGGCTTTTTAGTTCCCCTTCACTTTCTGCCGTAAGTGTGGTGTCATCTGCATATCTGAGGTTATTGATATTTCTCCCGGCAATCTTGATTCCAGCTGGTGCTTCTTCCAGTCCAGCGTTTCTCATGATGTACTCTGCATATGTTAAATAAGCAGGGTGACAATATACAGCCTTGATGTACTCCTTTTCCTATTTCCATGTCCAGTTCTAACTGTTGCTTCCTGACCTGCATACAGATTTCACAAGAGGCAGGGTCAGGTGGTCTGGTATTCCCATCTCTTGAAGAATTTTCCACAGTTTATTGTGATCCACACAGTCAAAGGCTTTGGCATAGTCAATAAAGCAGAAATAGATGCT
>NW_011495076.1:12708130-12741184 GCF_000754665.1 Bison bison bison | reverse complement strand
AAGCCTGGTCTTAAATTTTGAGCATTACTTTACTAGCGTGTGAGATGAGTGCAATTGTGTGGTAGTTTGAGCATTCTTTGGCATTGCCTTTCTTTGGGATTGGAATGAAAACTGATCTTTTCCAGTCCTGTGGCCACTGCTGAGTTTTCCAAATGTGCTGGCATATTGAGTGCAACACTTTCATAGCATCATTTTTTAGGATTTGGAATAGCTCAACTGGAATTCCATCACCTCCACTAGCTTTGTTTGTAGTGATGCTTTCTAAGGCCCACTTGACTTCACATTCCAGGATGTCTGGCTCTAGGTCAGTGATCACACCATCGTGATTACCTGGGTCATGAAGATCTTTTTTGTACAGTTCTTCTGTGTATTCCTGCCACCTCTTCTTAATATCTTCTGCTTCTGTTAGGTCCATACCGTTTCTGTCCTTTATCGAGCCCATCTTTGCATGAAATGTTCCTTTGGTATCTCTGATTTTCTTGAAGAGATCCCTAGTCTTTCCCATTCTGTTGTTTTCCTCTATTTCTTTGCACTGATCGCTGAAGAAGGCTTTCTTATCTCTTCTTGCTATTCTTTGGAACTCTGCATTCAGATGCTTATATCTTTCCTTTTCTCCTTTGCTTTTCGCTTCTCTTCTTTTCACAGCTATTTGTAAGGCCTCCCCAGACAGCCATTTTGCTTTTTTGCATTTCTTTTCCATGGGAATGATCTTGATCCCTGTCTCCTGTACAATGTCACGAACCTCACTCCATAGTTCATCAGGCACTCTATCTATCAGATCTAGGCCCTTAACTCTATTTCTCATTTCCACTGTATAATCATAAGGGATTTGATTTAGGTCATATCTGAATGGTCTAGTGGTTTTCCCTACTTTCTTCAATTTAAGTCTGAATTTGGCAATAAGGAGTTCATGGTCTGAGCCACAGTCAGCTCCTGGTCTTTGCTGACTGTATACAGCTTCTCCATCTTTGGCTGCAAATAATATAATCAATTTGATTTCGGTGTTGACCATCTGGTGATGTCCATGTGTGTAGGGGACTGGAATGCAAAAGTAGGAAGTCAAGAAACACCTGGAGTAACAGGCAAATTTGGCCTTGGAACACAGAATGAAGCAGGGCAAAGACTAATAGAGTTTTGCCAAGAAAATGCACTGGTCATAACAAAACCGTCTTCCAACAACACAAGAGAAGACTCTATACATGGACATCACCAGAATATGTGGAATCTAAAATATGACACAAACGAACCCATCTACAAAACAGAAACAGACTCACAGACACAGACAGCAGACCTGTGGTTGCCAAGAGGGAGAAGGGAAGGAGAGGGACTAACTGGGAGTTTAGAGTTGGGTGATGCAAACTATAACATTTAGAATGGATGAACAGCAAGATCCTAAATGTGCAACACAGGGAACTACACTCAAATCCTGTGATAAACAGTACTGGAAAATAATACAAAACTAAAGAATGTATATATGTATATAACTGAGTCACTTTGCCATGTAGCAAAGATTGGTACAACACTGTTTTTAGTACACAAAAAGAATCACCTGAAATGGGGGGCGGGGAACTATAGTTGACCTCTCCTGAAGATTCTGGATTTAGTTGGTACGGAGTGGTACCTAGGAATCTGCATATTTAATGTAAAATATATTATTTATAGATAGATCTTAATATATTTTTGAACAGGTGACTGGCACTTTGAGACACACTTATCTAAAGCTATGGAAAGTACTGATACTTATGAAAGGGTTCTAATTTTAAGAGCCTAAGTATTTACCTAAAGAATTTCTTAATCCTGTTTCTAGTTAGACTTCTTTCTCAACTGAATAACTAAACTTTGATCAAAGTTTCATTAATAGCAAATTTGGTGGCTCCTTGCTTTTTAACAATAACATACATGTCTACTAATCCCAGAATCTGAATCGGACTGTGCTCAGCATTAAGGGTGGCTGGAGTGGCAGACTGTGACTCAGGAAAGACAAGAGGCATGTCATTACCCTTGGCAGTAACAGAAACTACTAAATCAGCAAAACCTGTATGAGAGCTCAAAAAGGCTGCCAAGTTACAAGTTAACACCTCAAGGGATCCAAAGACTGTCTTCAAAGACTAAATCCAATACACATTTCTAAATGTGATGATCTTATATTTACATTTCATAGGAAGTATTTTGTAAATACATCAAACAAGTTTTGGTGTCAAGGAATTATGTTGTTGACTTTAGAAAAGTTTATTATGTGAGATGATCCTTATTTAGTAATTTTCTAAATTTCTAAATAAAAAATTTAGACATTTTATCTTCAGAAAATCCAAATGGGAAGTTTTTAAAAAATTTCATAAGTCAATTTTTACATTTCCATCAAAAATTAAATTTTAGAAGCACAATAAACTGAATTAGTCAAGTTTTACCCATTCAACAAATATATGTTAAAGAACCTACTATTCAACAGGGAGTCAGACAGGTGCTGGGTACAAAAAGATGGATAAGGTAGAGCCTATACATTAAAGGATACATCAGAAAAATATAAGCAAAAGAGAAGTAAAGATGAAATGGTCACTAGGTTCCTACATGACAAAACTATTCTGAGAAATTATCTAATAATAGCTAAACTATTATTTCTTTCTTCTGAGAAGTCCATTTTGCATGTCTAAATTTTTCACTTTTTAAATTACTCAATTACTGAATACACTAATGTTAATTACAAATGAGCCTTGAAATTTTTTCTAGACCTTTATTTTAAACTAAATAATTTTAAAGCTACAAATTTTGAAGCTTATTGTAAAAGAATTTTTTTAAAGAAAAATACTTTATGATGTGTGAAAATTATATGAAACTCAAATTTCAGGGTCCATAAAGTTCTATTGGAACACAGCCATGACCATTTGTTTGCATCCTGTCTATGGCTGCTTTCCTACAATGGCAGAGACCATGTAGCTCATGGTCAACATTGAAAATATTTATACGCTATCTGGCCCTTTACAAAAAAAGTTTGCCAATTCCTGATTGAAAGTATAACAATAGATTTTGGCTGGAGAAAAGTACAGCTTTGTTTTTGTTTCTCTATTTTCCAGAATTCATAGAGATGCTTAAATAAAATATGCAAAGAACACTTACTATAAAGTTTCTCCAGTATGCTGCCTCTAGACAAGGATGGCTAATTTCGGTCAGCAGGGCTTCATTTTCTTGTTTCTCCCATAACCAATACTGGGCTTCAGTGTCTGGCCTTGAATCTTCTGGAAACCCAGCTGTCAGGACCTCTAGGATTTTGCTACTTATTAAGCCTAATTTTCACAGAATGGTCTGACTCGTAATAGATGAAAAACTCTTAGATCCCTTTTGAAGTTATCAACTTCAGTTAAAAATTTCACTAGGTGTTGGGGCTGGGTGTGAAGTTAGGTAGAAGGCTGCTGTACCTCTGTAGACAACACTAAGAAAGCAAGCTATGTGCTTTAACAGCTCAAAGTTTTAACATAAAACAATGGTACATAATTGTATGAGAATCTTTTTTTTAGGTTAATAAAATTTAATAGTGTTATTATGCCTCAAACTAGACTTTAAAATATATATCAGAGCCACAGTGTTACCCATGGGCTTTCACATTCTACATTATATATTTCTTTAATTTTGAAATACTTTTTTGGGGTAATGATCAGTGTATTACCTTCTTTAGTTATATATTTTTTTCAGATTATATTCCAGAAAACTGTTTTTCTTTAACACACCAAAAAAACGAGTTCATGATAGTAGGCGTGCTCTTATTTACTCAATCACTTCAGACAATACCTGAAGCCCCAGATTTTTATACCTCCTTAAATGTCTATGATCACAGAAATCAGCTGTGTAAAAACTACTATTTAAAGGTATGCGGTTAGGGTGAGGTAAGGGCACTTCATATATGAGTGGGTGGATTTGTAAGGTAAGGTAGTGGGAGAATTCTAGGTAGAATTTAACCGGTGCTGTCCCTAGTATACAGTTGCTTGTTTCTGACACACTCTCAGGTGACTCCATATCACAATGAAGCCTAAAAAGTGGGCACTTGCAATTCTTCCCTAGGTACCACCCTGGGCTTCACCGAACACTGTGAAGGAAGTATTTACAGTGCTTACTATCATCTCAGAAATCCAAATATCTCTTACCTAAAGCTCTAAATCACTTCAATGTTTTCACACAATCACATTACTTGGCCTTGAGCCAAATGCATCATTTCCATTTTTATCTTCAAGAGAAAGCTGAGAGTCTGCATAGACCTTCACCTCCACTCTGAGTCACCTCCTCCAACTGTATCTCCTCACTCAGTAAGCAGCACCATCACCCACTGCTACCCAAGTCGGCAAATCTAGGCAGTATCCTTGATTCTTCTCTTTCACTTTCCACATCTAACCAATTGCCAAACCTGTTGATTTTATCTCCTAATGTCTTTCAAATCCATCTTTTTTTCCTCTATCCCAATTGATTTCTTTTGCAAACTTGCAACAGATTTGAACTGGACATGTCACTTCCCTGCTTAAAATCCACAGCTTTTCATTTCCAATATGATAATGCCCAGACAAAGCTCACCAAGCCCCTTGGATCTGGCCCTTGCCACAGTTTCAGACCCAACCCCCACAAACCTCTATCACACATCTTAGACTCCTGTTATAGGGAACTTCTTTGACTCCTTTGAAGGTGCATGCTCAATCTTGCTGTCAGTCTTACACATAGTCTGCTGCTTCAGTTTTCACATTTTTCCTGACCCATCCCAACCCTTTTTATCTGGATGATCTCCTTCAGGTGTCAACTTAGTCACTCCTGCAGCAAGGCTTCCTTAACCAGTCTAAGACTGGATTGAACGTCCAGGGGACAGCTGCTATAAGCCATTGAAAATCTGGCTTTGAGAGAACTCATTCCATCAAGACAGCACCAATTTCTTCCTTGTCCATCTCAACATTCATACTGCCTCACATAGAATACAAAAGGTGGTGAATTCATGAAATAAGGCGCCCTCCAAGCTGACCTGAATCATAACCTACAGAGAAAGTATTGCTCTGACTCAGTCCTCTGAAGCAACCTAAGGGAGAAATCTCTGATTATAACGGAACCCAGTTGTCCAGTTTGAGGGCTAATAATCCTAACCACAAGGACTTAGCAAAAATGTTCAAATCTATTTCTTGATCCCATTAGCAAGGTATTAGCAAGCAGGTCTTCACACAAGGCAAAAGCTTAGTTACAAAGGGAGATAATAAATATTTCATAGATTAGCTAGTATAAGTATTTTAAAAAATCTGTCCAGGGTTCTGCTGGCTTTGCTTTGACATCTCTTTTTCAGAATAATGTTCCATTACAGGAACTGTTGAATGTAAGCAATCTACAATATCTGTAAGTCTCCACAGATCACCATGGAATTATCAGCATCACAAATATTTACTGAACCACTACATGCAGGAGTCTTGAAATGTTCTGAATACTCTACTAAACAAGTCATAGAAGGCCCTGACATCCAGGACTTTACAATATGAAACAGTCATTGATGTTAAAAGATAGTAATAAGCTAACAGAGCTGCACAAAGAATAGCAAACTAGACAAATCTTGTAACTTGGATACAGCAGTGAAAACAGATAGTTCAGGACCCTGTAAGAATATATTCATTCTTTACATCAAACAAGTTAATTGAATTTCTACAGTTTTCTTGCTACAAGAAGCCTAAACTCTCAGGCTCAATAGCAAAGCCGCTTTGTAAGGCTAATTTTACTTTCAAACAGCCACAAGGTAAAATCTTAGGAGCTGAAGAGAAGCACCTGAAATAGTAATGTTTTGTTTCGTGATAACCCACTTAACATATATATAAAATAAGCCTTCAGTCTGGGTCCCCAAACAACCAGACATCTATCATAATCTGTTTTCCCTTCTTGGTCTCATTGCATCGCAGGGATTTTGCTCCAGGGAAGAGCCCTACAAAGATGTGTCTGGAATCAGTGGAATCAAAATTGCCAAAATTGCTACTGAGTCAGAGGTGTTTTCAAAGTTTTGCCAAACAACACACAGCTCCATGCTAAATGGTTAACACCCTTCCCTGATGGTTTTGCAATCCTATATTTATATTGTAGTTCTATCACTGAAATTACAGGTTCCTGTGAAGTGACACTGACAATAACAACACATTTTATAGTCAGGATCATTTAAGGGCCTTTTAAACAAGTTTTAACATTTATGCATTGAATATTATCACACTAAGTTCTACTTCTTCCTATGAAACAAAAGGGAAAAACCATGATTTCCCCAGTGTATCAGTTGTCTCTAGAGGATATTTTGACCGTCACACCAAACATAAAATATTGATGAAGCAGTTAAGAAAACTGATTCCACTTCTCACTTTAACAAGGAATAGAAAATTACATTACACTGTATGTTATGTGTTATGAGTTTTCCCAGAGAGTTAATTAAGTAATAATTTGAACTAACATATAAAAACTATTGGAATACACTTCATAACCAAGGATGAATTTTTTAAACTTGCAAAACGAACTAAAAGAAAATTATATATATATACACATATATACACATACATTTTATATAATAAAACATAATTTTAGTAATATCATGCAAAAGAGGTACTTCAAGAACTCTTGAGAGTTGAATCAATCAAAATTGACACATATCCCAAGTTAAAAATCTGTATCATAAGAACATGATTAGCAAAACACAGATGGATAGAAAGGAATTTTAAGGGACTGGTGTAAGGAGTCAGCATTTGTCAGTGTTCAGGCAACACTGTTCAAGAGGGAGGGGTCCCTGTCCCCAAAGTGGTATTCCTACAAGAGACAAAGTCAAGAGAATGTATAGGAACCCTGGGCTGTCTTCACTGGATGGTGTTTGCCCACTGATTGACTAAATGAACTTGTGGTATTAAGTGTCCCTTAGCAGCTGTCCATCTCAATATGAATTGTGCATCTCATATTGGCCTTCTGTTTCATGCAGCTGTTTCTTTACATTTGGATAGTCTAAGCCTTGTTTGAGAGGCAAACCTGAGATACTATATGTGTATTGATCAGGACAGAACAGGCCCTTGTTTGAGTGGACAACTAGTCTCCTTTGGCAAAATTTCTATAAATTCCCCTGATGAACTGCAAAAATACTGATGACTCTGCCATAATTTCAGATTTCCTCTTGCCTTGCAGAAAGTAAATATAAAGTCGTTGTGATGGATTTTTTTCAACATATACTGTAACTCATATAAGCAAATAGGTGTGGTCCTCTTCAAAACTGTTATCTTTATGGGTCTTTGATTAAATATTTATTATAATCATCTTCTGTTGCTCAAAGCACTTATGTTTCTCTTCATTAAGAAATGTCTTTAAAGTTTGCAATACACTTTTTGAATAATACCTAAACTTAAGTAGCCCTTGACTCTTAACAAATTACGATTAAACATCTTTATACTTTTTTGAGTCTAACATTGTTTACTTTTTGGTCTTATTTGAGATTCATCTGTGGAATTTATTGGGGTCCCTAAATCCAGTCTTGTAAGAAATTTGTGGCATTGTATACATGGATTCTGCAGGTATATTCCTCAAGTATAGATCTAGACTTCTGGTATAAAAACCACGATCAAAATTCAAATTGTGTCATCTGACACATGGCTTGATACACAATAACATCTAAAGAGAATATGGGAAAATCAGGGCATAGGAGAAGGGAGAGAATAACATACTGCTAGAAAGTGTAAACTTGACAAATTGCTCAAAAATGAAAAACATAATCTCTCTTGGAAAACATTTGTAAATCAATTGCACTAGTATATAAATTATAAATTCTATGCAAATATTATCACTTCTAGTTTAAAAAACCTTTGTATTTCATAAAAGCTTTATGTTAATGTAACTTGGTCTCTGAGATACAAATAATTTGAATTTTTGCAGTGGAATTATCTTTTGGATTATATTTATAATACTGACACTATAACATTATTATTATTTTATGCATTATGCCACTTCGGGTGTCTTTCAAATTTCATACTTGATGTAAAACTCAAGCAAAATTAAGAAAAGTATTTAAATTTTTCCTAAACTTTATTAGTCTTTTCAGTAACAAAATCCAGACAATAAAAGAGATGCTTGATATAATCTATAACACAGCCCATTACAGCTGTACTCTTTTATGACTCTGAAACTGACTGGATCATACTCAAAAAGTTAAATTCTAAGACATATAACAACATATTACACAAGCATATGACTTTTTTCCCTGTGTACTTGGTAAGGCCATGTTAGATGAGATTTTTACCTAAATTCTCATCTAGGCCATTCATTGCATATGCAGGTGGATTGTCATAAACTTATTTCAACAAAGATGAATTGAATATTTATATAAACAAGGTTCACAGTAAAGAATGTAAAAATATCATAATTAATAAGAGTAATAGTAGCAGTAAACATTTACTAGGCTAACTACTTTACATGCATTTTTTCAATAAACTAAGCTTCCCTGGTGACTCAGATTGTTAAGAATCCACCTGCAATGCAGGAGACCTGGGTTCAATCCCTGGGTTGGGAAGATCCCCTGGAGAAGGGAACAGCTACCCACTCCAGTATTCTTGTCCGGAGAATTCTATGGACAGAGGAGCCTGGCAGGCGACAGTTCATTGGGTCGCAAAGAGTCAGACAGGACTAAGGGACTTTCACACACTTAACATCAGTCCTATCCGTCTCCAAGTATTCAAGGTTAAGTAACACAAAACAGAGATGTTAAGGGACTTGGCCTCCGGTCACAGAACTACTAACTAGCAGGTTGGGGATCTGAATGGAAAAAAAAAATTGAATCCAAAGCCTTCCAGTATTGTATAATCCAATGCAGAAAACAAGTTTCTTACCCTTCCAGAATAACCACCCAGAAGGAAGTTTATAATCACTGGTGCTTTAGGTGATTGTCAGTTCCTATAAATAGTAGGACCTAAACTTTTTCAAATATACCTATTCTTAGAGCAACTTATAAAGTAGTTTGAAGAACAGGACTGAGTATTCTCTTAACAAATTTAGTAGCCTTTATAATATTTACCTTTTAACAAATTCACCTGAGAGCATTTTTAAAACTAAACTGTATAGGGTGATCTGTTTTAAAAACAGAAAATACTTTGATAGACCAACAATGATCTAACTTAAATCAACAATGAGCTAATTTAAAGTTCCTTAGAATTTAGACATAGCCATGAGGTATGCAGTCTTCTGAAAAATGATTTTTTTAAACTGCATTTTTTAGACAGAATGGCTTTTAAATTCTTCCAAGAGCTCTACTAAAATAGCTACAATTTATGCCAATTAACATTCTGATTTCATAAATAACAGGAAAACAGAAGAGATAATCCCACTTGTATAGATGGAATAACATAACAAAAGGCGCAGAAAACACAAACCCCAAAGGCAGTTCCAAAGTGTAAAGTCCTTCTCTCCCATCCACAGGGAGGAGCTCTCCTTCAATGGTCTAGGCCCTCTCCTTAGCACCTGAGTTCAGCACTTGCTGCCCATTCAGAGAATAAAATATTAGAAAGATGTGAAAGCCAAGTTCCTTCCCCACATACACATATGGGCATACTTATTATGTATTTTGCTTTTCTGATACCTAAGTATGCTGATTCATTGGCTACTTATGAATTAAGTAATAACCCATGAGATATGAATATACCTATTCATTCATTCATACAAGTATAACAGGAATAAAGTAGATACAGTATCCAAAGAACACTTCAAATATGAAATGCTACATCTAATTACACTTTGCCTAAGACTCTGAACTTTTAAATTCTCATTAGATGAAGTTCACAAGATGAACTTGTGCTTTATGGCTCATCACAGGCAAAGTACGCTAAGAGGACAATTGATTAAATGTCAGTGGGTTTAACTTCACTATCTATTCCCAAGGTTTCACATTTCCATGGTAATTCTGACCCCTCTTTTAAAATGTATGGCTTGTAGAATTGGCTTTTTTTTTTTTAAGGTATTTCAAAGGATTTGCTCTCATTCGTAAAATAAAGAATAATGGAATTGTGGCAAATACTTGTTAGATATATTCAGTATCATAACAATAAAAACTTTAAGTACATACTACCCACTTCATACTTCTCCTCTAAAAACGTTCAAAATTCAGTCAACTGAGCACCTATCACACACAGGCATGGCACTTGTAGGTGAACCAAGATTTCTAAGTTTCCAAGGCATGAAGAGGGGGAAAATAGGGGCCAAATTTAAGTATTTGTTACTAACAAGTTTATAATCCACATTATTTCCTAGAAAAATCCAAGAAAACAATTGCACAGCAGCACATTTGGGTCTTGAGAGGATGATTTTCAGTTGCAAGTAGTTAAAACTTCAGTGTTAAGCTAAGACTCTATTCAAACAATGAGCTTCAGTTTATTATCTTTTCCTAATGTTTTCTATCTTATTCCACAAAATCCTCTATAACAATGAATGATACGGCACCTTTTAAAAAAAAAAAAAAACTAATCCTCTTTCCCCAAAACCCAACCCATACACGCGTCCTCCTCTTTCCTGGGCACGTGTGATTCCAAAGCTCAACTGGACACCCTCTCACCTGAAAAAAAGTTTGGAGACGACGCTGGCCTTTTCCAGAGGCGACCTCTGCATGGTCTCTGGGGGAACCGAGGTCCCTGCCGGGGCAGGCCGGGCAAGAGCTCCTAGTGCCAAAAGCCCTACTCTTCTCTGCCTGCCGCTCGCCCCTTTTTCTCTGACCTGCTGTGATGTCACTTGCTTCCAACTCCCCCCACCCACCCCTACCGCACACACCTCCCCTTTCCTTTCGCTCCTTTCCCCCGCCTCCACTGCCCAGGTTAAAAGCTGGGCGCTGCCCGGCCGGGCCTCAAATCCGCTCTAGCGGCTTTCTCCACCCCGACCGCTCCTTGCTTCTTGCCTCCCTCCCTCGCGCGCGCGCTCCTTCCAGGTCGGCGTCCCTACCATCCGGCCGAGCCCAGCCCGCAGGTGGGGGACACCGTCGCGGCCGCTCTCCAGGTCCAGACTCGGACGCGCGAGGACAGAAGGAGCCACCGGCAGGAGCAGCAGTCAGTGCCCCGGGGAGCCTTCTGCGCGCCGGGCTCCGCGGGATCCGCGGCACGCCGAGGCCAACTCCCCCGAGCCATTTGCCTCCTCCCTTTTCCCGAGATCCTAGCCGCGTTCGGGTCGCGTTTGCAAGGTGCATTTTGAAAGGGGAACGAAAATCTGTCCCTCCGGTTATCAAAAGGCAGCCTCAGAGAGCCGGAGGGTTCCGCAACAGCGGCAGCTGTGTTCACCTTAGCGCTTACTTTGCGAGTCAGAGGGAAGAACCAAGCTTGTTAGTCTCAGACTTAGGTGAGTGCCAAGTGTGGTCCCTTAGGAGACGTACTTACTACAGGTGGAGGCAATTCCTGTAAGGTGAGAATTACCGCTTTGTCCACTACCCGCCCAGGATTTGTTCCTTGTCTGCCCTAAGTTTTTTCAGTCCAGTTTGCGTTTTTTAAGAAGTCTTTTGTGCGTGTTAGCAACTACGAGGATGACGAGCGGACAGAATGTAAACTCACCCGCCCTCATACAGAGTTCCAACTCTCGGTCAGCAAAACATCATGACTAATACACTGAAAGGAATCCAGTCTTTGAAGCGAAGGTAGCGCGTTAACTCTGACCTGACTCACGGAAACGCCATCTTCAACTCTTGAAGGGCATCTCAGCTTTCCCAGGTGTGGGCGCACGAACTTCCCCGAGTTTTTGCTTCGTGGACCGTGTGCCTGTTTGATGGCTTTTAAAGAGCCAAACCTTTAATTCCTGAATCCTGTTGTGTAAAACCAAGGGCACACCGAGTTTAAACTGAAAAATTCAAATGGAAGTGAAAATTTTGGTCTGATTACAGTTAATGCCTCTACACCTAAAGCAAGGACATTTACTTATGAATTGGTTATCGCTGATTTGTGGTCACCCAGATACAGTACAAATGAAATCGTGCACTTCTTAATAACAGACAGGAACACATATTTAAATTAATAAATGGGTTCATCCGGTCTTTATAGCTCCCCTTTGCATTTCCATGTCACCATGTTTTAAATCTTAAAGTGGTTTAATAAACATATAAATTTTGTTATCCTAAACTTTAACAGTAGATAAAATAACACCAGAGAGATAGGCAAACTGCATAAACACCAGGAGAAAGCAATTTCTAATTCATAATCCCTGCTTCATATCCTGCACCTGTGTTTTCTTCTCTTCAGTATGGCATACAAATTCAGGCTCTGCCTTCATTATTGACTTTTCCCAGGTATGTGATTGAACTCACTTCATCCACTTCCCCAACTCCCACTCTACTGTTTGCTTTATAACTGCTAATGTAACCCATCAAATGTAATACACACATTTTGAAATGAAGCAGTAGTCAGTTCCTCTTTGTTCTCAAAGAACAAGTGACAATAAAAAGATTAAGAATTAAATTCCAAATAAGATCATAGAAGCTAACCAAGTATTATGCTTCAGAGACCCCAAATATTTGTCAATCTCATTCCTCTAGAAAGAATAAATAACTTAGTGACTCTTTCTTGATTTCTTACTGTTTGCTAGACATCATCTCGTGGAAATCTTACCACAACCATGTAAATAGGTGTTATTCCCCCCAATTTTCAGTAGAGGAAACAGAAAAGAGAAGTAAATGCCTGTAATGGTAGAGCTAACATTTAAACTCATGTCTGATTTCAAACCATCACTCCTATCAGTGGGTAATACTGCTGCTAATCGAATCATCCCTCATGTATTTATATACTATCACGTACACTGGTGTAACCAGTCTTTCCTCTCACATTAGTTTCATGCAGTCATAATTGCTAGACCTGTTTAAGAATGAGACAAGAAAGCAGAAAGCTGAAAACCAAGTAGCTACTGGAGTTAACACACTTTTAATAAAAGACATCTAACTATAATATTCCATTTTAAGTATGTGTACACACATGTACATTGGAAGACCCTAGATATTTATCATAAAAGCTTACCTCCCAAATTTGTTCTTGGCATCAGTAAGACATCACCATTGTTCAGAACATTAGCATGGTTAGCTTACATGAACAAATGAACTAACTGAGACATGACTTTTAAGGCTTGCATACAGGTACATACCTAATGTGGGAATGTAGATTTATGCACCAGGGAATTGTTCAAATATGGCTGAAGGTCATGACTGAATTCCTAATTGTGTCTTTGAGATGTCAAGAATTGGTAGTAAGAAATAGTGAAGCTCTTGTCTCCAAGCTGCTCAAATATCAGCTCACAAAATTGCATTTAATGTTGTAATAGCTTACATTTGTTAAGCACTTACCATATACATAAGGTGCCGTGCTAAATACACAGAATGCTTTGCCTTTTTTAATCCTGATAACACCTTCATGAGATATTACGTTTGTCATTATCTATATATTATAGGTGAAGAAACTGGGGTACAAAAAGTTTAGAAAATTTCCCAAGCGAGTTTCACAGTAAATAGTAACAGAGAAAACTGAGATTTCAACCTAAACTGACTACTGTCTGAGACCAAGCATGTAACCACTACATATACTTTCCCCACAGAATTTCCTGACATTTTAAGCAGAACTGATCTTTGGTAGAGAACATTAGGTGGTCATTTGTATGATTTCTTTATTGTAAAATACATACAACATAAAATTTGCTATCTTGAGCCATTCTTAAGTGTACATACAGTTCGGTCACACATTCACATTGTTGTGCAACAGCTACCACCATCACATTTTTATCTTGTGAAACTGAAACTCTATACCCATTACACAATAACTCCCATTCTCCCTTCCCCCCAGCCCCAGCAACCACTGGTATACTTTCTTATTTTTATGATTTTGACTCTAATTACTTCATATAAGTGGAATTTTGTGGCTGGCTTATTTCACTTAGCATAATGTCCTCAAGGTTTTTCCAGGTTGTACCATGGTCCAGGATTTCTTTCCTTTTTAAGACTGAACCAGTTCATTCTAAAGGAGATCAGCCCTGGGTGTTCTTTGGAAGGCATGATGCTAAAGCTGAAACTCCAGTACTTTGGCCACCTCATGCGAAGAGTTGACTCATTGGAAAAGACTCTGATGCTGGGAGGGATTGGGGGCAGGAGGAGAAGGGGACGACAGAGGATGAGATGGCTGGATGGCATCACCAACTCGATGGATATGAGTGAGTGAACTCCGGGAGTTGGTGATGGACAGGGAGGCCTGGCGTGCTGCGATTCATGGGGTCGCAAAGAGTCGGACACGACTGAGTGAACTGAATATGGCATTATACATATATTTGGCTTATCCATTCATTTTCTGATGGATGGGTCTTAGCTATTGTGAAAAATGCTGTGAACATTGGTATAATAGTGCAGCATCATTTTCAAGGTATATTAAAAAGAAGCAAGAAGAGAAGAAGGAGAAGGAAAGGAAGTCAATTATTTAGTACCTACTATATGTTCAGCAGTGTGCCATGTGCTTCCTTAAATGATCTCAAGATATGAAAGTTCACAAGATACCCTTCATCTCATGTTCCTATTCTACATTATTCACTCTGCCATCACATGATGGCTGAAGTTTCATCATTAGATATCACCAGAGAGAAAGTGCACTACGGTTATTCATTATGTTCAGTTTCATTTGAGTATGTTCCTCAGATTCTTCCCTGAGAACAGGCTTTAATAGTGATAAGCAGAGCATGACTGTGAGGGCACTAAGACCTGGAAAAGTAGGAGTAAGGACAAAGTCGCAAAACAAGAGAGGGGCAAAGTCTTGTCAGCTTCACATGCATAGACTGGCTCTGCTTATAAACGTATCTAACCTAGAAGAGTAAGAGCAGCTGAGGCTCTTCCTGTGCCCCTCAGGAAGTGATGCCAACACACATTGAATCTCACAAAGATGTTTCAGACTCAGAGAGAGGTGTCTTGGTACATGACTAAGCCAGATTATCATTTATTTGTTACCACTTCTAACATTCTGTTTGGTCTGAAAATCATGTTTATAAATGCACATGCACGAATACTTCTGTTTATATCCATACATAACCTTTCTTCCCCACAACCTCCTTGGACACACGAATTGTGTCTTCTGTTTTCCTTTCAACTCATCTCTTATTTAGTAATACTGTGTACCATCAAACAATTTTCTCTAGGGGTTACTGACCTAATAGTTGAAATGTCATTCTAAAGGGGAAATCTGAAGATGGCCAAGAGATGAATCATTGCCATTAATCTGTCAGCAAGCAAGCGCTCAATGCTAAGGCAGGGATATGGAATTAAAAAGGATCTCCACCCTCCAAAACTCAGAATCTACACATGGTCGTCAAAATTCCCTTAAAAGAGAGCAACAGAATATAGTGGAAAGAGTTTGGACTTTGAGGCAATAAAGAGCTAGTTTTTCAATCTTGGTACCACTGCTTTCTTAGCTGTGTGGCCTTGGGTAAGTTACTTAACCTTTCTGTGTCTCAGTTCCCTTTACTGAAAATGAGGTTAATAATACCCACCTCCAAGGGTTGTTGAATGTCTTCAGTGATGGTGCTTTCTACCTCAGCACTATTGACATTTGGGACTGAATAACTCTTTGATGTGGGGGACTGTCCTGTCCATTGGAGGAGGGTTAGCAGCATCTCTAGCTTCTTCTACACCTTAGATGACAATATCTACCCTTCCCCCAAGTTATGACAACCAAAAGTGTCTCCAGAGATTGCCCAATACTCTCTTGGGGGAAAAATTACCCCCACTGAGAGTCGCTGGATGAAATTAATTGAAGGGGGTGCATACAATAGACATAAAGGAGTCCATAAACTTTACAGTTTATTGTTACATATCACTAGTGATAAATCAGAAATCAGTGCAGCACTGCATAATAGACTGCTACAAAAAACAGAATTGCCTGAAGGCTTTCAGAATTCCCAGGAACTCTTGGGTTCTCTCATTCCCTCTGAAGTTATTTGCTTATATTCAGAATAGATAACGGAGAAGGCAACGGCACCCCACTCCAGTACTCTTGCCTGGAAAATCCCATGGATGGAGGAGCCTGGTAGGCTGCAGTCCATGGGGTCGCTAAGGGTCGGACACGACTGAGCGACTTCACTTTCACTTTTTCACTTTCATGCACTGGAGAAGGAAATGGCAACCCACTCCAGTGTTCTTGCCTGGAGAATCCCAGGGATGGGGGAGCCTGGTGGGCTGACATCTACGGGGTCGCACAGAGTTGGACAGGACTGAAGTGCCTTAGCAGCAGAATAGATAAAAGCAGGAAATTGAGATACCCTTCCAATTGTAAGCTAATTTTGATTTAGAGGCAGAACTCTATTTTTATATTGTGGAACCATTCTTACTCCTTTTGCACTGAAATGACATCTGAAAGCTCAATTTTTCAGTCCCTCTCATTTTCAGCTCATCACTAGTGGTATACTCTTAACAACTGTATCCAGCTGGAGTCTGGCACCCTGATGGCTCTTCTGTAACTTAGAAGTGCTTCCTAGTACTTTTAGGGGAAGCCTTGTGTGTGTGTCACTCAGTCATGGCCGACTCTGCGACCCAGTGGACTGTAGCTCGCCAGGCTCTTCTGTCCATGGAATTCTCCAGGCAAGCATACTGGAGTAGTTTGCTATTTCCTTCTCCAAAGTGAAGCCTTAAGGATCCTCAATCTGTACAAAGCAGGAGCTTATTAATATCACTAATGAACTGGAACAATTATGAATAATATTCAAAATATAACTTTGTCATGAATGTGAAAGCCAATGGATCTGGGATTTTCTAAAATTGATTTTTATAAAAAAATCATTATTTTTTTTATTATTTTTTAGGTGCTTTTACATTTTTCCTGCTAAAACCTTTTTAGAAACAAGAGAATTTATAACACCAGATTAAATTTTTATTGATGATATCCTGAAAGCCAAATGTTCTCTGCAGAATTAAAACTGTGGTTTAATATATTTGAACCCTAAGAAAAATTTTCTTCAGATGAAGTCTATACCAATCTATGTACTACATAAAAGAGTTCCATTTAGAAAGGCAATAGAGCACAGTAAGTAGAACAGTAGGCTATTTACTTATTTGTAACTATTTGCCCCATGATAGTTTATAATTAAAATCTATAAATCAAGAGAATGTTTGAAATAGAAAAAAATAGAAGAGAGAGTAGGTGGGAATTTGTTATTGTATCTGGGAACAAAAAGCAATTCAGAATATATTGTCTGTCAAAGTCTAAAAGGTTATTTATTCTTATAGTCTGATATTTGACAGAAGTCGACATCCAAGTTTACCTGGGGAAAAAAATCCTCCCTCCACCCCGGTCTTGGAAAAGTTTGTTATTCAAAGGTTCACAGAATTATTACTGAATGACATCATGGTCATTATTTTCAGCTATAATTTTTTCCAAAATATCTATTTGATGGTCATTTCTTATACCAATTTGGAGAAGGAAATGGCAACCCACTCCAGTATTCTTGCCTGGAGAATTCCATGGACAGAGGAGCCTGGTGGGTTCCAGTCCATGGAGTCGCAAAGAGTCGGACACGACTGAGCAACTGTCACTCACTCACTCTTATACCAATTCATAATTAAAGCCAAGGACACAACATGAGGTCACATGAGTTACTCAGGGACACAACATGAGTTAGGACACAACACAAGTTACTCAAGGAAGGCTGTTTAGCCTGGGAAACTAAAATAGAAGAATTCCCAGGTTCAGAGTTTCCTTTCTGTTTAATTTTAATTTACCCTATATAGACAGAGTCTATGAGATCTTGTTGTTTAAGACACCATGATAGCTACTTATTGATCCACAAGTTCAATGTGATTGGTGAAACTATGGTGATTAATCTGTATGGTCAAAAGTACAACCAATACCTAGTTCAGCGACTCTGGCTCACTGGCCTCTGTAGCCTGCATCCCTAAGGCTGCATCCCTGTATCTCCTAGAGTGACTGGAACCTCCTTACTTCAAAAGCTGTGGAGAAGCAGCACTGATGAAATGACGCAAAGCCCTTTGGAATTCTTATTGCTCAAAAATTACATTTAGTGATGTATATGAAAATCATCTAAATCCTTTCTAGAATAAAGTGTTATTGTTGTTATTCAGTTGCTCAGTTGTGTCTGACCTCTTTGGGACCCCATGAACTGCAGCATGCCAGGCTTCCCTGTCCTTCACTATCTCCCAGAGTTTATTCAAAATCATGTCCATGGTGTCAATGATGCTATCCAACCATCTCATCTTCTGTTGCCCCCTTCTTCTCCTCCTGCCCTCAATCTTTCCCAGCATCAGGGTTTTTCCTAACTGTATATACTTTCCTATACTGTATATACTTACTTGCTGCATAAACAATATGATACATCTCAGAAAAATCCTATGAATCAGCTCTTTGCATGAGGTGTCTAAAGTATTGGAGCTTTAGCTTCAGCATCAGTCCTTCCAATGAATATTCAGGGTTGATTTCCTTTAGGATTAGCTAGTTTGATCTCGTTGCAATCCAAGAGACTCTCAAGAGTCTTCTTCAGCACCATGATTCAAAAGCATAAGTTCTTTGGTGTTCAGCCTTCTTTATGGTACAACTCTCACATTTGTACATAACTCTTAGAAAAACCATAAGCTTTGACTATATGGACCTCTGTCAGCACAGTGATGTCTCTGCCTTTTAACGCAGTCTCTAGGTTTGTCATAGCTTTCCTTCCAAGGAGCAAGCATCTTTTTATTTCCCTGGCTACAGGCACTGTCCTCAGTTATTCTGGAGCTGAAGAAAATAAAACCTGTCATTGCTAACACTTCTTCCCCTTTTATTTGCCAAGAAGCAATGGGACAAGATGCTATGATCTTAGTTTCCTGAATGTTGAGTTTTAAGCCAGCTTTTTCACTCTCCTCTTTCACCCTCACCAACAGACTCTTTAGTTACTCTTTGCTTTATGCCATTAGAGTAGTATCAGCTACATGTCCAAGATTTTTTATATTTCTCCCAGAAATCTTGGTTCCAGCTTGTGGTTCATCCAGTCCAGCATTTCACAATAAAGTGTATACCATGCTAACTAAATTGACTTATCAAATTGATAAGTATGTATCAGAATTCTCATCTAAACAAATTTGACAGTCACAAAGTTTTACCTAAAGCTAATTGAAATTTTTATAATAACAAATTAAGTTTACCATGATCCTGTTTTACAAGAAAAAGTGTATGCTGTATATACTTACTTGCCGCATAAACAATACGATACATCTCAGAAAAATCCTATAAAATTGGTATATTTTATTTTCACTGTTGTTCCATTCCCCATATGAAGAAATTGAGATACAGAAGGTTAAAGGCCATGCCCAAATTCAAGAAATCTAGAATTTGAACAAACTAGTGGTTTGGTTCCAGAGCTTTTAATCATGGTGCTCTGTGTGTAACTGGACCATACAGAATGGTTTTGTTTGTTTAACAGGAGTTATTTTTTATAATTTATCCACTTGCTTCTCTGTTTAGGTGAAAACAGGGGCTTATTACAAAGAACCTGTTTCTTCTTTATCTTCATTTCTTCAGAATCTGTTGAGTGGTCTCTTCATTATAGGATTATAAACTAAGTAGGTATCCATGGAGAAAAAGGAGAGAACAAAATGTTTTCCTTTTTCATTTGAGATTCAGCATAGTTAGAATCTATTTGATGAATCAAGATGACCCCAATCGAAATGCTCAAATATGGCACAAATGGTCCCTATGGAGAACCAGACACACTATGAGAGGAAAAGTTCAATGTCAATATCTTCTTCTGGGCGGGAGACAGGCCACTTTGCAGCTGAAACTGGAAGGTAGTCTTTTCCTGCCCATCATGGGATGCTGGGTGGGTCTTGGCAACTACTGGAGAAATACTGGAAATCCAATTGTAATGCCCTATCCGCCAAGGCAAAGGAGTAGGCTTCATCTTCTTCTGGGAATCGCCATGACCTGAGCAGAGACCTATTCCGACAGGGTGATGACTGCAGCAGTGCACCAGGATGCATCAGACCCTGTGGGAGGACCTTTTGCTCTAGTAACACAATGTTGTGGTGACTGAGGCTGCTGCAGCAGAAAATGAGGTGGGGCATGTGACAGTGTACTGGTCACGTCCTCCATATCCTCCATCTCTCTGTCTTTGGAAACAGAAATGACCCCTTTGGACGACATAAACCCTGGGGTTCTTGGACAGTTGGGGGTGAAGGAAGAAATGCGTACTGTAAACTAGAGTGACTTTCTGACTCCATTGCACAAATGATTTTGGAAAGCCTATAGCATTTCAGCTCTATGCCAGGAAGGGGAAAAAGTTGTAGAATTCTCCTGCAACTTTCAAAGGGTTTCAAAGGGTTGTTACTTAAACTGACAAAACAAAGCATTAGTTGCCTGGGCCAAGAGGAAATGACCAGTGTCCTTGTCTCTTTTTCATTTAGTCTGGATTCTGCAAAATCACAGTGATTCCCCTAAATCTTCTTCAGCAATCTTTGTTTTGCCCCTACCCCAGGCCTGTGTTGTTCCCTCATTCCCAGTTTTAGGATATAGTTACAAAGATGCCCTGTCAGGAGTAGTCAAAAAATAATTTCCATCAGGTAATTTTAAACATTTCATCCAGAGTCAGCTTCCTCTGCCACTAGCTAGTTCATTAAAATTTAATATTCTTAAATCCTGTAAATGTTATGTGCCTTATGCAAGTGCCACAGTTATACAGCATTTCATTTTTTGCAGATTAAAAGCAATATTTTTTAAATGTAGCAATGCAAGATAAAATATAATTTCTAAAACTCTAATTTGACATTTTTTTCTTTAAAAGAGCCAAAACAAAAAACTCTAACACCAGAAGCCTCCAAAATGGAAGTGTCTCAGTCCTATTTCTCCAGAGGACCCTGCAAACTCTCCACTGCTCACAGAGGCCAGGCAAAGGAAGACCCTGGAGGAGCAGCAGTTCTCACAGCCCTGTCAACACAGTGCTCTCCCCAAACCAGAGCGGGAGCTCCACTCCCCTTGCGCCTGGGCTGAGGGGTACTCCTCCTGTTTCCTGTCAGATGACCTGCATGCCCTCAGCACTACTGGGGAACAGAAACCTTGAACCTTTCTGCACCTGCCGAGTGCTTGGCACTGTGGGAACCCAGCAACTGACAGCTCCCTGGAGGGGAGCCAAGCCTAGTGGAACACCCAGTCCCACGCTGCAGGCTGCTGGCCAGCTCAGAGCCCGCCGCCAGCTGCGATTGCACTGCTATGTTTTTCAAGGCCCAATTTGGTCATGATTCTAATTGTCTTTAGGAATTCTTTTCCTTAACACCTATCTAATAACAAAGCAAATGACTGTTGGAAATTATTTGTCTGTTCCAAAACGGGGTTACATTGTATCTTGCTCACTTTCAAGAAAGTGAAGATTAAAAGAATGATAAAAAAATAGATTTAGAGGTCTGGGGGGAAAATGTGAACTGAATAGCGATTTAATCACCTGAATGTGTTCTCACACAAATCCAAATTTGAGGCTTGTAAATAATCTGGAGTATTCAAGAAAAATTGACTTTTCTTCTGGAATCTGTTTCTATGTTCACTTATAATTAAATTTAAAATATATTTGCATTTTCCTGTGTAATAAACTTTAGATCATCTCACTTTAAAGACTGTTGTCTATCAGAGACCATGGCATAGGGGTTCAGAGCTTTTCCTCTGGGAGCTGAGATTTCCTTATTTGTAAAATGGGGGAAACAAGAGCTTTTATTACACAGGGTTGTAGTGAGAATTAAATGAATTGATACAAGCAAAAAATGTAAAACATTCCCTGACATAAGTTAAACTCAATAAATAGTGTGTTTGAGTGTTTCAAATTTCATATCCTTACATCAGTGATTCTCTGAAAGCTGAAGTGGTTCTTCCCCGTTTTTTTTCCTTTTCTTTTTACATGAAAGAATGTGATGGGCATGGGATAGTTCTTTTAATGTACATCTTCTCACCAGGTTTTGTTTTTTATTTACTTCCTTCAAAAGTAAGGGAAATGAAACTCAACAATAAGAAAACAACCCAATTTTAAAAACAAGCCAAATATCTGAACAGACACTGCACCAAAAAAGATATACAAAGAAGCATATGAAAAGATGCTCATCATCATTTGTCATTAGGGAATTGCAAATGGAAACAACCAGGAGATACCACTGCTCACCTTCTAGTGTGGCTGAAATCCAAAAACCTGACAATACTATATCTTGATGAGGATTGCTGGTGGGAGTGCAAAATAGTATAGCCACCTTGGAATACAATTTGACAGTTTGTTACAAAGCTAAGTATACTCTTACTAGACAATCTAGCAATCACATTTCTAGGTATTTATCCAACTGATTTAAAAACATATCCACACAGAATCTGCATGCAATATATATAGTCATTTTATTCATAATAGCCAAAACCTGAAGCAAACAAGGTTTATTTCAATTGGCAAGTAGATAAACAAATTGTGGTACATCTAAATAATGGAATACTACTCAGAAATTTAAAAAGAATGAACTATCAAGCCACGAAAAGGCATAGATGAATCTTAACTTCAGTGCTAGTGAAAGAAGCCAGAGTGGAAAGTCACACTGTTTGATTCCAATCATATGCATTCTGGAAAAGGTACAACAATATAGAGATATTATGTGTATCACTTGTTACCAGGAGTTTGGGAGGAGGAGAAGGTTAAATTATTGAGGCACAAGAAATAATTTTTAGGGTAGTGAAACTATTCATTATAATACTGCAATGATTAAAAAAATCATTTAGGTGATCAGAATGAGCGGATTTCTAGGATGGAACACAGAATATGACAAAAGAATATAACTATGTTACAGATATATGAAACAACCTCACTGAAGGGAATTGGGGGAGGAGAGGTGTGGAGTGTCTAAGTAACTTGGAAGTAGTGGAGTCTAAAACTGAAGGTAAAAGACTCTATATAAGCACTCCTCTAGTTGATAAAGTTTATCCCACAGGGATGAATAATTCTGAAACCACTATACATGTATACTGGAAATGAACAATTAAGTAAATAGATAGTGGATAGTGGAAGTCAGGTTTCTCACTGTTAGAATGGGAAGCTACAGATAAGCAAGGGGGAAGAGATTAGAATGATCCATATGGTAATTGATTAGAAAGAGAGACACCAATATTAACTCATTATTAGTTTAATAAAGATACAGATGGTTATATTTAGAATTATTTATAGACGTGTCTGGCAAAAAGCAAAGAGGAACTAAAGAGACTCTTGATGAAGGTGAAAGAGGAGAGTGAAAAAGCTGACTTAAAACTAAGATCATGGCATCTAGTCCATGGCAAATAGGGGGAAAATGGAACAGTGACAGATTTTGTTTTCTTGAGTTCCAAAATCATTGCGGATGGTGACTACAGCCACAAAATTAAAAGACGCTTGCTCCTTGGAAGAAAAGCTATGACAAACCTAGACAGCATATTAAAAAAGGAGAGATATCACTTTGCTGACAAAGGTCCATATAGTCAAAGCTATGGTTTTTCCAATAGTTATATATGGATATGAGAGTTGGACCAAAAAGAAAGCACAGCACTGAAGAATTGAGGCTTTCAAACTGTGGCACTGAAGAAGATTCTTGAGAGTCCCTTGGATAGCAAGGAGATCAAACCAGTCAATCCTAAAGGAAATCAACCCTGAATATTCACTGGAAGAACTGATGCTGAAGCTGAAGCTCTAATACTTTGGCCACCTCATGCAAAGAGCCAACTTATTGGAAAAGACCCTGATGCTAGGAAAGATTGAGGGCAGGAGGAGAAGGGGGTGACATAGGATGAGATGATTGGATGACATCACTAACTCAATGGATATGAGTTTGAACAAGCTGCAGGAGACGGTAAAGGCTGGGAAGCCTGGTGTGCTGCAGTTCATGGGGTTGCAAAGAGTCAGGCACAACTTAGAACAACAACAACAACACAGACGTTTGTATATACTAGTTAGCATACACATATTTTCTTGCTTTGTCAAATGAGATAGCCTAGAAACTATGATACCTTAATAGCAGTCTTATACCCTAACATCCAGATCTTGGTATTAAATGCTATTCCTCAATAAAAGAAACCAGGATTCCTTTTAGGACTGGGGCAGAAAGTATTAAAATGAGCCTGGAAAATCTTGTAGTGCCAGAAAGTAAAGAAGTGCTAAAACAAAACAAAAATAAAATTGGGGGTATTTCAAAGAATATCTAAGAGTCAGGTAAAAGAGCACACTAATGATCAAAGCTGGAAAAATTTGAGCAAAAAAATAATTATAACCCAGTTGAATCATAACCCAAGTATAAAATAAAAATCCACAAGTCCATAGCAGCAGAAATAAATGACTGAATAAAGTAATGGTAGAGAATAGACAATTTCCTGCACAGAAGAATTTCACATAATTTATGCAGATATTTCACTTTTAAGGAGGCAGAGCTCAACTCCCCACTCAAGTGTGGGCAGTGCATGATGACTTCCTTCCAAACAATACAGTATTGAGGGCAGAAAAGAGTAACTATGTCGAGAAAGAAGCTGAGAACCACTATTTCAGCCAGGTGATCAAGGTCAATGTACAGGATGATAGTATGTACCCTTGATATAATATGATGAAGATGGCACTTTACCTCTGTGGCCTTCTCCCTAAAACTCATAACCCTAGCCTTCTTATGAAAAAAAAAAAAATCAGACAAATCCCAACCTGTCAAGGTCACCAAAATTAAGGAAAATCTGAGTTGTTACAGTCAAGAGAAGCCTAATAAAGCACCACGACTAAATATGGTGTGTTAACCTGGATGAGATCTTAGAAGTGAAAAAGATCATTCAGTCAAAACTGGAGAATTCTGACTAAGGTAGGGACTTCACTTAATAAGGTATCAATATTGGTTCATTAATTATGACAAATGTACCCTATGAATATACAATGTTAATAGCAGGGAAAATCGAGTGTGTAATGTATGGAACCTCTCCGTAGTATCTTCACAATATTTCTATAAACCTAAAACTACTTTAAAATTTTATTTTAAAAATAATGAAAAAATGATTGATTTTTGGCACATTTTCCATGCAACCCCAAATTACTAACAATTTAAAACTTTTGATATTTAATAATAATATCTCAAGCCCAGTCAGGTCATTTTATCTCATATATATTTAGCACTTTCAAAGTTGATACTTTTATACTTATTCTTATTAATTTTTTCTCTTGCAAGGGTGAGCATAGGATCTAAGACTTAGAGTATGAGCTACACAAGTCTGGAAAATTGGCTTGAAATTGGATTACTCAATGACCTTAAAAAACTTTACTCCCAGTGGGAAATAAATCATGTAAAAAATAATAGTCAATGAATATGTCTTAAAAACTAATTTCAAAAATACTGATAAATTTCTTGATTCCAAAAAACTCACAAGAAAAATAGTCTTCATGTCCTTTTGTCAACTCAGAGCCATCAAACTGGCCTGCAATTATTCAGTAATCTGTTGCTATTATTAAGAAAATGGAAGTCATCATTAATATCAAATTTTCAAGGTAGTATTAACTACTAACTATGAAGTTTGCGTGACTTGAAAATAAAAGTGAATTGGTCACAGAGTGGTGATAAATTTCTACCTCCATTGTATTGTGTAAAAAACATTTGGATTCCAAAAAAATACTGGATTCAACTTTAAGGTACTATTGTTTATTTTTTCTAAGAAAATATATTACTGAAATAATTATATCCCATCTGTGTGATTACATCTCTTCACATGCTCTGCTCTCTCATTCTTCTACAGTTAACATTGCTGACTTTCAGCTTTAAATTTTGTGTAAGATTGCTGTGAATTAACAGAGTTGTCCACATTTTACTCAAAAAACAAAAAAAGAGCATTTTGGAAAATGTGTAGTAAAGCATGCTTTGAAAATAAAATACTTTTCTTTGTGGAACAACTATTGTTTTAAGACATTGAGGCATAAAACATGCATCTTTATTCCTCACTTGATCTTGTCTCACTTTCCAATCTGAATTAAACCCACAATGTATCCAGGATAAATGAAAATGCAAGAAATTAATTGGTATTGATTTCCTAATGAATCCCCCACTATTTAATTTTCTCAATATCCTTATGAGATGATTATTATCATAGAATTTTACTCTCAAGGAAAATATGATTCAAAATAATACTTAATATACCTATGTATAGCCTTTTATCTAGTAGAGGTAGCCCTGGATTTCATTCCAGGACTACTCTCTGACTATACTGTTATGGGGTAAAATGTCATTCAGTAAACTAAAATCATTGGAAATAGGACATTGTTGAATTCATTCCCAATATGTTTTTTAATAAGAGACCTTCATTAATTAAAAAAAATAAGCTTTTACTGTGTAATATCAGCAAAATAATTTGTACTGGAAAATTCAGCTAGTTTCTTAACATCACAGAGATTTTTGGCAGTTGGAAGGGGAGATGCTGGCTGTTCCCCTGAGTATCACGAGGTCCACCTTATAGAGCAAAGGGTAAGGAGGGAAAGAATTATAAGACAATACTCTCTTCTTACACTTGCACACTTAGAAGAAGCCCAGTTGATGGGACATCTCTTCATTCAACAATTTAGGCCAGAGCTGAAACCTGTGGCTGCTCAGAGTCTGTGGTTGGCAAAAAGGGTTAAGATTAAACTACATGTTTTTAGAGTAATGAAAGTTTTGCTGCCCTTGAACATGGAATCCCGTGTGGTTGTGGAATAAATAAGGACTGTAAATAAAGACAGTCTGTATGTGTCTGTAAATAAGGATACATAACTGGGCTTTGTTTTGTAACATTGCACAGAAATACAGGGTGTTGTTTTTTTTTATGAGACAAATTCTAAATTCTTGTTGGGTCTTTTGATATAGTTAGGACTACACCATGTGTTTCACAACCTCATAATTGAGAGTTTTGCACACAAATAAATGTGTGTTTTCAGATAACCGTTGGCCATGTATATATTCCTATTCAACTGGAAAGTGCTGGTCATTAGGTCATTATGAGAGCTATCCTTCAGACATATCTTTATATGTGCAAACTGTCCTCCTGATATTTTTCCTTGGTCTTTAAAAAGCTATCTGTACTCTTTTCCCATAAAATTCTACACTGATAACATTGCATGTTACTATTTTTCCTAAGTTTAAGTTATATTGGTAATTATTTTAAATGTCTTCATGTGCTATGCTTATAAACAAATTGTAGGTTATCAAAATGCTTTTAACTTTTGGTAAATTTTAACATTTATAGGTAAAAAAATTATAATATGAGAGATGTATGGGTAAGGGTTATATTCATATTGCAATTTACTTCTAGTCATTAAAAAACCTTTAGTGTTATTATAGATTTGTAAATGTTTTTTTACTGCATAATCCAGTTTAAATAAGTGTAAGTTAATATATTTAAAATAAACTAATCAATAAACTTGACAAATAAGTTTATCTTTCAAGTTTTCATATATTTAATTCTCTATCTCTTAGGAATGATTCTTGAGAACATATCAGAATCGCTTCATTTAATATAAATTATTAATTCTAACTTCACCACTCCTTGGTCCCTGATATTTATGAAAATGAAAGTGTTAATCACTCAGTCGTATCTAACTGCTTGCAAATCCATGGACTTGCCCACCAGTCTGCTTCTTCTGTTCATGGAATTAACCAGGCAAGAACACTGGAGTGGGTAGCCATTCCCTTCTCCAGGAGCTCTTCTCAACCCAGGTTTCAAACCCAGGTCTCCTACACTGCAGGTAGATTCTTTACTGCTGAGCCACCAGGGTATATATCAAATAAATCAAATACATGGGAGTAGGATAAAACTACACCCATTGCTTAAAGAACCAAATTTTCTTCTTTCTTACTACTGAATTATCACAACCAACTGGGTCCTCGGCATTTCTTCTTTTCTTTTTCATTATACAATAATTTTCTAGAAAAGGTTGGGTTCATAATAATTTCACAAAGAGGGCCTGAAACACATCATTCTACTAATTAGTCTAGGAAAATGAGATTATATTAGAAAAGAATATCTAAATGCATATACTTCAAAAAACAATGATAATTCTAATAATGAGTCCATGCTCCCAGTTATACCTGATTTCTATGCAATGTATTAGAAGGAGAATTATAGAGAAAGGTTCATGTATCAACATTTATGCACCTCAGAGTGGGGATATTTCTAACTGGGCAAATTTAAGCTATATTGTCTAATAATAGTAGAGAATGATTTACTACTGATATCAACTTTAACTCACATGGCAATGAATTCCAAATATTTTTGGAATCATTATTTTCCATCCCTAGCCTAGTTTCAAGTAATAAATTATGCTAATTCTCATCATGTTGATTTTTGATGCTAAATCAAGAGTCAGAGACACAGCTCTCTTTGTGTCTAAAAGCACAGTAAAATATGCACTGACTCACTCAGTCACTAAGAATGAATACTTTTTCTCCCTCCTAGTGTCTAGTTCTTTGATCTAACAAGTATAAAACAACTAGAAGTTAAATTATAGGCATTAAGTTAGCAGTTAGTATTAGCTTTCAGTTTATTTCTGAATAATATTCTAATCAAATTAAAAAATAGGAATTAATGCAATATATGTATATTCAGCACCTTTTTGGCACATAATTAAATTTAACTCACTTCAGTAAATATTTATCAGGGCCTTTCACACAGAAAGTCAGAGGGTCCTTTGGTGCAGGCCTCAGATGGTGCAGTCCCAGAGATACCCTGACAAGACTGAAAGAAGACAGTCACTACAAGGTTAAACTCACATTCAGTTACTAGACCACATCAACTGAAGTATGGTGGTGGTGGTTTAGTCACTAAGTTGTGTCCGACTCTTGTGACCCCATGGACTGTAGCCTGCCAGACTCCTCTTCCATGGGATTCTCCAGGCAAGAGTACTGGAGTGGGTTGTTATTTCCTTCTCCACAACTGAAGTATAGTGTGAATAGATTGTTTCAAAAACTTCATGAACAGCACAATTACTTTGGGGATTACTGTGGACATGTATATGTTTTAGTTAGATCCATTTATCAATGGATAAATGTAACATTTTAAATACACCACAATTTTGTAACCCTGGCATTTCTTCCATTTTTAATATACTGAGTGCCTCAAAAATGCAAATGGCGCTAGCCTCTGAATATCTGACAGGTTCTTCGAGTTGCAAGGCACCATGCTATTCTTTGAGAATAGTTCTTACCCTCAACAAGCTTACTGTCAGTAGAAAAAAAGAATCAGATACAAACATTACCTATTAGGGGCCATTGTAGAGATGCCAAAAGCCATGAGATTCAAAGCACCAAAGATCCTTTCCAGTTAAGAATTAGAATATCTTAAGAGGAGGTACCACTGAAGATGGATCTTGGAAGACAAGGAGGTAGTGATAGTCAGAGATGAGTGAGAAAGACGTGAATGGAGAGACATGTTTAGAACAGCACCATTTGGTTGGTGTGTAAAAAGCAGAAGAGGAAGCGTACGTGGAAGGTCAGACTCAGGCCACATAGTTCAGAGTCGCAAATGGCAGGATAAGGAGTCCACTCCCATTCTCACTGGCAAAAGAATGTGAGTATGGGGTTTTGAGCAAGGAAGTAACATCATGTTGCCTTTTAGGAAGATAAAACTGGAAAAAATTTACACAGTGGCCTAATATAGCAGGAAGAGAGAGTACGGGAAATCAGTGAGGCGGTTGTCACGCAACCCTGAGCCAAAGATTCATTGCTCTTTGCCTTACCAGAAGAATTTCCTTTTCCCTCAGTCCTGAAGACCCTTTCTTGTTTATTTTCCCTGTATCTAAACTATAAGCTTAGGTTCAAGGGTGATCAGAAGTTCTCTTCTGTTCAGTGATTTGAAACATTCCTTATTAAGACCAGGGGGATTTCTCATCAAAAGACTTTTATTCCTCATCTAGCTTGGTTCCTTTAAAAGAACTAGATCTTATCCTATTATATATTTATTACACATAGTTAGGAAATTCAATACCAATTCACACGACACCAGGAAGCATTTAGTCCAAGACAACTAAGTGACAGACATTACTGCTCGCATTTGCTTGATAAAGTTAATGATAAGCATCACTCAAGTCAAAGGTTTTTTTTTCATCGAATAAATGCAGAATAAAATTATCCCTTCTGATAATGAGACTATGTTTCTAGCTTTCCTTTTTATTGAAGAATCAATTTTTTTCAATTCTACATGATCCCCAAGGCTAAATTTAGAGTAAATCTATGACTTTATCATTATAGCTAACACTTACAAAGCACTCACTATGTGCCTATAGTGTTCTAAGCACTATATATAACTTTACCTGACAGTTTTTGGAAAAAAAAAAAAAAGATTCTTACATATGAGGTTCACAGAAGAGGAAAGAAGGAGCTCCTAGCACTTAAAATAGGAAGCATGGAGACTTCTCTTCCTAATGGCAGAACTTATTCAGTTTCTCCTTGCTCCTGTACTTCCAGAACAATGGTGTTATTCAAGAAGAGACGGCAAAAATCCAAGCTGCCACTTGACTTTTGATTTAACAAAGGTTATATGGAAGTTGTCCTGAGCTGTTAAGTTACATAGTTTATCGTATCATCTAGTGTTTTGAAAAGGATGCTTTATTATTGGTTAAACAAATCTAAAGTTGCAAGATAAAACATCTTAATATACCTACCAAACCTATATTCAAACATTCCCATGAGGTACACTACTACAAGAAAAAAAGAAAAAGAAAAGCTCTGTTGCACTGCACTTGAGTTTCCTTCCATTTTGTTTTAAAAGACACATTAGTTGATTAATAAAACTGCAAACTATGCTTAACAACCCTGCGTATTGAAGTATGACCAAATAATTGTATTAAGATACATATGTAAAACAGACACATAAGCATATCCATAACTGAATTAGAAAATCAATATAAAAGAGAGCTAACTAATCATTATTACCCAAAATAAGAAAATGCATTTTAGACATATAACCTCAAAACACAAATTAATTCATATTTTTCAATATAATCACTGATTAATAAGCATAAAAATTCAAAGTACTAATTTCATTTGAAATTCATTAAGCTAAATATACCTGTAGGATATGGCAACCCACTCCATTGGTCTTGCCTGGAGAATCCCAGGAACAAGGGAGCCTGGTGGGCTTCCATCTATGCGGTCGCACAGAGTCGGACATGACTGAAGCAAATCAGCAGCAAAAAGTAAAAGCTATACTTAAATCACTTTCAAAATAGAATAATAAAAAAAAAAAAAACCAAATGACCTTCTTTGTAAATATTTCAGAAAAATGTTTAAATAGTTTGAATCAAGACCAGAAAATAAATCTTTATTTTCTTCTCTCTTCCTAGCCTGCCCTCTGCTGGCAAAAAAAAAAAAGAAAAGTGTAGTAAAGAAGCCTCACAAAACATACTGAAAAATACATTTTTAAACAAAAAAATGTATGTTGTTGCTGTTTAGTCATTAAGTTGTGTCCAACTGTTTGCAACCCAATGGACTGTAGTCCACCAGGCTCTTCTATCCATGGAATTTCCCAGGCAAGAATACAGGAGTGAGTTGCCATTTCCTTCTCCAGGGGATCTTCCCAACCTAAGGATCAAACCCATGTCTCCTGCATTGGCAAGTGGATTATTTACCACTGAGCCACCAGGGAAGCCAAGAAATACAGAGTTATACAATTTTCCATAAGATTAATTTGCCATCATATTATCTCACCACACATATATGAACTAAGATTGGAGTTAAAAAAATAGAACTTGGAAATATTTCACTATTTAACATAATTCAGATCAATGACCACATTTAAATAAGAATATAAATATATAAACATGTCAGAATGAGCAATACTTTATGTCATTTATATCCTTGTATCCTTACTGACAAATTAAACATGGACTGGGTGAGTTTCATTAGCAGCACTCATAATTGTTTGAATGACCATGGCCAAAAACGTCTGACAAGTGAATCACTGTGAGCCAGGACAGAGGTTAATGAGGGTGCTCTGCAAGGCTTTTCTCTAGTCCTTCCTGAAAAACATACCCATTATGTTGAAAATGAAGAATAGTAAATTACAATCCATAAAGATTTCAACAGACTGGACACTAAACCGATTTTACCACAGTAAAACAGAAATTACTACATTGGTACACAAGTTGCAAAAACATGAAATTCATAGTGGCACCATCTGTAAAAGAGACATGCACATTTGAGATATTAGTGAAGTCAAAATAAGTCTTCAGTGTGATGCAAGTTTCCCCTCAAAAGTTAACGTGTTTTTATTGAGTGCTTACGGTGTGCCAGATCTATATTAAGCTCATCACATATTTCATAAAACCCCAGAATAACAATGCAAATTTGGGTTTGTGATTGACTCCTTTATTGCCCAGCTATTGTTTACCAAAAAAAAAAAAAAAAAAGGCAGAAGAAGAGAGCAGAGAGAGAACTAGTATTCTTTTACTGGGGAAGGATGATCATGAAATGACAGTTTCTTGATATTTTCAAACTTTCTCAATAAAAATTAAATTTGTAGTATGCAACAGAAAGTTCCAATCTCTTTACTCTTGTGCTTATCATGAAAATTCAGACTCATTAATGGTACAGTATGATAGCCCTGTGTTTTCAGTTCAGTTCAGTTCAGTCGCTCAGTCGTGTCCAACTCTTTGCGACCCCATGAATCACAGTACGCCAGACCTCCCTGTCCATCACCAACTCCCGAAGTTCACTCAAACTCATGTCCATTGAGTTGGTGATGCCACCCAGCCATCTCATCCTCTGTCATCCCCTTCTCCTCCTGCCCCCAATTCCTCCTAGCATCAGGGTCTTTTCCAATGAGTCAACTCTTCGCATGAGGTGGCCAAAGTACTGGAGTTTCAGCTTTAGCATCTTTCCTTCCAATGAACACCCAGGACTGATCTCCTTTAGGATGGACTGGTTGGATCTTCTTGAAGCCCAAGGGACTCGCAAGAGTCTTCTCCAACACCACAGTTCAAAACACCACAGTTCTTCGGCGCTCAGCTTTCTTCACAGTCCAACTCTCATATCCATACGTGACCACTGGAAAAACCATAGCTTTGTCAAGCTAGAAAAGAAAGTGAAGTCGCTCAGTCATGTCC